>NC_080380.1:100421706-101119227 GCF_014773155.1 Arachis stenosperma | reverse complement strand
TTATTTGTCTAATTTTTATTTTATTTTATTTTATTGTTATTTTGTGTTTTATTAGGTACATGATCATGAGGAGTCACGAAAAAATCATAAAAATTAAAAACAGAATCAAAAACAGCAGAAGAAAAAAATTCACACCCTGGAGGAAGCACAGGCTGGCGTTCAACGCCAGAACAGAGCATCATTCTGGCGCTGAACGCCAGAAACAAGCAACATTCTGGCGCTGAACGCTAGGAATGTGCCTAGAGAAGAAAAGCTGGCGCTGAATGCCAGTAACAAGCATGAAACTGGCGTTCAACGCCAGAAACATGCTTTACATGGGCATTGAATGCCCAGAACGTGCACCAATGGGCGTTTAAACGCTAGAATGGTGTGCAAAGGCATTTTACATGCCTATTTGGTGCAGGGATGGAATTCCTTGACACCTCAGATCCTGTGGACCCCACAGGATCACCTCAGGATCTGTGGACCCCACAGGATCCCCACATACTATATTTCCCTACATTCCTCCTAATCCTATTTTTGTGATTTGTATTCCCTATGTCACACTTCCCAACAACTTCATTCTCTGAATCACTCTTCCCCATAAACCCCACCTACCTTCAAAATTCAAAAACATTTTCCCACCCAATCCCACCCTATATGGTCGAAACTTCACTCTCCCTTCTCCCTATATATACCCTTCCATTCTACTTCATTTTCACACAACACAACCCCCTTTTCCATACCTTGACCGAACCTCCACTTCCCCTTCTCCTCCATATCTCTTCTCTTCTTCTTCTCTTCTTCTTCTCTTGCTCGAGGCGAGCAATATTTTAAGTTTGGTGTGGTAAAAGCATAAGCTTTTTTTCCATTACCATCATGGCACCTAAGGCCGGAGTATCCTCTAGAAAGGAAAAGGGAAGACAAAGCTTTCACCTCCGAGTCATGGGAGATGGAAGATTCATCTCCTAGAGCCATCAAGACCACTTCTATGATGTTGTGGCAAGAAGAGGTGATCCTTGAGTCCCTTTCAAGCTCAAGAAAAACTGAGTATCCGGAGATCCGACATGAAATCCGAAGAAGAGGTTGGGAAGTCCTAACCAACCCCATGCAACAAGTCGGAATCTTAATGGTTCAAGAGTTCTATGCCAATGCATGGATCACTAGGAACCATGATCAAAGTATGAACCCGAGTCCAAAGAATTATCTCACAATGGTTCGGGGGAAATACTTAGATTTTAGCCCGGAAAATGTGAGGTTGGCGTTTCACTTGCCCATGATGCAACGAAATGAACGCCCCTACACTAGAAGGGTCAACTTTAATCAAAGGTTGGACCAAGTCCTTATGGACATATGTGTGGAAGGAGCTCAGTGGAAAAGAGACACCAAAGGCAAGCCAGTCCAACTGAGAAGACTGGACCTCAAGCCTGTGGCTAGAGGATGGTTGGAGTTCATTCAACGCTCTATCATTCCCACTAGCAACCGATCTGAAGTTACTGTGGATCGGGTCATCATGATTCATGGCATCATGATTGGAGAGGAAGTAGAAGTTCATGAGGTCATCTCCAATGAAATCTACAAAATAGCTGACAAGCCCTCACCCATGGCAAGGCTAGCTTTTCCTTACCTTATTTGCCATCTATGTTACTCAGCTGGAGTTATCATAGAAGGAGACATTCTCATTAAAGAGGATAAGCCTATCACCAAAAAGAGGATGGAGCAAGCAAGAGAGACCCTTCACGGTTCTCATGAGATGCATGAGGAAGCTCATCATCAAGAAATCCTTGAGATGCCTCAAGGGATGCCCTTTCCTCCCAACAACTATTGGGAACAACTCAACACCTCCTTAGAAGATTTGAGCCACAATGTTGAACAATTAAGGGTGGAACATCATGAGCACTCCATCATTTTCCAAGAAATAAGAGAAGACCAAAGAGCAATGAGGGAGGAGCAACAAAGGCAAGGAAGGGACATAGAAGAGCTTAAGAACATTGTTGGTCCTTCAAGAAGAAGACGCCACTAAAGGTGGATTCATTCCTTGTTCTTATTTCTTTCTACTTTTTGGTTTTTTATGTTGTGTTTATCTATGTTTTGTGTCTCTACTTCATGATCATTAGTATGTAGTAACCATGTCTTAAAACTATGAATAAATTCCATTAATCCTTCACCTCTCTTAAATGAAAAATGTTTTAATTCAAAAGAACAAGAAGTACATGAATTTTGAATTTATCCTTGAATTTAGTTTAATTATATTGATGTGGTGACAATACTTTTTGTTTTCTGAATGAATGCTTGAACAGTGCATATGTCTTTTGATCTTGTTATTTAGGAATGTTAAAATTGTTGGCTCTTGAAAGAATGATGAACAAAGAGAAATGTTATTGATGATCTGAAAAATCATGAAATTGATTCTTGAAGCAAGAAAAAGCAGTGAAAAAAGCAAAGGCTTGCGAAAAAAAATGGCAAAAAATAAAAGAAAAAGAAAAAGCAAGCAGAAAAAGCCAATAGCCCTTAAAACCAAAAGGCAAGGGTAAAAAGGATCCAAGGCTTTGAGCATCAATGGATAGGAGGGCCCAAGGAAATAAAATCCAGGCCTAAGCGGCTAAATCAAGCTGTCCCTAACCATGTGCTTGTGTCATGAAGGCCCAAGTGAAAAGCTTGAGACTGAGTGGTTAAAGTCGTGATCCAAAGCAAAAAGAGTGTGCTTAAGAGCTCTGGACACCTCTAACTGGAGACTCTAGCAAAGCTGAGTCACAATCTGAAAAGGTTCACCCAGTTATGTGTCTGTGGCATTTATGTATCCGGTGGTAATACTGGAAAATAAAGTGCTTAGGGCCACGGCCAAGACTCATAAAAGTAGCTGTGTTCAAGAATCAACAAACTTAACTAGGAGAATCAATAACACTATCTGAAATTCTAAGTTCCGATAGAAGCCAATCATTCTAAACTTCAAAGGAAAAAGTGAAATGCCAAAACTGTTCAGAAGTAAAAAGCTACAAGTCCCGCTCATTTAATTATAATTAATATTCATTGATATTTTGGGATTTATAGTATATTCTCTTCTTTTTATCCTAATTGATTTTCAGTTGCTTGGGGACAAGCAACAATTTAAGTTTGGTGTTGTGAAGAGCGAATAATTTATACGCTTTTTGGCATTGTTTTTAGGTAGTTTTTAGTATGATCTAGTTACTTTTAGGGATTTTTTCATTAGTTTTTATGCTAAATTCACATTTCTAGATTTTACTATGAGTTTGAGTATTTTTCTGTGATTTCAGGTATTTTCTGGCTGAAATTGACGGACCTGAGCAAAACTCTGATAAGAGGCTGACAAAGGACTGCTGATGCTGTTGGAATCTGACCTCTCTGCACTCAAAATGGATTTTCTGGAGCTACAGAACTCCAAATAGCGCACTCTGAACGGCGTTAAAAAGTAGACATCCAGAGCTTTCCAGAAATATATAATAGTTCATACTTTATTTAGAATTTGATGATGTAAACTGCGCTCAACACCAGTTTCATGCTGCATTCTGGAGTCAAACGCCAAAAACACGTCACGAACCAGAGTTGAACGCCCAAAACACGTTACAACTTGGCGTTCAACTCCAAGAGAAGTCTCAGCTCTTGGATAGATCAAGATCAGCCCAAGCACACACCAAGTGGGCCCCGGAAGTGGATTTATGCATCAATACTTACCTCTGTAAACCCTAGTAGTTAGTTTAGTATAAATAGAACTTTTTACTAGTCTATTAGATATCTTAGGACGTTTAGTTCTCAGATCATGGGGGCTGGCCATTCGGCCATGCCTGGACCTTTCACTTATGTATTTTCAACGGTGGAGTTTCTACACACCATAGATTAAGGGTGTGGAGCTCTGCTGTACCTCAAGTTTTAATGCAATTACTACTATTTTTCATCCAATTCGATTTATTCCTGTTCTAAGATATTCGTTGCATTTCAACTTGATGAATGTGATGATCCGTGACACTCATCATCATTCTCACCTATGAACGCACGTGATTGACAACCACTTCCGTTCTACCTTAGACCGGCGCATATCTCTTGGATTCCTTAATCAGAATCTTCTTGGTATAAGCTAGAATTGATGGCGGCATTCATGGAAATCCAGAAAGTCTAACCTTGTCTGTGGTATTCCGAGTAGGATTCCGGGATTGAGTGATTGTGACGAGCTTCAAACTTCTAAAGGCAGGGCGTTAGTGACAGACGCAAAAGAATTACTGGATTCTATTCTAACCTGATTGAGAACCGACAGATGATTAGCCGTGCTGTGACAGAGCATTTGGACCTTTTTCACTGAGAGGATGGGATGTTGCCATTGACAACGGTGATGCCCTACATACAACTTGCCATAGAAAGGAATGATGAAAAACTAGAAGGAAGAAGTAGGAAAGCAGAGATTCAGAAGGAACATAGCACCTCCATGCACCTATCTGAAATTCCCACCATTGAATTACATGAGTATTTATATCCTATTTTATTTATCTTTTAATTATCTAATCCAATCACATTTGAATCAGCCTGACTGAGATTTACAAGATGACCATAGCTTGCTTCATACCAACAATCTCTGTGGGATCGACCCTTACTCACATAAGGTATTACTTGGATGACCCAGTACACTTGCTGGTTAGTTGTACGGAGGTGTGACAAAGTGAGACTCACGTTTGAGAGCACCAAATCTTTGGAGCCATTGTTGATGATCACAATTTCGTCCACCACATCACATATATGATCACATCATATATCTCAACCATTCAATAACATCAACAATTCAATGCCTATCTTAGGGCCTCTAGCCTAAGTATTTCCTACCACATTACATATTAGATATGAGAAACCGAGACCATACCTTAGTTGATTTCCCAAGCTCAACCGGAGCACTTTCAAACCACTTGTCCACAAGCCCTCTAGGTCTCAACACCTCCAAGCACAGATTTTTACCACCAAAAATCTCTTTTCAAACTTTCTAAGGTCTCAATCAAGCCCCAACATTCACATACACACAACCGAAGCCACAATCATCATACCCATACACAACATCTCAATACCCAAACATCATAGAACAACAAATTACACTAGGGTTGAGAATCTTACCACACCCAAGGTCCAAAGAGACAAGATTAACCTTCTCCTTCAAGAGAGTTGGGTCCTATAACATCAAAGAGCCCAAAATCTCAATATTTTTGCTCATGAAACTCGAAAACAAGGCTGGAAATTCGAAGAGAAAAACGTGGCTTACCTCAAGATTAATTGTATGGGTTTTGTAGAGCTCTCTGCGGTGAATGCGTGGCCGCAAACGGTGCAGCAATCGGAGCTCTAGATCAAAAGTTATGGTGGTTTGAAGATCAAGTGAGAGAAAGAACTTGAGAGAGTGTTCTTCCCTCCATGGCCTCCATTTTCAGCGTGTGAGTGTGTCAAGTGAGGAGAGAGAGTGCTGAAAACTAGGATTTTTGTTTAGTTATGTTGGGCCAAGGGCCCACTTTGGGTCCGATTGGCCCGGTTTGGCCCGTTTGGTCCAATCTTGGTCCGATTTCTATAAAATTGGTACTAAAATTATCGTCTCGATCTCCTCTATCATATTAAGCCATAAAAATCACATTTTTGGCTTTCTAGAATAAATTCTCATTTATGGATAAATTAGCTATTAATTAACCGGGTCTTACATTCTACCCACCTAATTGGGAATTTCGCCCACAAAATTCAAATTCAAATTCAATTACATGAGAATAAGTGTGGATAATCCGTTCGCATCTCCGACCCAAGTTCCCAAGTGTGTTCCTCAACACCGCCTCGACTCCAAGCCAGTTTGACTAATGAAACCTTTTTTCCACGCTACCGTTTGATACTAGTATCATCAATTTTGACTGGAGCCACCGGAAGCGTCAAATCTTCTCTTAACTGAACCGATTCAGGTTCCAACACATGGCTAGCATCAGGAGTGTACTTCCGAAGCTGTGACACGTGAAACACATCGTGTAGGTTCGAAAGATGCGGTGGTAGAATTATTCGATACGCCACCGGTCCAATCCTCTCCAAGATCTGAAATGGACCAATGTATCTAGGATTCAACTTCTTTGCCTTAGTTGCCCTACCTACTGATGAGCGGATAATTTGTATACTTTTTGGCATTGTTTTTAGTATGTTTTTGATATGATCTAGTTAGTTTTTAGTATATTTTTATTAGTTTTTAGTTAAAATTCACTTTTCTGGACTTTACTATGAGTTTGTGTGTTTTTCTGTGATTTCAGGTATTTTCTGGCTGAAATTGAGGGACCTGAGCAAAAATCTGATCCAGAGACTCAAAAGGACTGCAGATGCTGTTGGATTCTGACCTCCCTGCACTCGAAGCGGATTTTCTGGAGCTACAGAAGCCCAATTGGCGCGCTCTCAACGGCGTTGGAAAGTAGACATCCTGGGCTTTCCAGCAATATATAATAGTCTATACTTTGCCTAAGATTTGATGGCCCAAACCGGCGTTCAAAGTCACCTCAAGAAATCCCAGCGTTAAACGCTGGAACTGGCACCCAAATGGGAGTTAAACGCCCAAACTGGCACCAAAGCTGGCGTTTAACTCCAAGGAGAGTCTCTACACGAAATTTCTTCATTGCTCAGCCCAAGCACACACCAAGTGGGCCCGGAAGTGGATTTTTATGTCATTTACTCGCCTATGTACTAGTTTCCTATAAGTAGGACCTTTTACTATTGTAATAAGGAGACTTTTAGACAGATCTTGGTAGCTATCTTTGAGTTTTATGCTATCTTAGATCATTGGGAGGCTGGCCATTCGGCCATGCCTAGACCTTATGCTTATGTATTTCAACGGTGGAGTTTCTACACACCATAGATTAAGGTGTGGAGCTCTGCTGTACCTCGAGTATTAATGCAATTACTATTGTTCTTCCATTCAATTCCGCTTGTTCTTTTACCAAGATATCACTTGTTCTTCAACTTGATGAAGGTGATGATTGACGCCCATCACCATTCTCACCCATGAACAAGGTGACTGACAACCATTCTTGTTCTACAAGCATCTGAGGCTTAGTGAATATCTCTTGGATTCTTCGGAATCTTCGTGGTATAGGCAGGACCTGATGGCGGCATTCAAGAGAATCCGGAAGGTCTAACCTTGTCTGTGGTATTCTGAGTAGGATTCAATGATTGAATGACTGTGACGTGCTTCAAACCTGTAACCTACTGGGCGTTAGTGACAGACGCAAAAGAGTTATTCTATTCCGGTAGGGGAGTGAACCAAACCGGTGACTGGCAGCACTGTGACAGAGTGTGTGCATTAGCTTTCACTGCGCGGATGGGAGGTAGCTGCTGACAACAGTGAAACCTTACACGAGCTTGCCATGGAAAGGAGTAAGAAGGATTGGATGAAGACAGTAGGAAAGCAGAGAGACGGAAGGGAAGGCATCTTCATACACTTGTCTGAAGCTCTTACACCAATGATATACATAAGTATCACTATCCTTAGCTTCTATGTTATTTTCGTTCATCATCATATATATTTGAGTTTGCCTGACTAAGATTTACAAGATGACCATAGCTTGCTTCAATACTAACAATCTCCGTGGGATCGACCCTTACTCACGTAAGGTTTATTACTTGGACGACCCAGTGCACTTGCTGGTTAGTTGTGCGAAGTTGTGTAATGCCATGGTATTGAGCCACCAAGTTCTTGGAGCCATTACCGGGGATTATTTGAGTTGTGAAAAAGTATTGTTCACAATTTCGCCGCACCAAGTTTTTGGCGCCGTTGCCGGGGATTATTTGAGTTGTGAAAAAGTATTGTTCACAATTTCGCCGCACCAAGTTTTTGGCGCCGTTGCCGGGGATTGTTCAAGTTTTGAGCAAGCTTTTGGTAACATCAGTGCCAAGATCCGGCAACAACATCAAGTTCTTGGTGTTATTGCCCGGGATTGTTTAGGCTGGACAACTGACGGTTCATCTTGTTGCTTAGATTAGGTATTAATTTTTTTTTTCGAAATTCTTGAAGATGAATTCTAGAGTTTCATGATGATTTGTTGAAATCTGGCTGGCTGAGAAGCCATGTCTAATCTGATTGGACCGAGGTTTCAACTTATCACCACAAGAGCTTGTTGATTCTCATCAATTTTTGCTCTTGGAGCAGTGATCTGCTAAGATTTGGCTGACCTCTGGTCATGTCTAGTGTTTTGGACCGAAGCTTTCCTTGAAGGCTTGGCTGGCTGTGAAGCCATGTCTAATTCCTGGACCGGAGTCTTAGACTAGCATTGCACTGATTCCTGGAATTCTCATTAAGAATTTTGATACCTTTTCCTACTTAATTTTCGAAAAACACAAAAAAATTTTTACAAAACCAAAAAGACAAAAAATATTTGATGTTTCTTGCATAAGTTTAGTGTCTCATCCTAAGTTTGGTGTCAAATGCATGTTTTTGTTATAATTTTCGAATCCATGCATATATTTCTTTGTTTTGATCTTTGAATTCTATTGACTTGAAGTATTTTGTGTGTCTCATATGCATTTTCATATTGTTAGTGTCAGTAGTATACAAACTGCTAAGTTTGGTGTCTTGCATGCATTGTTAATTGATTCATTTTGCATTTTGATTATTAAAAATCCAAAAAATATTTTTTTAATTTGTGTCTTTTCAAGTCAATGATACAAAGAATTGAAGATTCAGAACATACTGCAGAGGAATTACACAGAAAAAGCTGAGCATTCAAAAATGCCCAGTGAAGAAGGCAGACTGGCGTTTAAACGCCAGCCAGGGCACCTGGTTGGGCGTTTAACGCCCAAAGAGGTAGCATTTTGGGCGTTAAACGCCAGAATGTATACCATTCTGGGCGTTTAACGCCAGGATGGTGCTAGGGGGAAGATTTTGTTTTCAAATCAATTTTTTTTAGTTTTTCAAAATCAAATCTTTTTCAAATCAAATCTTTTCAATCAAATGTTTTCAAAATCAATTTCTTTCCTTTTTAAAAGATACTTACTAACAATTAATGATTTGATTGAACATCTCAAAATTGTTGCCTTTTCTGTTGAGAAAGGTTTTATGTTTGAATCATATCTTTTCTTGTTAGGCAAGTCATTAATTTTTAAAATCATATCTTTTCAAATTGTTTTCAAATCATATCTTTTAAAATTGTTTTCAAATCATATCTTCTCAATCACATCTTTTTAAAACCATAACTTTTCAATTAAATCTTTTTAACCACATCTTTTTCAAAATAGTTTTCAATCAAATCTTTTTAATTTCTAATTTTAAAATCTTTTTTCAAAAATCACTTGATTTCTTTTCCACTTTGATTTTCGAAAATCAATTAATGTTTTTCAAAAATGTTTTCAAAATATTTTAATGAATTTTCGAAAATTCTCTTCCCTCCTTCCCACATCCTTCTATTTATGGAGTACCACTCCTTCTTAATGCACAATTCGATCCTTATCTAAGTAAAGTTCGAATTCTCCTTCTCCTTCTTCTTTCTATTTCTCTTTTCCTCTGACATCTCAAGGAATCTCTATACTGTGACATAGAGGATTCCACACTTTCTGTTTCTTTTCTCTTTCATATGAGCAGGAGCAGAGACAAAGGCGTTCTTGTTGAAGCTGACCCTGAACCTGAGAGAACCTTGAAGCGAAAGCTAAGAGAAGCCAAGGCACAACTCTCTTTAGAGCACCTGACCGAATTCTTCAAGGAAGAAGAACAAATGGCCGCCGAAAACAACAACAATGCCAACAATGCAAGGAAGGTGCTTGGTGACTTTACTGCACCTACTCCTGATTTCTATGGGAGAAGCATCTCTATCCCTGCCATTGGAGCAAACAACTTTGAGCTTAAGCCTCAATTAGTTTCTCTAATGCAACAGAATTGCAAGTTTCATGGACTTCCAATGGAAGATCCTCATCAGTTTTTAGCTGAGTTCTTGCAAATCTGTGACACAGTCAAGACTAATGGGGTTAACCCTGAGGTCTATAGACTGATGCTATTCCCTTTTGCTGTGAGAGACAGAGCTAGAATATGGTTGGATTCCCAACCTAAAGAAAGCCTGGACTCTTGGGAAAAGCTAGTCAATGCCTTCTTGGCAAAGTTCTTTCCACCACAAAGATGGAGTAAGCTTAGAGTGGAAGTCCAAACCTTCAGACAGAAGGATGGAGAATCCCTCTATGAAGCTTGGGAAAGATACAAACAATTAATCAGAAGATGTCCCTCAGACATGCTTTCTGAATGGAGCATCATAGGTATTTTCTATGATGGTCTCTCTGAACTATCCAAGATGTCTTTGGATAGCTCGGCTGGAGGATCTCTTCATCTGAAGAAGACGCCTGCAGAAGCTCAAGAATTGATTGAAATGGTTGCAAATAACCAATTCATGTACACTTCTGAAAGGAATCCTGTGAACAATGGGACTAGTCAGAAGAAAGGAGTTCTTGAGATTGACACTCTGAATGCCATATTGGCTCAGAACAAGATATTGACTCAACAAGTCAATTTGATTTCTCAAAGTCTGTCTGGAATGCAAAATGCACCAAACAGTACTAAGGATGCTTCATCTGAGGAAGAAGCTTATGATCCTGAGAACCCTTCCATGGAAGAGGTGAATTACCTAGGAGAACCCTATGGAAACACCTGTAATTCTTCATGGAGAAATCACCCAAATCTCTCATGGAAGAATCAAGAGAGACCTCAACAAGGTTTCAATAATAATGGTGGAAGAAACAGGTTTAACAATGGTAAACCTTTTCCATCATCTTCTCAGCAACAGACAGAGAGTTCTAAGCAGAATACTTCTGACTTAGCAACAATGGTCTCTGATCTAATAAAGACCACTCAAAGTTTCATGAATGAAACAAGGTCCTCCATCAGAAATTTGGAAGGACAAGTGGGTCAGCTGAGCACGAAAGTTACTGAACTCCCTCCTAGCACTCTCCCAAGTAATACAGAAGAAAATCCAAAAGGAGAGTGCAAAGCCATAGACATGGCCGAATATGGAGAGGAAAGAAAGGAGGAGGACGCCACTGAGGAAGACCTCAGTGGGCGTGTACCAATCTCCTCTGAGTTCCTCAATGAGGAACAATGGGAATCCGAGGCTCAAAATGAGACCATAGAGATTCCATTGGACTTACTTCTGCCATTCATGAGCTCTGATGAGTATTCTTCCTCTGAAGAGGATGAGTATGTCACTGAAGAGCAAGTTGCTAAATACATTGGAGCAATCATGAAACTGAATGACAAGTTATTTGGAAATGAGACTTGGGAGGATGAACCACCCTTGCTCACCAAAGAACTGAATGACTTGTCTAGGCAGAAACTGCCTCAAAAGAGGCAGGATCCTGGGAAGTTTTCTATACCTTGTACCATAGGCACCATGACCTTCAAGAAGGCCTTGTGTGACTTAGGGTCAAGTGTAAACCTCATGCCCCTCTCTGTAATGGAGAAATTAGGGATCCTTGAGGTGCAAGCTGCAAAAATCTCACTAGAGATGGCAGACAACTCAAGAAAACAAGCCTATGGACTTGTAGAGGATGTTCTGGTTAAGGTTGAAGACTATTACATTCCTACTGATTTCATAGTCCTAGAGACTGGGAAGTGCATGGATGAATCCATCATCCTTGGCAGACCCTTCCTAGCCACAGCAAAGGCTGTGATTGATGTTGATAGAGGAGAGTTGATCATTCAAGTGAATGAAGAATCCTTGGTGTTTAAGGCCCAAGGATATCCCTCTGTCATCATGGAGAAGAAGCATGAAGAGCTTCTCTCAAAACAGAGCCAAACAGAGCCCCCACAGTCAGACTCTAAGTTTGGTGTTGGGAGGCCACAATCAAACTCTAAGTTTCGTGTTGAACCCCCACATTCAAACTCTAAGTTTGGTGTTGGGAAGTTCCAACACGGTTCTGAGCATCTCTGAGGCTCCATGAGAGTCCTCTGTCAAGCTAATGACAGTAAAGAAGCGCTTGTTGGGAGGCAACCCAATGTTTTATAATTAATTATTTTCTTTTGTTATTTTATCTTTTTTGTAGGTTGATGATCATAAGAAGTCACAAAAACAATGAAAAAAGCAAAAACAAAATGAAAAACAGGAAGAAAAACAGCACACCCTGGAGAAGAAGAAGCTGGCGTTCAAACGCCAGTAATGCTAGCTGTTGGGCGTTTAACGCCCAGTCTGGCACCATTCTGGGCGTTTAACGCCAGAAAGGGGCACCAGACTGGCGTTAAACGCCAGTAAAGGGTAAAAACCTGGCGTTAAACGCCAGGAATGGGCACCAGCCCGGCGTTTAACGCCAGAAAAGGCTCAAAACGTGGATTTTGATGCCATTTGGTGCAAGGATGCCTTTTCCTTGACACTACAGGATCTGTGGACCCCACAGGACCCTACCATCACTCTCTCTCTTCTTCCCCCATTCACCAATCACCTCAATACCTCTTCCCCAAAGACCCCTCACCTATCAAATCCCATCTTTCTCTTCACCACTCACATCCATCCTTCATAAAACCCCACCAACCTCACCCTTCAAATTCAAACCACTTTCCGTCCCAAACCCACCCTCAAATGGCCGAACCCTCATCCCCCTCTTTCCTATATAAACCCCTCTTTACCCCTTCATTTTCCACAACCTAAACACCCTTTCTTCCCTTCTTGGCCGAATACACCACCATCTCCCTCTTCCTCATTTCTTCTTCTTCCACTCTCTTCTTTCTTCTTTTGCTCGAGGACGAGCAAACATTTTAAGTTTGGTGTGGTAAAAGCGTTGCTTTTTCATAACCATTTATGGCATCCAAGGCCGGAGAAACCTCTAGAAAGAGGAAAGGGAAGGCAAAGGCTTCCACCTCCGAGTCATGGGAGATGGATAGATTCCTCTCAAGGGTGCATCAAGACCACTTCTATGAAGTTGTGGCCTTGAAGAAGGTGATCCCCGAAGTCCCCTTTTCACTCAAAAAGGGTGAATATCCGGAGATCCGCCATGAGATCCGAAGAAGAGGTTGGGAAGTACTTACCAACCCCATTCAACAAGTCGGAATCTTGATGGTTCAAGAGTTCTATGCCAATGCATGGATCACCAAGAACCATGACCAAAGTGTGAACCCGGATCCAAAGAATTATCTTACTATGGTTCGGGGGAAATACTTGGATTTTAGTCCGGAAAGTGTGAGGGTGGCGTTCAACTTGCCTATGATGCAAGGAGATGAGCATCCTTACACTAGAAGGGTCAACTTTGATCAAAGGTTGGACCAAGTCCTCACAGTCATATGTGAAGAGGGCGCACAATGGAAGCAAGATTCAAGAGGAAAGCCGGTCCAATTGAGAAGGCATGACCTCAAACCCGTGGCTAGAGGATGGTTAGAGTTCATACAACGCTCAATCATCCCCACTAGCAACCGGTCCGAAGTTACCATAGACCGGGCTATCATGATCCATAGCATCATGATTAGAGAAGAAATAGAGGTTCATGAGGTTATAGCCCAAGAACTCTATAGGGTGGCGGACAAGACCTCTACCTTGGCAAGGTTAGCCTTTCCTCACCTCATTTGTCACCTCTGTTATTCAGTGGGAGTTGACATAGAGGGAGACATCACCATTGATGAGGACAAGCCCATCACTAAGAAAAGGATGGAGCAAACAAGAGACCCCTCTCATCATGAGATCCCTGAGATGCCTCAAGGGATGCACTTTCCTCCACAAGACTATTGGGGGCAACTAAACACCTCCCTAGGAGAGTTGAGTTCCAATATGGGACAACTAAGGGTGGAGCACCAAGAACACTCCATTCTCCTCCATGAAATTAAAGAAGAACAAAGAATCATGAGAGAGGAGCAACAAAGGCAAGGAAGAGACATTGAGGAGCTCAAGCACTCCATAGGACCTTCAAAAGCAAGGAAGAGCCGCCATCACTAAGGTGGACCCGTTCCTTGATTTCCTTGTTCTTTATTCCTTTGTTTTTCGATTTTTATGCTTTATGTTATCCATGCTTGTGTCTTGTGATCATTAGTGTCTTAGTGTCTATGCCTTAAAGTTATGAATGTCCTATGAATCCATCACCTTTCTTGAATAAAAATGTGCTTAATTGAAAAAGGAAGAATTGCATGAATTTTGAATTTTATAATAGTTTAATTATTTTGATGTGGTGGCAATATTTTTGTTCTCTGAATGTATGCTTAAACAGTGCATATGTATCTTGAATTTGTGGTTCATGAATGTTGGCTCTTGAAAGAATGATGAAAAAGGAGACATGTTATTGAGGATCTGAAAAATCAATAAAATGATTCTTGAAGCAAGAAAAAGCATTGCTATTCGAAAAAAAAAAAAATTTCGAAAAAAAAAAAATAATAATAAGAGTTGTGATCCAAGGCAAATAAGAGTGTGCTTAAGAACCCTGGACACCTCTAATTGGGGACTTTAGCAAAGCTAAGTCACAATCTGAAAAGGTTCACCCAATTATGTGTCTGTGGCATGTATGTATCCGGTGGTAATACTGGAAAGACAGAGTGCTTTGGGCCACAGCCAAGACTCAATAAATAGCTATGTTCAAGAATCATCATACTTTACTAGGAGAATCATTAACACTATCTAGATTCTAAGTTCCTAAAGAAGCCAACCATTCTGAATTTCAAAGGATAGATTGAGATGCCAAAACTGTTCAGAGGCAAAAAGTTAAAAGCCCCGCTCATCTAATTAATACTGATCTTCACAGATGTTTTTGGAATTCATTGCATATTCTCTTCCTTTTATCTTATTTGATTTTCAGTTGCTTGGGGACAAGCAACAATTTAAGTTTGGTGTTGTGATGAGCGGATAATTTGTATACTTTTTGGCATTGTTTTTAGTATGTTTTTGATATGATCTAGTTAGTTTTTAGTATATTTTTATTAGTTTTTAGTTAAAATTCACTTTTCTAGACTTTACTATGAGTTTGTGTGTTTTTCTGTGATTTCAGGTATTTTCTGGCTGAAATTGAGGGACCTGAGCAAAAATCTGATCCAGAGACTCAAAAGGACTGCAGATGCTGTTGGATTCTGACCTCCCTGCACTCGAAGCGGATTTTCTGGAGCTACAGAAGCCCAATTGGCGCGCTCTCAACGGCGTTGGAAAGTAGACATCCTGGGCTTTCCAGCAATATATAATAGTCCATACTTTGCCCAAGATTTGATGGCCCAAACCGGCGTTCAAAGTCACCTCAAGAAATCCCAGCGTTAAACGCTGGAACTGGCACCCAAATGGGAGTTAAACGCCCAAACTGGCACCAAAGCTGGCGTTTAACTCCAAGGAGAGTCTCTACACGAAATTTCTTCATTGCTCAGCCCAAGCACACACCAAGTGGGCCCGGAAGTGGATTTTTATGTCATTTACTCGCCTATGTACTAGTTTCCTATAAGTAGGACCTTTTACTATTGTAATAAGGAGACTTTTAGACAGATCTTGGTAGCTATCTTTGAGTTTTATGCTATCTTAGATCATTGGGAGGCTGGCCATTCGGCCATGCCTAGACCTTATGCTTATGTATTTTCAACGGTGGAGTTTCTACACACCATAGATTAAGGTGTGGAGCTCTGCTGTACCTCGAGTATTAATGCAATTACTATTGTTCTTCCATTCAATTCCGCTTGTTCTTTTACCAAGATATCACTTGTTCTTCAACTTGATGAAGGTGATGATTGACGCCCATCACCATTCTCACCCATGAACAAGGTGACTGACAACCATTCTTGTTCTACAAGCATCTGAGGCTTAGTGAATATCTCTTGGATTCTTCGGAATCTTCGTGGTATAGGCAGGACCTGATGGCGGCATTCAAGAGAATCCGGAAGGTCTAACCTTGTCTGTGGTATTCTGAGTAGGATTCAATGATTGAATGACTGTGACGTGCTTCAAACCTGTAACCTACTGGGCGTTAGTGACAGACGCAAAAGAGTTATTCTATTCCGGTAGGGGAGGGAACCAAACCGGTGACTGGCAGCACTGTGACAGAGTGTGTGCATTAGCTTTCACTGCGCGGATGGGAGGTAGCTGCTGACAACAGTGAAACCTTACACGAGCTTGCCATGGAAAGGAGTAAGAAGGATTGGATGAAGACAGTAGGAAAGCAGAGAGACGGAAGGGAAGGCATCTTCATACACTTGTCTGAAGCTCTTACACCAATGATATACATAAGTATCACTATCCTTAGCTTCTATGTTATTTTCGTTCATCATCATATATATTTGAGTTTGCCTGACTAAGATTTACAAGATGACCATAGCTTGCTTCAATACTAACAATCTCCGTGGGATCGACCCTTACTCACGTAAGGTTTATTACTTGGACGACCCAGTGCACTTGCTGGTTAGTTGTGCGAAGTTGTGTAATGCCATGGTATTGAGCCACCAAGTTCTTGGAGCCATTACCGGGGATTATTTGAGTTGTGAAAAAGTATTGTTCACAATTTCGCCGCACCACCTACTCCTGTAGTTGGAGTAACCTTAAGGAAAACATGATCTCCTTTCTCAAATTCCAAGGGTTTCTGCCTCTGATCGGCCTAACTCTTCTAGCGACTCTGCGCCGTAAGCATCCTATCTCAGATTTACTTGACTTGTTTAGTGGTCTCAGCTATCATCTCCGGCCCCAACAAGCCTTTCTTTCCAGTTTCATACCAACATAGTGGAGATTGACATTTCCTCCCATACAAGGCCTCATACGGAGCCATTTCGATGCTCGCATGGTAACTATTATTGTATGCAAACTCCACTAACGGCATATACCGATCCCAACTCGCCGGTTGGTCCAAAACACAAGCTCTCAACATATCCTCTAGTGTTTGGATTGTCCTCTCGGATTGACCATCTGTTTGAGGATGGTAAGCTGTACTCAAGCTTAGTCGGGTTCCAAAAGCTTTCTGAAATACATCTCAGAACCTCGAAGTGAAACGAGGATCTCTATCAGAGATTATAGTAGCAGGTACACCATGAAGTCTCACAATCTCCTTTATGTATAATCGTGCTAGCTCCTCAAGGGTCTAAGTCATCCAAATGGGTAAAAAGTGAGCTGACTTCGTCAGTTGGTCCACAATCACCCAGATAGCATCAAAACCAGCCCTAGTCCTTGGGAATCCCGACACAAAGTCCATTGCAATACTTTCCTACTTCCATTGCGGAACCTCTAAAGGTTGCAACATCCCGGAAGGTCTTTGATGTTCAATCTTTACCTTTTGACAAGTTAAGCACTTTGAAACATATTCCGCCACATCATTCTTCATACCCGGCCACCAAAATATCACCTTTAAATCATGGTACATCTTAGTACTTCCCGGGTGAATGGAGAATCTACTTTTGTGTGCCTCCTTTAAGATATCTTGCCTCAAAGTGCCAACATCCGGCACAATGATCCTACCCTTGAATCCCCATAACCCATCTTTTTCTTCCGATACTCTCCACTGTTTCCCTTGCTCAATCGCCGGTAACACCTTCCATATCGCTTCATCATTTTCATGAGCCTTTAGGAGTTCGGACTTAAAGTCACTAGAGATTTCTAATCGGCTCAAACACAGAGTTCCAGATACTTCTCGAGCACAAATTTTTAGACTCTCGAATCCCTTGAGCAACTTCTCCTCTTGAAGCATCATCCAAGCCGCATATAACGACTTCCGACTTAACGCATACGCCACTATATTCGCCTTTCCCAGATGGTAATTCAACTCAAAGTCGTAGTCTTTCAATAATTCTATCCACCTCCTCTGCCTCATATTAAGCTCTTTCTGATCAAAGAGATATTTCAAGATCTTGTGATCGGAGATGACTTGGAACTTGACCCCATAGAGATAATGCCTCCACACCTTCAAGGTAAACACAACCACAGCGAGTTCTAAATCGTGCGTAGGGTAACTAACTTCATGAGGTCTCAACTGTCGTGAGGCATACGCCACCACATTATGATGCTGCATCAGCACGCACCCTAGACCCTTTAATGAGGCATCACAGTACACCTCAAAAGGCTCGTTCAGCTCAGGTAACACTAACACAGGTGCAGTGGTCAACTTTTTTCTTCAATGCCTGAAAGCTCTCCTCGCACTCGGGAGTTCAAACAAACGGAGTGTCTTTGCGGGTTAACTTTGTCAACGGCAAAGCTAATTGCGAAATGCCTTTGATGAACCTTCGGTAATAACCAGCTAAGCCCAGAAAACTCCTTATCTCAGTTACTGTGGTTGGTTGCTTCCAATCCATCACAGCCTCCACCTTAGTTGGATCTATAGCTATTCCTTCCTTACTCACCACGTGACCCAAAAACTTCACCTCA
Source organism: Arachis stenosperma (assembly GCF_014773155.1). Lineage (NCBI taxonomy): Eukaryota > Viridiplantae > Streptophyta > Magnoliopsida > Fabales > Fabaceae > Arachis > Arachis stenosperma. The sequence continues at coordinate 101,100,982 of NC_080380.1, read as the reverse complement.
CTCTTCCAGAACTCACACTTAGATAGTTTCGCATAGAGCTTCTTCTCCTTTAAAATCTGCAACATAGTCCTCAAGTGTTCCGCATGCTCTTCTTTAGTCTTGGAGTAGATCAGTATGTCATCAATGAAGACAACAACGAATTTATCTAGAAACGGATGGAACACTCTATTCATGTAATCCATAAACACTACAGGAGCGCTCGTCAACCCAAAAGACATTACAGTGTACTCGTAATGACCATAACGAGTTTTGAAAGCGGTCTTAGGGATATCCTCATCCCTCACCCTTATTTGGTGATAGTCGGATCGTAAGTCGATCTTGGAGAAAACCCCAGCTCCTTATAACTGATCCATGAGATCATCAATTCTTGGCAATGGGTACTTATTCTTAATTGTGACCTTGTTCAGCTGCCTGTAATCCACACAGAGCCGCATACTCCCATCTTTCTTCTTTACCAGTAACACTGGGGCACCCCACGGGGAAACACTTGGTCGGATAAAGTTCTTACCCAAAAAATCCTCTAACTGAGACTTTAGGTCGGCCATCTCCAACGGTGACATTCTATAAGGAGCACTTGAGATTGGTCCCGCCCCAGGCACCAATTCGATAGCAAACTCGACCTCTCGGTTAGGTGGAAATTCATCAATGTCATCAGGAAACACCTTCGGAAACTCACACACTACCGAAATTTGATCCAACCTTTGATCATCACCCGAAACACCCGCGGTTAACAACAGGATACCCTGACATTCGATTCCGGAACAGTTCACCATCATCAAATTCAGGTAATAATATTCACCACGACCGGCCCTTCTGTATCTTCCGGCATAAAGTACATCAACTTTGTAGAACAATCAAGCAGGACATGTTTCTTAGATAACCAATCCAATCCCAAGATAAGATCAAGACCGATCATCAGCAAGCAGACTAAATTATGGACAAAATCACGCTGCTTGAACCTAAACGAAACTTTCGGGCATCCTAGCCTAGTTACCATGGCTTCATGGGTAGCATTATACACTTTTAGGTCATAACCTAAGGTTACAATCTTCAATCCTAACTCATGGGCTTTCTCGAATGCAATGAATGAATGCGATGCTCCTGAATCAAATAAAGCATTTAAAGTTTGACCAGCCAGTTCACAGTTACCTCGGATAAGTGCCTCAGATCCTTCCGCACCTATAGCTAAAGTGGTGAACATCCGACCAGTCTGTTGTGCTTTCCCAGCACCTTGCTTCTGCTTCTCCAGACAATTTGCGGCTTTATGCCCCGCCTTTCCACAATTATAGCACAGACCCCATCCGACCTTGCATGGTGCTCCCAGATGGTGACTTTCACACCTAGTACAAGCTTGATCATTCTAAGGCTGCTTCCCAAACCTTTTCCCTTGGGAGTTGTTGTTGTTGGGCCTCCTAAAAGAACATCCCCTCTTGAAAGGCGGACCTCTAGGTGCAAAGCTCTTCCCTCGATTCTGTGGGAATAATCATTTGTGACTCCCTCTCTTAGCAGTTGCCTTCTTCACATACTCTTCAGTAACTCTACACTTGTTCACCAACTCAGAGAATGTCCTAATTTCCATTGGTCCCACTGAACTGAAAATATCGCTCCGAAGTCCTCCTTCATACTTAACACACTTCTATTCCTCATATTCTACTGGAGTCCATTGACACATACGAGAGAACCTGAACAGCTCCTCAAACTTGTCAGTATACTCAGATACGGACATAGTACCCTGCTTTAGTTGTAGTAATTCAAGCTCCTTGGCCATCCTAGCAGAAGTCAGAAAGTACCTCTTATAGAACTTCTCTCGAAAGACATCCCAGGTGATATAGTCATCACCCTGCTGCAAGAGACGTCAGATTCCTTGCCACCAATGCGACGCTTCCCCAGTGAGCAAATAGGTAGCGAACTCAACACGCTGCCCTTCAGGTACCACCTGTGCTTGCATTGCTCGTTCCATTGCCTGAAACCATGTATCGGCTTTAGTCGGGCTAGTAGTTCCCTTGAACTTAGGTGGATTAATCTTCAAAAAGTTCAGTGTCATCGGGCCCTGAACTCCACCTCCGTCATTACCATGGTTGTTCATCTATTGACCAAGAGCCTCAGCAGTTGCTTGCACAACAGCAGCCATGTTCTCCAACGCAGTCATAAAGTTCACCGGGTCATTAGGGTTAATCTCCGGCGCACGAGCATTATTATGACCTCTCCCACGGCCTCTACCGCGTCCACGAGGCGCCATCTAGTTCCTATATACACCAAACAATCGATATTAAGTTGATCAGTCTCAATATCAGAAGTCTAGTGCTTCAAAGTCCCAAATGCATGCTCATGAACGTTTATGCCAATTATATCAAGCAGATATACTAACAGCACATAACACACATACAGAGAATGCACAGAAGAATAGTCAGTCCGTCCCTCAGGCTCTATAGGAACGAACTGCTCTGATACCATAATGTAACACCCTGCCATACAGAGTCTTATGCTTAAGTCATAATTCAGAGATGGTAAGGTATTATGACCTCTAAAATAAAAATTTAGTACGAATAGTATTGTGAAAAATGATTATAACTAGGAGCCTCTTTAAGAAAAAGGGGTAAATAAAAATCGTAACTCGAAAGGCGATACACTCTGATCGATAACGTAGCAAACAAGAATAAACTAACGTGGGATTATATTATACAAAAGAGTGCCAAAAATGGGAATATCAAAACTCAAAATCCAGCTGCGAAGATAACCGGTCCGAGCATAGCAACATATATATACAAGTAAATAAAATAAGAAAACCCCAAGGAAACCCAAAGGGACACAAACACAAAGAACCTATTCTCCAAATCTCCTATAAGAGGAGTCATCACAGTTTGTATTATTCAATGGAGATAAAGTATCACAGAGTCCCGAGAAACAAAGGATCTTCGCTAATCCAGAAGTCTCCAGCATGCCTCAGCGAGAAACCTCACGTCCTGCATTTGAAAACCACAAAATCCGCATGGGTGAGAACCAGAGGTTCCCAGCATGGTAACAGCTTCCACATATATAATATATAATAATAGAGGAAAGCTGAAGGCAATCCTAGAACTCCCTCCAAATAAAATCAAAGCTTATAAACAAGCTAAACCATAAAGGGCATCTGACTAAAGATTCTTCAGTCTAACTAATACTTCCCTTTCCAATTCCTTCAGACCTCCCAACCACCAGCAGGAATATAATATGGCAAACACAGTTATATCAGACAAGAGATATACAAATAGGAACAAATAAGGCATTTAGACAAATAGCAAGTAATATGCAATCAAATAGGCAATCTCAATCAATTCACGTAGTATGCATATGATGAATGCCTATCCCTAATGGCTGATGATATCATCTGTCGGTTATAGAGCCAACCCGACAAGTCCTGGTAGCTAACCATTAGACTGTCCCTTTGTCGCGCATCCCCAACTCGAGTTATACTCATCATAAACTTGATCATAATCATGATCCATATCCATCACCCTCACTGGTGAATATTTACGGGGGCGAGCTCATTTGGGACTTTCATAGTGCCCGGCCACACTTACGACATAGGGTCAAAAGAGCTTCGAGTCTCAACCTGGAGCACATGGTGGCTAGCCACTGCTTTCTCCCAGGGAAACTCTCATCTCCAATAGTGGAAGTGTAAACATTCACAATTCATTCAACAGCATATATGCATTTATACTTAGCCATAATCATGGCTCTGCCGTATCATGACAATAATCTAGCCATCCGGCTCACGGTTAAATCCATAACCAGCCAATTCATTAACAATTACGGGCCTTCAGCCCATGGCATAAAAAGCACTTCCACTGCCATCCTCCGCATCTCACATAATCATCTTCGATTCTCATTGATCATTCATTTTTCCCTTGATGCACTCACAAGTTACCACATTCACTAGCTCCTTTTCTCATTGCTAGGCATATCATAATGATTTAAGACACAAGTGGTGAGATCGGAGCTTAGAAGTATGAAATTTGGCTTTTAAATCTCAAACATCAACTTTAGGATGAAAACAGGGCCACACGTACGCGCACGCGTGGATGGCCACAAAGCTCATCTGCGTGCAAGCGTCATCACGCGGACGCGTGGGTTGAAAATTAGCCAACGACGCGTACGCATCAGCCACGCGTACGCGTGGGTATATTTGTGCCCCAGGCACAAAATTGGCACAACTCTGGCATAACTCTCAAAAAAAAGGCTGGACATTTGGTACAGCGCATCGACGCGCCTGCGCACACCACGCGGACGCGTGGATGGTGCCTTATTGAAGAACGACACCCACGCGCCAAGTGCGCCTACGCGTGGGGGGCATTCTGCTAAAAATTTTCTAAGTTAAAAGCTGCAGAATTCACAGATTCAACCCCCAATCTTCCGATGGACATAACTTTCTTATTTTAAATCGTTTTTTGCCCGTTCTTCAAACGGCATGGACATCCCGGATCCAATTTTAATTCTAAATAAGTTTGGTATAAAACGGGGATCCGTAGTCCAAGTTATGTCCCGTCAAAATATGCCCAAAAACCATGTTTTTATATAAAACCATAAGTGGCCATTTTCAAAACAAGCCATTTTTAACTCTTTTCAAAATCAACCAAAACATGCCAATTTCAACCATTTTTGAAATCAATTAAAATATACCAAAATCAACATCAAGCCTCCTCAACTCACACATCAACACTCCACCACAATTCACAAAGCATCATCCCTCTAATTTAACACTTCTCAATCAAATGGCTAAGAGCCAACATATAAAGATGCCATACATACTATCTCATTCCTATTTCCAATAATACCATTTCTAATTAACCATCATTACACATACTCAATATCATACTCATCATCAACATGGTGTCACCCACAATTCAACCTCAATTACTCATCAAGCATATATCACAACATGCATAATTCTCATATATCATATCATCAAAGCATCAATAATCATCACATATATGATCACATCATATATCTCAACCATTCAACAACATCAACAATTCAATGCCTATCTTAGGGCCTCTAGCCTAAGTATTTCCTACCACATTACATATTAGATATGAGAAACTGAGACCACAACTTAGCCGATTTCCCAAGCTCAACCAGAGCACTTCCAAATCACTTGTCCACAAGCCCTCTAGGTCTCAACACCTCCAAGTACAGATTTTTACTACCAAAAATCTTTTTTCAAACTTTCTAAGGTCTCAATCAAGTCCCAACATTCTCATACACACAACTTAAGCCACAATCATCATACCCATACACAACATCTCAATACCCAAACATCATAGAACAACAAATTATACTATGTTGAGAATCTTACCACACCCAAGGTCCAAGAAGACAAGATTAACCTTCTCCTTCAAGAGAGTTGGGTCCTATAACATCAAAGAGCCCAAAATCTCAACATTTTTGTTCATGAAACTCGAAAACAAGGCTGGAAATTCGAAGAGAAAAACGTAGTTTACCTCAAGATTGATTATTTAGATTTTGTAGAGCTCTCTACGGTGAACGCGTGGCCGTAAACGGTGCGGCAATCGGAGCTCTAGATCAAAAGTTATAGTGGTTTGAAGATCAAGTGAGAGAAAGAATTTGAGAGAGTGTTCTACCCTCCATGGCCTCCATTTTCAGCGTGTGAGTGTGTCAAGTGAGGAGAGAGAATGCTGAAAACTAGGATTCTGGTTTAGTTATGTTGGGCCAAGGGCCCACTTTGGGTCCGGTTGGCCCGGTTTGGCCCGTTCGGTCCAATCTTGGTCCGATTTCTATAAAATTGGTACCGAAATTCTCGTCTCGATCTCCTCTATCATATTAAGCCATAAAAATCACATTTTTAGCTTTCTAGAATAAATTCTTATTTATGGATTAATTAGTCATTAATTAACCGGGTCTTACATTCTGAATGAAATTTTTTAATACATAATTTAAATAAAAATAAGACATTTATTTTTAAAATATTATTTAATTGTTATAGGACATTGTAAGGATAATACATAAAATTATATAAATTTTATTATTGAACAAATCTTAAATAAAATAATTTTAATTGAGTTAGATATTATATTATTTCTTAATATAAAATTATACGAAAGGTATAATTGTTACAGGAAGGGAATAATAAAAAAATTATTCCATAATATAATTTCTTAAAGAAACAAATTTTAAAAATAAGACATGCTCCGTCACAATATATTATATTATATTATGTAATAATTATCAATCAAATCAAAAGATACAAAGTTAACATTCACAGCAAAAATCCAAAATAAAGTTAAACTCCTTTCCATGGGTAATAACTAATTTCTTACGGGTTAGACCCTATAAACTTTTGGGGTGTATATTTGGTTAGAAGTTAAAAAGAGAAGCAAATTTTACTTAAATAAATTTTACGAAAATTATATGAATATATAATATTTGAGACTTGAGAGGAATAGCAACAACCATTACTTGAATCCATATCTGTCCACTATATGCTCATAATAAAAAAGACAGCAAATGGTGCAAAATAATATATAGGATTAAAAATTAGACCTCAAAGAATTAAACAACACATGCATTATAGATTAATCTAACAAAGTACTTACCAACTAAATAACCATCTTCTTTAGACTCTGCATGAATTTTTTTTTAACAGAACAAAATTGAATTCATTCAATGGAATTGACGAATCTTGTACCAGACGCACAATCGTGTCCCTCTTGAAGTGGATTCTAAATTCGTGTCTAGTTGACTTGAACTTGATGGTATTCAAAGCAACTCCAAAATTACTGACCACATACACGTTGCCATCAGCGTGTAGGCCCTCGAAGATAGGAAAAAATATGTCTTTAACAGTGCATTGAATTGTATCCCCCTGAATGCATTAATTTTATAGAGTCATAGATAAATGAGGTTGATTGCTCAGCCATTACTAAAATAGATCTCAAATGTAAAGAGAATATCTTACCTCTTCATCAAGGACAACCATCTCAATAGGTGCCTTCATCCCAGATTTTGCAAAGTAAGAAACGGTCCAAAATTTAATGACACGTACTTTGAGCTTCCACACCTTATGCGTTGGACCAGCATTGATACACTTGATGAGATCATACCTAAAAATCAAGGACATCATATTTCAGTATAGATAAAGAGTAAGTGTGGTGATCACATATGCTATACTTATAGAGAGTCACAGCACTGTTCAGCCCCAGTATTGATAAGGATTCCAAGAATCTTTACGTTTCTATCAAAATCCAATTAAGAAAAAAACGAAAAGTTTTTGGACTATTCAGGATTAAAGAATATAAATCATATCAATAAAAAATAATTATCAAAATTAGGATAGGAATTAATGGCCAAAATTTTTTGTGTTCCATTTACATCGAAAACTGGAGTTTAATTTTGAAAAATCAAAATAAGAAGCAATATATGCTGAAGAGGAAATTTACATGCAATAATTAGGCACTGTAAATCACAAGAAATTTCGAAAAGGCATGAAATTATTTTATTTTTCTATGTTGAAAAATTATTCTGTATCATAAATACGGGCATTTCAAGACATATAGAATAAAAAAAGGGTATGAGAATAAGATTTGATATATAGCACCAATTTTTTGTTTCTTAATCTGATATAATAATCAAAAGGTTTGTTAACAGTTTCATACCTTTAATATGACCAAAGGATGTGCTGATCGCAGCAAGCCTATTACCTCTTTCACTCTGCATCCATTCTATAAGCATTCTCCTTTTATGATCCTTAGTCAATTTTTTCACGCGCTTGGCCTTCAACCTTTGCTATTGCTTTAACTAATTGTTTTGTAGGACCTTTTATCTCAGCACACTCTCTCTCAATCTGATGCTGCGGTGGCTGCAGGCTTGTGATTTGGGAAGCTAGGGTTCTTCCTTCAATTTCAGAAAGGAGAGGAGAGGAGTGTGGGAGTGGGACTGGGTTACGGACCCAAGCCGTTTTGGGATTCATTTTTTTTATGTCTAAACGGCACCATTTAGAGTAGTTATTAATAAACCGAAAATCCCTTAAGAAAACCGATCAGCTCTAATGGTTCACCGATTAATCACATATACGACCAGTTTTATAATCAATTTTTTTGTCAGATGGTTTACTCATAACATCTTTTAAGCCATTTTTAAATTTTACTCAATCATTTAAAATAATTACAAAAAGTGCTCATAATAAAAATTTTTAAGATTTTATAAAAATATTTTAAAATTTTATAAAAATATTTTATTTAAAATAATTAGTAAAATCTTAGTTGTACTATGTTTTAAAATAAATAATTATCTTTATATAAAATACCCATATCATTATAATTATTCCGGAGTTGCATATAATTATTCAGACATTCAATTTTTATTTCGTAAATTCTTCTATAATTTTATCTACCATCAATAACGTTAATTCATATATAGTATATTGATGAGCGGATAATTTATACGCTTTTTGGCATTGTTTTTAGGTAGTTTTTAGTAAGTTCAAGCTACTTTTAGGGATGTTTTCATTAGTTTTTATGTTAAATTTACATTTCTGGAATTTACTATGAGTTTGTGTGTTTTTCTGTAATTTCAGGTAATTTCTGGCTGAAATTGAGGGACTTGAGCAAAACTCTGAAAAAGGCTGACAAAAAGGACTGCTGATGCTGTTGGAATCTGACCTCCCTGCACTCGAAATGGATTTTCTGGAGCTACAGAACTCCAAATAGCGCTCTCTCAACGGCGTTGGAAAGTAGACATCCAGAGCTTTCCAACAATATATAATAGTCTATACTTTATTCGGAAATTGACGATGTAAATTGGCGTTGAACGCCAAGTACATGCTGCTGTCTGGAGTTAAACGCCAGAAAAACGTCATGATCCGGAGTTGAACGCCCAAAACACGTTATAACTTGGAGTTCAACTCCAAGAAAAGCCTCAGCTCGTGGATAGATCAAGCTCAGCCCAAGCATACACCAAGTGGGCCCCGGAAGTGGATTTATGCATCAATTACTTACTCATGTAAACCCTAGTAGCTAGTCTAGTATATATAGGACATTTAACTATTGTATTAGACATCTTTTGACAGTTTAATCTTTTGACAGTTTAATCTTTTTGACAGTTTAATCTTTTGACTGTTTAGTCTTTGATCATTCGGTCTCTTGATCATTCAGGGGGCTGGCCATTCGGCCATGCCTGAACCTTTCACTTTTGTATTTTCAACAGTGGAGTTTCTGCACACCATAGATTAAGGGTGTGGAGCTCTGCTGTACCTCAAGTTTCAATAAAATTACTATTACTTTCTATTCAATTCTCTTTTATTCTTATTCCAAGATATACGTTGCACAACACTTTGATGAATGTGATGATCCGTGACACTCATCATCATTCTCACCTATGAACGCGCGTGACTGACAACCACTTCCGTTCTATCTTAGGCCAGGTGCATATCTCTTAGATTCCCCAACAGAATCTTCGTGCTATAAGCTAGATAGATGGCGGCATTCATGGGGATCCGGAAATTCTAACCTTGTCTGTGGTATTCCGAGTAGGATCCTGGGAATCCGGAAAGTCTAACCTTGTCTGTGGGATTCCGAGTAGGATTCTGGTATTGAATGACTGTGACGAGCTTCAAACTCCTGAAGGCTGGGCGTTAGTGACAAACGCAAAAGAATCAATGGATTCTACTCCAACCTGATTGAGAACCGATAGATGATTAGCCGTGCTGTGACAGAGCATTTGGACTGTTTTCACTGAGAGGATGGGATGTAGCTATCAACAAGGGTGATGCCTCCAGACGATTAGCTGTGCAGTGACAGCGCATAGGACTATTTTCTCGAGAGGATTAAAAGTAGCCAGTGATGATAGTGATGCCCTACATACAGCTTGCCATGAAAAGGAGTAAGAAGGATTGGATGAAAGCAATAGGAAAGTAAAGATTCAAGAGGAGCACAGCATCTCCACACGCCTATCTGAAATTCCCACTATTGATTTACATAAGTATTTCTATCCCTGTTTATTTTCTATTTATTATTAATTTTCGAAACCCATAACCATTTAATCTGCCTAACTGAGATTTACAAGGTGACCATAGCTTGCTTCATACCAACAATCTCTGTGGGATCGACCCTTACTCACGTAAGGTATTACTTGGATGACCCAGTACACTTGCTGGTTAAGTTGAACGGAGTTGTGATCACACGTGCCAATTTTAAATTCCATACAAGTACAAGAAGTACAACTTTAAGGATCACAATTTTGTCCACCAAGTTTTTGGCGCCGTTGCCGGGGATTGTTCGAGTATGGACAACTGACGGTTCATCTTGTTGCTCAGATTAGGTAATTTTCTTTTCAAAAATCTTTTTTTTTAATTTGTCTTTTCTTTTTCGTTTTTCCAAACTTTATTTTCGAAAAAATTAATAAAAAAATCCAAAAAAATTAGAAAATCATAAAAACCAAAAATATTTTGTGTTTCTTATTTGAGTCTTGAGTCAATTTTTAAGTTTGGTGTCAATTGCATGCTTTAAAAATTTTTTCTTGCATTTTTCGAAAATCCCATGCATTTATAGTGTTCTTCATGATCTTCAAGTTGTTCTTGATAAGTCCTCTTGTTTGATCTTGATGTTTTCTTGTTTTGTGTTGTTTGTTGTTTTTCATATGCAATTTTTGTTTGTTAGAGTCCATGCATTAAAGATTTCTAAGTTTGGTGTCTTGCATATTTTCTTTGCATTAAAAATTTTTCAAAATTATGTTCTTGATGTTCATCATGATCTTGAAAGTGTTCTTGGTGTTCATCGTGACATTCATAGTGTTCTTGCATGCATCTTGTGTTTTGATCCAAAGTTTTCATGTTTTGGGTCATGTTTGTGTTTTTCTCTCTCATAATTAAAAATTCAAAAATAAAAAAAATATCTTCTCCTTATTTCCCTCCAAATTTTCGAAATTTTGGGTTGACTTGGTCAAAAATTTTTAAAATTAGTTGTTTCTTACAAGTCAAGTCAAATTTTCAATTTTAAAAATCTTATCTTTTCAAAATCTTTTTCAAAAATTATATCTTTTTCATTTTTTTCTATTTTTCGAAAATTTCAAAAATATTTTTCAAATTATTTTCAAAATCTTTTTCTTATCTTTATATCATATTTTTGAAATTACACTAACAATTAATGTGATTGATTCAAAAATTTGAAGTTTGTTACTTTCTTGTTAAGAAAGGTTCAATCTTTAAGTTCTAAAATCATATCTTTTAGTTTCTTGTTAGTTAAGTAATTTTAAAAAAATTAAGTCTTTTTCAAAATATATTTTTCTTAAAAATCTTATCCTTTTATTTTATCTTTTATCATATCTTTTTTCAAAAATTTTATCTTTTTCAAAATTTGATTTTAAAATATCTTATCTAACTTCTTACCTTCTTATCTTTTTGAAATTTGATTTTAATATCTTTTTCAACTAACTATTTGACTTTGTGTTTGTTTCTTACCTTTTTCAAAACCACCTAACTACTTTTCCCTCTCTAATTTTCGAAAGTATCTCACCCTTTTTCAAAATTCTTTTTAATTAATTAATTAGTTTTAATTTAAATTTAATCTTATTTCTTATCTCTAATTTTCGAAAATTTCTAACCCCTTTTTAAAAATTATTTTCGAATTTTCTATCTCTTCTTCTTATTCTTTTTAATTAATTAATTACTAACACTTCTCTTCACATCTCTTCATCTAAAAAAATTCGAACCCATTCTTCTTCACTCTTCTCCCCTTTCTTCTTCTACTACCATAAAGGAATCTCTATACTGTGACATAGAGGATTCCTCTTTCTTTTCTTGTTTTCTTCTCTTTCATATGAGCAGGAACAGGGAAAAAGGCACTCTTGTTGAAATTGATCCTGAATTTGAAAGGACTCTGAAAAGGAAACTAAGAGAAACTAAATTACAACAATCCAGAAACAACCTTTCAAAAATTTTCAAACAAGAGAAGGAGATGGCAGCCGAAAATAATAATAATGCAAGGAGAATGCTTGGTGACTTCACAAAGCCAACATCCAAATTTGATGGAAGAAGCATCTCCATTCCTGCCATTGGAGCCAATAATTTTGAGCTTAAGCCTCAATTAGTTGCTTTAATGCAACAAAACTGCAAGTTTTATGGACTTCCATCTGAAGATCCTTATCAGTTTTTAACTGAGTTCTTGCAGATTTGTGAGACTGTAAAGATGAATGGAGTTGATCCTGAAGTCTACAGACTCATGCTTTTCCCTTTTGCTGTAAGAGACAGAGCTAGAATATGGTTGGATTCACAACCTAAGGATAGCTTGGACTCCTGGGATAAGCTGGTCACTGCCTTCTTGGATAAATTCTTTCCTCCTCAAAAGCTGAGCAAGCTGAGAGTGGATGTTCAAACCTTCATACAAAAAGATGGTGAATCCCTCTATGAAGCTTGGGAAAGATACAAGCAGCTGACCAAAAGGTGTCCATCTGACATGTTTTCAGAATGGACCATATTAGATATATTCTATTATGGTCTATCTGAATTTTCGAAAATGTCATTGGACCATTCTGCAGGTGGATCTATTCACCTAAAGAAAACGCCTGAAGAGGCTCAAGAACTCATTGACATGGTTGCAAACAACCAATTCATGTACACTTCTGAGAGGAATTCCGTGAATAATGGGATACCTCAGAAGAAAGGAGTTCTTGAAATTGATGCTCTGAATGCCATATTGGCTCAGAACAAAGTGTTGACTCAACAGGTCAACATGATCTCTCAAAATCTGAATGGATGGCAACATGCATCCAACAGTACTAAAGAGGCAGCTTCTGAAGAAGCTTATGATCCTGAGAACCCTACCATGGCAGAGGTTAATTACATGGGTGAACCTTATGGAAACACCTAAAATTCATCATGGAGAAATCATCCAAATTTCTCATGGAAGGATCAACAAAAGCCTCAACAAGGCTTTAACAATGGTGGACGCAATAGGCTGAGCAATAGCAAGCCTTTCCCATCATCTTCTCAGCAACAGACAGAGAATTCTGAACAAAACACTTCTAATTTAGCCAATCTAGTCTTTGATCTGTCAAAGGCCACTTTCAGTTTCATGAGTGAAACAAGATCCTCCATCAGAAATCTGGAGGCACAAGTGGGCCAGCTGAGTAAGAAAGTCATTGAAACTCCTCCCAGTATTCTCCCAAGCAATACAGAAAAGAATCCAAAAGGAGAGTGCAAGGCCATTGATATAATCAATATGGCCGAATGCACAAGGGAGGAGGAGGATGAAAATCCTAGTGAGGAAGACCTCCTGGGACGTCCCTCAAGCAAGAAGGAGTTTCCTATTAAGGATCCAAAGGAATCTGAGGCTCATATAGAGACCATAGAGATTCCATTAAATCTCCTTCTGCCATTCATGAGCTCTGAAGACTACTCTTCCTCTGAAGAGGATGAAGATGTGACTGGAGAGCAAGTTGCTCAATATTTAGGAGCTATCATGAAGCTGAATGCCAAGTTGTTTGGTAATGAGACTTGGGAAAGTGAACCTCCCTTGCTCATTAGTGAACTAGATACCTGGATTCAGCAAATTTTACCTCAAAAGAGACAAGATCCTGGCAAGTTCTTAATACCCTGTACCATAGGCACCATGACCTTTGAAAAAGCTCTATGTGATCTGGGGTTAGGGATAAATCTTATGCCACTCTCTGTAATGGAGAAGCTGGGGATCATTGAGGTACAACCTGCCTTGTTCTCATTACAATTGGCAGACAAGTCATTGAAACAAGCTTATGGAATAGTAGATGACGTGTTAGTAAAGGTTGAAGGCCTTTACATCCCTGCTGATTTCATAATCTTAGATACTAGGAAGGAAGAGGATGATTGCATCATCCTTGGAAGACCTTTCCTAGCCACAGCAGGAGCTGTGATAGATATCAACAGAGGTGAATTAGTCCTTCAATTGAATGGGGACTACCTTGTGTTTAAGGCACATGGCCATCCCTCTGTGACAAAAGAGAGTGAGCAAAGAGCTTCTCTCAGTTCAGAGTCAAGAAAAGCCCCCACAGTCAAACTCTAAGTTTGGTGTTGGGAGGCCACAACCAAACTCTAAGTTTGGTGTTAAGACCCCATATCCAAACTCTAAGTTTGGTATTGGGACTATACAACATTGACCTGATCACCTTTGTGGCTCCATGAGAGCCACTGTCAAGCTATTGACATTAAAGAAGTGCTTGTTGGGAGGCAACCCAATTTTATTTATCTAATTTTTATCTTATTTTATTTTATTGTTATTTTGTGTCTTATTAGGTACATGATCATGAGGAGTCACGAAAAAATCATAAAAATTAAAAACAGAATCAAAAACAGCAGAAGAAAAATCACACCCTGAAGGAAGCACAGGCTGGCGTTCAACGCCAGTAAGGAGCATCTGGCTGGCGTTCAACACCAGAACAGAGCATGAAACTGGCGCTGAATGCCAGAAACAAGCAACATTCTGGCGCTGAACGCCAGGAATGTGCCTAGAAGAAAAGCTGGCACTGAACGCCAGTAACAAGCATGAAACTGGCGTTCAACGTCAGAAACATGCTTTACATGGGCGTTGAACGCCCAGAACGTGCACCACTCGGCGTTTAAACGCCAGAATGGTGTGCAAAGGCATTTTACATGCCTATTTGGTGCAGGGATGGAATTCCTTGACACCTCAGGATTTGTGGACCCCACAGGATCACCTCAGGATCTGTGGACCCCACAGGATCCCCACCTAACATATTCCCACCTTACCTCCTAATCCTAGTTTTTACTCTTCCCCATATCACACTTCCCAAAAACCCTTCACCAATCACCTCAATCTCTCTTCCCAATTACCATCTTCACCATTCACATCCATCCACTCTTTCCCATAAACCCCACCTACCTTCCAAATTCAAATTTTCTTTCCCACCCAATCCCACCCTAAATGGCCGAACCTTCACTCTCCCCTCTCCCTATATATACCCTTCCATTCTACTTCATTTTCACACAACACTACCCCCTCTCCTATACCTTGGCCGAATCCATCTCCCCTCACTCTCCTCCAATTTCTTCTTCTTCTTCTTCTCTTCTTTCTTCTCTTGCTCGAGGGCTAGCAATATTTTAAGTTTGGTGTGGTAAAAGCATAAGCTTTTTGTTTTTCCATTACCATCATTGGCACCTAAGGCCGGAGAATCCTCTAGAAAAGGAAAAGGGAAGACAAAAGCTTCCACCTCCGAGTCATGGGAGATGGAAAGATTCATCTCCAAAAGCCACCAAAACCACTTCTATGATGTTGTGGCAAAGAAGAAGGTGATCCCTGAGGTCCCTTTCAAGCTCAAGAAAAATGAGTATCCAGAAATCTGACATGAAATCCAAAGAAGAGGTTGGGAAGTCCTAACCAACCCCATGCAACAAGTCGGAATCTTAATGGTTCAAGAGTTCTATGCCAATGCATGGATCACTAGGAACCATGATCAAAGTAGTCCAAAGAATTATCTCACAATGGTTCGGGGGAAATACTTAGATTTTAGTCCGGAAAATGTGAGGTTGGCATTCCACTTGCCCATGATGCAAGGAGATGAACGCCCCTACACTAGAAGGGTCAACTTTAATCAAAGGTTGGACCAAGTCCTAATGGACATATGTATGGAAGGAGCTCAATGAAAGAGAGACTCCAAAGGCAAGCCAGTCCAACTAAGAAGACTGGACCTCAAGCCTGTAGCTAGAGGATGGTTGTAGTTCATTCAACGCTCCATCATTCTCACTAGCAACCGATCTGAAGTTACTGTGGATCGGGCCATCATGATTCATAGCATCATGATAGGAGAGGAACTAGAAGTTCATGAAGTCATCTCCAATGAATTCTACAAAATAGCCGAAAAGCCCTCCACCATGGCAAGGCTAGCTTTTCCTCACCTTATCTGCCATCTATGTTACTCAGCTGGAGTTATCATAGAAGGAGACATCTCCATTGATGAGGATAAGCCCATCACCAAGAAGAGGATGGAGCAAGCAAGAAAGACCCTCCACGGTTCTCAAGAGATGCATGAGGAAGCTCATCATCAAGAAATCCCTGAGATGCCTCAAGGGATGCACTTTCCTCCCAACAACTATTGGGAACAACTCAACACTTCCTTAGAATATTTGAGCCACAATGTTGAACAATTAAGGGTGGAACATCATGAGCACTCCATCATTCTCCATGAAATAAGAGAAGATCAAAGAGCAATGAGGGAGGAGCAACAAAGGCATGGAAGGGACATAGAAGAGCTTAAGGACATTGTTGGTCCTTCAAGAAGAAGACGCCACTAAAGTGGATTCATTCCTTGTTCTTATTTCTTTCTATTTTTTGATTTCTATGTTATGTTTATCTATGTTTTGTGTCTCTACTTCATGATCATTAGTATGTAGTAACCATGTCTTAAAGCTATGAATAAAATCCATTAATCCTTCACCTCTCTTAAATGAAATATGCTTTAATTCAAAAGAACAAGAAGTACATGAATTTCGAATTTATCCTTGAATTTAATTTAATTATATTGATGTGGTGACAATACTTTTTGTTTTCTGAATGAATGCTTGAACAGTGCATAATTTTTGATCTTGTTGTTTATGAATGTTAAAACTGTTGGCTCTTGAAAGAATGATGAACAAAGAGAAATGTTATTGATGATCTGAAAAATCATGAAATTGATTCTTGAAGCAAGAAAAAGTAGTGAAAAAGAAAGCTTGCGAAAAAAACAAAGAGGGAAATGGCGAAAAAAAATAGAAAGAAAAAGAAAAAGCAAGCAGAAAAAGCCAATAACCCTTAAAACCAAAAGGCAAGGGTCAAAAGGATCCAAGTGTTTGAGCATCAATGGATAGGAGGGCCTAAGGAAATAAAATCCAGGCCTAAGCGGCTAAACCAAGTTGTCCCTAACCATGTGCTTGTGTCATAAAGGTCCAAGTGAAAAGCTTGAGATTGAGTGGTTAAAGTCGTGATCCAAAGCAAAAAGAGTGTGCTTAAGAGCTCTGGACACCTCTAACTGGGGACTTTAGCAAAGCTGAGTCACAATCTGAAAAGGTTCACCCAGTTATGTGTCTGTGGCATTTATGTATCCGGTGGTAATACTGGAAAACAAAGTGCTTAGGGCCACGGCCAAGACTCATAAGTAGCTGTGTTCAAGAATAAACATTCCTAACTAGGAAAGTCAATAACACTATCCAAAATTCTAAGTTCCTAGAGAAGCCAATCATTCTGAACTTCAAAGGAAAAAGTGAGATGCCAAAACTGTTTAGAAGCAAAAAGCTATAAGTCCCGCTCATCTAATTAGAATTAATATTCATTGATATTTTGGAATTTATAGTATATTCTCTTCTTTTTATTCTATTTGATTTTTAGTTGCTTGGGGACAAGCAACAATTTAAGTTTGGTGTTGTGATGAGCGGATAATTTATACGCTTTTTGGCATTGTTTTTAGGTAGTTTTTAGTAAGTTCAAGCTACTTTTAGGGATGTTTTCATTAGTTTTTATGTTAAATTCACATTTCTGGACTTTACTATGAGTTTGTGTGTTTTTCTGTAATTTCAGGTAATTTCTTGCTGAAATTGAGGGACTTGAGCAAAACTCTGAAAAAGGCTGACAAAAAGTACTGCTGATGCTGTTGGAATCTGACCTCCCTGCACTCGAAATGGATTTTCTGGAGCTACAGAACTCCAAATGGTGCGCTCTCAACGGCGTTGGAAAGTAGACATCCAGGGATTTCCAGCATTATATAATAGTCCATACTTTATTCGAAAATTGACGACGTAACTTGGCGTTGAACGCCAAGTACATGCTGCTGTCTGGAGTTAAACGCCAGAAAAACGTCATGATCCGGAGTTGAACACCCAAAACACGTTATAACTTGGAGTTCAACTCCAAGAAAAGCCTCAGCTCGTGGATAGATCAAGCTCATCCCAAGCATACACCAAGTGGGCCCCGGAAGTGGATTTATGCATCAGTTACTTACTCATGTAAACCCTAGTAGCTAGTCTAGTATATATAGGACATTTAACTATTGTATTAGACATCTTTTGACAGTTTAATCTTTTGACAGTTTAATCTTTTTGATAGTTTAATCTTTTGACTGTTTAGTCTTTGATCATTCGGTCTCTTGATCATTCAGGGGGCTGGCCATTCGGCCATGCCTGAACCTTTCACTTATGTATTTTTAACGGTGGAGTTTCTGCACACCATAGATTAAGGGTGTGGAGCTCTGCTGTACCTCAAATTTCAATACAATTACTATTACTTTCTATTCAATTCTCTTTTATTCTTATTCCAAGATATACGTTGCACAACACTTTGATGAATGTGATGATCCGTGACACTCATCATCATTCTCACCTATGAACGCGCGTGACTGACAACCACTTCCGTTCTATCTTAGGCCGGGCGCATATCTCTTAGATTCCCCAACAGAATCTTCGTGGTATAAGCTAGATAGATGGTGGCATTCATGGGGATCCGGAAAGTCTAACCTTGTCTGTGGTATTCCGAGTAGGATCCTGGGAATCCGGAAAGTCTAACCTTGTCTGTGGTATTCCGAGTAGGATTCCGGTATTGAATGACTGTGACGAGCTTCAAACTCCTGAAGGCTGGGCGTTAGTGACAAACGCAAAAGAATCAATGGATTCTACTCCAACCTGATTGAGAACCGACAGATGATTAGCCGTGCTGTGACAGAGCATTTGGACCGTTTTCACTGAGAGGATGGGATGTAGCTATCAACAAGGGTGATGCCTCCAGACGATTAGCCGTGC
Source organism: Arachis stenosperma (assembly GCF_014773155.1). Lineage (NCBI taxonomy): Eukaryota > Viridiplantae > Streptophyta > Magnoliopsida > Fabales > Fabaceae > Arachis > Arachis stenosperma. The sequence goes on along the minus strand of NC_080380.1, from coordinate 101,082,234 downwards.
AGTGACAGCGCATAGGACCATTTTCTCGAGAGGATTAAAAGTAGCCAGTGATGATAGTGATGCCCTACATACAGCTTGCCATGGAAAGGAGTAAGAAGGATTGAATGAAAGCAATAAGAAAGTAGAGATTCAAGAGGAGTACAGTATCTCCACATGCCTATCTGAAATTCCCACTATTGATTTACATAAGTATTTCTATCCCTGTTTATTTTCTATTTATTATTAATTTTCGAAACCCATAACCATTTAATCTGCCTAACTGAGATTTAAAAGGTGACCATAGCTTGCTTCATACCAACAATCTCTGTGGGATCGACCCTTACTCACGTAAGGTATTACTTGGATGACCCAGTACACTTGCTGGTTAAGTTGAACGGAGTTGTGATCACACGTGCCAATTTTAAATTCCATACAAGTACAAGGAGTACAACTTTAAGGATCACAATTTCGTCCACCATATATAAATAAATTTAATTAAAATAAATAATAGTTTTTTTATTTTATTTCAGACTTTATAAATGAAAAGACTAATTCACTAAAATAACTAATTATAATTAATATAGTATAATTAATCAAATAATATAAATTATAATAAATTATATTAATATTTAAATATCTAATCAAATCAATTAGTTGATATAATTAAGTCACTGAAATAAATTATATTTAATGAGTTAAAATGATTAAATCGGGAAATATTCTCTGAAGTATGTGACGTCAGTTTTATCATTAAATATAGACATCCGATTTTTATATAAAAGATTAGATAAATTGTAATATTTTGAGCGTGGACTTTTGTTGTCATGCTTTTCGCAATGACGTTGCAAAAAATGATAAATAAAAAAGATACATATAAGTACTACCAAAATATTTCTTTTAAGCAAATACATACATCTTTCAAAGATAATATAGTGCTAGAATTATTCTATTTAAATTTCAAATTATATTTAATATAATTCAAAATATAATATTTCGATTTTCGGTTACGTTTGAAAAAACTATAATTTCAAATTGTAAAAACTACTTAATTTAAACTATAAGGTTCAAATTGTCATTTGAAGTTTATATATATTTTTATTCTATATCATTCTAAAATATAGTTTAACAAATCGTAAAAATAACATCAGAATTTTTATTGTTCAACCCTATTATTATATATGCAATTAATTTAACCTGTAAAAATTTAATTTTAATAACTGAAAACAATGTGACAGCTTAAAATGGCATTACAAGTTTATCAGCGTCTTCACTTATTACATCTTTTTGGGAAACCCTTGCAATGTATTATTTGAACGGAACCTTCCTTCAAATTTATTTTAGAAACCATATACGTACACTACTAACAGTTTCAAATGCTTTGAGTTAATTTAAAGTATATAATTTTTTTTGGGTTAACAATTTAAAGTATCTAATTTACCATGTATGTACACTACTATCAATCTTAAAGAAATTCCAGGAACAAAAAATAAACTCCAGCCCACAAAACAAAAAACACAGCCACTAATTACCTGGCCCATGATTTAACATAATAATCACAAATTAATCATCTTTGTTTATTCAAAAAATAAACCTATTAATCACTACTACCAACGTCCCACTACAAAAAAAAATCAGCTTTTGTCTCGTTTTTAAAACATACCGAAAAGTGCAAAATCGTAGCGATAACTTTTTACCACGCTTTTTGAGTTATTAACACGTTTTTAAAAGGATCACATTTGCAAAGATGTCAATTGTTCTATTACCATGCTTTTATTAATTTATTGACACACTTTATTTTTTGTCACACTTTTATATATTGCCACGCTTAAAAGCGTAGCTGTATGTATAACTCTTTAGTCACGCTTTAAAGCGTGCCAAAAAATAGATATATAACCACGCTTTTAAAGCATGCTCATTAGTTTGGTTTTGGCTATGCTTCAAAAACGTCTCGCTAGGTGAAGATATGGCTACGCTTTTAAAATGTGCCGATAGAGAAAGTTATTGCTACACTTAATAAGTGTAGGTGTTGACAACTACAAAAAAATATGGCTACGCTTGGAAAGTGTGCCAATAATTGAAGATATGGCTACGGTTGGATATAACAGGAAGATCCAAGCATGAATTTCACTAATGTATTTGTTCAGCACTACATTTAAAACCCATTCATCAAAGCTTTAATATATCATCTTTGCAATTCTATCCCTACCGAACCAAAATATAGAAACCATTTGTGTTATGATTTTATTCTGAAATTAGAACCCTCACTTATTTTCTATTGTCATGTATTGTAAAAAGAAAGAATATGGGAAAAAATACTGATCCCAAAATAGTTTGCAGAATAATTTTTAAATATATAAAGAGCAGAAGCACTTTCTATATATATATATATATATATATATATATATATATATATATATATATATATATATATATATATATATATATATATCCACAAATCTTAAATCCCTCATAGAAGTGTCACTAGACTTCTCGAGAAGACACCTAATGTCACCATATGTCAGTATTCCTTCCAAAAAAAAAAACCTTTTTGATCGACCACTAGCACACAGCTCTGGTGACCATCATGAAGGCATTGGATTGCATCTTTTAGATTTGCAGATGATGAAACCTTCAGATAGCTATCAGACATGGCCTGAGAAACTTGAAAAGAGCAATAATGACATTAATGATAGTATAAAGTTGATGGACCAAAAAAAAAGATCACATGTCAGCATTATGTTGGACAGTTAACAAGAGAAGGATTATTTTTATTGACTAAAAGCTATTATCAACCTTAAGATTTTCGAGTGAAGTTCCTCGTCAATTGCTTTGTGATCAGTAGCATCACCAACAACAGAGTTTTCTAAACCATTAGCAATATTTGCTTGTCTCCAGTCACCTTCATTTTCATCAGCAGGTGAAACTGGAGAATATCCTTTAGGTGAGTTTCTGTATCAAATTTGTTGTCAATTTTCTTCTTCCGGTTTGTCAGAAGGAATCCATATTGCTAATCCAACAGCCTATAGGTACAAAGTTTACAATAACACAATACGACAACTGTAATAAATAAGAATTACAATAGGACAAAGTACTCCCTTTGAAAAAAAAAATATTATGTAAAATCAATAAAATATTACGCCATAAAGAAACAATTTTCTTCTGCCTTGCTTTAACATGAGATACAGAAAAACCAACAATGAGAAAATAAGTATGTAAGAATATACCAAACATCTTCTCTAGTATAGTCGAGGTAAAAGAATGCAGTTTGCAAATTTTTTATTTTGTTAAACATAAGAATAGGAGAATAGCATAAAACTGCACATGTAAGTATATAAGCAAACCTGTGCAATTTGATTAATCTCATTGATTGATCCTTTTTATTTGAGAACATCCTTATAGACACTGCGGGTGAGCACGAATATTTCTTAATGAATAGCAAGAGAAGTAAGCTAAAGTACAACACAAAACACATTATCTAGAAGCACTTAAGTTGTAAATAGAGAACTAGGAAACATATAAAATGTGGATAATGTCAAAATGGATCAGTCAACATGAAAAGGAGGAAATAACAAAACAGTGGTGCTGGCGTTGAGTTTTAACCTATAAGGCTCTTTACATGATGCACGGACTTCTGTCTTAATAGTCAAAAGGGCTAAGAACTGATCGTCTTGGATTTTTTTCACTAATATTTTGTTTGCCTATTATGGAAGGGGGAATTCTTTTTTAATAAATGGACACAACATGAAGTTTTAATTTTCTACTTTCTATTTAAACACAAATTTAAGATAGGAAGAGCAGTATTACCTCCATAAGTTCTTTCTCATGTTCTTTTTATAGCAGTATAAGTCAGCAACTCTCCTCTTGATTTTAGCATAATCTTCAGCATTTGTGTAACACCCTAATATTTAAATCCTTATGGTTAAGTCATAAATCAATGATATTACGGTGGTACGACTCTCAGGTGGATTTTTAATACATAATTATAAGTATAACTGAAAGGAGTATTAATCGAGAAGCCTGAAAAGAGTAAAATAAAATCGCAAAGTCATATCACTCACGCATCGGCAACTAAAAGTTAAAGCGTGAAGTCGATAGCAATATACAGATAAAGACATAAAGGAGATTAAGAGAACGACAGTATATATATATATATATATATATATATATATATATATATATATATATATATATATATATATATATATAAGTAGATAGCCACAAGTCGCGACCTGCGAAGTTTAGGCCGGCTAGGGTACAGTATAATAATAGTTGGCAACAGTATCTCCTAATCTCTCCCAAAGAAACATAAGAGCCTGTATAGGCAAGTTCAAAAGAGTTCAATATATAATATAAGTTTTTCAAAATAAAGGTGGAGAGATTTTAAGCAAAATATAAAGTAGAGAATGTAAGGATCTTCGCCATCTCTCATATGAACCATAGCTCACTTCTAAGCACTTGGACTTGTATCTGAAAAACAAGAGATATATATGGAATGAGAACCCTCGACCCATGGGTTCCCAGTATGGTAAAAGTGCCAAATAAATATAATACATTATAATAAAAACTCACTAAGCATCCAAAACTTCTTTTCACCAAATATCCATCCTATGTTCTAACTAATCCTTGAATAGGCAACTGTCATAAGGGAATGCTAAATCTAATTCATATTTCTCATGCTTCCTTGTGCACGAAATTGCAATCACACTTTTGCAATCCCGCACAACTAACCAGCAAGTGCACTAGGTCGTCCAAGTAATACCTTACGTGAGTAAGGGTCGATCCCACGGAGATTGTCGGCTTGAAGCAAGCTATGGTTATCTTGTAACTCTTAGTCAGGATATCAATAATTATCAGGGTTGATTGTAAAAAGCAAAAGAACATGAAATAAGTACTTGTTTTGCAGTAATGAGGAACGGGTTGAGGTTTTGGAGATGCTTTGTCTTCTGAACCTCTGCTTTTCTACTGTCTTCTTCTTCAAACACGCAAGGCTCCTTCCATGGCAAGCTGTATGTAGGGTTTCACCGTTGTCAATGGCTACCTTCCATCCTCTCAGTGAAAATGTTCAACGCGCTCTGTCACAGCACGGCTAATCATCTGTCGGTTCTCAATCGGGTTGGAATAGAATCCAATGATTCTTTTGCGTCTGTCACTAACGCCCAGCCGTCAGGAGTTTGAAGCTCGTCACAGTCATTCAATCCTTGAATCCTACCCAGAATACCACAGACAAGGTTTAGACCTTCCGGATTCTCTTGAATGCCGCCATCAATTCTAGCTTATACCACGAAGATTCTGATTAAGGAATCCAAGAGATATCTACTCAATCTAAGGTAGAACGGAGGTGGTTGTCAGGCACACGTTCATAGGTGAGAATGATGATGAGTGTCACGGATCATCACATTCATCAAGTTTAGGAACAAGTGATATCTTAGAATAGAAGCAAGCGTGATCGAATGAAAAACAATAGTAATTGCATTAATCCATCAAGACACAGCAGAGCTCCTCACCCCCAACAATGGGGTTTAGAGACTCATGCCGTAGAAGGTACAATGTAAAACATGTAAAGTGTCATGAGGTATCGATACAATGTCAAAAGATCCTATATATAGTGAACTAGTAACCTAGGGTATACATAAATGAGTAAATGACGTAAAAATCTACTTCCGGGGTCCACTTAGTGTGTGCTTGGGCTGAGCATTGAAGCTTTCATGTGTAGAGACTTTTTCTGGAGTTAAACGCCAGCTTTTATGCCAGTTTGGGCGTTTAACTCCAATTTTTATGCCAGTTCCGGCGTTAAACGCTGGGAATTCTGAAGCTGATTTACAACGCCGGTTTGGGCCATCAAATCTCGGGAAAAGTATGGACTATTATACATTGCTAGAAAGCCCAGGATGTCTACTTTCCAACGCCGTTGAGAGCGCGCCAATTGGGCTTCTGTAGCTCCAGAAAATCCACTTCGAGTGCAGGGAGGTCAGAATCCAACAGCATTTGCAGTCCTTTTGAGCCTCTGAATCAGATTTTTGCTCAGGACCCTCAATTTCAGCCAGAAAATACCTGAAATCACAAAAAAACCCATAAACTCATAGTAAAGTCCAGAAAAGTGAATTTTAACTAAAAACTAATAAAAATATAATAAAAACTAACTAAAATATATTAAAAACATACTAAAAATAATGCCAAAAAGCGTATAAATTATCCGCTCATCACAACACCAAACTTAAATTGTTGCTTGTCCCCAAGCAACTGAAAATCAAAATAGAATAAAAAGAAGAGAATATACTATAGACTCCAAAATATCGAAGAAACTTAGCTCCAATTAGATGAGCGGGACTAGTAGCTTTTTGCTTCTGAACAGTCTTGGCATCTCACTTTATCCTTTGAGGTTTAGAATGATTGGCATCCATAGGAACTCAGAACTCAGATAGTGTTATTGATTCTCCTAGTTAAGTATGATGATTCTTGAACATAGCTACTTTCTGAGTCTTGGCTGTGGCCCAAAGCACTCTGTCTTCCAGTATTACCACCGGATACATACATGCCACAGACACATAATTGGGTGAACCTTTTCAGATTGTGACTCAGCTTTGCTAGAGTCCCCAATTAGAGGTGTCCAGGGTTCTTAAGCACACTCTTTTTGCCTTGGATCACAACTTTATTTCTTTCTTTTTCTTTTTCTCTTTCTTTTCTTTCTTTTTTTTTGTTTTTTTTATTCACTGCTTTTTCTTGCTTCAAGAATCAATTTGATGATTTTTCAGATCCTCAATAACAGTTCTCCTTTTCCATCATTCTTTCAAGAGCCAACAATTTTAACATTCTTAAAACAACAAATTCAAAAGACATATGCACTGTTCAAGCATTCATTCAGAAAACAAAAAGTATTGTCACCACATCAAACTAATTCAACTAGTTTCAAAGATGAATTCGAAATCCTGTACTTCTTGTTCTTTTGTGATTAAAGCATTTTTCATTTAAGAGAGGTGATGGATTTATAGGACATTCATAGCTTTAAGGCATAGACACTAAGATACTAATGATCATGTAATAAGACACAAACATAGATAAACATAAGCATAAAATTTCGAAAAATAGAAAAAAAAGAACAAGGAGATTAAAGAACGGGTCCACCTTAGTGATGGCGGCTTGTTCTTCCTCTTGAAGATCTTATGGAGTGCTTGAGCTCCTCAATGTCTCTTCCTTGCCTTTGTTGCTCCTCTCTCATAATTCTATGATCTTCTTTAATTTCATGAAGGAGGATGGAATGTTCTTGATGCTCCACCCTTAGTTGTCCCATGTTGGAACTGAATTCTCCTAGGGAGGTGTTAATTTGCTCCCCATAGTTTTGTGGAGGAAAGTGCATCCCTTGAGATGAATCTCTCCATCTCCCATGGCTCGGAGGTGGAAGCTTTTGCCTTCCCTTTCCTCTTTCTAGAGGTTTCTCTGGCCTTAGGTGCCATAAATGGTTATGGAGAAACAAAAAGAAACGCTTTTACCACACCAAACTTAGAAGGTTTGCTCGTCCTCGAGCAAAAGAAGAACGAAGAAAGAGAGTGGTGGGGTAGGTGGGGATCCTGTGGGGTCCGCAGATCCTGAGGTGTCAAGGATAATTCATCCCTGCACCAAGTGGCGAGCAAAAATGCTCCTTCTGCCAATCCTGGCGTTAAACACCGGGCTGGTGCCCATTTCTGGCGTTTAACGCCAGCTTGGTGCCCATTCCTGGCGTTTAACGCCAGTCTGGTGTCCCTTTTTGGCGTTAAACGCCCAGAATGGTGCTAGACTGGGCGTTAAACGCCCATTTGCTGCCTTTACTGGCGTTTAAACGCCAGCAAGTTTTCTTCCAGGGTGTGCTGTTTTTCTTTCTATTTTTCATTCTGTTTCTGCTTTTTCAATTGATTTTGTGACTTTCCATGATCATCAACCTATAGAAAACATAAAATAACAAGGGAAAATAATAAATATAACATTGGGTTGCCTCCCAACAAGCGCTTCTTTAATGTCAGTAGCTTGACAGTGGGCTCTCATGGAGCCTCACAGATACTCAGAGCCATGTTGGAACCTCCCAACACCAAACTTAGAGTTTGAATGTGGGGGTTCAACACCAAACTTAGAAGTTGGTTGTGGCCTCCCAACACCAAACTTAGAGTTTGACTGTGGGGGCTCTGTTTGACTTTGTTTTGAGAGAAGCTCTTCATGTTTCCTTTACATGGTTACAGAAGGAGAACCTTGAGTCTTATAGTCTGCACTGTCTGCAAGCCACGGACCTTCCTGAATAGCAAATAATTGCTCATCCGAAAAGGTTTCAGAGATCTCAGTAGGAGGGAGGGATGCTCCTGCTACTGGTTCTATCCGGGACAGGTGATCAGCTACTTGATTCTCTGTCCCTTTTCTGTCTCTTTTTTCTATATCAAACTCTTGCAGAAGCAACATCCATCTTATGAGCCTGGGTTTTGAATCTTGCTTTGTGAGTAGATATTTAAGAGCAGCATGGTCAGTGTACACAATCACTTTTGATCCTACTAAATAAGATCTGAACTTGTCAATGGCATAAACCACTGCAAGTAACTCATTTTCTGTGGTTGTGTAGTTCTTCTGTGCATCATTTAGAATACGGCTGCCATAATAAATGACGTGCAGAAGCTTACCATGCCTTTGTCCTAATACTGCACCAATGGCATGGTCACTGGCATCACACATTAGTTCAAATGGTAATGTTCAGTCTGGTGCAGAGATGACTGGTGCTGTGACCAGCTTAGCTTTCAGAGTTTCAAACGCCTGCAGACACTCATTATAAAAAATAAATGGAGTGTCAGCAGCTAGCAGATTACTCAGAGGTTTGGCAATTTTTGAAAAATCCTTTATAAACCTTCTGTAGAATCCTGCATGCCCCAGAAAGCTTCTGATTGCCTTAACATTGGTAGGTGGTGGTAATTTTTCAATTACTTCAACTTTAGCTTGATCCACCTCTATTCCTTTGTTTGAAATTTTATGCCCAAGGACAATTCCTTCAGTCACCATAAAGTGACATTTTTCCCAGTTTAAAACTAGGTTGGTCTCTTGGCATCTTTTCAGAACAAGTGCTAGATGGTTAAGGCAGGAGCTGAATGAGTCTCCAAATACTGAAAAGTCATCCATGAAGACTTCCAAAAATTTCTCTACCATATCTGAGAAGATAGAGAGCATGCACCTCTGAAAGGTTGCAGGTGCATTGCTGATGCCAAGGCATCTTAGGCTAGTTTCACTAGCATTTTTCTGTTAGTTTTAGTTGTTTTATGCATTTTCTTGAGCTTAAAGTAACCAAGAATGGTTAAATGAATAACAAAGCAATGAACCATCCAAACAGTATGATTTTGATGCAAATTTCATGAGTTTTTAGTTATATTACTTGAATGCTATGAATGGAAGATTTCTCATGAAATTTTGCAAGACTTTGATGCAGTTGTTTGGATGATTTCAGGGGAGAAGAGGTTAGGCAAGGAAGCAACAAAATCAATAAAGGAAGCTTGAATATCACATGTGGAGTTTAAGCTCCAGTTTAAGTTCCAGTTTAAGCTCCAGTTTAAGCTTAAACTGGAGCTTAAACGCCAAAATCATGAAAGCTGAGGAAAAGCTGAAAGTGGCGTTTAACCTCCAGTTTAACCTTAAACTGGAAGTTAAACGCCAGAAATGAGAAAGGCACCAGGGAGCCATTTCCACGTTTAAGCTCCAGTTTAACCTTAAACTGGAGCTTAAACGTGTTCGACCAAAAACCACACTCCAGGGTTGCTTTCTTCATTTCCACGTTTAAGCTCCAGTTTAAGCTTAAACTGGAGCTTAAACGTGTTCGACCATTCTCCTCCAGGGTTGCTTTCTTCATTTCCATGTTTAAGCTTCAGTTTAACCTTAAACTGAAGCTTAAACGTGTTCGACAATTCCACACTCCAGGGTTGCCTTCTTCCATTTCCACGTTTAAGCTTCAGTTTAACCTTAAACTGAAGCTTAAACGTGTTCGACTACTTTACCTCCTGGAAGTGTCTGGCGTTTAAGTTGCAGTTTAAGCTTAAACTGCAACTTAAACGCCACTATTTGAAAAGGTTTCTGGGCCAAAGATATTGCAGTTTAAGTTAGCATTTGAGCACAATCATTAACTTAAACATATTCTGGTATGAAACCCAATTGAATATCATGGTTTATGGGATTGGGCCTGAAGAATTGATGAGTCTGGAATTTCAATTTGTTGAGTCATGTGTCATTACTTGATTATCACTAAGTTGGCTCAATGAATGTTACAGAATTGGACCAGCAGCCTCATCAGGATTATGGATCATAAACCCAAAAGCAAAAGGAAATCAGGGAAAGGCCTCAAAGCCCAAGAAACACAACAGAAGCTCAATTTAGAAAGTGTATAAATAGGATAGAATTTAAGTTAGTGGAAAGGATTTTTGGGATCATTCTTCTAGTTTTCATACTTTTTGTAATTGAATTCAGAGCTATGACTCACTAAACCCCTTTCATTGGGTTAGGGAGCTCTATTGTAATTCAATGAATCAATAATAGTTTTTATCTTCTTCTTCAATCTTTTCTCTTGAATTTTTTGTTAGAAAGCTTCTCGATCTAATTCTATTGGTTAGTTGTCTTGGGAAAGAAACTATCCATAATTGGAATCCTTCGGAACCTTGGGAAAGGAATGGAGGATTCATGCTAGAGAAGCTTTCTCACAGTGAATTGGATTGGGGTTTGGATGGATATTGTGACATGTAATCCTACCAAATTGTGGTTCATGAAACTGTGTGGTATAATCAGTGATCGAACATCATCTCTTCTTATGAACATTTAAACCAAGGGATTGGGAATTTGTTTGTTTTTAGAGAGAATTGGTGAGCCAAGGGATTGGGATCCAATCATATAAGATTGCCAAGCAAAATTCAATGAACGCATTGGTTGAGGAAGGGATAAAAATGTTTTGATTCGGAGATCTCAATATCTCCTGAAACCCAATGAATTCCCCATTTCTGATCTACCACTTTCTCTTTACATTCTGCAATTAAATTCATGCAATCACCCCGATCCCTTTTTAATTTCAGCAATTTAGCTTCTCGCTCTTTAATTCATGCAATTTAAGATTCCGCAATTTCAACTTCTTGCCATTTACGTTTCCCGCCAATTTTACATTCCGCAATTCTCATCTAAATCTTGATTCCGCTCAACTAGAACACACTTCTAATCCGAATTGCTCACTCAACCAATCCTTGTGGGATTCGACCTCACTCTATTGTGAGTTTTTACTTGACGATAACCGGTGCACTTGCCGGAAGGAATTTTTGCCGATCGTGCAATTTCCTAAAATCGTAGCTATCAAGTTTATGGCGCCGTTGCCGGGGATTGGTTTTCGATTGACAATTCTCAAATTGGAAGTTAACTAGATTGAGCATTTTTCTTGTTTTGTTAATTCAGTTCAAGTTACTTGTTGAATTTTAATTTCTGCACTCTGTTACTTGCTTTCTTTCTTTATGCCTTTAAATTCAAGCAACTAACTCACTGACTCACTAACTATTTGAATTAATTCCTGAACTGCTCTAACCATACTCTTCCATTAACCAAGAGTATTTCACTTGTTTGTTGCCTGTGCTGTGTTCTTGTATGATAGGTAGGAGAGGAGAGACATCAACTCCTCCATACACCGAACCAGAGAGGACCCTTCAAAGACTTAGAAGGGAAGCAAGAGGGAAGAGAGTACTGGGAGAAGAAGAATCTGAAGGAGAATCTGAGGACAATTTTGAGGAAGCTCTAGATCTCAACATGGATAGAGAAGTTCACAACCATGAGAGAGCTGATGGAAACAATGCCATTCCCGAGAGAAGGGTTCTTGGTTCATACATAAACCCAACCTCTGGGAATTGTGGTAGCAGCATTCAGAAACCACCCATTCAGGCTAACAATTTTGAACTCAAACCACAGCTAATATCACTGGTGGAGAATCATTGTTCATTTGGTGGGAGTGCTAATGAAGATCCAAACCAACATCTCACAAAATTCCTGAGAATTTGCGACACTGTGAAGTCCAATGGAGTCTAGGAAGATGCCTATAAACTGCTCTTGTTCCCATTTTCACTTAGGGACAAGGCAGCTAAGTGGCTGGAATCATTCCCAAGGGGGAGCCTAACAACCTGGGATGAGGTGGAAAGCAAGTTTCTGGCACGTTTCTACCCCCCACAAAAGGTCAATAGGCTTCGATCTGAGGTTCAGACTTTTAGACAACAAGATGGTGAAACTCTCTACGAGGCATGGGAGAGGTTCAAGGATTTGACAAGGAAATGCCCACCAGACATGTTTCATGACTGGGTGCAATTGCATATTTTCTATGATGGACTTTCTTATGAATCAAGGAAGGCTGTAGACCATTCATCAGGAGGTTCATTGAACAGGAAAAAGACTGTGGAAGAAGCCATTGAAGTGATTGAGACAGTGGCTGAGAATGAGTACTACTATGCTTCAGAGAGACACAAAACTAAGGGAGTCATGGAGCTGAACCATGTTGATACAATTCTAGCCCAAAACAAGGTGTTTGCCAAGCAACTAGCAGAGCTCATCAGGAAATTAGAAACAAATCAAGTGGCTGCAATACACACACAAGATCAAGAGGAGGTAAGCAAAGAAGGAGGTGATTGGGAAGAGGCCAATTATGTAGGAAATCAACAAAGGCAACCATATGATCCACATTCCAACACTTACAACCCAGGCTGGAAAAACCACCCAAACTTTGGGTGGGGAAACCAGCAAACCCAACCACAAAACCATAAACCTTACAACCCCAACCAACATAACAATTCCACATACCAAAACTCCAACCAAAGATCATACCAAGCCACACAAAACACTTACTCCCAACCACCATATCATGGCCAAAATAATCAACCTGCCCAACCTAATCCGAACCAACAATTTCAAGATCAATTAAACAGGATAGATGATGCGCATAATCTTGTTATGCTGCGATTTTTTTAGGAAATTGCACGAACGGCAAAATTCCTTCCGGCAAGTGCACCGGTTATCTTCAAGTAAAAACTCACAATAGAGTGAGGTCGAATCCCACAAGGATTGGTTGAATGAGCAATTCGAATTAGAAGTTTGTTTAGTTGAGCGGAATCAACTTTTGGATGTGAATTGCATAAAGTAAATGTGGCAGGAAACGTAAATTGCAAGGAATTGAAATTGCATAAACTTAAATTGCGAGAATTAAGGTGCGAGAAAGTAAATTGCTGAAATTAAAAGGGAATTGGGGTGATTGCATGAATTGAAATTTGCAAAATGTAAATAGAAAGTGTAGATCAGAAATAGGGGTTCATTGGGGTCAGGAGATATTGAAATCTCCGAATCAAAACATTTTCATCTCTTCCTCAACCAATGCATTCATTGAATCTTGCTTGGCAATCTTATATGATTGGATCCCAATTCCTTGGCTCACCAATTCTCTCTAAAAACAAACAAATTCCCAATCCCTTGGTTTAAATGTTCATAAGAAGAGATGATGCTTGATCACTGATTATACCACACAGTTTCATGAACCACAATTTGGTAGGATTACATGTCACAATATCCATCCAAACCCCAATCCAATTCACTGTGAGAAAGCTTCTCTAGCATGAATCCATCATTCCTTTCCCAAGGTTCCGAAGGATTCCAATTATGGGTAGTTTCTTTCCCAAGACAACTACCCAATGGAATTAGATCGAGAAGCTTTCTAACAAAATTCAAGAGAAAAGATTGAAGAAGAAGATAAAACTATTATTGATTCATTGAATTACAATAGAGCTCCCTAACCCAATGAAGGGGGTTTAGTGAGTCATAGCTCTGAATTCAATTACAAAGTATGAAAAAATAGCAAAATGATCAAAAGTTCCAAAGTGTCCAAAAGTCCCAACTAACTTCAATTCTATCCTATTTATACACTTTCTAAATTGAGCTTCTGTTGAGTTTCTTGGGCTTTGAGGCTTTTTCTTGAATTCCTTTTGCTTTGGGTTTATGATCCATAATCCTGATGAGGCTGTGATCCAATTCTGTAACATTCATTGAGCAATTTTAGTGATAAACAAATAATGACACAAGACTCAACAAATTGAAGTTCCAGACTCATCAATTCTTCCGGCCCAATCCCATAAACCATGATATTCAATTGGGTTTCATACCATAATACGTTTGAGTTAATATTTGTGCTCAAATACTAACTTAAACTTCAATATATTTGGCCCAGAAACCCTTTCAAAAGGTGGCGTTTAAGTTGAAGTTTAAGTTTCAGTTTAAGGTTAAACTGAAACTTAAACGTGGAATTGGAAGAAAGCAACCCAGGAGGGTAATTAATCGAACACGTTTAAGCTTCAGTTTAAGGTTAAACTGAAGCTTAAACGTGGAAATGAAGATTGCAACCCCTGGAGGCAATTCTGGTCGAACACGTTTAAGCTCCAGTTTGAGGTCAAACTGGAGCTTAAACGTGGAAATGAGAAGGCAACCCTGGAGGAGCAAAAACGCCGAACACGTTTAAGCTCCAGTTTGACCTTAAACTGGAGCTTAAACGTGGGAATGAAGAAGGTAGCCCAGGAGTGTGAATGGGTCGAACACGTTTAAGCTCCAGTTTGAGGTCAAACTGGAGCTTAAACGTGGAAATGGCTTCCTGGTGCATAATGTGGTTCGAACACGTTTAACCTCCAGTTTAAGGTTAAACTGGAGGTTAAACGTGGAAATGCTCCCTTGGTGCCATTCTCATTCTGGCGTTTAACCTTCAGTTCAAGGTTAAACTGGAGGTTAAACGCCAGTTTCCTCTTTTCTTAGCTTTCATGATTCTGGCGTTTAACCTTCAGTTTAACCTTAAACTGAAGGTTAAACGCCACTTTCAGCTTTGATGCATTTCCTATTCTGGCGTTTAACTTCCAGTTTAAGGTTAAACTGGAGGTTAAACGCCACTTTCAGATTCTCCACATGTGATCTTCAAGCTTCCTTTATTGATTTTGTTGCTTCCTTGCCTAGCCTCTTCTTCCCTGAAATCATCCACACAATTGCATCAAAGTATTGCAAAATTTCATGAGAAGTCTTCCATTCATAGCATTCAAGTAATATAACTAAAAACTCATGGAATTTGCATCAAAATTACACTTGTTTGGATGGTTCATTGCTTTGTTGTTCATTTAACCATTCTTGGTTACTTTAAGCTCAAGAAAATGCATAAAACAACTAAAACTAACAGAAAAATGCTAGTGAAGACATATCCTGGTTGGTTTAATTTCTTCAGTTAAACCAAGCTTTCTGATAGTAGATGCAGGTATTAGGTTGATACTTGCCCCAAGATCACATAAAGCTTGTTTGGTGCAAGTGCCCTCTAATGTGCATGGTATCATAAAGCTCCCAGGATCTTTAAGCTTCTCAGGTAAGCTTTTCAGAATGACTGCACTGCATTCTTCAGTGAGGTAAACTTTTTCAGTTTCTCTCCAATCCTTCTTATGGCTTAAGATCTCTTTCATGAACTTAGCATAAGAGGGTATTTGCTCAAGTGCTTCTGCAAACGGAATCTTTATTTCAAGAGTCCTGAGATAGTCTGCAAAGCGGGCAAATTGCTTATCCTGTTCCGCTTGGCGGAGTTTTTGAGGATAAGGCATTTTGGCTTTGTATTCCTCAACTTTAGTTGCTGCAGGTTTATTACCTACAGAAGTGGGTTGGGAAGCCTTTTTAGAAGGGTTGTTATCAGCACTTGTATGTGACTGATTCCCCACTGGTATTTGAATGCCAGTGGTGGGAGCTGGAGTGGCGTTAGACGCCACTTCCTTGTTTGTTACTGGCGTTTGAATGCCAGAACCATGCTCCCTTTGGGCGTTCAACGCCGGATTCATGCTTGTTTCTGGCGTTGAACGCCAGGAATGAGCATGGTCTGGGCGTTCAGCGCCAGCTTTATTCCTCTCTGGGCTCTGATTGTCCTCAGAGGGATTTTGAGTATCCACCTGTTCATTTCTTGGGTTCCTGCTACTTTGAAGTGAGGTATTTAATGTTTTCCCACTTCTAAATTGAACTGCTTGGCATTCTTCTGTTATTTGTTTTGACAGTTGCTTTTCTGTCTGCTTTAATTGTACTTCCATGTTCCTGTTAGCCATTCTTGTTTCCTGTAATATTTCCTTGAATTCGGCTAGCTGCTGAGTTAGAAAATCTAATTGCTGATTGAATTCATTAGCCTAATCCACTGGATTGAGTTCTGCAGTTACTGTTTTAGCTTCTTCCTTCATAGGGGATTCACTGCTTAGGTACAGATGCTGATTTCTGGCAACTGTATCAATAAGCTCTTGAGCTTCTTCAATTGTTTTTCTCATGTGTATAGATCCACCAGCTGAGTGGTCTAGAGAAATCTGAGCTTTTTCTGTAAGCCCATAGTAGAAGATGTCTAATTGCACCCATTCTGAAAACATTTCAGAGGGGCATTTTCTTAGCATCTCTCTGTATCTCTCCCAAGCATCATAAAGGGATTCATTATCTCCTTGTTTGAAGCCTTGAATGTTTAGCCTTAGCTGTGTCATTCGTTTGGGAGGGAAATAGTGATTCAGGAATTTTTCTGACAGCTGTTTCCATGTTTTTATGCTGTTCTTAGACTGGTTATTTAACCACCTCTTAGCTTGATCTTTTACAGCAAATGGAAACAGTAATAATCTATAGACATCCTGATCTACTTCCTTATCATGTACTGTATCAGCAATTTGCAGAAATTGTGCCAGAAACTCTGTAGGTTCTTCATGTGGAAGACCAGAATACTGGCAGTTTTGCTGCACCATGATAATGAGCTGAGGATTCAGCTCAAAGCTACTAACTCCAATGGAGGGTATACAGATACTACTCCCATATGAAGCAGTAGTGGGGTTAGCATATGACTCCAGAGTCCTCTTGTTTTGTCCATTCATACTTACTGCCATAATGGAATACAAGGGATAATTTATATGTTGATTTTATTTATTTTATAGATGTGGAATAAAAATGGAATATATATAAAAAATTTGAAAATATTTTGTGAAAATTTTTTTTTTTTCGAAAAAAAATTGAAATTGAAATCTGAATTTTATATAAAAATTTCGAAAATATAGTTTTTAAAATTAGTTAGAAAAGATATTTTTTTTTTTTGAAATTTGAATTTTATGATGAAAGAGAAAAACACACAAAAGACACAAGACTTAAAATTTTTAGATCTAATGCTCCTTATTTTCGAAAATTTTGGAGAGAAAACACCAAGGAACACCAAACTTAAAAATTTTAAGATCAAGACACAAGAAAAACTCAAGAACACCTTGAAGATTCACAAGAACACCAAACTTAAATTTTTTTTTTTGAAAACCAAGACAATTTTTCGAAAATTATATTAAAATTAACAAGAAAACACCAAACTTAGAGTTTGGCACAAGATTAAATCAAGAAAAATTATTTTTGAAAAAGGATTTTAAAAAGAAAGTGCCTAATTGCTAAGAATATAAATCCCCGCTATAATCAACTGAGCTAAAAATGTAATGTATTTTAAAGATGTGTTATTTTTATGGATAAAAGTTTAATTCTTGAAAGTTAATGTTTTGAAAAAGCACAAGAAAACAGAAAGACACAAAACAAGAAAAACTTGAGATCAAACAAGAAAAATAAGCAAGAACAACTTGAAGATCAAGGAAGAGCCAAGAACACTAACACGAAAATTTTAAAGAAAATATAAAATATGCAATTAACACCAAACTTAGAATAAGACACTAAACTCACGAAAAATTAACAGTTAATTAAGAAAAATAATATTTTTGAAAAGAAATTTTTGAAAAGAAACTATCCTATCAAAATTTAATGACTCTGTAACAACAAAAATAAATTATTCCTAATCTAAGAAATAAAATATGCCTTCAATTGTTCAAACTCAATAATCCCCGGCAACGGCGCCAAAAACTTGGTGCACGAATTTGTGATCCGCACAACTAACCAGCAAGTGCACTGGGTCGTCCAAGTAATACCTTACGTGAGTAAGGGTCGATCCCACGGAGATTATTGGCTTGAAGCAATCAATGTTTATTTTATTAATCTTAGTCAGGAGGCCAATAGGATTTAAAAAGTGAAATTACCAGATTTGATTATAAAAATAAAAGAGAATAACAGTGTTACTTGTTGTGCAGTAATGAGAAACATGTTGGAGTTTTGGAGATGCTTTGTCCTTTGAATTTCTACTTTTCCTTGAAATCCTCTTTCCACACACAAGGTTCCTTCCATGGCAAGCTCTATGTAGGGTGTCACCGTTGTCAATGGCTACCTCCCATCCTCTCAGTGAAAACGTTCCTATGCTCTGTCACAGCACGGCTAATCATCTGTCGGTTCTCAATCAGGTTGGAATAGAATCCATTGATTCTTTTGCGTCTGTCACTAACGCCCAGCCTTCAGGAGTTTGAAGCTCGTCACAGTCATTCAATCCCGGAATCCTACTCGGAATACCACAGACAAGGTTTAGACTTTCCGGATTCTCATGAATGCCGCCATCAATCCGGCTTATACCACGAAGATTCTGATTAACGAATCTAAGAGATATTCATTCAATCTGATGTAGAACGGAGGTGGTTGTCAGGCACACGTTCATGGATTGAGGAAGGTGATGAGTGTCACGGATCATCACCTTCTTCACAATTAAGCGCGAATAAACATCTTAGATAAGAACAAGCGTGTTTGAATGGAAAACAAAGGAATTGTATTAAATCATCGAGACGCTGCAGAGCTCCTCACCCCCAACAATGGAGTTTAGAGACTCATGCCGTCAAAAAGTATGTAATTCAGATCTGAAAATGTCATGAGATCCAGGATAAGTCTCTAAAAGTTGTTTAAATAGTAAACTAGTAACCTAGGTTTACAGAAAATGAGTAAACTAAGATAATTGGTGCAGAAATCCACTTCTGGGGCCCACTTGGTGTGTGCTGGGGCTGAGATTAAAGCTATCCACGAGTAGAGGCCTTTCTTGGCGTTAAACTCCAGGTTATGACGTGTTTTGGGCGTTCAACTCCGGATCATGACGTTTTTCTGGCGTTTAACTCCAGACAGCAACATGTACTTGGCGTTCAACGCCAAGTTACGTCGTCTATTCTCGTGCAAAGTATGGACTATTATATATTGCTGGAAAGCCCTGGATGTCTACTTTCCAACGCCGTTAAGAGCGCGCCAATTGGACTCCTGTAGCTCCAGAAAATCCATTTTGAGTGCAGGGAGGTCAGGATCCAACAGCATCAGCCGTCCTTTTTCAGCCTCAGTCAGATTTTTGCTCAGCTCCCTCAATTTCAGCCAGAAAATACCTGAAATCATAGAAAAATACACACACTCATAGTAAAGTCCAGAAATATGATTTTTGCTTAAAAACTAATAAAATTCTATTAAAAACTAATTAAAACATACTAAAATCTACATGAAATTACCCCCAAAAAGCGTATAAGATATCCGCTCATCACATTCCAATTGGTGTTTTGAAAGCTGTCCTATATGCCCAAAGAGCATCATCTAGCTTAATCGACCAGTCCTTCCTTGAAGTTCCCACAGTCTTTTCCAGGATTCTTTTGAGTTCCCTATTAGATATTTCGGCTTGCCCACTTGTCTGTGGATGGTATGGTGTGGCTACCTTGTGTTTGACTCCATATTTTAGAAGCAATGCCTCTAATGGTTTGTTACAGAAGTGGCTTCCTCCATCACTGATGATTGCTCTTGGAACCCCAAAACGGCAAAAAATGTGTTTTCTGAGGAAGTTCATGACTACTTTATTATCATTGGTTGGAGTTGCTATTGCTTCAACCCACTTGGAGACATAGTCTACTGCTACAAGAATGTAATTATTTGAGTATGAGGTGGGGAAGGGTCCCATGAAATCTATCCCCCATACATCAAACAATTCAAGTTCCAGAATGAATTGTTGTGGCATTTCATTTCTTCTTGGTAGGTTCCCCGCTTTCTGGCATTCATGGCAGTGCTTCACTAGTTCCTTTGCATCTTTGAAGATAGTGGGCCAATAAAATCCACACTGCAACACCTTAGCTGCTGTTCTTTCTCCTGCAAAATGTCCTCCATAAGTGGAACCATGGCAGTCCCATAAGACTTCCCTTCCTTCTTCCTCTGATATGCATCTTCTGAGTAGGCCATCAGAACATTTTTTGAACAAGTATGGTTCGTCCCAGATGAAGTATTTGGCATCATTTACCAATTTCTTCCTTTGATGCTTGTTAAATTCCAACGGCAAACTCCCAGTGGCTTTGAAGTTTGCTATGTCTGCAAACCAGGGTGCTTTGTGAATTATCATGAGTTGTTCATCAGGAAAGCATTCATTTATATGTGTGCTTTGTGTGCTTCCTTCTTCACATGGTATCCTTGATAAATGGTCTGCCACCTTGTTTTCTACACCCTTCTTGTCTTTGATTTCAATGTCAAATTCCTGCAATAAAAGAACCCATCTAATAAGTCTTGGTTTGGATTCTTGTTTAGCAAGTAAGTATTTTAAAGCTGAATGATCAGTGAAAACAATGACTTTAGATCCAATGAGATAGGATCTAAATTTGTCAAATGCAAAGACTATTGCCAAGAGTTCTTTTTCAGTGGTTGTGTAATTCCTTTGGTTATCATTCAAGACCTTACTGGCATAATAAATCACATGTACCAAATTGTTTTTCCTTTGTCCTAACATTGCCCCAATAGCAAGGTCTGATGCATCACACATCAGTTCTAAAGGTAGGTTCCAATCAGGTGGGGCAATGATAGGTGCAGAGGAAAGTTTTTGCTTCAAAAGTTCATATGCTAACATGCAATTTTTATCAAATACAAAGGGTGTATCAGAGACAAGTAAGTTACTCAAAGGTTTAGCTATTTTAGAAAAGTCTCTAATAAACCTTCTGTAAAAGCCAGCGTGTCCCAAAAAACTCCTAACTGCCTTGACATTACTTGGTGGAGGTAGTTTTTCAATGAGTTCCACCTTAGCTCTGTCCACCTCAATGCCTCTATTGGACACTTTATGGCCAAGGACTATTCCTTCTGTGACCATGAAATGACACTTTTCCCAGTTTAGTACTAGGTTGGTCTCTTGGCATCTCTTAAGCACCAAGGCAAGGTGGTGTAGGCAGCTAGGAAAAGAATTTCCAAACACAGAAAAATCATCCATGAAAACTTCAATAAACTTTTCGATCATGTCCGAAAAGATGGACAGCATGCACCTTTGGAAAGTTGCAGGTGCATTGCACAATCCAAAGGGCATGCGTCTATACGCAAATACTCCATATGGACAAACAAATGATGTTTTCTCTTGATCTCTTGGATCAACTACTATCTGATTATAGCCTGAGTATCCATCTAGAAAGTAGTAGTAAGCATGTCCTGCAAGTCTTTCAAGCATCTGATCCATAAATGGGAGTGGGAAATGATCTTTTCTGGTGGCTTCATTGAGCTTCCTGTAGTCTATGCACATCCTCCACCCAGTGACAGTTCTTGTGGGTATGAGTTCGTTCCTCTCATTTGGTACCACAGTTATGCCACCTTTCTTGGGAACTACATAGATGGGACTAACCCATGGGCTATCCGAAATGGGGTAGATTACCCCTGCCTGCCATAACTTCATGACTTCCTTTTGTACCACTTCTTTCATGACGGGATTCAATCTTCTCTGAGCTTGAATGGAGGGTCTAGCATCCTCTTCTAACAAGATTTTAAGCATGCATATGGATGAACTTATCCCCTTCAAATCAGCTAGGGTCTATCCAATGGCATCTTGATGAGTTTGTAGCACCTTGATCAATTCTTCTTCCTGTTCTTGGCTCAGGGCAGAGCTAATGATAACAGGATAGCTCTCATCACTACCCAAGTATGCATACTTGAGATTAGGTGGTAATGCTTTTAGCTCAGGTTTTGGTGCTTCCTTCTCTTCTTTCACTCTCTCTGGCATGCTCGGCATGGTTGTCTTAGCAGCCTTGATGTCACTAACTTCAATATCCTTTGTGAACTCCTCCTCTGTCACTTCCTTTGTTGTTTCCTCAAAGGTTTCTTGTATTGCAATGTCCACTACATCCACCCTCATGCATTCCTTTAGTGATTCTGATGGATAACTCATTGCCTTGAATACGTTAAACACCAATTTCTCATCATGTAATCTAAGAGTGAGTTCACCCTTTTGGACATCTATGATGGCTCCAGCAGTAGCCAGGAAGGGTCTTCCCAGAATGATTGAAGCTTTGGCTTCTTCCTCCATATCTAACACCACAAAATCAGTAGGAAATATAAAATCTCCCACTTTCACCAACAAATCCTCAACTATCCCATGAGGGAATTTAAAGGTTCGATCTGCCAATTGGAGGGCCATTCTTGTTGGTTTGGCTTCCTCAATCTTCATTCTTCTCATCATTGTTAGAGATATCAAATTGATACTGGCCCCTAAGTCACACAAGGCCTTCTCCACCATGACTTCTCCTATGATGCAGGGAATTTGGAAACTGCCTGGATCCTTCAATTTCTGAGGCAATTTGTGTTGAATGATGGCACTGCATTCTTCAGTCAACAACACCGTTTCTTCATTTCTCCAGCTTCTCTTCTTGGTCATTAATTCCTTTAAGAATTTTGCATAGAGTGGCATTTGCTCTATTGCCTCAGCAAACGG
Organism: Arachis stenosperma; assembly: GCF_014773155.1. Lineage (NCBI taxonomy): Eukaryota > Viridiplantae > Streptophyta > Magnoliopsida > Fabales > Fabaceae > Arachis > Arachis stenosperma. The sequence continues at coordinate 101,059,631 of NC_080380.1, read as the reverse complement.
AATGTTGATTTGAAGCTTCTTGAAAATCTCCAAGAATCTGGAGAATTGGCCATCCTTCTCACTTTTCATCAAACGTTGAGGATATGGTGCTTTGGGTGTATAAGGCTTCAGGACCTCTTTTTCTTTTTCTTTTGTTGCAGACGGTGTAAAAGATTGTTCCTGTTCCTTGTCTCTCACATTTTCCTTTGCTTCATCCTCTGTGGTTTCCTTTGAGATCTCCTTTAGCTTCTTTCCACTTCTGAAGGTTATGGCCTTACATTCTTCCCTTGCAATAGCCTTGGTAGTATGAGAAACGCTTGGTCCAGGAGTTTGCTTAGACAAGTACTCAATTTGATTTTCTAGCTTCTGGATGGCAGCTCCTTGGTTTAGCAAGTTGGAATTTACTTCTTCCTTAAAGGCTTTCAATTCGGTTATGTCTTGACTCATGGTTGCAAGCATTCTTTCTATCCTGTTTAATTGATCTTGAAATTGTTGGTTCGGATTAGATTGGGCAGGTTGGTTATTTTGGCCATGATATGGTGGTTGGGAGTAAGTGTTTTGTGTGGCTTGGTATGATCTTTGGTTGGGGTTTTGGTATGTGGAATTGTTATGTTGGTTGTGGTTGTAAGGTTTGTGGTTTTGTGGTTGGGTTTGCTGGTTTCCCCACCCAAAGTTTGGGTGGTTTTTCCAACATGGGTTGTAAGTGTTGGAGTGTGGATCATATGATTGCTTTTGTTGGTTTTCCACATAGTTGGCCTCTTCCCAATCACCTCCTTCAATGCTTACTTCCTCTTGATCATGTGTGTGTATTGCAGCCACATGCTTTGTGTCTAATTTTCTGGTGAGTTCTGCTAGTTGCTTGGCAAACACCTTGTTTTGGGCTAGAATTGTATCAACATGGTTCAGCTCCATGACTCCCTTAGTGTTGTGTCTCTTTGAAGCATAGTAGTACTCATTCTCAGCCACTGTCTCAATCACTTCAATGGCTTCTTCCACCGTCTTTTTCCTGTTCAATGAACCTCTTGATGAATGGTCTACAGCCTTCCTTGATTCATACGAAAGTCCATCATAAAAAATATGCAATTGCACCCAATCAGGGAACATGTTTGGTGGACATTTCCTTGTCAATTCTTTGAACCTCTCCCATGCCTCGTAGAGCGTCTCACCATCTTGTTGTCTAAAAGTTTGAACCTCAGATCGAAGCCTATTGACCTTTTGTGGGGGGTAGAAACGTGCCAGAAACTTGCTCTCCACCTCATCCCAGGTTGTTAGGCTGTCCCTTGAGAATGATTCCAGCCACTTAGCTGCCTTGTCCCTAAGTGAAAATGGAAACAAGAGCAGTTTATAGGCATCTTCCTGGACTCCATTGGACTTCACAGTGTCGCAAATTCTCAGAAATTTTGTGAGATGTTGGTTTGGGTCTTCATTAACACTCCCACCAAATGAACAATGGTTCTCCACCAGTGATATTAACTGTGGTTTGAGTTCAAAATTATTGGCCTGAATGGGTGGTTTCTGAATGCTGCTTCCACAATTCCCAGAGGTTGGGTTTATGTATGAACCAAGAACCCTCCTCTCAGGAATGGCATTGTTTCCATCAGCCCTCTCATGGTTGTGAAATTCTCTATCCATGTTGAGATCTAGAGCTTCCTCAAAGTTGTCCTCAGATTCTCCTTCAGATTCTTCTTCTCCCAGTACTCTCTTCCCTCTTGCTTCCCTTCTAAGTCTATGAAGGGTCCTCTCTGGTTCGGTATATGGAGGAGTTGATATTTCTCCTCTCCTACCTGTCATACACGAACACACCACAAGCAGCAAACAAGTGGAATACTCTTGGTTAATGGAAGAGTATGGTTAGAGCAGTTGAGGAATTAATTCAAATAGTTAGTGGGTCAGTGAGTTAGTTGTTTGAATTAAAAGGCATAAGAAAGAAAAAGCAAGTAACAGAGTGCAGAAATTAAAAGTTCAACAAGCAACTAGAACTAAATTAACAAAACAAGAAAAATGCTCAATCTAGTTAACTTCCAATTTGAGAATTGTCAATCGAAAACCAATCCCCGGCAACGGCTCCATAAACTTGATGCGCATAATCTTGTTATGCTGCGATTTTTTTAGGAAATTGCACGAACGGCAAAATTCCTTCCGGCAAGTGCACCGGTTATCGTCAAGTAAAAACTCACAATAGAGTGAGGTCGAATCCCACAAGGATTGGTTGAATGAGCAATTCGAATTAGAAGTTTGTTTAGTTGAGCGGAATCAACTTTTGGATGTGAATTGCATAAAGTAAATGTGGCAGGAAACGTAAATTGCAAGGAATTGAAATTGCATAAACTTAAATTGCGAGAATTAAGGTGCGAGAAAGTAAATTGCTGAAATTAAAAGGGAATTGGGGTGATTGCATGAATTGAAATTTGCAAAATGTAAATAGAAAGTGTAGATCAGAAAGAGGGGTTCATTGGGGTCAGGAGATATTGAAATCTCCGAATCAAAACATTTTCATCTCTTCCTCAACCAATGCATTCATTGAATCTTGCTTGGCAATCTTATATGATTGGATCCCAATTCCTTGGCTCACCAATTCTCTCTAAAAACAAACAAATTCCCAATCCCTTGGTTTAAATGTTCATAAGAAGAGATGATGCTTGATCACTGATTATACCACACAGTTTCATGAACCACAATTTGGTAGGATTACATGTCACAATATCCATCCAAACCCCAATCCAATTCACTGTGAGAAAGCTTCTCTAGCATGAATCCATCATTCCTTTCCCAAGGTTCCGAAGGATTCCAATTATGGGTAGTTTCTTTCCCAAGACAACTACCCAATGGAATTAGATCGAGAAGCTTTCTAACAAAATTCAAGAGAAAAGATTGAAGAAGAAGATAAAACTATTATTGATTCATTGAATTACAATAGAGCTCCCTAACCCAATGAAGGGGGTTTAGTGAGTCATAGCTCTGAATTCAATTACAAAGTATGAAAAAATAGCAAAATGATCAAAAGTTCCAAAGTGTCCAAAAGTCCCAACTAACTTCAATTCTATCCTATTTATACACTTTCTAAATTGAGCTTCTGTTGAGTTTCTTGGGCTTTGAGGCTTTTTCTTGAATTCCTTTTGCATTGGGTTTATGATCCATAATCCTGATGAGGCTGTGATCCAATTCTGTAACATTCATTGAGCAATTTTAGTGATAAACAAATAATGACACAAGACTCAACAAATTGAAGTTCCAGACTCATCAATTCTTCCGGCCCAATCCCATAAACCATGATATTCAATTGGGTTTCATACCATAATACGTTTGAGTTAATATTTATGCTCAAATACTAACTTAAACTTCAATATATTTGGCCCAGAAACCCTTTCAAAAGGTGGCGTTTAAGTTGAAGTTTAAGTTTCAGTTTAAGGTTAAACTGAAACTTAAACATGGAATTGGAAGAAAGCAACCCAGGAGGGTAATTAATCGAACACGTTTAAGCTTCAGTTTAAGGTTAAACTGAAGCTTAAACGTGGAAATGAAGATTGCAACCCCTGGAGGCAATTCTGGTCGAACACGTTTAAGCTCCAGTTTGAGGTCAAACTGGAGCTTAAACGTGGAAATGAGAAGGCAACCCTGGAGGAGCAAAAACGCCGAACACGTTTAAGCTCCAGTTTGACCTTAAACTGGAGCTTAAACGTGGGAATGAAGAAGGTAGCCCAGGAGTGTGAATGGGTCGAACACGTTTAAGCTCCAGTTTGAGGTCAAACTGGAGCTTAAACGTGGAAATGGCTTCCTGGTGCATAATGTGGTTCGAACACGTTTAACCTCCAGTTTAAGGTTAAACTGGAGGTTAAACGTGGAAATGCTCCCTTGGTGCCATTCTCATTCTGGCGTTTAACCTTCAGTTCAAGGTTAAACTGGAGGTTAAACGCCAGTTTCCTCTTTTCTCAGCTTTCATGATTCTGGCGTTTAAGCTTCAGTTTAACCTTAAACTGAAGGTTAAACGCCACTTTCAGCTTTGATGCATTTCCTATTCTGGCGTTTAACTTCCAGTTTAAGGTTAAACTGGAGGTTAAACGCCACTTTCAGATTCTCCACATGTGATCTTCAAGCTTCCTTTATTGATTTTGTTGCTTCCTTGCCTAGCCTCTTCTTCCCTGAAATCATCCACACAATTGCATCAAAGTATTGCAAAATTTCATGAGAAGTCTTCCATTCATAGCATTCAAGTAATATAACTAAAAACTCATGGAATTTGCATCAAAATTACACTTGTTTGGATGGTTCATTGCTTTGTTGTTCATTTAACCATTCTTGGTTACTTTAAGCTCAAGAAAATGCATAAAACAACTAAAACTAATAGAAAAATGCTAGTGAAACTAGCCTAAGATGCCTTGGCATCAATAGAAGGAATGCTTGCAACCATGGGTCAAGACATAACCGAATTGAAAGCCTTTAAGGAAGAAGTAAATTCTAACTTGCAAAACCAAGGAGCTGCCATCCAGAAGCTAGAAAATCAAATTGGGTATTTGTCTAAGCAAACCCCTGGGCCAAGCGTCTCTCATGCTGCCAAGGCTATTGCAAGGGAAGAATGTAAGGCCATAACCCTCAGAAGTGGAAAGAAGCTAAAGGAGATCTCAAGGGAAACCACAGAGGATGAAGCAAAGGAAAATGTGAGAGACAAGGAACAGGGACAATCTTTTACACCGACTGCAACAAAAGAAAAAGAAAAAGAGGTCCTGAAGCCTTATACACCCAAAGCACCATATCCTCAACGTTTGATGAAAAGTGAAAAGGATGGCCAATTCTCCAGATTCTTGGAGATTTTCAAGAAGCTTCAAATCAACATTCCGTTTGCTGAGGCAATAGAGCAAATGCCACTCTATGCAAAATTCTTAAAGGAATTAATGACCAAGAAGAAAAGCTGGAGAAATGAGGAAACTGTGTTGTTGACTGAAGAATGCAGTGCCATCATTCAACACAAATTGCCTCAGAAATTAAAGGATCCAGGCAGTTTCCAAATCCCCTGCATCATAGGAGAAGTCATGGTGGAGAAGGCCTTGTGTGACTTAGGGGCCTGTATCAATTTAATGTCTCTAACAATGATGAGAAGAATGAAGATTGAGGAAGCCAAACCAACAAGAATGGCCCTCCAATTGGCAGATCGAACTTTTAAATTCCCTCATGGGATAGTTGAGGATTTGTTGGTGAAAGTGGGAGATTTTATATTTCCTGCCGATTTTGTGGTGTTAGATATGGAGGAAGAAGCCAAAGCTTCGATAATCCTGGGAAGACCCTTCCTGGCTACTGCTGGAGCCGTCATAGATGTCCAAAAGGGTGAACTCACTCTTAGACTACATGATGAGCAATTGGTGTTTAACGTATTCAAGGCAATGAGCTATCCATCAGAATCACTAAAGGAATGCATGAGGGTGGATGTAGTGGACATTGCAGTACAAGAAACCTTTGAGGAAACAACAAAGGAAGTGGCAGAGGAGGAGTTCACCAAGGATATTGAAATTAGTGACATCAAGGCTGCTGAAACAACCATGCCAAGCATGCCAGAGAGGGTGAAAGAAGAGAAGGAAGCACCAAAACCTGAGCTCAAAGCATTGCCCCCTAATCTCAAGTATGCATACTTGGGTAGTGATGAGAGCCATCCTGTTATCATTAGCTCTGCCCTGAGCCAAGAACAGGAAGAAGAATTGATCAAGGTGCTACAAACTCATCAAGATGCCATTGGATGGACCCTAGCTGATTTGAAGGGGATAAGTTCATCCATATGCATGCATAAAATCTTGTTAGAAGAGGATGCTAGACCCTCCATTCAAGCTCAGAGAAGATTGAATCCCGTCATGAAAGAAGTGGTACAAAAGGAGGTCATGAAGTTATGGCAGGCAGGGGTAATATACCCCATTTCTGATAGCCCATGGGTTAGTCCCATCCATGTAGTTCCCAAGAAAGGTGGCATAACTGTGGTGCCAAATGAGAGGAACAAACTCATACCCACAAGAACTGTCACTGGGTGGAGGATGTGCATAGACTACAGGAAGCTCAATGAAGCCACCAGAAAAGATCATTTCCCACTCCCATTCATGGATCAGATGCTTGAAAGGCTTGCAGGACATGCTTATTATTGCTTTCTGGATGGATACTCAGGCTATAATCAGATAGTAGTTGATCCAAGAGATCAAGAGAAAACATCATTTGTTTGTCCATATGGAGTTTTTGCTTATAGACGCATGCCCTTTGGATTGTGCAATGCACCTGCCACTTTCCAAAGATGCATGCTGTCCATCTTTTCGGACATGATTGAAAAATTTATTGAGGTTTTCATGGATGATTTTTCTGTGTTTGGAGATTCTTTTCCTAGCTGCCTACATCACCTTGCCTTGGTGCTTAAGAGATGCCAAGAGACCAACCTAGTATTAAACTGGGAAAAGTGTCATTTCATGGTCACAGAAGGAATAGTCCTTGGCTACAAAATCTCTAATAGAGGCATTGAGGTGGACAGAGCTAAGGTGGAACTCATTGAAAAACTACCTCCACCAAGTAATGTCAAGGCAGTTAGGAGTTTTTTGGGACACGCTGGCTTTTACAGAAGGTTTATTAGAGACTTTTCTAAAATAGCCAAACCTTTGAGTAACTTGCTTGTCTCTGATACACCCTATGTATTTGATAAAAATTGCATGCTAGCCTATGAACTTTTGAAGCAAAAACTTTCCTCTGCACCTATCATTGCCCCACCTGATTGGAACTTACCTTTTGAACTGATGTGTGATGCATCAGACCTTGCTATTGGGGCAGTGTTAGGACAAAGGAAAGACAATTTGGTACATGTGATTTATTATGCCAGTAAAGTCTTGAATGATAACCAAAGGAATTACACAACCACTGAAAAAGAACTCTTGGCAATAGTCTTTGCATTTGACAAATTTAGATCCTATCTCATTGGATCTAAAGTCATTGTCTTCACTGATCATTCAGCTTTAAAATACTTACTTGCTAAACAAGAATCCAAACCAAGACTTATTAGATGGGTTCTTTTGTTGCAGGAATTTGACATTGAAATTAAAGACAAGAAGGGTGTAGAAAATAAGGTGGAAGACCATTTATCAAGGATACCATGTGAAGAAGGAAGCACACAAAGCACACATATAAATGAGTGCTTTCCTGATGAACAACTCATGGTAATTCACAAAGCACCCTGGTTTGCAGACATAGCAAACTTCAAGGCCACTGGGAGTTTGCCGTTGGAATTTAACAAGCATCAAAGGAAGAAATTGGTAAATGATGCCAAATACTTCATCTGGGACGAACCATACTTGTTCAAAAAATGTTCGGATGGCATACTCAGAAGATGCATATCAGAGGAAGAAGGAAGGGAAGTCTTATGGGACTGCCATGGCTCCACTTATGGAGGACATTTTGCAGGAGAAAGAACAGCAACTAAGGTGTTGCAGTGTGGTTTTTATTGGCCCACTATCTTCAAAGATGCAAAGGAACTAGTGAAGCACTGCCATGAATGCCAGAAAGCGGGGAACCTGCCAAGAAGAAATGAAATGCCACAACAATTTATTCTGGAACTTGAATTGTTTGATGTATGGGGGATAGATTTCATGGGACCCTTTCCCACCTCATACTCAAATAATTACATTCTTGTGGCAGTAGACTATGTCTCCAAATGGGTTGAAGCAATAGCAACTCTAACCAATGATAATAAGGTAGTCATGAACTTCCTTAGAAAACACATTTTTTGCCGTTTTGGGGTTCCAAGAGCAATCATCAGTGATGGAGGAAGCCACTTCTGCAACAAACCATTAGAGGCATTGCTTCTAAAATATGGAGTCAAACACAAGGTAGCCACGCCATACCATCCACAGACAAGTGGGCAAGCCGAAATATCTAATAGGGAACTCAAAAGAATCCTGGAAAAGACTGTGGAAACTTCAAGGAAGGACTGGTCGATTAAGCTAGATGATGCTCTTTGGGCATATAGGACAGCTTTCAAAACACCAATTGGAATGTCTCCTTACCAACTAGTATATGGAAAAGCTTGCCATTTGCCACTGGAGTTGGAGCACAAGGCATTCTGGGCCTTGAAACTCTTGAACTTGGACAGCAAAGCTGCTGGAGAAAGAAGGATGTTGCAAATTCAAGAGTTGGAAGAATTCAGAGCTGAAGCTTATGAGAATGCCAAAATTTACAAAGAAAGAGCAAAGAAGAAGCATGACAGCAACATAGCCCCAAGGAAATTTGAAGAGGGACAAAAAGTATTGCTCTACAATTCTAGGCTGAAGCTATTTCCAGGGAAGCTAAAATCAAGGTGGTCTGGACCATTCCTTGTCACCAAGGTCTCCCAATATGGACAAGTAGAAATCATGGAAGAAAAGTCACAACGAACCTTCACTGTGAATGGTCAAAGACTCAAACATTACTTGGGAGATGTGGAGGAGAAGGACAAGGTTAAATATCACCTCAACTGAGGAAGCTGACCGTCAAGCTAATGACGTTAAAGAAGCGCTTGTTGGGAGGCAACCCAACCTGAGGTAATACTCCTTTGCTGTTTCTTTTATTTGTTTCAATAAAAAGGTGAAGTAGTTTCTGTGCATTGCAAAGAATTAAGTTTGGTGTTTCACACCAAACAATGAATTCGTGGATCAATAATTCAAAGGGGAATGTGTGACTCTAAGTTTAGTGTTCCACCATACAGATCAACTGAACACAACAACCTTTGAATTATATGAAAGGAACAACCATTCTAAGCAATCACCGAAATGCTTAAAATCCTTAGCAGCAACTTCATTCCAAGGAGAATTCAAGGATTCAAAGAGCAGAGGAGTAAGTAGGAGACTAAGTTTGGTGTTCACACACCAACTTAAGACTCAGACACTTGCCCATACATAGTTGAGCTAACCATTCAAGTGCTTGAGAAGCAAGCAACTTCATCACTCTTTGCAGGAAAGGAAACAAGGATCTTAGAAAGAACATGAAGCAACAACTAAGAGAAGAAGGAGAAATCAAATTGTTTCCTGGTAACAAAGAGAAAACAAGAAATTTCACAAGGTGGTGTTGTTCCTTGACCATTCTTTAAAAGGCAAACAAAAGCATGCTTGTTCTGGTTTAAACTGTAATTGTTGAATCTTTCTGGAATGTGAAGTTTTTAGTATGAGTGTTGGTTTACTGCTTTGAATAAAGTGAATGCCTAGATGTTTGGATATAACTTCACCTTCTTAAACAAATGCTTGCCATGCTTGTTCTGTTTCCAAAAATAAAAGAAAAGTTTGAACAAAAGTAACTTGGCTCAATTAGTGACAAATCAAGTAGAATTAAGTGGTGGTATGCATGCTTGATTGTTTAGTCAGATCACTGGAAATTGAGTGTAGAATTATCATTTTTGTGTAGAAGTTTGAATACTGTCTATGGATCTTGATGAATAAATGTCTTTGGCCATGAAAAAGAAAGAAAAAGAAGAAGAAAAAGCCACTGAAAAAGGGCAACCAAAAAGCAAAAAAATTGAGAAAATAAGCTAGGCACCAATGGTTTGAACTTCTTAGACAAATGCCTGTGGTGTTTATGTATTAAGGATGTGCTTGGATGAATAGGTTCTGAGGAGTGTTTCAACACTTGGTAACTTGGGTTAACTAACCCGGGATTATCAACCAAAAGTCCATTATCAAGAGCAACCTAAATACAAAACATTTAGTCACACAAAGAGGTGCTGGGCACCAATGTCTCAAGAAGAAATGTGAACTAAAATGCCTGTAGTGGATATGTGTAGTGCACTGATAAGAAAAAGAAAATGCCAAAGGCTTGTGCAACACATGACACTGAGCAAACAAGGAGCAAAGGAGCTCTAAGAAAAAGAAAAACAAAGAAGGGAAAAGTGCCAAGGACATAAGAATAACAAGAGGCCAGAGCAGTGTTTGATGGATGCAATGAAAAAGTGATAATCTTACCTGATAAGAATGAAAAAGTGATGCTGCAACTTTCTGCATAAAACGCTTCTGATGAACTTCAAATGCTTGCTAATATAGCCAATGTAATTACTTTCTGTTTCATACTTTCTTCTCAAATAACTCAGGACTTGCTTAGGGACAAGCAAGTATTAAGTTTGGTGTTGTGATGCCAAGGCATCTTAGGCTAGTTTCACTAGCATTTTTCTGTTAGTTTTAGTTGTTTTATGCATTTTCTTGAGCTTAAAGTAACCAAGAATGGTTAAATGAATAACAAAGCAATGAACCATCCAAACAGTATGATTTTGATGCAAATTTCATGTGTTTTTAGTTATATTACTTGAATGCTATGAATGGAAGATTTCTCATGAAATTTTGCAAGACTTTGATGCAGTTGTTTGGATGATTTCAGGGAAGAAGAGGTTAGGCAAGGAAGCAACAAAATCAATAAAGGAAGCTTGAATATCACATGTGGAGTTTAAGCTCCAGTTTAAATTCCAGTTTAAGCTCCAGTTTAAGCTTAAACTGGAGCTTAAACGCCAAAATCATGAAAGCTGAGGAAAAGCTGAAAGTGGCGTTTAACCTCCAGTTTAACCTTAAACTGGAAGTTAAACGCCAGAAATGAGAAAGGCACCAGGGAGCCATTTCCACGTTTAAGCTCCAGTTTAACCTTAAACTGGAGCTTAAACGTGTTCGACCAAAAACCACACTCCAGGGTTGCTTTCTTCATTTCCACGTTTAAGCTCCAGTTTAAGCTTAAACTGGAGCTTAAACGTGTTTGACCATTCTCCTCCAGGGTTGCTTTCTTTATTTCCACGTTTAAGCTTCAGTTTAACCTTAAACTGCAGCTTAAACGTGTTCGACAATTCCACACTCCAGGGTTGCCTTCTTCCATTTCCACGTTTAAGCTTCAGTTTAACCTTAAACTGAAGCTTAAACGTGTTCGACTACTTTACCTCCTGGAAGTGTCTGGCGTTTAAGTTGCAGTTTAAGCTTAAACTGCAACTTAAACGCCACTATTTGAAAAGGTTTCTGGGCCAAAGATATTGCAGTTTAAGTTAGCATTTGAGCACAATCATTAACTTAAACATATTCTGGTATGAAACCCAATTGAATATCATGGTTTATGGGATTGGGCCTGAAGAATTGATGAGTCTGGAATTTCAATTTGTTGAGTCATGTGTCATTACTTGATTATCACTAAGTTGGCTCAATGAATGTTACAGAATTGGACCAGCAGCCTCATCAGGATTATGGATCATAAACCCAAAAGCAAAAGGAAATCAGGGAAAGGGCTCAAAGCCCAAGAAACACAACAGAAGCTCAATTTAGAAAGTGTATAAATAGGATAGAATTTAAGTTAGTGGAAAGGATTTTTGGGATCATTCTTCTAGTTTTCATACTTTTTGTAATTGAATTCAGAGCTATGACTCACTAAACCCCTTTCATTGGGTTAGGGAGCTCTATTGTAATTCAATGAATCAATAATAGTTTTTATCTTTTTCTTCAATCTTTTCTCTTGAATTTTTTGTTAGAAAGCTTCTCGATCTAATTCCATTGGTTAGTTGTCTTGGGAAAGAAACTATCCATAATTGGAATCCTTCGGAACCTTGGGAAAGGAATGGAGGATTCATGCTAGAGAAGCTTTCTCACAGTGAATTGGATTGGGGTTTGGATGGATATTGTGACATGTAATCCTACCAAATTGTGGTTCATGAAACTGTGTGGTATAATCAGTGATCGAACATCATCTCTTCTTATGAACATTTAAACCAAGGGATTGGGAATTTGTTTGTTTTTAGAGAGAATTGGTGAGCCAAGGGATTGGGATCCAATCATATAAGATTGCCAAGCAAAATTCAATGAACGCATTGGTTGAGGAAGGGATAAAAATGTTTTGATTAGGAGATCTCAATATCTCCTGAAACCCAATGAATTCCCCATTTCTGATCTACCACTTTCTCTTTACATTCTGCAATTAAATTCATGCAATCACCCCGATCCCTTTTTAATTTCAGCAATTTAGCTTCTCGCTCTTTAATTCATGCAATTTAAGATTCCGCAATTTCAACTTCTTGCCATTTACGTTTCCCGCCAATTTTACATTCCGCAATTCTCATCTAAATCTTGATTCCGCTCAACTAGAACACACTTCTAATCCGAATTGCTCACTCAACCAATCCTTGTGGGATTCGACCTCACTCTATTGTGAGTTTTTACTTGACGATAACCGGTGCACTTGCCTGAAGGAATTTTTGCCAATCGTGCAATTTCCTAAAATCGTAGCTATCAATTGCACAGACCAAAAGGCATCCTTCTGTAGGCAAATACTCCAGAAGGACATGTAAATGCTGTTTTCTTTTAGTCTTGAGGATCTACTGCAATTTGGTTGTAACCTGAGTAGCCATCCAAAAAGCAGTAGTATTCATGACCGGCTAGTCTCTCTAGCATCTGGTCTATGAATGGTAAAGGAAAATGATCCTTTCTGGTGACTGTATTGAGCCTTCTGTAGTCAATACACATGCGCCACCCTGTAACTGTTCTTGTAGGAACTAGTTCATTCTTTTCATTATGAACCACTGTCATGCCTCCCTTCTTAGGGACAACGTGGACAGGGCTCACCCAGGGGCTATCAGAAATAGGATAAATAATCCTAGCCTCTAGTAACTTAGTGACCTCTTTCTGCACCACCTCCTTCATGGCTGGATTTAGCCGCCTTTGTGGTTGAACCACTGGCTTAGCATCATCCTCCAATAGGATCTTGTGCATGCATCTTGCTGGGCTAATGCCCTTAAGATCACTTATGGACCACCCAAGAGCTGTCTTGTGTGTCCTTAGCACTTGAATTAGTGCTTCCTCTTCCTGTGGATTTAGAGCAGAGCTTAGGATCACTGGAAAAGTGTCACCTTCTCCCAGAAATGCATATTTCAGGGATGGTGGTAGTGGCTTGAGCTCTGGTTTAGGAGGCTTATCTTCTTCCTGAGGAATTTTCAGAATTTCTTTTATTTCCTTTAGTTCCTCCAGATCAGGCTGAACATCTTTAAAGATGTCATCTAGCTCTGATTCAAGACTTTCAGTCATATTGACCTCCTCCACCAAAGAGTCAATAATATCAGTGCTCATGCAGTCATTTGACGTGTCTGGATGCTGCATAGCTTTGACAACATTCAACTTGAACTCATCATCATTGACTCTCAGGGTTAATTCCCCTTTTTGGACGTCAATGAGGGTCCGTCCAGTTGCTAGGAAAGGTCTTCCTAGAATGAGAGTTGCACTCTTGTGCTCCTCCATTTCCAGCACTACAAAGTCAGTGGGAAAGGCAAATGGCCCAACCTTGACAATCATGTCCTCAATTATGCCTGATGGGTATTTAATGGAGCCATCAGCAAGTTGGAGACATATCCTGGTTGGTTTGACTTCTTCAGTCAAACCAAGCTTTCTGATAGTGCATGCAGGTATTAGGTTGATAGTTGCCCCAAGATCACATAGAGCTTTCTTGGTACAAGTACCCTCTAATGTGCATGGTATCATAAAGCTTCTAGGATCTTGAAGCTTTTCTGGTAAGCTTTTCAGAATGACTGCACTACATTCTTCAGTGAGAAACACTTTTTCAGTTTCTCTCCAATCTTTCTTATGACTTAAGATCTCTTTCATGAACTTAGCATAAGAAGGTATTTGCTCAAGTGCCTCTGCAAATGGAATCTTTATTTCAAGAGTCCTTAGGTAGTCTGCAAAGCGGGCAAATTGCTTATCCTGCTCCGCTTGGCGGAGTTTCTGAGGATAAGGCATCTTGGCTTTATATTCTTCAACTTTAGTTGCTGCAGGTTTATTCCTTACAGAAGTGGTTGGAGAAGCCTTTTTAGAGGGGTTACTATCAGCACTCTCAGGTGTCTGATTCCCCATTGGCATTTGAACGCCATGGTTGGGTGGAAAATTGGCGTTTAACGCCAACTTTTCCCCCTTTTCTAGCGTTTGAACGCCAGAACTGGGCAGGGAATGGGCGTTTAACGCCAGCTTTCCCCCCTTTTCTGGTGTTTGAACGCCAAGAGTATTCCTCTCTGGGCTCTTACTGTCCTCAGAGGGATTTTGGATAGTAGTTTGGCTATCCTCTGTCAATTGTTCCTTTATTGGCTTTTTGCTACTTTGAGCAGTGTTATTCAACGTCTTCCCACTCCTCAGTTGAATTGCTTGGCATTCTTCTGTTATTTGTTTAAATAGCTACTGTTTTGCCTGATTCAACTGTGATTCTATGTTCTTGTTAGCAATTTTATTTTCTTGGAGCATCTCTTTAAATTCTGCTAACTGTTTTGTCATCAGGTGTAATTGCTGATTAAGCTCAACCACCTGTTCTTGAGGATTAGGATCAGTGGCTACTGCCATAACTTCTTCTTTTGTAGAGAACTCATTGCTAGAGTACAAATGTTGATTTCTAGCAACAGTATCTATAAGCTCTTGAGCCTCCTCAATCGTCTTCCTCATATGTATAGATCCACCAGCTGAGTGGTCTAGAGACATCTGAGCTTTTTCTGTAAGCCCATAGTAGAAGATGTCTAACTGTACCCACTCTGAAAACATTTCAGAGGGGAATTTTCTTAGCATACCTCTATACCTCTCCCAGGCATTATAAAGGGATTTATTATCCTCTTGTTTAAAGCCTTGGATGTCCAGTCTTAGCTGTGTCATCCTTTTTGGAGGGTAAAATTGATTCAGGAATTTGTCTGATAATTGTTTCCATGTCTTTATGCTTGCTGTAGGTTGGTTATTCAACCACCTCTTAGCTTGATCTTTTACAGCAAATGAAAACAGTAATAATCTGTAGACATCCTGATCCACCTCTTTATCACGTACTGTGTCAGCATGTTGTAAGAATTGTGCCAGAAACTCAGTAGGTTCTTCCTGTGGAAGACCGGAATACTGGCAATTTTGCTGCACCATGATAATGAGTTGAGGGTTTAGCTCAAAGCTGCTTGCTTTGATGGGAGGTATACAGATGCTATTCCCATATGCAGCTGTAATGGGGTTAGCATATGACCCCAAAGTCCTTCTGGACTGCTCAATTCCACTTAGATCCATGATGGAGAAAGGGCAATGATATGGATTGCAAGTAGATTTTTTTTTAAAATGACCGAAAATAATAAAATAAAACAAAAGGAAAATAAAATAAAATTTCGAAAACTAAAAGAAAAATTAAATCAAAGCAAATTGAAAACTAAATCAATCAACTAATTAAAAAGATTTTGGAATTGGCAATTAAAAAGATATGATTGAAAATTATTTTGAAAAAGATTTGATTTTGATTCTTTTTTTTTTGAAATGAGGAAAGAGAAAAACAACAAAATGACACCAAACTTAAAATTTTTAGAAAATCAAACACTAATTTTCGAAAACCTAAAGGAAAACACAAAGAAGACACCAAACTTAGAATTTTTAAAGATCAAAAGGGACTAAGGACATGCAAATTCGAAAATTAAAAGAAAAACAAAAGCATACAATTGACACCAAACTTAAAATATGACACTGCACTCAAATAAAAGACTCTAAACCAACAAAAATAAAACAGTCCTAATCTAAGCAACAAGATAGACCGTCAGTTGTCCAAACTCGAACAATCCCCGGCAACGGCGCCAAAAACTTGGTGCACTAAATTGCAATCACACTTTTGCAATCCCGCACAACTAACCAGCAAGTGCACTGGTTCGTCCAAGTAATACCTTACGTGAGTAAGGGTCGATCCCACGGAGATTGTCGGCTTGAAGCAAGCTATGGTTATTTTGTAACTCTTAGTCAGGATATCAATAATTATCAGGGTTGATTGTAAAAAGCAAAAGAACATGAAATAAGTACTTGCTTTGCAGTAATGAGGAATGGGTTGAGGTTTTGGAGATGCTCTGTCTTCTGAACCTCTGCTTTCCTACTGTCTTCTTCTTCAAACACGCAAGGCTCCTTCCATGGCAAGCTGTATGTAGGGTTTCACCGTTGTCAATGGCTACCTTCCATCCTCTCAGTGAAAATGTTCAACGCGCTCTGTCACAGCACGACTAATCATCTGTCGGTTCTCAATCGGGTTGGAATAGAATCCAGTGATTCTTTTGCGTCTGTCACTAACCCCCAGCTGTCAGGAGTTTGAAGCTCGTCACAGTCATTCAATCCTTGAATCCTACTCAGAATACCACAGACAAGGTTTAGACCTTCCGGATTCTCTTGAATGCCGCCATCAATTCTAGCTTATATCACGAAGATTCTGATTAAGGAATCCAAGAGATATCTACTCAATCTAAGGTAGAACGGAGGTGGTTGTCAGGCACACGTTCATAGGTGAGAATGATGATGAGTGTCACGGATCATCACATTCATCAAGTTTAGGAACAAGTGATATCTTAAAATAGAAGCAAGCGTGATCGAATGAAAAACAGTAGTAATTGCATTAATCCATCAAGACACAGCAGAGCTCCTCACCCCCAACAATGGGGTTTAGAGACTCATGCCATAGAAGGTACAACGTAAAACGTGTAAAGTGTCATGAGGTATCGATACAATGTCAAAAGATCCTATATATAGTGAACTAGTAACCTAGGGTATACATAAATGAGTAAATGACGTAAAAATCCACTTCCGGGGTCCACTTAGTGTGTGCTTGGGCTGAGCGTTGAAGCTTTCATGTGTAGAGACTTTTTCTGGAGTTAAACGCCAGCTTTTATGCCAGTTTGGGCGTTTAATTCTAATTTTTATGCCAGTTCCGACGTTAAACGCTGGGAATTCTGAAGCTGATTTGCAACGCCGGTTTGGGCCATCAAATCTCGGGCAAAGTATGGACTATTATACATTGCTAGAAAGCCCAGGATGTCTACTTTCCAACGCCGTTGAGAGCGGGCCAATTGGGCTTCTGTAGCTCCAGAAAATCCACTTCGAGTGCAGGGAGGTCAGAATCCAACAGCATCTGCAGTCCTTTTCAGCCTCTGAATCAGATTTTTGCTCAGGACCCTCAATTTCAGCCAGAAAATACATGAAATCACAGAAAACCCCACAAACTCATAGTAAAGTCCAGAAAAGTGAATTTTAACTAAAAACTAATAAAAATATAATAAAAACTAACTAAAATATATTAAAAACATACTAAAAATAATGCCAAAAAGCGTATAAATTATCCGCTCATCACTTCCCGACTTTCTAACTTTCCAACAAACCAGGATCTGAATTATGAACAAAACCATCCCCAGCTATTCTGTCTCAACAATATCATATCATTACTTCATATTCTCACCTGGAGCAAGTGAAATCACTTCACTGCGTCTACCCCGGAGCTCAAATTATCTCATTATCAACCTGGAGCAGTGAAATCGCTTCACTGCATCTACCCAGGGAACTCAATTTATCTCATTCAATAATAATCATCTCAAATAAATCATATCCTTATTTCATTTCAACAAGAACATCCCTCAGCGTCAACCGACACCAGCATGAGGGACCTCTCAGTTGTACAAACACAAACAATACAGACAAGTAATACACAATTAAGGTACAAGTAGAACAGATAGCATATAGTCAAGTAACAAAGCATATATGATATAATAATCCAAAACAGATAAGCAAACACAAACAACTCAAACATATGCAAATGATGTATGCCTGCCCTATGGCTAATGAGTCTCATCTGTCAGTTATAAAGCCAACCCAACAAGTCCTGGTAGCTAACCATTGGACTGTCCCTCTGTCGTGCATCCCCAACTCGAGTTATTCACAATCATAATCATAATCACACAACACCCACACTGGTGTTTATTCATGGGGGTGAGCTCATCTGAAACTTTCACAGTGTCCAACCACACTTACGACATAGGGTCAACAGAATCTCGGATCTCAACCTGAGCAAGTAGAGCTGACCCACTGCATCTACCCAAGGAAGTCCGAAACTCAGATAATTTCACAAGTCTCAAATCAACATCGACTGGGAGCAACTGGCAGATAACCACTGCATCTACCCCAGGAGTTGTAAACCAAACCCAAAGCAACTGGAATCAATGCAACTGTATCTACCCAAGCAGGTATATCTCACCACATCCCAGAGCAAGTGGACCTATGCCACTGTATCTACCCAAGCAGGTATATCTCACCACATCCCGGAGCAAGTGGATAACACCAGTGCATCTTACCCGGTGTCCTTGCCTCTTACCCGGAGCAAGTGGATGGCACCACTACGTCTTACTCGGAGGCATATCACAATTAAATTCAAGTTCATTTTCATTATTATTCCAATTCTTTCATAATCACTAATTCATTTATTCATTTTCCATACATTTTCAACATCTCTATACTTCTTAATCATACACCCGGAGCGAGTGGTCATTTCCACCGCCTCTTACCCAGCACTTCTATCACATTCAATCGTATGCATATACATACTCAACCATAAAGCAATATTTATCAAGCCATCCAGCTAATAACATAATACATAGGCAGCCATCATTCACTAACAAACACAGCCCTTCAGCTCATGGCATACACAGCACTCCCACCTTAGCAACTCATACAATCATCATTACTCATCATTCATCATTGATTCTCACTTTACTTCATCCACAAGTTACCACATGTCCTAGTTTCTTTTCATTACTAGGCATACTATAAGAATTCAGGACTTAGAGGATGAAAGTAGAGGCTTAGAAGTCTGAAATTTGGCTTTACAAACTCAAAGAATCAATTTTTGCTGAAAACGGGGTCACGCATGCGCATCGCCCATGCACATGCGTCGGAGTCAGAAAAGCAGAGTGATGTGTGCACGTTAGCCACACGTATGCGTGGGTGCGTTTTTTGCCCCTCGCACAAAACCAGCACAGAACCTGCACAACTCTCGGGATTTTTGGCTGGGCATTCGCTTTAGTGCAGCGACGCGTAAGCGTTGGCCAGGCGCACATGTGAGAAAGTAAAAATTGTGAGTAACGCGTGCGCGTCGGCCACACCTGCATGTCAGAGAAGGGTTTACCAAAAATTTTACTAAGTTAAAAAGCTGCAGAATTACATTTTCAAACCCCAAAGATCTAAAATACATAACCTCTTCTACAAAATTCATTTTTCAACCATTTCTGAATCGTTGGATAGATCGTTGAATAAACTTTCATTAAAGTTCAATTTTTAGGAATTCCAAACTTCGTGGACCGAGTTACGGACCGCCAAAGTTGGTCAAAAATAAGCTTTTATCCAAAAATAGAAATCACCAAATTTTCTAATGTTTACAAGTCAAATTCATTTCCACTCATCCAAATGACCACAACCCAACCACATTCACATAATTACACTCCACCAAAACCAAACCTACCTCATCTACACAGTTTCACTCATACTATCAAATTCCACACCTCAATTCCTCAAACCTTATTATTCAATAATCAAACCAATTATTCACACATTCAATATCTAAAATCCATCCAATCTCTTATATCATCACACAATACACAAATCAACTTATCTTCCTTACCTCTTTTCGGCCTTCGGCCCAAGACTCACGGCCTCCGGCCTAAATTCACAATTTACATGCATATTCCACAAACCAATATTCATTATTCAATTCATCAAATTATCAACACACCAAACATACAAATTCACATAATTCTCAACCCAATCATCAATTACATTACATAACAACTATGCATATTAGTACCAACCATTTTCACAATCCAAACTTAATCCTAGGGGCATCTAGCTTAGGAAACTTAAATGAAACTTAAACCGTATCTCTTGTAGCCAAAATAATTGAGCCTCTTCTTTGGAAGTCTCCACCAACCTTAGCTCCAAGCCTCACCAAACTTCTGTAAGCAACACCAACCTCCCAATTGTGTATCAAAATCATCCAAAACTCTAACATAATCAATTTTCACACTTATAATTAACCTAGAGCTCATCATGTTGATAAATCATAAGGATTAGAGGGTTCCTTACCTTAACCCATGAAATTGGTTAATGGAACTCACCAATGGATTATACTAGAGCACTCATAAACAACCAAAATCACATTATTTCTTCAAAGCCCAAACCAAATTCGAATTTAAAGGAAAAAATGAAAACTGGGCAAAGGAAAGTGGAATACTGATGAGCGGATAACTTATACGCTTTTTGGCATTATTTTTAGGTAGTTTTTAGTAAGTTTTAGTTACTTTTTAGTGTATTTTTATTAGTTTTTATGCAAAAATCACATTTCTTGACTTTACTATGAGTTTGTGTGTTTTTCTGTGATTTCAGGTATTTTCTGGCTGAAATTGAGGGACCTGAGCAAAAATCTGATTCAGAGGCTAAGAAAGGACTGCAGATGTTGTTGGATTCTAACCTCCCTGCACTTAAAGTAGATTTTCTAGAGTTACATCAGCCCAATTGGTGCACTCTCAATTGCATTGGAAAGTGGACATCTTGGGCTTTCCTGCATTGTATAATAGTTCATACTTTACCCGAGATTTGATGGCCCAAACCGACATCTAAATGCCCACCTAAGACCCTTTTCTGGCGTAAAATGCCCAAACTGGCACCAGAACTGGAGTTAAACGCCCAAACTGGCACCCAAGCTAGCGTTTAACTCCAAGAAGAGCCTATGCACGTGAAAGCTTCAAACCTCGGCCCAAACACACACCAAGTGGGCCCCGAACGTGGATTGCTGCACTATCTGCACTTAGTTACTCATTTTCTGTAAACCCTAGTAACTAGTTTAGTATATATAGCACTTTTTACTATTGTGTTGGAGGTCTTCTTCCCTTGTTCTCGAATTCTTATGCCATTTGGGAGGCTGGCCATTCGGCCATGCCTAGACCTTTTGTTCTTATGTATTTTCAACGGTGGAGTTTCTACACCTCATAGATTAAGGTGAGGAGCTCTGCTGTTCCTCATGAATTAATGCAAGTACTATTATTTTTCTTTCAATTCACGCTTACTTCTTCTCCAAGATATACTCTTGTACTTAATTCAGTTAAGTCAGACTAAAGGTATGATCCGTGACAATCACCCACTATCTTCAGTACTCACTTAGCCAAGATCCGCGTGCCTGACAACCACAAGCGGTCTACATGATGTTCAATGTAGTCATTGGACACCAGCTAGAGTATATTCTCTTAGGTCTCTGATTCATGTGTTTGACTAGCATCTCCTGACAACAGAGCATTCAAATCAATAAGATCAAAACCTTCGTGGTATCGGCTAGAAACAATTGGCAGCATTCCTAAGATCCGGAAAGTCTAAACCTTATTTGTGGTATTCCGAGTAGGATCTGGGGTGGGATGACTGTGACGAGCTTCAAACTCGCGACTGTTGGGCGCAGTCACAGTGCGCAAAAGGATCAATGGATCTTATTCTGACACAAGTGAGAACTAACAGATGATTAGCCCTGCGGTGAGAACCGTAGCCGGACCATTTTCACTGAGAGGATGGATAGTAGCCATTGACAATGGTGATCCATCAACTTACAGCTTGCCATGGAAAGGAGGATGCATAATTGGAGGAAGACAACAGGAAAGTAGAGATTCAGAAGCAACAAAGCATCTCTAAATGCTTATCTAATACTTCCACCAATGAATTACATAAGTATCTTTATCTTATTTTATGTTTTATTTATCTGTTAATTATCAAAACCTCAAAACCATTTGAATCTGCCTGACTGAGATTTACAAGATGACCATAGCTTGCTTCAAGCTGACAATCTCCATGGGATCGACCCTTACTCACGTAAGGTATTACTTGGACGACCCAGTGCACTTGCTGGTTAGTTGTGCGGAGTTGTGAAAAGTGTGATCACAATTTTGTGCACCAAGTTTTTGGTGCCGTTGCCAGGGATTGTTCGAGTTTGGACAACTGACAGTTTATCTTGTTGCTTAGATTAGGTAATTTTATTTTATGTTTAATCTTTCTTTTATTTTTATTTTTGAAAAAAATAATAAATACAAAAAAATTAATAAAACCATAAAAAAAAAAATTTGTGTTTCTTGTTTGAGTCTAGTGTCAAATTCTAAGTTTGGTGTCAATTGCATGTTTTCAAATTTTCTCAAGTTTTCAAAAAAAATTTTCATGCATTATGTTCTTCATGATCTTCAAGTTGTTCTTGATGATTTTTCTTGTTCTGATTTTTAAATTCTCCTGTTTTGTGTCTTTTCCTGTTTTTCATATGCATTTTCAAATCCATAGTTCTAAACATTAAAAATTTCTAAGTTTGGTGTCTTGCATATCTTTCTTTTCTTAAAAATTTTCACAAATATGTCCTTGATGTTCATCATGATCTTCAAAGTGTTCTTGGTGTTCATCTTGATATTCAAAGTGTCCTTGCATGCATTACTTGTTTTGATCTTGCATTTTTACGTTTTATTTCATTTTGTTATTTTTCTCTCTCTTCATTAAAAATTCAAAAATAAAAATATCTCTTTTCATGTTAATAATACAGAGAAATGAAGATTCAAAACATACAGCAGAGAAATCACAGAGAAAAAGCTAGGCATTTAGAAAAACGCCGAGTAAGGAAGGAATTCTGGCGTTAAACGCCAGAATGGATAGCATCCTGGGCGTTTAACGCCAGGATGACACAGGGGAGGTAATTTCGTTTCAAATTCAATTTTTTTCTTCAAATTTTTATGTTTTAATTCATAATTTTAAAATCTTATCTTCCACATTTTCAAAAATCCTTTCTAACAATTAATATTTTGATTCAAAAATTTCAAGTTTGTTACTTTCTTGTTAACAAAGGTGCAATCTTTGAATTCTAGAATCATATCTTTTAGTTTCTTGTTAGTCAAGTCATCAATTTTAAAAATCAAATCTTTTTAATTCCCTTTTTAATTTTCTTTTCAATAATATCTTTTCAATCATATCTTTTTTCAATCAAATCTTTTTCAATCATATCTTCTTAAATTTTGATTTCAAAATTTTTTTTCTAACTTCTTATATTTTTCAAAATTTATTTTCAAATCTTTTTCACTTCTCATTTTTGAAAATCACTAACCATTTTTTTTCAAAAATATTGTTTATTAACTAATTGTTTTCAATTCTAATTTTATTTTATTCCTTTTTCAAATTTTCGAAAACTCTCTCTCCCCTCTCTTTCTATTTATTCCATTTAATTGCTAACAATTCTCTTCCACTTATCTTAAAATTCGAACCCTCTCTCTCTCTCTGTGTTCAAATTCTTCTTATTCTCTCTCTACCTCATTCCTATATTCTTCTTTTCTACTGACACCTCAAGGAATCTCTATACTGTGACATAGAGGATTCTACTACTCCCTTTTGTTCTCTTCTTTTTCATATGAGCAGCAACAGGGATAAAAACATTCTTGTTGAAGCTGATCCTAAACCTGAAAGGACTCTGAAGAAGAAGCTAAGAGAAGCTAAAGCACAACACTCCAGAGAGGACCTTACAGAAAATTTCGAAAAAGAAGTAGACATAGCAGCCGAACCCAACAACAATGCTAGAGATACAAGGAAGATGCTTGGTGACTATACTGCACCAACTTCCAACTTCTATGAAAAAAGCATCTCAATTTCTACCATTGGAGCAAAGAACTTTGAGCTTAAGCCTCAATTAGTTTCTCTAATGCAGCAGAATTGCAAGTTTCATGGACTTCCATCAGAAGATCCTCATCAGTTCTTAGCTAAATTCTTACAGATCTGTGATACTTTTAAGACCAATGGGGTTGATCCCGAGGTCTACAGACTTATGCTTTTCCCCTTTGCTGTAAGAGACAGAGCTAAGATATGGTTGGACTCACAACCTAGAGAAAGCCTGAACTCTTGGGACAAGTTGGTCAATTCTTTCTTGACCAAATTCTTTCCACCTCAAAAGATGAGCAAGCTTAGAATGGAAGTCCAAACCTTCAAACAGAAGAAAGGTGAATCCCTCTATGAAGCTTGGGAAAGATACAAGCAATTAACCAAAAGGTGTCCTTCTGACATGCTTCCAGAATGGAGCATCATATGTATATTCTATGATGGTCTGTCTGAATTATCTAAGATGTCATTGGACCATTTTGCTGGTGGATCTCTTCATCTAAAAACCCCTGCAGAAGCCCAGGAACTCATTGAGATGGTTGCAAATAACCAGTTCATGTACACTTTTAAAAGAAATCATGTGAATAATGGGATGACTCAGAAGAAAGGAGTTCTTGAGATTGATACTCTAAATGCCATATTGGCTAAGAACAAAATATTGACTCAGCAAGTCAATATGATTTCTCAGAATCTGACTGGATTGCAAGCTGCATCCAGCAGTGCTAAGGAAGGCTCCTCTGAAGGAGAAACTTATAACCCTGAGAATCCTGCAATGGAAGAGGTGAATTACATGGGAGAATCCTATGGAAACACCTGTAATCTTTCATGGAGGAATCATCTAAAATTCTCATGGAATGATCAACAAAAGCCTCAACAAGGCTTCAACAACAATAATGGTGGGAGAAATAAGTTTGGCAATAGCAAACCTTTTCTATCATCTTCTCAGCAACAGACAGAGAATTCTGAGCAGAGCCTCTCTGGCTTAGCTAACATAGTCTCTGATCTATCTAAAACCACTCTCAGTTTTATGAATGAAACAATGTCCTCCATCAGAAATTTGGAGGCACAAGTGGGTCAGCTGAGTAAAAGAGTTACTGAAACTCCTCCTAGTACTCTCCCAAGCAATACAGAAGAGAATCCCAAAAGAGAGTGCAAGGCCATAACTATAACCACAATGGCCGAACCTGGAGAGAGTGAAAAGGCAGTGATTACTAGTGAGGAAGACCTCAAGGGACATCCACTGACCAATAAGAAGTTCCTTATTGAGGAACCAAAGGAATTCGAGGCTCATACAAAGACCATAGAGATTCCACTGAACTTACTATTGTTATTCATGAGCTCTGATGAATATTCTTCCTCTGAAGAGGATGAAGACACTGTTGAAGAGGAAGTTGCTCAGTATCTAGGAGCAATCATGAAGCTGAATGCCAAGTTATTTGGTAATGAGACTTGGGAGGATGAACCTCCATTGCTCATCAATAAACTGAATACTTGGATTCAGTAGACATTACCTCAGAAGAAACTGGATCCTTGAAAGTTCCTAATACCTTGCACCATAGGCACCATAACCTTTAAAAAGGCTCTGTGTGACCTAGGGTCAGGTATCAGCTTCATGCCACTTTCTGTAATGGAGAAACTAGGGATCTTTGAGGTACAAGCTGCAAGAATCTCACTAGAGATGGCAGACAAATCAATGAAACAGGCTTATGGACTTGTAGAGGATGTCTTAGTGAAAGTTGAAGGCCTTTACATCCCTGCTGACTTCATAATCCTGGACACTGGGAAGGATGAGGATAAATCCATCATCCTTGGAAGACCCTTCCTAGCCACAGCAAGGGCTGTGATTGATGTGGACAGAGGAGAGTTAGTCTTTCAATTGAATGAGGACTACCTTGTGTTCAAGACTCAAGGATCTTCTTCTGTAAACATGGAGAAGAAGCATGAAGAGCTTCTCTCAATATAGAGTCAGACAAAGCCCTCACACTCAACTTCTAAGTTTGGTGTTGGGAGGCCACAGCCATGCTCTAAGCATTTGTGAAGCTCTGTAAGAGCTTCCTGTCAAGCTATTGACATTAAAGAAGTGCTTATTGGGAGGTAACCCAATTTTATTTATCTGTATTAATTATTTTTTCATTCTATTTTCTAGTGTTAGTCTATGTCTTCTTTAGGTTGATGATCATGTGAAGTCACAAAACAGCTGCAGAATTAAAGCAGGAATAAAAAATAGCATCAAAAATAGCACACCCTGGAGGACGAGCTTACTGACGTTCAAACGCCAATAAGGCTAGCAAAGTGGGCGTTTAACGCCCAGTCTAGCACCATTCTGGGCGTTAAACGCCAGAATTGGCACACAGACTGGCGTTTAACGCTAGAAAAGGGTGTCTAGTGTCTGGCTGGCATTAAACACCAGTAAGGATAGCAGAATGGGCGTTTAACGCCTAGTCTAGCAGTATTCTGAGCGTTAAACGCCAGAACTGGCAGCCAGACTGGTGTTTAACACCAGAAAGGGGCATCAGCCTGGCATTTAACGCCAAAAATGCCACACAGAGGGCGTTTAGACGCCAGAAAGGTGCAGGGATGAGAAATCATTGATACCTCAGGATCTGGGGACCTTACAGGATCCCTACTGTTCCGAGGGTTACCTGAAACGTGTAGCTCGGTCGTCTGGTGAGGCCCGAGGTGGGGGTTCAGGGACCCGAGCTTGATGTGCGGAGTGGTTGGTGGTTGTACCTGCAATGACACTCCGATGCTTAAGTTAGCATGGGTCCAAGCAGATATGTGTAGAATGTGGAATGAATCTCATACCTGGGTGCTCCAGTGTATTTATAGTAGTTGGCCGTGATCTTCCCTGGATAAGATATTCTTATCTTATCTTATCTTTTGGGAGTTTTATCTCTATCTTTGTGGAACCGCCTTTTCTAGGCCCTTTCGGCCTTTAGGTTTTGGGCTGCGTTCCTTTTGATGGGCCTTCCTTTGCTTCATTGTCCGAGGTCCGACCTTTAGGTGTGGGCCTTAGGACGAGGTCGGACCTTTTATGGATTTGCCGAGTTGGAGGAGCCCGGTCAGGGTATGAACAGTGCCCCTGCCCGAGTTCGTCCTTTTTGGGAGGTCGAGCTCGGGCATAGTAGTTTTTCAAAATTCAAAAAATGGCCGTTCCTGCATTTATTGCATTTTACCGTTTTTTCCTTGATTTCCGTTCGGGCCCTGTGAAGGCTTTATTTATTTGCCCCTTTCCTCCTTTTCTGCGTTTTTGTTTTTCTATAACGTTTTTTCGAGCACTGCTTCTTCTTTCTCTTTGCTCTGTTTCCCCGAATCTCTCCGTGTGTCTTTCTGGGGTTTTTCTCTGTGCCGTCGTTTCATTCTCCTTGCTCCGGAGCTTGTCGTCTTCGTTTCCTTTTTCCAGGTTTGTTCCCATTTTTCTCTTTTCTTGTGCACATATGCTTCTGTTCTTTGTGTGGCTCTTGTTTCTTTTTCTTTATGCCTGGGTTGCCCCGAAAAGAGGCGCCGCCATTGCTTGTTGTTTGTATATGGGGGGGGCTCTTTTTGTTTTCTGGTATTTTTAGTTCCGGGTTGCCGCATTTTCTTTCGTGGGGTTCTTTATTTCTTGCATTGCTTGAATGGGTTTTCGCTGTCTTCTTTATGTGATTTTTGCTTGCTGTTGTACTCTTCTTTGTAGGTAAGAATTTTATGTCTCGAAAGGTTCTTCAAGCGATGTCGACTAAAATTCCATGTGGTCTTGATTGGGTAGACCCTTCTCCTCTAAGAGTCCCTTCTGTGGTAGATTCTGAGTATCTAGTTAGGTTCCGTAGGCATTGTAGCATATGTGAGAATAGAGAGTCTGAGAGGGATTATGAACTAGTAGCCCCGGATTCCGAGGAGAGAGTGTGCTTCCCGCCCCTAGATAGTTCCGAGAAGCTCTTCTTTTATGCTTATGATTGTTTTTTCTCTAAGCTGAATGTCCGACTTCCCTTTACCGATCTGGAGTCCGAGGTGTTATGGTCTTGTAATCTTGCTCCTACGCAGCTCCATCCAAATTCTTGGGCGTTTTTAAAGCTGTTTCAACTTTTGTGTCAGTTTTTGGGCGTTGCTCCCTCTATTTCTCTTTTTTCCTATTTGTTTGTGTTGACGAAGCCGGGGTCGGGTGGAGGAAAGGTATCTTGGGTCTCTTTTAGGGCTAACCAGGGAAGGAAGTTTTGTACCCTGTATGATGAGTCCTTTCACGATTTTAAGAACTTTTATTTCAAGGTCCGGGCTACTGGAGACGTCCGACCTTTCTTTCTAGATGAGAGTGGGGAGCCTTCTTTTCCTCTTTGTTGGCAGGAGAATGTAGTGTCTACTAAGTATACCTTTGAGAGTCTAGATGAGGTGGAGCAGGCTTTTGTGGGTGTGGTAAGCAGTTTATGGGGTCGGGCACCTCACTTGGACACGAAGAAAATGTTGGGAGATCCAAGCCTTCTCCGTTCCGAGTTAGGTAGTTCCCGACCTCTCCGAGACTCATCTTTTTCAGTATTCTGGTTTTGTTTGTTTTGGTGGATTTTTCTGTTGTGGTAATCCTTTTCTTTTATTTCTGCAGAGATGTCTTCTCAGGCGGATTCCATGAAGTACCTTCGTCAGACGAAGAAGTCTGTGGCCGCTCGAAATATTGAGGCTGTGGAGGCTTCTGCCCGATCTTCTCCGAAGAAGACTACTGTGGGTGTCACTACTCGGTCGAAGACTATTCCAACTCCCCAGTTCCGACCTGTAAATCAAGATCCTCCGACCTCTGAACCCGGTCACTCTTCCCCGCCTTCGTCTTCGGGTCCTCCTCCCAAGAAACAGAAGACCTCTCAAGAGCTTGCGAGTTTTAATGACAAGGATTTTGATGCTCTTGGTTGGATTGAACAGCATATTCTCCCTCAGACCTTTATTTCTACTGATGATGTGTCTATGGAGCACCATTTTCAGTATATGTCGCGGAGTTGTGTCCGGATGGCTAGTCTTCATGCCGCTATTGCCCGGGAATTCAAGAAATCCCCCATTGGTGCGACCAGTTCCCGACTTGAGAAAGCTCAGTCTGAGCTCGAGAGGTTTAGTAAGCTGAAGGCTGCCAGGATTACTGAACTGGAGGCATCTTTGGAGAAGGAGAAAGTTAAAGCTACCGCGGCTGTGGCGGCAGCGAGTGCATCTGAGGAGATGGCGAAGGCGGCGAAGGAGAGTTATACTCGAACTTTGGCCGAGCTTGTGGAGGCAAAGGAGAAGTTGCAATCCGCTCAGGATGACTTTTACGAGCTAGAAGGGCATGTGGCTAAGGGTATGGATGCTATGTATGAGAATTTGAAGGCTCAGGTCCGGGTTCTTGCCCCTGACCTGGATCTGAGTTTATTTAGTATGGATAATGTTGTCGTGGAGGGAAGGATTGTTCCTGCTCCCAATGAGGATGAGGTTCTGGTGTCTGACCCCGAAGTTCCGGTTGCGAACCCGACCTCACCTCCGACCGGGGAGGAGTCTGGTGTGGGGGTTTTAAACCGAGATGACGGTGCTGTCAAGGCTGTCCCGATTTCTATGGTTCTTCCTCCGCAGCCTCCTACTGATGTGGAGTCCGGAAAGGATCTTAATTCTCTGTAATCCTTTGTCTTTGGTTTTGTGCCCGGCCTGTGGGCTCTTTTTTGAATGGTTTAAATATTTTGAACACCTTTTTGCTATTAGCTACTTATAGTAACTTTTTAGCTTATTATGTGGTGTTTTGTTTGCGTTTTGGCTTGTAGTTCCGCTTTATGCTTTTTAGTTGTTTTTTGGATAACAACCTTTTAGCTAGCGCTTTTTGGAACTTTGTTTTACCAATTGATTTCGTTTTTTCGCTTGTACTTTTTAGTTGTTTTTGTATAGCAACCTTTTAGTAAGCGTTTTTCGAAATCCTTGTTTTCTTTGGCCTTTTCGTCGTTTTAAGGCTTCTTCTTGTATCCGGGCTTTTACTCGGACTTTGGTGTATTCCCTTTGTTGGGTCCGACCTTGTTATTTGGTCGGTTCTTTAAGTTATTTTTGCAACTTCTTTTATTTTGGCTTTTGAGCCTTTTCAGAGTTGCTTTATAACTTCTCACATTAATTTGAACCTCGTCGCTTTTATCTTTGCCGACCTTGTGTGGTCTCTTGGCAAATGATTTTTTGCGTTTTGCCGAGCATAAATTAATGCGCCTTGGCGGGATACTTTTCAGGATTTGTTTTATCACGAGAAGGGAAAAAGAAAAGAAAAAGAAAGATTCGATTAGTATTAAAAAGGAAAGAATATTTACAGAGTGTTTACCCTTTGGCTAGGTCGGGTGTTTTTCTTGTCCGGGTGTCTCATTAAAAAACCCTTGTAGGGAAAAAGAGTACACCTCGGGTCAAGTTTTTCTAGCTGTAGTATCGTCTTAGATTACAGGCGTGCCAGGCCCTGGGTAACTCATTGCCTTCTAGGTCGGATATTTTGTAATAGCCTGTTCCTAAGACTTCCGTTACCTTGTAGGGTCCCTTCCAATTTGCAGCTAGCTTCCCTTCTCCCGACTTTTGTGTTCCGATGTCATTTCGGACTAGAATCAGGTCGTGAATGGAGAAGCTTCGTTTTATTACTTTCTGATTGTATCTGAGGGCCGTTCGCCGTTTTAAGGCTTCTTCTCGGATCCGAGCTCTTTCTCGGACCTCGGGGAGGAGGTCGAGTTCTTCCCTTTGTGCCTGCGGGTTACCTTTTTCGTTGTAGAAGATGGCTCTAGGGGACCCTTCCTCTATTTCGACGGGAATCATTGCCTCCATCCCATAAGCTAGTCGGAATGGCGATTTTCCCGTTGTAGAGTGTGGAGTTGTCCGATATGCCCATAGCACCTGGGGGAGCTCTTCGGCCCATGCCCCTTTGGCCTCTTGGAGTCTCCGTTTTAACCCGGCCAAGATGACTTTATTTGCAGCCTCTGCTTGTCCATTGGCTTGTGGGTGCTCGACTGAGGTGAATTGCTGTTTGATTTTTAGTTCGGCCACCAAGTTCTGAAAACTTGTGTCCGTGAACTGTGTTCCATTGTCTGTTGTGATGGAGTAGGGGACTCCGAACCTTGTGACAATGTTTTTGTATAGGAATTTGCGACTTTTCTGAGCCGTGATGGTGGCTAAGGGTTCAGCTTCGATCCACTTTGTGAAGTAGTCGACCCCTACTATGAGGTATTTGACTTGCCCCGGTCCTTGGGGGAACGGGCCGAGTAGGTCAAGTCCCCATTTTGCGAAGGGCCATGGTGTGGTGATGCTGATAAGGTCCTCGGGTGGTGCCTTGTGAAAATTGGCGTGTTTTTGGCAGGGGGGCATATTTTCACAAATTCCGTTGCGTCTCTTTGCAGGGTCGGCCAGTAGAACCCGGCTCGGACTACTTTCTTGGATAATGCCCGAGCTCCGAGATGGTTCCCGCACATGCCTCCGTGGACTTCTTCGAGGACGCTCTTTGTTTCTGAGGTCGGGACGCACCTAAGGAGGGGGTTTGAGAATCCTCTTCTGTATAATACGTCGTGAATTAGTGTATAATTCTGGGCGTCTTTCGTGAGTCTTTTAGCTTCCTTTCTTTCGGCGGGGAGAGTTCCCGACTTCAGGTAGTTGAGTATGGGAGTCATCCATCCTTGCTGTTGGTTGGATATATTTAGCGTTTCTTCCTCTCTTAGCACGGAGGGAAATTGTAAGGTTTCCTGGAGGAGACTTCTGTTGTTGCCTCCGGGCTTGGTGCTGGCGAGCTTTGAGAGGGCGTCTGCCCGGGCGTTTTGTTCCCGAGGTATGTGCTGGATCTGTATTTCTGAAAAGTGGCGTAATTGCGCCTGTGTTTGGTCCAGGTATTTTTTCATAGTTGGGTCTTTGGCCTGGTAGCTTCCATTTACTTGTGACGTGACGACCTGGGAGTCGCTGAAGATCATAATTCTCTGGGCTCCGACCTCTTCGGCTAGTTTTAGACCTGCTAGTAGGGCCTCGTATTCGGCTTGGTTGTTTGAAGCCTGGAACTCGAATTTTAGGGATAGTTCTATCCGCGTTCCTTGGTCGCTTTCGAGTATAACCCCGGCTCCGCTTCCTGTTTTGTTTGAGGACCCGTCGACATACAGGTTCCATGAGAGTGGGGTTCTAGGGGTCTCAGTGTATTCTGCGATGAAGTCGACTAGATACTGAGATTTTATGGCAGTCCGGGCTTCATAGTGGAGGTCGAACTCGGACAGTTCCACCGCCCATTGCAGTATTCGTCCTGCCAGGTCTGTTTTTTGGAGGATGTGCCTCATGGGTTGGTTTGTCCGGACTTTGATGGTGTGGGCTTGAAAGTAGGGATGGAGCCTCCGAGCTGTGAACACTAGGGCGTAGGCGAATTTTTCTATCTTCTGGTAGTTTAATTCGGCCCCTTGTAGTGCCTTGCTTACAAAGTATATGGGGTGTTGTCCTTGGTCATTTTCTCGTATTAATGCTGAAGCGACTGCTCGATGTCCAACCGAGAGGTATAGTACGAGCTCTTCTCCTTTTAAAGGTCGGGTTAGGATTGGTGGCTGCCCGAGGAATTCCTTGAATTCTTGAAAGGCTTTTTCGCACTCCGGGGTCCATGAGAAGGGTTTCCCTTTCTTTAGGAGTGAGTAGAGGGGTAGTGATTTTATCGCTGATCCTGCCAAGAATCTTGATAGGGCGGCTAGCCTTCCGTTCAGTTGTTGTACTTCTTTGACACACGTCGGGCTCTTCATATTGAGTATCGCTTGGCATTTGTCCGGGTTCGCTTCGATGCCCCTTTGAGTCAGCATGAAGCCTAAGAACTTTCCGGCTTCTGCGGCGAAGGTGCACTTTGTCGGGTTAAGTCTCATGTTGTGTTTTCTGAGGGTGTCGAAGACACTGGTGAGGTCGGTGAGCAAGTTTCTGTCTTTTTGTGTCTTTACCAGCATGTCGTCGACGTACACCTCCAGTTGTAGTCCGATGTGCTCTGAGAACACTTTGTTCATTAGCCTCTGGTAGGTTGCCCCTGCGTTCTTCAGCCCGAAGGGCATTACTACGTAGCAGTAGTTTGCCCTTGGGGTTATGAACGAGGTCTTTTCTTGGTCGGGTTCGTACATCGGGATTTGATTGTATCCCGAGTATGCGTCCATGAAGGAGAGATATCTGTAGCCTGAGGCTGCGTCTACTAAGGCGTCGATGTTTGGTAGTGGATATGGGTCTTTGGGGCAGGCTTTGTTGAGATCCGTGTAGTCGACGCACATCCTCCATTTTCCGTTGGGCTTTTTTACCAGAACCACGTTTGCGAGCCATAGGGGGTATTTTACTTCCCTAATGAACCCTGCATCTAGCAGTGCTTGTACTTGTTCTTCTATTGCTTGCATGCGCTCGGGTCCGAGCTTCCGGCGTCTTTGTTGAACAGGTCTGGATCCCGGGTATACTGATAGCTTATGGCACATCAGGTCGGGGCTTATGCCTGGCATGTCGGAGGCTTTCCAGGCGAAGAGGTCGGAATTCTCCCTTAAGAGGGTTATGAGTTCCTCTTTTAGGCCTGCTTCGAGGTTTGCTCCTATGTTTGTTATTTTTTCAGGTGTGTTCCCAATCTGGACTTTTTCGGTTTCTCCCTCCGGTTGTGGCCGAAGATCTTCTCGGGCTTGAACTCGTCCGAGTTCTATTGTGTTGATCTCTTTCCCTTTTAGGGTCAGGCTTTCGTTGTAGCATCGCCGCGCTAGTTTTTAGTCGCCTTTTAGGGTAGCGATTCCTTTTGCGGTAGGGAATTTCATACAGAGGTGTGGGGTCGAGACTATAGCTGCCAGTCTGTTTAGGGTTGGTCGCCCAATGAGGGCATTGTATGCTGAAGTGACGTCGACTATAATGTAGTCGATGTTTAATGTTTTAGATTGCTCGCCTCTTCCAAAGGTAGTGTGTAGCGAGATGTATCCTAAGGGATGGATTGGGGTGTCCCCTAGCCCAAATAGGTCGGTGGGATAAGCCTTTAGCTCTTTCTCTTCAAGTCCGAGCTTGTCGAAGGCCGCTTTGAACAGGATATCTGCTGAGCTTCCCTGGTCAATCAGGGTTCGATGTAAGTTGGCGTTTGCTAGGATAATGGTGATTACCATTGGATCGTCGTGTCCGGGTATTATCCCTTGAGCATCTTCTCGGGTAAATGAGATAGTAGGTAATTCGGGCAGGGGACTGTCTTCTCGGACGTGATAGACTTCTTTGAGGTGTCTTTTTCGCGAGGATCTGGATGTTCCTCCGCCTGCAAAACCTCCATTTATCATGTGAACATGTCTTTCAGGGGTTCGCGGGGTTTGTTCGGCCCGATCTTCGTTGTCTCCCCGCCTTCTCTTTCTGGTCTCTTCTCCTTTCTATGCTATGTATCTGTCGAGTTTTCCTTCTCTGGCTAGCTTTTCTATAACGTTTTTTAGGTCGTAGCAGTCGTTAGTAGAATGACCGTAGAGCTTGTGATATTCACAGTATTCGGACCGATCTCTTCCCGCTCTCTTGTGTTTTAGCGGTCGGGGCGGTGGGATCTTTTCGGTGTGGCATACTTCTCTGTAGACGTCTACCAGGGAGACTCGGAGGGGGGTGTAGTTGTGGTACTTCCATGGCTTGTCCGAGTTGGGGTCTTCTTTCTTCTTCTGTTCCCGATCCCGATCTCGGAGTGGGTAGGTTGATTCCTTCCTAAAAGAGTCTCTTAGCTGGGAGGTTTCCTCCATGTTGATATATTTTTCTGCCCGCTCCTGCACCTCGTATAGGGAGGTCGGGTATTGTTTGGATAGGGATTGGCTAAACGGTCCTTCTTTTAGGCCGTTTGCTAGTCCCATGATGGCTGCTTCAGTGGGCAAGTGTTGTATGTCCAGGCAGGCTTTGTTGAATCGCTCCATGTATTCTCGGAGAGTTTCTTGGTTACCTTGCTTGATCCCGAGTAGACTGGGGGCATGTTTTGTCTTGTCCTTTTGAATAGAGAACCTTGTTAGGAATTTTTTGGTCAGGTCTTCGAAGCTGGTGATTGATCTTGGTGGCAGATTGTCGAACCATTTCATGGCTGACTTGGTGAGAGTGGTGGGGAAGGCTTTGCACCGAATTGCGTCGGAGGCGTCGACTAGGTACATTCTGCTTCTGAAGTTGCTGAGGTGGTGACTTGGATCGGTGGTGCCGTCGTAGAGATCCATATCGGGTGGTTTGAAGTTTCGCGGTACCTTCTCCTTCATGATCTCTCGCGTGAAGGGATCATGGTTGCTTTCGGGGGTGGAGTCGCGTTTTGTTCGGTCTTTCAGGTTGGCCTCTATTTTCCGCAGTTTTTCTTCTAATTCTCTGCGCTTTCGAGTCTCCCTTCTCAGATCTTGTTCAGTTTCTTTCTGCTTCTTTATGTCCTCTTCGAGTTGTTTCAGTCGGTCTTGTTGTGCCCGGACTGTTTCTAGAATCTCCGAGTTCTTCTCTTTTTCGGAATTTTGTGGATCTTTGTTTGGGAGTGATGTCTTTGGGCGATTCTGTTTGTTTCCTCCTGGAGTGCGTGGTGATAGAGGGCTGTCCGGTCGTTCTCCGGTGTCAATTTCGTCCTCTTGTTCAGATGCAGCGTGGTTATTGTTGAGAGGGTCGTCTGCCATGATAGAGGGATGACTTCCAGGTCCCCGGCAACGGCGCCAATGTTCCGAGGGTTACCTGAAACGTGTAGCTCGGTCGTCTGGTGAGGCCCGAGGTGGGGGTTCAGGGACCCGAGCTTGATGTGCGGAGTGGTTGGTGGTTGTACCTGCAATGACACTCCGATGCTTAAGTTAGCATGGGTCCAAGCAGATATGTGTAGAATGTGGAATGAATCTCATACCTGGGTGCTCCAGTGTATTTATAGTAGTTGGCCGTGATCTTCCCTGGAGAAGATATTCTTATCTTATCTTATCTTTTGGGAGTTTTATCTCTATCTTTGTGGAACCGCCTTTTCTAGGCCCTTTCGGCCTTTAGGTTTTGGGCTGCGTTCCTTTTGATGGGCCTTCCTTTGCTTCATTGTCCGAGGTCCGACCTTTAGGCGTGGGCCTTAGGACGAGGTCGGACCTTTTATGGATTTGCCGAGTTGGAGGAGCCCGGTCAGGGTATGAACACCTACCAACCCCAACTCACTCTCATTCCTCTTCACACCTTTCCATAACACTCTTCCCCAAACACCATTCACTTATCAAGTCCTACCTTCCTCCTCATAATCTCTTCACCACTCACATCCATTTACTATTTCCCATCATACAACTCACCTACCCCCACCCACTCAAATTCAAACCATTTCCCTCCCAAACCCAACCCCTATCACACGAATTCCCTCAACCCCTTACCCTATAAATACCCCTCCTTACTCCTTCATTTTCACACATCATACCCACCTAAAACCCCCTTGGCCAAACCACTCACCCCCTCTATCTTTTCCATTTCTTCTTCTTCTCATCCTTTCTTTCTTCTTTTGCTCGAGGACGAGCAAACCTTTTAAGTATGGTATGGAAAAAAGCTCTACTCTTTGTTTTTTTATAACCATTAATGACACCTAAGGCCAGAAAAACCTCTAGAAAGAGGAAAGGAAAGGCAGTTGCTTCCAACTTCGAGTCATGGGAGATGAAGAGATTCATCTCAAAAGCCCATCACTAGAAAGAGGATGGAGCAAACAAGAGAGCCCACTCATGGACCTCAACAAGAGCATGAGGAAGTCCTTCATCAAGAAATCCCTGAGATGCCTCAAGGGATGCATTTTCCTCCACACAACTATTGGGAGCAACTCAACACCTCTTTAAGAGATTTGAGTTCCAACATGGAGCAACTAAGGATGGAGCACCAAGAGCACTCCATTATCCTCTATGAAATTAGAGAGGACCAAAGAGTTATAAGGGAAGAGCAAAAAAGGCAAGGAAGAGACATTGAGGAGTTTAAGCACTCCATAGGATCTTCAGAAAGAAGAACTAGTCGCCATTACTAATGTGGACCCGTTCTTTAATTTTCTTGTTATTTGTTTTTTTGTTTTTTGATTTTTTATGCTGTATGTTTTGTCTATGTTTGTGTCTTTATCACATGATCATTAGTGTCTAGTGTCTATACCTTGAAGCTATGAATGTCCCATTAATCCTTCACCTTTCTTAAATGAAAAATGTTCCTAATTGCAAAAGAACAAGAAGTGCATGAATTTCGAATTCTATCTTGAAATTAGTTTAATTATTTTGATGTGTTGGTGGTACACGAAATCGTGATACACACACACTTTCTTCACAACTCTGTGCAGCTGACCAGCAAGTGCACTGGGTTGTCCAAGTAATACCTTACGTGAGTAAGGGTCGATCCCACGGAGATTGTCGGCTTAAAGCAAGCTATGGTTATCTTGTAAATCTCAGTCAGGCGGATTCAAATGGTTATGAGGTTTTGATAATTAAATGAGATGCTTTATTCAAATGGTTATGAGATTTACAAGATGACCATAGCTTGCTTCAAGCCGACAATCTCTGTGGGATCGACCCTTACTCACGTAAGGTATTACTTGGATGACCCAGTGCACTTGCTGGTTAGTTGTATGGAGTTGTGAAAAGTGTGATCACAATTTCGTGCACCAAATACTCACCACAAACTTATATAGCATCGAAGAGGGCGAAAAGAGCGATGTGTGGCCGCAAATGACTCGTCAATCGGAGTTCCGGATCAAAAGTTATGGTGATTTGAAGATTGAAATTGAAGTTGGAACCCTCACCTCTCACCTCTCTTCCATTTTAGCGCCCCTACCCTCTTTCTTTAGGGTTAATCAGCTAAATGCTCATAACTAATATTTATATTTATTGGCTCTTGGGTTCACTTGGACCCGATTCACTTATTTTTGTCCACTGGCCCAATTTTAGGCCAAAACCTTCAAGATTAGAGCTTTAAATCGCATTTTAAATATTTCTATCTTCCCAAATTATCAATTCTTATTTCTTAAAATTATTCACTTCTAATTAATTTTCTCAACCACAATACTGGGCAGCCGATACTGCTGGTCAAACTTTCAGTGCGCATTTTTATTCAGAAAACTATGTTTTCCGATTCAGAAAAATTCACTGAATCCAAATATCATATTTAAATGATCAAATTTCGATTGCTAAATTTTCTAACCATATTCGCTCCTATTTAATTTATTATTTAATTAATTACGGTTTGACCGGGTTTTACATTCTACCCCCCTAACAGAAATTTTCGCCCTAAAAAATTCCATATCAAGTCTTCATATAAGCTCTCTTAATAACTAATCAGATGTTATGTTCATCTCACCCTTCATAAGACTTTCCCTAAACCAAAACTTACCACCCTTCACTGTTTTCCTTAAATTAACCTCAATACAACCTCAATGTTTCAATTTAATGTCTTCTAACTCCATCACCCAAAGTTCATTAATTTATCCATCAAAAAATTTAAGCACGAATTCAATTACATCTCTAATAGTTTATATAGCTATTTTAGAATCAATTTAACCTCCTAGCCACAATTAACTTAACTATTTGCGAATCACTATTGGCATTAGCTCACTAAACCCTTCAGGTATTCAAACCTAAAGTATTTCTAATCATCCTCTCCAGCTCCCATTTGCAACTATCATATTTTAATACTTCCATAAACTTCCACTACGCTACTCTCATTTCTCGTCTAGTACTAATCCTATCACTTATTTTCTCAAGTACTAAACCACAACTTAGCATGACCGACATTCACTAGATTTCTATCTATGATAGTCAAAATCAAATACCAACTTAATCATACTTTTAACACATTATTACCAATCTTTCACTTACCTTTTCCTGAACCATCTAGCAGTATCCTCCGTTGTCATGGTGAACACACGACCCGGCTGTTGGGCCTTAACAACATTCCGAGTGGCCTTCTCAAGATAGTTCCAAGACATGTGTCCAGCTCCTCCACAACTATATAAAAGTCCCAATCTAGCTCGACACAGAGTTCCCGGATGATAGCTTCCATACCGCCTACAATTTATTTCATTCTGAGGTTGCTTTCCATACCTCCTCCCTTGATGATTGTTGTTGTTGTTCCTTTGGAAATTGTCTTGGGCTTGTTGGGGCTGTGGATTATAACCTGCCCTCTTAAAATCTTGACCCCTTGAAGCAAAGTCCCTTCCTCGGTTCTGTTGAAAAGGTCCCCTATGACTTCCTCTCCCTGCATCCGCCTTTTTCACACACTCTTCAGCAACCCTACTCTTATTCACTAACTCTAAGAAAGTTTTGATCTCTATTGGCCCTATTGAACTTAAGATATCGCTCTGGAGCCCTCCTTCATACTTAATGCACTTTCATTCCTCGAAGTCTCCTGAAGCTCCCTAACACCTGTGGGAAAACCTTAATAGCTCCTCAAATTTGTCTGTATAATCTGATACGGACATAGCACCCTGATTCAGCTGCAGTAACTGAAGTTCCTTGGTCGTCTTGGCAGAATTCGGAAAGTACTTCTTATAGAATTCCACCTGGAAGGCATCCTAGGTGATAGGGTCACTCCCCTGCTGTAGGAGACGTCAGGCTCCCTGCCACCAATGTGATGCTTCCCCAGTGAGCAGATAGGTAGCAAATTTAATACACTGCTCTTCAGGTACCAACTACGCCTGCAGTGTTCACTCTATAGCATGAAACTAGGTATCAGCTTCAGTCGGATTGGTGGTTCCCTTGAACTTAGGTGGATTAACCTTTAAGAAGGTGGCCAGTGTCATCGGGCTCTGAGTTCCACTACCGCCATTGCCATTATTATTTATCTGTTTTCCAAGAGCATCTGCAGTGGCCTGCATAGTAGTAGCCATGTTCTCTAACGACGCAATGAAGTTTACCGGGTTATTCAGGTTAGTTTTCGGTTCCTGAGTACCAGTATGATCTCTCTCACGTCTTTGACCGCGTCCACGAGGCGCTATCTGGTTCCTGTTCATACCAAATAAGTGATATCAAAGTGATCAGACTCAATATCTCATGTCAAGTGCTTCAAATTACCAAAGGTACACTCATGGACTTCATGCTAGACGTATTAGTCAGATACCCTAACTAGCACAAGCACAGACTCAGAGTATGCATTGATGCATAAGCAGTTACATCCCTTAGGCTCACAAGGACGAACTGCTCAGATACCATAATGTAACACCCTAATATTCAAATCCTTATGCTTGAGTTATAAGTCAGTGATATTACAGTGGTACAACTCTCAGGTGGATTTCTAATACATAATTATAAGTATAACAAAAAGGAGTATTAATCAAGAAGCCTGAAAAGAGTAAAATAAAATTATGAAGTCGTATCACTCACGCATCGGCAACTAAAAGTTAAAGCGTGAGGTCGATAACGATATACAGATAAAGGCATAAAGGAGATTAAAAGAAAGACAGTATATAGATATATAACATAAGTAGATAGCCACTAGTTGTGAGCCACAAAATTTAGGCTGGCTAGGGTACAGTATAACAGTAGTTGGCAACAGTATCTCCTAATCTCTCCAATAGAAGCATAGGAGCCTCTATAGGCAAGTTCAAAAGAGTTCAATACATAATATAAGTTTTTCAAAATAAAGGTGGAGAGATTCTAAGAAAAATATAAAGTAGAGAATGTAAGGATCTTCGCCATCTTTCAGATGAACCACAGCTCACTTCTGAGCACCTGGACAAATATCTGAAAAATAAGAGATATATACGGAATGAGAACCCCCGACCCTTGGGTTCTCAGTATGGTAAAAGTGCCAACTAAATACAATGCATTCTAATAAAAACTCACTAAGCATCCTAAACTTTTTTTCACCAAATATCCATCCTAGGTTCTCACTAATCCATGAATAGGTATCTGTCATAAGGGAATGCTAAATCTAATTCATATTTCTCATGCTCCCTGACTTTCTAACTCTCCAACAAACCAGGATTAGAATTATGAACAAAACTGTCCCCATCTATTCTATCTCAATAATATCATATCATTACTTCCTATTCTCACCTGGAGCAAGTGAAATCACTTCACTGCGTCTACCCTGGGAGCTCAAATTATCTCATTATCAACCTGGAGCAGTGAAATCGCTTCACTGCATCTACCCAGGGAACTCAATTTATCTCATTCAATAATAATCATCCCAAATAAATCATATCATTATTTCATTTCTACAAGAATAGCCCTCAGCGTCAACCGACACCAGCATGAGGGACCTCTCAGTTGTACAAACACAAACAATACAGACAAGTAATACACAATTAAGGTACAAGTAGAACAGATAGCATATAGTCAGGTAACAAAGCATATATGATATAACAATCTAAAACAGATAGGCAAACCCAAACAACTCAAACATATGCAAATGATGTATGCTTGCCCTATGGCTGATGAATGTCATCTGTCAGTTATAAAGCCAACCCGATAAGTCTTGGTAGTGTTCATGCCCTGGGTCAAGCTGTACGACCTGGGCGGATCAACGACAAATTGACCGACCTGTTCAGATCAGGACTACCCGACCTCTTTATGAAAAGAGGTCGGCCAAATCACTACAGAGGCCCAAGAAGGCCCAAGAAAGAGGATAAAGGCGGACCAAAGCCTAGAGAGATAAAGGCGGTTTCCTTAAAGATAAGATAACTTCACTCAAAGATAAGATAAAATAACTACCTTATCTCCAAAAAGGACAATCCACGCTATTATAAATACACTGGAGCACCCAGGTATAACTTATACTCTAATTCTACTAAAAACCTGCTTAATATCCTTGCTAACTTAAGTAGCGAAGTCCCTTGTAGGTACCACCACCCTCCGGTAACGAAGGATCAGCCCCATCACAAAGTCCATCAAGTCAGACACATCAGCTCCGACCCGTACAGAAGATCTCATCCGAGATCGACCTACAGTTTCAGGTAACCCTCGGAACATTGGTGCTGTTGCTGGGGAACCTAGAAGTCATCCCATCATCATGGCAGACGACCTTAACAACAACCACGACTCTGATCTAGAGGACAGGACGCCGCACAAGAACGCGGATGTCACAGCAAAGAATACTCCTCAACAAAACAAGGATAAGAGCCCACCAAATGCAGAAATCCTAGAGGCACTTCAGGCTCAACAAGAACATCTCAAACAACTCGAAAAAGAGGCCAAGTATCAATGAGAAACCGAGAAAGACCTCAGAAAGGAAACTAGGTGACGCAAAGAG
This sequence comes from Arachis stenosperma, assembly GCF_014773155.1. Taxonomy (NCBI): domain Eukaryota; kingdom Viridiplantae; phylum Streptophyta; class Magnoliopsida; order Fabales; family Fabaceae; genus Arachis; species Arachis stenosperma. The sequence continues at coordinate 101,018,106 of NC_080380.1, read as the reverse complement.
CTGGAAGACAAACTATTACAACTTGAAGCAGATCTAAAAAAGACTACTCGATCCAACCACGAGGATTATCCCCACAAGGATCAAGACCCATTCACCAAAGAAGTTATGAAAGCCAAAGTTCCAAAAGACTTTAAAGCCCCAGACATGACCCCGTACGACGGCACATCAGATCCAAGTCATCATCTCAGTAATTTCAGAAGCAGAATGTATCTCACCGATGCCTCGGATGCAATCCGGTGCAAAGCCTTCCCAACTACCTTAACTAAAACAGCAATCAAGTGGTTCGATAGCCTACCCCTGAGGTCTATCTCAAGCTTTGACGACTTAGAGGGAAAGTTCCTTGCTAGATTCTCTATCCAGAAGGACAAAGCCAAGCACGCCCCAAGCTTATTAGGGATCAAGCAAGGAGATCGGGAAAGTCTTCGCAGTTACATGGAAAGATTCAACAAAGCATGTCTGGACCTACAAAGTCTGCCAACTGAAGCAGCCATCATGGGTCTTATAAATGGCCTACGAGAGGGACCTTTCAGTCATTCCATATCAAAAAAACATCCTACATCCCTGAACGAAGAACAAGAATAAGCAGAAAAGTATATCAACATAGAGGAAAACTCTCGACTAGGAAAGACCTCAAAATCCGGATCCTTTTACTCCTCCCGAGATAAGGATAAAGAGTCCAAGAAAAAAGAAGAATAGCATAGAGAAAAGATCAAGAAATACCACAACTACACCCCTCTCCGGGTATCTCTCGTAGAAGTATATCGAGAAGTATGCCACACCAAAAAAATCCCACCACCTCGCCCACTTAAAAGAAAAAAGGGAGGAGGAAATCGGATGGAATACTGCGAATATCATCGAATCTATCGACATCCCACCAAAAAATGCTTCGACTTAAAGAATGTCATAAAGAAATTGGTAAGAGAAGGGAGACTGGATCGGCACCTAGCCAGTAAGACAGATGAGCCCAGAAAAAGAAGAAGACTTGAAGAGGGCGGATGAACAGAACAACCACCTCGTACCCCAGAGAGACACGTTCACATGATACATGGAGGATTTGCGGAGGAGGAATCTCCAAATCATCTCGCAAAAGATACCTCAAAGAAGTATATCACGTCGAGGGAGGAGAAGGAGCACCCGACCTCCCTACTATTACTTTCACTAAAGAGGACGCAGCTGGCGTCATCTCCGGACATGACGATCCCGTGGTCATCACTATTATATTAGCCAACGCTAACCTCCACCGCACACTGGTGGACCAAGGAAGCTCAGCTAACATCTTATTCAAAACCGCCTTCGACAAACTCGGCTTGGAAGAAAAAGAGCTCCGAGCATATCCAAACAGCTTATTCGGATTCGGAGACACTCCAATCCAACCACTTGGATACATCTCGCTACACACAACCTTTGGAAAGGGAAACCGGTCAAAGACACTCAACATAGACTACGTTGTGGTTGACGTAAGCTCAGCCTACAATGCCTTAATAGGTCGGACAACGCTAAATCAGCTCGGGGCAGTGGTCTCAACTCGACATCTATGCATGAAATTTCCAACTACAGAAGGGATCGCTACGATAAAAAGAGACCAGAAAATAGCACGTCGCTGTTACAATGAAAGCTTAAACCTTCGAGGCAAATGAGAAGAAATCAACACCATCGAACTCGGGGGAATTCGTGGTCAGGAAGAACTCCATCCACAGCCTGAAGGCGAGATAGAAAAAGTCCAGATCGGAGACGTCCCAGATAAAATGACCAATATTGGCGCAATTCTAAAGGGAGATGTAAAAAAGTCCTTCATACAGTTCTTAAAGCATAATAACGACCTCTTTGCATGGAAGGCTGCGGACATGCCGGGCATAGACCCCAAGCTAATGTGCCACAAACTGGCAGTATATCCAGTATCTCAGCCAGTACAGCAGAGGCATAGAAAGCTCAGACCAAAAAGAACCCAAGCTGTGGAAGAGCAGGTACAAGCTCTACTGGAGGCAGGATTCATTGGGGAAGTCAAGTACCCACTATGGTTAGCGAATGTTGTATTGGTGAAAAAATCAAATGGGAAGTGGCGGATGTGCACTGATTACATCGACCTCAACAAAGCCTGCCCAAAAGATCCTTACCCACTCCCAAACATCGACACCTTAGTGGACGCCTCCTCCGGATACAAGTACCTCTCATTTATAGATGCCTATGCAGGGTACAACCAAATCCCGATGTACCCACCTGATCAAGAAAAGACCTCATTCTTAACACCCAAAGCGAACTATTGCTACATCATCATGCCATTCGGACTCAAAAATGCAGGAGCTACCTACCAAAGGTTAATGAACAAAGTCTTCACATATCACATCGGAAAACTGATGGAGGTATACGTGGACGACATGTTAGTAAAGACACAACGCGAGGAATCATTACTGTCTGACCTCGCCCAAGTATTCAATACCATAAGAAAGAATGGCATGCGACTTAACCCTGCGAAATGCACCTTCACAGTAGAAGCTAGAAAATTCCTTGGATTCATGCTCACACAAAGAGGAATCAAAGCAAACCTAGACAAATGCCAGGCCAAAGTCAACATGAAAAGCCCGACCTGTGTCAAAGAAGTACAACAACTCAACGGGCGACTGGCAGCCTTGTCCAGGTTTCTAGCTGGATTAGCCATAAGATCTCTTCCCTTCTACGCTATGCTAAGGAAGGGAAAGAAGTTCGAATGGACATCAGAGTGCGAGCTAGCTTTCCAGGATTTCAAAAGATTCCTGGGACAACCACCCGTTCTTACTCGACCTCGGGAAGGAGAAGCACTCATATTATACCTAGCAGTAGGAAGCCGGGCAGTAGCCTCGACACTAGTTCGAGAAGACGAAAGTGGACAGCAACCTATATACTTCATCAACAAAGCGCTACAAGGGTCTGAACTGAACTATCAAAAGATAAAGAAGTTCGACTATGCTCTCATATTAACCTCTCGACGACTTCATCCATACTTCCAGGCTCACACCATCAAGGTTCGGACCAACCAGCCCATAAAAGGCATTCTACAGAAAATAGATTTAGCAGGAAAAATCCTATAGTGGGCAGTCGAGTTGTCCAAATTTGACCTCCAATATGAAGCTCGGACAGCGATCAAATCACAGTATCTGACCGACTTTATTGCAGAGTACATTGAGACCCTGAAAATCCCTACAAAGTGGAATCTTTACGTGGTCGGTTCTTCCAATAAAACAGAGAGCGAAGCAGGCGCGATAATAGAAAGTAATCAGGGAACCCAAATCGAACTCTCACTAAAATTTGAATTCCCTGCTTCCAATAATCAAGCTGAGTATGAGGCACTATTGGCTGGTTTGAAGCTGGCTAAAGAAGTCGGAGCCCAAAAACTTGTCATCTTTAGCGACTCACAGGTTGTCACCTCGCAAATAGAAGGGACCTACCAAGCCAAGGATCCGGCTATGAAAAAATACATGGATAAAACCAGGGAACAACTTGGGCAATTCCAGGAATATGAGATCCAACATATACCTCAGGAACAGAATGCTCGAGCTGACACACTCTCAAAATTAGCTAGCACCAAACCAGGGGGCAATAATAGGATCCTCATCCAGGAAGTACTACCAGAACCCGTCAATCTCAGAAGAAGAAAAAATCTTAGCCATATCAAGCCAAGATCAAGGATGGATGACTCCCATAATTAACTACCTCAAATCAGAGATACTCCCTACAGATAAGTAGGAGGCAAAGAGGTTAAAATGGGAGGCACAGTATTACACCATCATAAATAACATTCTATACAAGAGAGGAATTTTGACACCTCTACTAAAATGTGTACCAACCTCTAAAACAAAAGAGAAATTGGAAGAGATACACAGTGGTGCCTGTGGGAACCATCTCGGAGCACGAGCCCTTGCTAAAAAAGTACACCGAGCCAGATGGTTTTGGCTGAGTCTACAAAAAGAAGCCACCGAGTACGTTAAGACGTGTCCACCATGTCAGAAACATGCTAACTTTCATGTCGCCCCACTAGAGGAGCTCATCAGCATAACATCACCTTGGCCATTAGCAAAGTGGGGACTCGACCTTCTCGGGCCCTTCCCCTAGGGGTCAGGACAGGTTAAGTTCCTCATTATAGGGGTAGATTACTTCACAAAATAAATAGAGACAGAGCCCTTAGTCAATGCCACAGCCCAAAGAAGTCAGAAATTCCCATATAGGAACATTATCACGAGGTTTGGGTTTCCTTACTCTATCACCACAGACAATGGCACTCAGTTCACAAACACAGGCTTTAGAAAATTGGTAGCCGGCTTGAAGATAAAGCACCAATTCACATCCGTGGAACACCTGCAGGCTAATGGACAAGTAGAAGCTGCCAATAAAGTCATACTAGCTGGGTTAAAACGGAGGTTGCAGGACACAAAGGGAGCCTGGGCTGAAGAACTCCCACAAGTCCTATGGGCATATCGGACAACTCCACATTCCACCACAAAGGAATCACCCTTCCGATTGGCTTATGGAATGGAGGCAATGATACCAGTAAAAATTGAAGAAGGATCTCCCAGAACGATCCTCTACAACGAAGAAGCTAACTCCCGACTCCAAAGGGAAGAACTCGACCTACTCTCAGAAGTCCGAGAAAGGGCTCGGATCAGAGAGGAAGCGCTAAAATGCCGCATGGCCTTAAGATATAATCAAAAGGTAGTGCAGCAAAGCTTCGCCAACAATGACCTCATCCTAATCCAAAATGATATCGGGACAAATCGACCTGGAGAGGGAAAGCTAGCAGCTAATTGGAAAGGACCCTACCAAATCACAGAGGTACTGGGAAAAGGTTACTACAAAGTGTCCGAACTCGAGGGCCGAGAGCTACCGAGATCATGGCACGCCTGCAACCTAAGAAGGTATTATAGTTAAATGGTAATAAAAGATCTTAGGACAAAGGTGCACTCTTTTTCCTTAAAAAAAGGTTTTTTAATGAGGTACTGTTCATACCTGGTTCGAGCAGTCCGACTTTGGATATTCTACAGACGAAGCAACCGACCTCTTCAGGTCAGGACGACCCGACCCCTTCTCAAAGAGCTCGGTCAAGCTACTAGGGAAGCCCAGTAAAGGGCCCAAAATAGAGGAACACAACCCAGATCCTAAAGCAACCTGATGAGCGGATAATTTATACACTTTTTGGCATTGTTTTTAGTATGTTTTTAGTATGATCTAGTTAGTTTTTAGTATATTTTTATTAGTTTTTAGTTAAAATTCACTTTTCTGGACTTTACTATGAGTTTGTGTGTTTTTCTGTGATTTCAGGTATTTTCTGGCTGAAATTGAGGGATCTGAGCAAAAATCTGATTCAGAGACTGAAAAGGACTACAGATGCTGTTGGATTCTGACCTCCCTGCACTCGAAGTGGATTTTCTGGAGTTACAGAAGCCCAATTGGCGCGCTCTCAACAGCGTTGGAAAGTAGACATCCTGGGCTTTCCAGCAATATATGATAGTCCATACTTTGCCCAAGATTTGATGGCCCAAACCGGCGTTCAAAGTTACCTCAAGAAATCCCAGCGTTAAACGCTGGAATTGGCACCCAAATGGGAGTTAAACGCCCAAACTGGCATAAAAACTGGCGTTTAACTCCAAGAAGAGTCTCTACACGAAAATGCTTCATTGCTCAGCCCAAGCACACACCAAGTGGGCCCGGAAGTGGATTTTTATGTCATTTACTCATCTCTGTACACCCTAGGCTACTAGTTTTCTATAAGTAGGACCTTTTACTATTGTATTGAGACATCTGGGTAGCTATCTTCATTTTTATGCTATCTTAGATCATTGGGAGGCTGGCCATTCGGCCATGCCTAGACCTTATGCTTATGTATTTTCAACGGTGGAGTTTCTACACACCATAGATTAAGGTGTGGAGCTCTGCTGTACCTCGAGTATTAATGCAATTACTATTGTTCTTCTATTCAATTCCGCTTGTTCTTTGTCCAAGATATCACTTGTTCTTCAACTTAATGAAGGTGATGATCATCACCATTCTCACTCATGAACAAAGTGACTGACAACCACTCTTGTTCTACAAGCATCTGAGGCTTAGTGAATATCTCTTGGATTCCTGATAACACGACGCATGGTTGATCGCCTGACAACCGAGTGCTCGCCTGACAAACGAGCCAGCCATTCCGTGAGATCAGAGTCTTCGTGGTATAAGCAAGAACTGATGGCGGCATTCAAGAGAATCCGGAAGGTCTAACCTTGTCTGTGGTATTCTGAGTAGGATTCGATGACTGAATGACTGTGACGTGCTTCAAACTCCTAGCAGGCTAGGGCGTTAGTGACAGACGCAAAAGAATCAATGGATTCTATTCCGGCCTGAACGAGAACCGACAGATGATTAGCCTATGTTGTGACAGAGCATCAGGGACGTATTTTCACTGAGAGGATGGGAGGTAGCTGCTGACAACAGTGAAACCCTACACGAGCTTGCCATGGAAAGGAGTATGAAGGATTGGATGAAGGCAGTAGGAAAGCAGAGAGACGGAAGGGAAGGCATCTTCATACGCTTGTCTGAAGCTCTTACACCAATGATATACATAAGTATCTCTATCTTTATCTTTATGCTTTATTCGTTCATCACTATACCCATTTGAGTCTGCCTGACTGAGATCTACAAGATGACCATAGCTTGCTTCATACCACCAATCTCCGTGGGATCGACCCTTACTCGCGTAAGGTTTATTACTTGGACGACCCAGTGCACTTGCTGGTTAGTTGTGCGAAGTTGTGTTTATGCCATGGTATTGAGCACCAAGTCTTTGGAGCCATTACTAGGGATTGTTTATGTTTTGAAAAGTATTGATCACAATTTCGTGCACCAAGTTTTTGGCGCCGTTGCCGGGGATTGTTCGAGTTTTGAGCAAGCTTTTTGTCCGGTAACATCAGTGCCAAAATCCGGCAACAGCACCAAGTTTTTGGCGCCGTTGCCGGGGATTGTTCTTGTGTATGGACAACTGACGGTTCATCTTGTTGCTTAGATTAGGCATTTATTTTTTTTTTCGAGATTTTTGAAGGTGAATTCTAGAGTTTCATGATGATTTGTTGAAATCTGGCTGGCTGAGAAGCCATGTCTAATTCCATTGGACCGAGGTTTCAACTTATCATCACAAGAGCTTGATGATCTTTATCAATCTTGCTTTTGGAGCAGTGATTTGCTAAGGCTTGGCTGGCCTTTGGCCATGTCTAGTGTTTTGGACCGAAGCTTTCTTTGAAAGCTTGGCTGGCTGTGAAGCCATGTCTAATTCCTGGACCGGAGTCTTAGACTAGCATTGCACTGATTCCTGGAATTCTCATTAAGAATTTGGATATCTTTTTCCACTTAATCTTCGAAAAAAAAAACACAAAAATTTATAAAATCATAAAATCCAAAAATATTTCTTGTTTGAGTCTAGAGTCTCATCTTAAGTTTGGTGTCAAATGCATGTTTTTGTTATATTTTTCGAATCCATGCATGTATTTCTTTGTTTTGATCTTTGAATTCTATTGACTTGAGTATCTTTGTGTTTCATATAGTGTCAATAGTATACAAACTGCTAAGTTTGGTGTCTTGCATGCATTGCTATTTGATTCTTGTTGCATTTTGATTATTAAAAATCCAAAAATATTTTTAATTTGTGTCTTTTCAAGTCAATAATACAAAGAATTGAAGATTCAGAACATACTGCAGAGGAATTATACAGAAAAAGCTGGGCATTCAAAATGCCCAGTGAAGAAGACAGACTGGCGTTTAAACGCCAGCCAGGGTACCTGGTTGGGCGTTTAACGCCCAAAAAGGGTGCATTTTGGGCGTTAAACGCCAGAATGTATACCATTCTGGGCGTTTAACGCCAGGATGGTGCTAGGAGGAAGATTTTGTTTTCAAAATCAATTTTTTTTCAAGTTTTCAAAGTTTTTCAAAATCAAATATTTTTCAAATCATATCCTTTCAATCAAATGTTTTCAAAATCAATTTCTTTCCTTTTTTTAAAGATACTTACTAACAATTAATGATTTGATTGAACATCTCAAATTTGTTGCCTTTTCTGTTGAGAAAGGTTTAATGTTTGAATCATATCTTTTCTTGTTAGGCAAGTCATTAATTTTCAAAATCAAATCTTTTTTTTTTTAAATTGTTTTCAAATCATATCTTTTCAAATTGTTTTCAAATCATATCTTCTCAATCACATCTTTTTAATCACATCTTTTTCAAATTAAGTTTTCAATCAAATCCTTTTGACTTCTAATTTCAAATCTTTTTCAAAAATCACTTGATTTCTTTTCCACTCTTATTTTCGAAAATCAATTAAGTGTTTTTCAAAAATGTTTTCAAAATCTTCTAATTAATTTTCGAAAATTACTCCCCTCCTTCTCACATCCTTCTATTTATGGAGTACCACTCCTTCTCAATGCACAATTCGAACCTTATCTAATTAAAGTTCGAATTCTTCTTCTCCTTCTTCTTTCTATTTTTCTTTTTCCTCTGACACCTCAAGGAATCTCTATACTGGGACATAGAAGATTCCACGGTTTCTTGTTCTCTTCTCTTTCATATGAGCAGGAACAAAGACAAAGGCATTCTTGTTGAAGCTGACCCTGAACCCGAAAGGACCTTGAAGAGAAAGCTAAGAGAAGCCAAAGCACAACTCTCTGTAGAGGACCTGACCGAATTCTTCAAAGAAGAAGAAGACATGGCAGCCGAAAACAACAACAATGCAAACAATGCAAGGAAGGTGCTGGGTGACTTTACTGCACCTACTCCCGACTTCTATGGGAGAAGCATCTCTATCCCTGCCATTGGAGCAAACAACTTTGAGCTTAAGCCTCAATTAGTTTCTCTAATGCAACAGAATTGCAAATTCCATGGACTTCCAATGGAAGATCCTCATCAGTTCTTAGCTGAGTTCTTGCAAATCTGTGACACAGTCAAGACTAATGGGGTAGACCCTGAGGTCTATAGACTGATGCTATTCCCTTTTGCTGTAAGAGGCAGAGCTAGAATATGGTTGGACTCTCAACCTAAAGAAAGCCTGGACTCTTGGGAAAAGCTAGTCAATGCCTTCTTGGCAAAGTTCTTTCCACCACAAAGATGGAGTAAGCTTAGAGTGGAGGTCCAAACCTTCAGACAGAAGGATGGAGAATCCCTCTATGAAGCTTGGGAAAGATACAAACAATTAATCAGAAAATGTCCCTCTGACATGCTTTCTGAATGGAGCATCATAGGTATTTTTTATGATGGTCTCTCTGAACTATCTAAGATGTCCTTGGATAGCTCTGCTGGAGGATCTCTTCATCTGAAGAAGACGCCTACAGAGGCTCAAGAGCTAATTGAAATGGTTGCAAATAACCAATTCATGTACACTTCTGAAAGGAATCCTGTGAACAATGGGACTAGTCAGAAGAGAGGAGTTCTTGAGATTGACACTCTGAATGCCATACTGGCTCAGAACAAGATATTGACTCAGCAAGTCAATTTGATTTCTCAAAGTCTGTCTGGAATGCAAAATGCACCTGGCAGTACTAAGGAAGCTTCATCTGAGGAAGAAGCTTATGATCCTGAAAACCCTTCAATGGAAGAGGTGAATTACCTAGGAGAACCCTATGGAAACACCTATAATTCTTCATGGAGAAATCACCCAAATTTCTCATGGAAGAATCAAGAGAGACCTCAACAAGGTTTCAATAACAATAATGGTGGAAGAAACAGGCTTGGCAATAACAAGCCTTTTCCATCATCTTCTCAGCAACAGACAGAGAGTTCTAAGCAGAATACCTCTGACTTAGCAACAATGGTCTCTGATCTAATCAAAACCACTCAAAGTTTCATGAATGAAACAAGGTCCTCCATCAGAAATTTGGAAGGACAAGTGGGACAGCTGAGCAAGAAAATTACTGAACTCCTCCTAGTACTCTCCCAAGTAATACAGAAGAAAATCCAAAAGGAGAGTGCAAAGCCATAACCATGGCCGAATATGGAGAGGAAAGAGAGGAGGTGGACGCCACTGAGGAAGACTTCAATGGGCGTGCACCAATCTCCTCTGAGTTCCCCAATAAGGAACCATGGGAATCTGAGGCTCAAAATGAGACCATAGAGATTCCATTGGACTTACTTCTGCCTTTCATGAACTCTGATGAGTATTCTTCCTCTGAAGAGGATGAGTATGTCACTGAAGAGCAAGTTGCTAAATACCTTGGAGCAATCATGAAGCTAAATGACAAGTTATTCGGAAATGAGACTTGGGAAGATGAACCTCCCTTGCTCACCAAAGAACTGGATGACTTGTCTAGGCAAAAATTACCTCAAAAGAGACAAGATCCTGGGAAGTTTTCCATACCTTGTACCATAGGCACCATGACCTTCAAGAAGGCCCTGTGTGACTTAGGGTCAAGTGTGAACCTCATGCCTCTCTCTGTAATGGAGAAGCTAGGGATCTTTGAGGTACAAGCTGCAAAAATCTCACTAGAGATGGCAGACAACTCAAGAAAACAAGCTTATGGACTTGTAGAGAATGTTTTGGTTAAGATTGAGGACCATTACATCCCTACTGATTTCATAGTCCTAGATACTGGGAAGTGCATGGATGAATCCATCATCCTTGGCAGACCCTTCCTAGCCACAGCAAAGGCAGTGATTGATGTTGATAGAGGTGAACTAATCATTCAAGTGAATAAAGAATCCTTTGTGTTTAAAGCTCAAGGATACCCCTCTGTCACCATGGAGAGGAAGCATGAAGAGCTTCTCTCAAATCAGAGACAAACAGAGCCCCCACGGTCAAACTTTAAGTTTGGTGTTGGGAGGCCACAACCAAACTCTAAGTTTGGTGTTGAACCCTCACATTCAAACTCTAAGTTTGGTGTTGGGAGGTTCCAACATTGCTCTGAGTATCTGTGAGGTTCATTGAGAGCCCTCTGTCAAGCTACTGACATTAAAGAAGCGCTTGTTGGGAGGCAACCCAATGATTATATTTTATATATTTCTCTTTGTTATTTTATGTTTTTTGTAGGTTGATGATCATAAGAAGTCACAAAATCCATTAAAAAAGCAAAAACAGAATGAAAAACAGGAAGAAAAACAGCACACCCTGGGGGAAGAATTCACTGGCGTTTAAACGCCAGTAAAGCTAGCATTTGGGCGTTTAACGCCCAGTCTGGCACCATTCTGGGCGTTTAACGCCAGAAAGGGGCACCAGACTGGCGTTAAATGCCAGAAAAGGGCTAGAACCTGGCGTTAAACGCCAGGAATGGGCACCAGCCCGGCGTTTAACGCCAGAAATAGCTCAAAACGTGATTTTGAGCAACATTTGGTGCAGGGATGACTTTTCCTTGACACCACAGGACCCCACCACCACTCTCTCTCTTCTTCCCCCATTCACCAATCACCTCAACACCTCTTCCCCAAAAAGCCTTCACCTATCAAATCCCATCTTTCTCTTCACCACTCACATCCATCCTTCATAAAACCCCACCAACCTCACCCTTCAAATTCAAACCACTTTCCCTCCCAAACCCACCCATAATGGCCGAACCTCATCTCCCCTCTCTCCTATATAAACCCTTCTTCACCCCTTCATTTTCACATAACCTAAACAACACTTCCCCTCTTTGGCCGAATACACCACCATTCCGTCATTTCTTCTTCTTCTACTCTCTTCTTTCTTCTTTTGCTCGAGGACGAGCAACCATTTTAAGTTTGGTGTAGTAAAAGCGTTGCTTTTTCGTTTTCCATAACCATTATGGCATCCAAGGCCGGAGAAACCTCTAGAAAGAGGAAAGGGAAGGCAAAAGCTTCCACATCCGAGTCATGGGAGATGGATAGATTCATCTCAAGGGTGCATCAAGACCACTTCTATGAAGTTGTGGCCTTGAAGAAGGTGATCCCGAGGTCCCCTTTTCACTCAAAAAGGGTGAATATCCGGAGATCCGCCATGAGATCCGAAGAAGAGGTTGGGAAGTACTTACCAACCCCATTCAACAAGTCGGAATCTTGATGGTTCAAGAGTTCTATGCCAATGCTGGATTGATTATGTCCGGGAAAGGATGTAAGTGTAAGGTTGGCATTCAATTTGCCCATGATGCAAGGAGATGAACATCCTTACACTAGAAGGGTCACTTTGATCAAAGGTTGGACCAAGTCCTCACAGTTATATGTGAAGAGGGCGCACAATGGAAGAGAGATTCAAGAGGCAAGCCGGTTCAATTGAGAAGGCATGACCTCAAGCCCATGGCTAGAGGATGGTTGGAGTTCATTCAACGCTCAGTCATTCCCACTAGCAACCGGTCCGAAGTTACTCTAGACCGGGCCATCATGATTCATAGCATCATGATTGGAGAAGAAGTGGAAGTTCATGAGGTTATAACCCAAGAACTCTATAAAGTGGCGGACAAGTCTTCCACCTTGGCAAGGCTAGCCTTTCCTCATCTCATTTGTCACCTCTGTTATTCAGTTGGAGTTGACATAGAAGGAGATACCCCCATTGATGAGGACAAGCCCATCACCAAGAAAAGGATGGAACACACAAGAGACCCTTCTCATCAAGAGATCCCTGAGATGCCTCAAGGGATGCACTTCCCTCTACAAGACTATTGGGAGCAAGTAAACACCTCCCTAGGAGAATTGAGTTCCAACATGGGACAACTAAGGGTGGAGCATCAAGAACACTCCATTCTCCTCCATGAAATTAGAGAAGATCAAAGAATCATGAGAGAGGAGCAACAAAGGCAAGGAAGAGACATTGAGGAGCTCAAGCAATCCATAGGATCTTCAAGAGGAAGAAAGAGCCGCCATCACTAAGGTGGACCCGTTCTTTGATTTCCTTGCTCTTTATTCTTCTGTTTTTCGAATTCTATGCTTATGTTTATCCATGTTTGTGTCTTGTGATCATTAGTGTCTTAGTGTCTATGCCTTAAAGTTATGAATGTCCTATGAATCCATCACCTTTCTTGAATAAAAACGTGCTTAATTGAAAAGGAAAGAATTGCATGAATTCTGAATTTTATAGCAGTTTAATTATTTTGATGTGGTGGCAACACTTTTGTTCTCTGAATGTATGCTTGAACAGTGCATATGTCTTTTGAATTTGTGGTTCATGAATGTTGGCTCTTGAAAGAATGATGAAAAAGGAGACATGTTACTGAGGATCTGAAAAATCATAAAAATGATTCTTGAAGCAAGAAAAAGCAGTGAATACAAAAAAAAAAGGAGGAAGCAAGCGAAAAAAAAAAGAGAAAAACCAAAAAAAAAAAGAGAAAAGAAAGAAAAGAAAGAATAAAGTTGTGATCCAAGCAATAAGAGTGTGCTTAAGAACCCTGGACACCTCTAATTGGGGACTTTAGCAAAGCTGAGTCACAATCTGAAAAGGTTCACCCAATTATGTATCTGTGGCATGTATGTATCCGGTGGTAATACTGGAAGACAGAGTGCTTTGGGCCACGGCCAAGACTCAATAAGTAGCTGTGTTCAAGAATCATCATACTTAACTAGGAGAATCAATAACACTATCTGGATTCTGAGTTCCTAAAGAAGCCAATCATTCTGAATTCCAAAGGATAGAGTGAGATGCCAAAACTATTCAGAGGCAAAAAGCTAAAAGCCCCGCTCATCTAATTAATACTGATCTTCATAGATGTTTTTGGAGTTCATTGCATATTCTCTTCTTTTTATCTTATTTGATCTTCAGTTGCTTGGGGACAAGCAACAATTTAAGTTTGGTGTTGTGATGAGCGGATAATTTATACACTTTTTGGCATTGTTTTTAGTATGTTTTTAGTATATTTTTATTAGTTTTTAGTTAAAATTCACTTTTTTGGACTTTACTATGAGTTTGTGTGTTTTTCTGTGATTTCAGGTATTTTTTGGCTGAAATTGAGGGATCTGAGCAAAAATCTGATTCAGAGACTGAAAAGGACTGCAGATGCTGTTGGATTCTGACCTCCCTGCACTCGAAGTGGATTTTCTGGAGTTACAGAAGCCCAATTGGCGCGCTCTCAACGGCGTTGGAAAGTAGACATCCTGGGCTTTCCAGCAATATATGATAGTCCATACTTTGCCCAAGATTTTATGGCCCAAACCGGCGTTCAAAGTTACCTCAAGAAATCCCAGCGTTAAACGCTGGAATTGGCACCCAAATGGGAGTTAAACGCCCAAACTGGCATAAAAACTGGCGTTTAACTCCAAGAAGAGTCTCTACACGAAAATGCTTCATTGCTCAGACCAAGCACACACCAAGTGGGCCCGGAAGTGGATTTTTATGTCATTTACTCATCTCTGTACACCCTAGGCTACTAGTTTTCTATAAGTAGGACCTTTTACTATTGTATTGAGACATCTGGGTAGCTATCTTCATTTTTATGCTATCTTAGATCATTGGGAGGCTGGCCATTCGGCCATGCCTAGACCTTATGCTTATGTATTTTCAACGGTGGAGTTTCTACACACCATAGATTAAGGTGTGGAGCTCTGCTGTACCTCGAGTATTAATGCAATTACTATTGTTCTTCTATTCAATTCCGCTTGTTCTTTGTCCAAGATATCACTTGTTCTTCAACTTAATGAAGGTGATGATCATCACCATTCTCACTCATGAACAAAGTGACTGACAACCACTCTTGTTCTACAAGCATCTGAGGTTTAGTGAATATCTCTTGGATTCCTGATAACACGACGCATGGTTGATCGCCTGACAATCGAGTGCTCGCCTGACAAACGAGCCAGCCATTCCGTGAGATCAGAGTCTTCGTGGTATAAGCAAGAACTGATGGCGGCATTCAAGAGAATCCGGAAGGTCTAACCTTGTCTGTGGTATTCTGAGTAGGATTCGATGACTGAATGACTGTGACGTGCTTCAAACTCCTAGCAGGCTAGGGCGTTAGTGACAGACGCAAAAGAATCAATGGATTCTATTCCGGCCTGAACGAGAACCGACAGATGATTAGCCTATGCTGTGACAGAACATCAGGGACGTATTTTCACTGAGAGGATGGGAGGTAGCTGCTGACAACAGTGAAACCCTACACGAGCTTGCCATGGAAAGGAGTAAGAAGGATTGGATGAAGGCAGTAGGAAAGCAGAGAGACGGAAGGGAAGGCATCTTCATACGCTTGTCTGAAGCTCTTACACCAATGATATACATAAGTATCTCTATCTTTATCTTTATGCTTTATTCGTTCATCACTATACCCATTTGAGTCTGCCTGACTGAGATCTACAAGATGACCATAGCTTGCTTCATACCACCAATCTCCGTGGGATCGACCCTTACTCGCGTAAGGTTTATTACTTGGACGACCCAGTGCACTTGCTGGTTAGTTGTGCGAAGTTGTGTTTATGCCATGGTATTGAGCACCAAGTCTTTGGAGCCATTACTAGGGATTGTTTATGTTTTGAAAAGTATTGATCACAATTTCGTGCACCACAACCCAAGCCTACCAAGGGAAGGGCGGTTCCCCTGAAGATAAGATGATCGCACTTGAAGATAAGATAAAAGATAAGATAAGATAACTAACTTATCTTATCTGCAAAGTCACCCTACGCCATTATAAATACACTGGAGCACCCAGGTATAACTCATACTCTGATTCTACTCAATACCTGCTTAATACCCTTGCTAACTTAAGCATCGGAGTCCCTTGCAGGTACCCCCCCACCCTCTGGGGATGAAGGATCAGCACCACCATCAAGTCCAACAAAGTCGGACACAACAGCTCTGACCAGTACAGAAGATCTTGTCCGAGATCGACCTACAGTTTTAGGTAACCCTCGGAACATTGGCGCCGTTGCCGGGGAACCTGGAAGTCATTCCATCACCATGGCGGACGACCATGACAACGACCACACCTCAGATCTAGAGGAAAGAACGCCGCATAAAAACGCGGACACCACCCGAAAAGATACTTCTCAAAACAAAAACTCCCCAAACGAGGGAGCCATGGACGCATTTCAAGACCGGTTAAAACAACTTGAGGAAGAAGCCCTACGCTAATGAGAGGCCGAGAAGGACCTACAAAGGGAAATAAGGTGACGCCGGGAATTGGAGAACAAACTCCTAAAACTTGAAGCCGATGTCAAGACGAAAGCCAGCCGATCCACTCCTGAAGATAGCACCCGCAAGGAGCAAGACCCATTCACCAAGGAGATCATGAAGACGAAAATCCCAAAGGACTTTAAACTCCCAGACATGACCTTATACGATGGCACTACAGATCCCGGCCATCACCTCAGCAACTTTAGAAGCAGAATGTATCTCATCGACGCCTCAGATGCAGTTCGTTGTAAAGACTTTCCAACTACTTTAACAAAAACAGCAATTAGATGGTTCGACAACCTCCCTCCTAGGTCCATCTCAAGTTTCGACGACATGGCTAAGAAATTCCTGTCCAGATTCTCAATTCAAAAGGATAAAGCTAAACATGCTCCGAGCTTACTGGGAATCAGACAAGGAGAACGGGAAACCCTGCGCAACTGCATGGAAAGATTCAACAAGACATGCATGGAAATACAGAACCTGCCAACAGAAGCCGCTATTATGGGCCTCATTAATGGCTTACGAGAAGGGCCCTTTAGTCAATCTATATCAAAAAAGTACCCCACATCTCTGAATGAGGTGCAGGAACAAGCGGAAAAGTACATCAACATGGAAGAAAACTCCCGATTGGGAGAGACCTCGAAGGCCGGGTTCACCTCCCGGGATAAGGATAAAGATTCCAGAAAAAAGGAAGACCGACATGGAGAGAAAATTAAAAAATACCACTATTACACCCCTCTACGGGTGTCTCTTGTGGATGTATACAGAGAGGTTTGCAACACGGAAAAAATACCACCAGCTCGGCCACTCAAAGGCAAAAAAGGAGGAGGGAACTGGGCTGAATACTATGAATACCATCGGATCCGCGGGCACTCCACCAATGAGTGTTTCAATTTAAAAAAGTCATAGAAAAGCTTGTATGAGAAGGAAAGCTAGATCGATATATGGCCACCCATGATGATGAACAAAGAAAAAGAAGAAGAGTAGAAGATGTCAGACCAAACGCGCAATCATCTCGAACGCCAGAAAGACATGTCCACATGATACACGGCGGATTTACCGGGGGAGGAATCTCCAAATCATCTTGCAAAAGACATCTCAAAGACATATATCATGTCGCAGGAAAGGAGGAAGCACCCGACATCCCGGCAATCACTTTTACAAAGGAAGACGCATCCAGCGTCGCATCAGGGCATGACGATCCCATGGTCATCACTATTATACTGGCAAACGCGAATCTTCCCCGCACGCTAATAGACCAGGAGAGTTCTGCCGACATATTATTCAGAACGGCTTTCGACAAACTCGGCCTAGAAGAAATAGAACTCAGAGCGTATCCAGACAGCTTGTTCGGGCTAGGCGATACCCCAGTTCAACCAATGGGATACATCTCACTCCACACAACTTTCGGAAAAGGAAGTCAATCAAGAACACTCAAAATAGATTACATCGTAGTCAATGTAAGTTCAGTCTACAATGCCCTAATAGGTCGGACAACGTTAAATCAGCTCGGCACAATAGTCTCGACTCCACATCTATGCATGAAGTTCCCAATTGCAGGAGGAATAGCTACGATAAAAGCATATCAGAGGATGGCACACCGCTGTTACAATGAAAGTCTAAACCTCAGAGGCAGAGGAGAAGAATTCTACATAATTGAGCTCGGTAGAGTTCAGAGGCGAGAAGAGCTTCGCCCACAACCTGAAGGAGAAATAGAGAAAATCTAGATCGGGGATATCCCGGACCAAACAACCACTATCGGCACACTTCTAAAAGGAGACATTAAAGAATCACTCATACAGTTTCTACACGACAACGCCGACCTCTTTGCATGGAAGGCCGCAGACATGCCAGGTATAGATCCCACGCTAATGTGCCACAAGCTAGCAATCTACCCGGGATCTCGGCCGGTACACCAAAGGCGTAGAAAGCTAGGACCAGAACGCTCTCAGGCTGTGGAAGAATAGGTACGAGCTCTACTAGAGGCAGGTTTCATAAGAGAAGTCAAATACCCGTTGTGGCTTGCTAATGTCGTATTGGTAAAAAAGTCAAACGGGAAGTGGAGGATGTGCACCGACTATACCGATATCAACAAAGCATGCCCGAAAGATCCTTACCCGCTCCCGAACATCGACGCTCTGGTAGATGCCTCCTCCGGATATAAATACCTCTCCTTCATGGATGCATACTCGGGATATAACCAAATCTCAATGTACCCACCCGACTAAGAAAAAACCTCATTCTTAACCCCAAAGGCAAATTACTGCTACATTGTTATGCCCTTCAGTCTTAAAAATGCGGGAGCCACTACCAAAGATTAATGAACGAGGTTTTTTTGGATCACATCAGAAAGGTCATGGAGATCTACGTGGACGACATGCTAGTAAAGACGCAAAATGACAAGATGTTATTATCCGATCTGACATAAGTATTCAACACTGTTCATACCCTGACCGAGCTCCTCCAACTCGGCAAATCTATGAAAGGTCCGACCTCGTCCTAAGGCCCACGCCTAGAGGTCGGACCTCGGACAACAAAGCAAGGAAGGCCCATCAAAAGGAACGCAGCCCAAAACCCAAAGGCCGAAAAGGCCTAGCAAAGGCGGTTCCACAAAGATAGGGATAAAACTCCCGAAAGATAAGATAAGATAAGAATATCTTATCCAGGGAAGATCACAGCCAACTACTATAAATACACTGGAGCACCCAGGTATGAGATACATTCCACATTCTACACATATCTGCTTGGACCCATGCTAACTTAAGCATCGGAGTGTCATTGCAGGTACAACCACCAACCGCCAACACATCAAGCTCGGGTCCCTGACCCCCACCTCGGGCATCTCCAGACGACCGAGCTACACGTTTCAGGTAACCCCCGGAACATTGGCGCCGTTGCCGGGGACCTGGAAGTCATCCCTTTACCATGGCGGACGACCCACTCAACAATGACCACGCCACATCAGAACAAGAGGAGGAAGTTGACACCGGAGAACGACCGGGGAGCCCTCTATCACCACGCACCCCAGGAGGAAACAAACAGAATCGCCCAAAGACATCACTCCCAAACAAGGATCCACGAAATCCCGAAAAGAAAAAAGCTCGGAAATTCTAGAAGCAGTCCGGGCACAACAAAACCGACTGAAACAACTCGAAGAGGACATAAAGAAGCAGAAAGAAACGGAACAAGATCTGAGAAGGGAGGCTCGCAAGCGCAGAGAATTAGAAGAAAAACTGCGGAAAATAGAGGCCAACCTAAGAGATCGGACAGAACGCGACACCACCCCCGAAGGCAACCATGATCCCTTCACGCAAGAGATCATGAAGGAGAAGGTACCGCGAAACTTCAAACCACCCGATATGGATCTCTACGACGGCACCACCGATCCAAGTCACCACCTCAGCAACTTCAGAAGCAGAATGTACCTAGTTGACGCCTCCGACGCGATTCGGTGCAAAGCCTTCCCCACCACTCTCACCAAGTCAGCCATGAAGTGGTTCGACAATCTGCCACCAAGATCAATCACCAGCTTCGAAGACCTAACCAAAAAATTCCTAACAAGGTTCTCCATTCAAAAGGACAAGGCAAAACATGCCCCCAGTCTACTCGGGATCAAACAAGGTAACCAAGAAACTCTCCGAGAATACATGGAGCGATTCAACAAAGCCTGCCTGGACATACAACACTTGCCCACTGAAGCGGCCATTATGGGACTAGCAAACGGCCTAAAAGAGGGACCGTTTAGCCAATCCCTATCCAAACGATACCCGACCTCCCTATACGAGGTACAGGAGCGGGCAGAAAAATATATCAACATGGAGGAAACCTCCCAGCTAAGAGACTCTTCTAGGAAGGAATCAACCTACCCACTTCGAGATCGAGATCGGGAACAGAAGAAGAAAGAAGAACCCCACTCGGACAAGCCACGGAAGTACCACAACTACACCCCCCTCCGAGTCTCCCTGGTAGACGTCTACAGAGAAGTATGCCACACCGAAAAAATTCCACCGCCCCGACCTCTAAAACACAAGAGAGCGGGGAGAGATCGGTCCGAATACTGTGAATATCACAAGCTCTACGGTCATTCTACTAACGACTACTACGACCTAAAAAATGTTATAGAAAAGCTGGCCAGAGAAGGAAAACTCGACAGATACATAGCAGAGAAAGGAGAAGAGACCAGGAAGAGAAGGCGGGGAGATAATGAAGCTCGGGCCGAACAAACCCCGCGAACCCCTGAAAGACACGTTCACATGATAAATGGAGGTTTTGCAGGCGGAGGAACATCCAGATCCTCGCGAAAAAGACACCTCAAAGAAGTCTATCATGTCCGAGAAGACAGTCCCCTGCCCGAGCTACCTACTATCTCATTTACCCGAGAAGATGCTCAAGGAATAATTCCCGGGCACGACGATCCAATGGTAGTCACCATTATCCTGGCAAACGCCAACTTACATCGAACCCTGATTGACCAGGGAAGCTCAGCAGATATCCTGTTCAAAACGGCATTCGATAAGCTCGGACTTGAAGAAAAAGAACTAAAGGCCTATCCCACCGACCTATTTGGGCTAGGGGACACCCCGATCCATCCCTTAGGATACATCTCGCTACATATTACCTTTGGAAGAGGCGAGCAATCTAAAACATTAAGCATCGACTACATTATAGTCGACGTCACCTCGGCATACAATGCCCTCATTGGGCGACCCACCCTAAACAGACTGGCAGCTATAGTCTCGACCCCACACCTCTGTATGAAGTTCCCTACCGCAAAAGGAATCGCTACCCTAAAAGGCGACCAAAAACTAGCGCGGCGATGCTACAACGAAAGCCTGAGCCTAAAAGGGAAGGAGGTCAACACGATAGAACTCGGACGAGTGCAGTCCCGAGAAGATCTTCGACCACAACCAGAGGGAGAGACCGAAAAAGTCCAGATTGGGAACACACCTGAAAAAATAACAAACATAGGAGCGAACCTCAGAACGGGCCTAAAAGAGGAACTCATAACCCTCTTAAAGGAGAATTCCGACCTCTTCGCCTGGAAAGCCTCCGACATGCCAGGCATAAGCCCCGACCTGATGTGCCATAAGCTATCAGTTTACCCGGAATCCCGACCTGTCCAACAAAGACGCCGGAAGCTCGGACCCGAGCGCATGCAAGCGATAGAAGAACAAGTACAAGCACTACTAGAGGCAGGGTTTATTAGGGAAGTAAAATACCCCCTATGGCTTGCAAACGTGGTCTTGGTAAAAAAGCCCAACGGAAAATGGAGGATGTGCGTCGATTACACAGACCTCAACAAAGCCTGCCCCAAAGACCCATATCCACTACCAAACATCGACGCCTTAGTAGACGCAGCCTCAGGCTACAGATATCTCTCCTTCATGGACGCATACTCGGGATACAATCAAATCCCGATGTACGGACCCGACCAAGAAAAGACCTCGTTCATAATCCCGAGGGCAAACTACTGCTACGTAGTGATGCCCTTCGGGCTGAAGAACGCAGGGGCAACCTACCAGAGGCTAATGAACAAAGTGTTCTCAGAGCACATCGGACTACAGCTAGAGGTGTACGTCGACGACATGCTGGTAAAGACACAAGAAGACAGAAACTTGCTGACCGACCTCACCAGCGTCTTCGGCACCCTCAGAAAACACAACATGAGACTTAACCCGACAAAGTGCACCTTCGCCGCAGAAGCCGGAAGGTTCTTAGGCTTCATGCTAACTCAAAGGGGCATCGAAGCGAACCCGGACAAATGCCAAGCAATACTCAGTATGAAGAGCCCGACGTGTGTCAAAGAAGTACAACAACTGAATGGAAGGCTAGCCGCCCTATCAAGATTCTTGGCAGGATCAGCGATAAAATCACTACCTCTCTACTCGCTCCTAAAGAAAGGGAAACCCTTCTCATGGACCCGGAGTGCGAAAAAGCCTTCCAAGAATTCAAGGAATTCCTCGGGCAGCCACCAATCCTAACCCGACCTTTAAAAGGAGAAGAACTCGTACTATACCTCTCGGTTGGAAATCGAGCAGTCGCCTCAGCGTTAATACGCGAAAATGATCAAGGACAACACCCTATATACTTTGTAAGCAAGGCACTACAAGGGGCCGAGTTAAACTATCAGAAGATAGAAAAATTCGCCTACGCCCTAGTGTTCACAGCTCGGAGGCTCCGTCCCTACTTTCAAGCCCACACCATCAAAGTCCGGACAAACCAACCCATGAGACACATCCTCCAAAAAACAGACCTGGCAGGACGAATACTGCAATGGGCAGTGGAACTGTCCGAGTTCGACCTCCACTATGAAACCCGGACTGCCATAAAATCTCAGTATCTAGCCGACTTCATCACAGAATACACTGAGACCCCTGGAACCCCACTCTCATGGAACCTTTATGTCGACGGGTCCTCAAACAAAACTGGAAGCGGAGCCGGGGTTATACTCGAAAGCGACCAAGGAACGCAGATAGAATTATCCCTAAAAATTCGAGTTCCAGGCCTCGAACAACCAAGCCGAATACGAGGCCCTACTAGCAGGTCTAAAGCTAGCCGAAGAGGTCGGAGCCCGGAAAATCACGATCTTCAGCGACTCCCAGGTCATCACATCACAAGTGAATGGAAGCTACCAGGCCAAAGACCCAACTATGAAAAAATACCTGGACCAAACAAAGGCACAATTACGCCACTTTCCAGAGATACAGATCCAGCACATACCTCGGGAACAAAACGCCCGGGCAGACGCGCTCTCAAAACTTGCCAGCACCAAGCCCGGAGGCAACAACAGAAGTCTCCTCCAGGAAACCTTACAATCTCCCTCCGTGGCAAAAGAGGAAGAAACGCTAAATATATCCGACCAACAGCAAGGATGGATGACCCCCATACTCAGCTACCTGAAGTCGGGAACTCTCCCCGCCGAAAGAAAAGAAGCTAAAAGACTCACGAAAGACGCCCAGAATTATACACTAATTCACGACGTATTATACAGAAGAGGATTCGCAAACCCCCTCCTTAGGTGCGTCCCGACCTCAGAAACAAAGGGCGTCCTCGAAGAAATCCACGGAGGCATGTGTGGGAACCATCTCGGAGCTCGGGCATTATCCAAAAAAGTAGTCCGAGCCGGATTCTACTGGCCGACCTTGCAAAGAGACGCAACGGAATTTGTGAAAATATGCCCCCCTGCCAAAAACACGCCAATTTTCACAAGGCACCACCCGAAGACCTTATCAGCATCACCGCACCATGGCCCTTCGCAAAATGGGGACTTGACCTACTCGGCCCGTTTCCCCAAGGACTGGGGCAAGTCAAATACCTCATAGTAGGGGTCGACTACTTCACAAAGTGGATCGAAGCTGAACCCTTAGCCACCATTACGGCTCAGAAAAGTTGCAAATTCCTATACAAAAATATTGTCACAAGGTTCGGAGTCCCCTACTCCATCACAACAGACAATGGAACACAGTTCACGGACACAAGTTTTCAGAACTTGGTGGCCGAACTAAAAATCAAACAGCAATTCACCTCAGTCGAGCACCCACAAGCCAATGGACAAGCAGAGGCTGCAAATAAAGTCATCTTGGCCGGGTTAAAACGGAGACTCCAAGAGGCCAAAGGGGCATGGGCCGAAGAGCTCCCCCAGGTGCTATGGGCATATCGGACAACTCCACACTCTACAACGGGAGAATCGCCATTTCGACTAGCTTACGGGATAGAGGCAATGATTCCTATCGAAATAGATGAAGGGTCACCCAGAGTCATCTTCTACAACGAAGAAGGTAACCCGCAGGCACAAAAGGAAGAACTCGACTTCCTCCCCGAGGTCCGAGAAAGAGCCCGGATCCGAGAAGAAGCCTTAAAACGGCGAACGGCCCTCAGATACAATCAGAAAGTAATAAAACGAAGCTTTTCCACTCACGACCTAATTCTAATCCGAAATGACATCGGAACACAAAAGTCGGGAGAAGGAAAGCTGGCTGCAAATTGGAAAGGACCCTACAAAGTAACAGAAGTCTTAGGAACAGGCTATTACAAGATATCCGACCTAGAAGGCAATGAGCTGCCCAGAGCCTGGCACGCCTGTAATCTAAGACGGTACTACAGCTAGGAAAATTTGACCCGAGGTGTACTCTTTTTCCCTACAAGGGTTTTTTAATGAGACACCCGGTCAAGTAAGGCACCCGACCTAGTCAAGGGTAAAACACTCTGTAAATATTCTTTCTTTTTTAATACTAATCAAATTTCTCTATTTTCTTTTCTTCTTCCCCATGATGAAACAAATCAAAGTACCCCGCCAAGGCGCATTAATTTATGCTCGACAAAACGCAAAAAATCATTTGCCAAAAAGACCGCACAAGGTCGGCAAAGATAAAGCGACGAGGTTCAAATTAATGTGAGAAGTTATAAAGTAACTCTGAAAAGGCTCAAAAAGCCAAATAAAAAGAGATTACAAAAATAACTTAAAAGGCCGACCAACGACAAGGTCGGACCCAACAAAGGGAAGTACTCGAACACCCGAGGTCCGAGGAAAAACCCGGATCCAGGAAAGAAGCCTTAAAGAGGCAAAGCCAAGATTTCGAAAACGCTTACTAAAAAGTTGCTATACAAAAACAACTAAAAAGTACAAGCGAAAAACGAAATCAAAAGGCAAAGCCAAGATTTCGAAAACGCTTACTAAAAAGTTGCTATACAAAAACAACTAAAAAGTACAAGCGAAAAAACGAAATCAAAGGAAGAGGCAAAGCCAAGATTTCGAAAACGCTTACTAAAAAGTTGCTATGCAAAAACAACTAAAAAGTACAAGCGAAAAAACGAAATCAAAGGAAGAGGCAAAGCCAAGATTTCGAAAACGCTTACTAACAAAGTTGCTATACAAAACAACTAAAAAGTACAAGCGAAAAAACGAAATCAAAGGAAGAGGCAAAGCAAAGTTTCAAAACGCTAGCTAAAAAGTTGTTATCCAAAAACAACTAAAAAAGCATAAAAGCGGAACAAAAGTCAAAACACGAATAAAACACCGCATAATAAAGCTAAAAAGTTACTACAAGTAGCTAAAAGCAAAAAGGTGTCCAAAGCGTTCACAGAAACCATCCAAAAGCAAAAGAGCCCACAGGCCGGGCAAAAAACTAAAAATAAAAGATTACAGAGGATCAAGGTCCTTTCCGGACTCCACATCAACAGAAGGCTGCGGAGGAAACATAGAAATCGGGACTGCATCAACGGCACCGTCATCCCGGCTTGAAACCTCCACGCCAGATCCATCCCCGACCAAGGGTGAAGTCGGGTCCGCAACCGGAACCTTAAGGTCGGACACCGAAACCTTGGGATCGGACACCGGAACCTCATCCTCATTGGGAGCAGGAACAATCTTTCCCTCCACAACGACGTTATCCGTACTAAATAAGCTCAGATCCAGGTCAGGAGCAAGAACCCAGACCTGAGCCTTCAAATTCTCGAACATAGCATCCATACCCTTAGCCACATGGCCTTCCAGCTCGTAAAAATCATCCTGAGCAGATTGCAACTTCTCCCTTGTCTCCACAAGCTCGGCATATATCCGAGTATAATTCTCCGTCGCCGCCTTCGCCATCTCTTCGGACGCTTTCGCTGCCGCCACAGCCGCGGTAGCTTTAGCTTTCTCCTTCTCCAAAGAGGCCTCCAGCTCCGTAATCCTAGCAGCCTTCAGCTCACTAATCTTCTCGAACTCGGACTGAGCCTTCTCAAGTCGGGAGCTGGTCGCGCCAATGGGGGATTTCTTGAACTCCCGGGCAATAGCAGCATGAAGACTGGCCATTCGAACACAACTCCGCGCCATATACTGAAAATGATGCTCCATAGACACGTCATCAGTAGAGATAAAAGTCTGAGGGAGAATATGCTGTTCAATCCAACCGAGAGCATCGAAATCCTTATCATTAAAACCCGCAAGCTCTTGAGAGGTCTTCTGCTTCTTGGGGGGAGGACCCGAGAACGGGGGAGGAGAAGAGGTAGCAGGCCCAGAGGTCGGAGGATCCTAACTTATAGCTCGGAACTGGGGAGTCGGAATAGTCTTCGACCGAGTCTGAACACCCACGGTAGTCTTCTGCGGAGAAGATCGGGCAGAAGCCTCAGCCTCGATATTTCGAGCAGCCACAGACTTCTTCGTCCGACGAAGGAACTTCATGGAATCCGCCTGAGAAGACATCTCTGCAGAAATAAAAAGAAAAGGATTACCACAATAGAAATTCCACCAAAAACAAGCAAAACCAAAATACTAAAGAAGAAGAATCTCAGAGAGGTCGGGAAACTACCTAACTCGGAACGGAGAAGGCTTGGATCTCCCAACATTTTCTTCGTATCCAAGTGAGGTGCCCGACCCCATAAACTGCTCACCACACCCACAAAAGCCTGCTCAACCTCATCTAGACTCTCAAAAGTATACTTAGCAGACACTACATTCTCCTGCCAACAAAGAGGAAAAGAAGGCTCCCCACTCTCATCCAGAAAGAAAGGTCGGACGTCTCCAGTAGCCCGGACCTTGAAATAAAAGTTCTTGAAATCATGAAAGGACTCATCATAAAGGGTACAAAACTTCCTCCCCTGGTTAGCCCTAAAAGAGACCCAAGACACCTTACCTCCACCCGAACCCGGCTTCGTCAACACAAACAAGTAGGAAAAAAGAGAAATAGAGGGAGCGACGCCCAAAAACTGACACAAAAGTTGAAACAGCTTTAGAAACGCCCAAGAATTTGGATGGAGCTGCGTAGGGGCAAGGTTACAAGACCACAACACCTCGGACTCCAGGTCGGTAAAAGGAAGTCGGACACTCAGCTTAGAGAAAAAACAATCATAAGCATAAAAGAAGAGCTTCTCGGAACTATCTAAGGGTGGGAAGCAAACTCTCTCCTCGGAATCCGGGGCTACTAGTTCATAATCCCTCTCAGACTCTCTATTCTCACATATGCTACAGTGCCTACGGAACCTAGCCAAATATTCAGAATCTACCACAGAAGGGACTTTTAGAGGAAGAGGGTCTACCCAACCAAAACCACTTGGAATCTTGGTCGACATCGCTTGAAGAACCTTTCGAGACATAAAACTCTTACCTACAAAGAAGAAATACAACAGCAAGCAAAAATCACATAAAGCAGACAGCGAAAACCCGTTCAGCCAAGCAAGAAACAAAAACCCAAAAGAAAATGCGGCAACCCGGAACAAAGTACCAGAAAAACAAAAAGAGCCCCCCCATATACAAACAAAGCAATGGCGGCGCCTCTTTTTGGGGCAAACCAGGCATAAAGAAAGAAGAAACAGACAAAGAGCCACACAAAGGAACAGAAAGCATATGTGCACAAAGAAAAGAGACGGGAACAAACCTGGAAAAAAGAAAGAAGATGACGAGCTCCGAAGCAAGGAGAACGAAACGGCGACACAAAGGAAACCTCGGAAAGACGCACGGAAAGATAAGGGGAAGAAGAACAAAGAGAAAGAAGAAGCGGTGCTCGAAAAAAAAGATGGCGAAAACTTAGAAAAGCAGGAAGGAACAAGAATAAACGAAGAAAAAGGAAGGGAGCAAATAAATAATGCCTTCACAGAGCCCGAACGGAAATCGAGGAGAAACGGTAAAATGCAATAAATGCAGGAACGACCATTTTTGAAATTTGAAAAAACAACTATGCCCGAGCTCGACCTCCCAAAAAGGACGAACTCGGGCAGGGGCACTGTTCATACCCTGACCGAGCTCCTCCAACTCGGCAAATCTATGAAAGGTCCGACCTCGTCCTAAGGCCCACGCCTAGAGGTCGGACCTCGGACAACAAAGCAAGGAAGGCCCATCAAAAGGAACGCAGCCCAAAACCCAAAGGCCGAAAAGGCCTAGCAAAGGCGGTTCCACAAAGATAGGGATAAAACTCCCGAAAGATAAGATAAGATAAGAATATCTTATCCAGGAAAGATCACAGCCAACTACTATAAATACACTGGAGCACCCAGGTATAAGATACATTCCACATTCTACACATATCTGCTTGGACCCATGCTAACTTAAGCATCGGAGTGTCATTGCAGGTACAACCACCAACCGCCAACACATCAAGCTCGGGTCCC
This sequence comes from Arachis stenosperma, assembly GCF_014773155.1. Taxonomy (NCBI): domain Eukaryota; kingdom Viridiplantae; phylum Streptophyta; class Magnoliopsida; order Fabales; family Fabaceae; genus Arachis; species Arachis stenosperma. The sequence goes on along the minus strand of NC_080380.1, from coordinate 100,989,992 downwards.
TGACCCCCACCTCGGGCATCTCCAGACGACCGAGCTACACGTTTCAGGTAACCCCCGGAACAAACACCATAAGACGACACGGCATGCAACTCAATCCCGCAAAATGCACCTTCGCAGTAGAAGCTAGTAAATTCATGGGTTTTATGATCACACAGAGAGGAATCGAGGCAAACCCGGACAAGTGCAGGGCTATATTCGACATGAAATGTCTGACTTGTGTCAAAGAGGTACAACAACTCAACGGGAGGTTGGCAGCCTTGTCGAGATTCCTGGCCGAATCAACAATAAAATCTCTCCCTTTCTACGCCACTCTAAGGAAGGGAAAGGAGTTTGAATGGACAGCAGAATGCGAGCAAGCCTTCCAAGACTTCAAAAGATTCCTGGGACGGCTACCTATACTAAGTCGGCCACGGGAAGGAGAACCACTCATACTGTACCTCGCGGTGGGAAATCGGGCAATAGCCTCAGCACTGGTCCGAGAAAACAACAGCGGGCAACAACCCATATACTTTATCAGCAAAGCATTACAAGGATTCGAGCTGAACAACCAGAAAATAGAAAAGTTTGCTTACACTCTCATACAAACATCACGACGACTTCGCCCATAAAAGGGATCCTACAGAAAACAGACATGGCAGGCAGAATCTTGCAATGGACAGTCGAGTTGTCCAAATTTGACCTTCAATACGAAGCTCGGACGGCCATCAAATCTCAATATCTGGCCGACTTCATCGCGGAATTCACGGACACACCGGAAATCCCCACAGAATGGAATCTATACATGGATGGTTCCTCAAATAAAACAAAAAGTGGTGCGGGCGTAATAATTCAAGGCGACCAAAGAACCCAAATCGAACTCTCCCTCAAATTCGGATTCCCTGCCTCAAACAATCAAGCAGAATATGAGGCACTACTAGCTGGTTTGAAGCTAGCCAGGGAAGATAAAGCTCAAAAACTTATCGTCTTTAGCGACTCACAGGTAGTTACTTCACAAATAACAGGAAGCTACCAAGCCAAAGATCCCACTATGAAAAAGTACTTGGACAAAACCAGGGAACAGCTTGGACAACTCAGAGAGTATGAGATTCGTCACATACCCCGAGAATAAAATGCCCGAGCCGATGCACTCTCAAAACTAGCCAGCACCAAACCAGGAGGCAACAATAGAAGCCTCATCCAAGAAATTCTACAGAATCCATCAATCTCAGAAGAGGAAAAGTCCTAGCCATAACAAGTCGCGATCAGGGATGGATGGCTCCCATAATTAACTACCTCAAAATAGAAGCCCTCCCCACAGATGAGAAAGAGGCAATGAGGTTAAAACGGGAAGCACAATATTATACCATCATAAATAATACTCTATACAAAAGAGGGATTTCAATACCATTTCTAAAATGTGTGCCGACTTCCAACACAATGGATGTCCTAGAAGAAGTACACAGTGGCATTTGTGGCAATCACCTCGGAGCGCAGGCACTTGCCAAAAAAGTAATTCGGGCAGGATTTTATTGGATAACTCTATAAAAAGAAGCCACAGAATTTGTAAGGACATGTTCACCATGTTAGAAACATGCTAACTTTCACACCGCTCCACTAGAGGAACTCATTAGCGTGACCTCCCATTGGCCATTCGCAAAAAGGGGACTCGATCTCCTCGGACCTTTTCCTTAAGGATCGGGACAAGTCAAATTCCTCATAGTAGGAATAGACTACTTCACAAAATGGATCGAGGCAGAACCCTTAGCTAATGACACAGCTCAAAGAAGTTGGAAATTTCTATATAGAAACATCGTCACAAGGTTCGGAGTCCCATACTCCATCACTGCAGACAATGGTACCCAGTTCACAGACGCAGGCTTCAGGAAATTAGCGGCCGACTTGAATATAAAAGAACAATTCACCTCTGTTGAGTGATGAGCGGATAATTTGTACGCTTTTTGGCATTGTTTTTAGTATGTTTTTGGTATCTTTTAGTTAGTTTTTAGTATATTTTTTATTAGTTTTTAATTAAAATTCACTTTTCTGGACTTTACTATGAGTTTGTGTGTTTTTCTGTGATTTCAGGTATTTTCTGACTGAAATTGAGGGTCCTGAGCAAAAATCTGATCCAGAGACTGAAAAGGACTGCAGATGCTGTTGGATTCTGACCTCCCTGCACTCAAAGTGGATTTTCTGGAGCTACAGAAGCCCAATTGGCGCGCTCTCAACGGAATTGGAAAGTAGACATCCTGGGCTTTCCAGCAATATATAATAGTCCATACTTTGCCCAAGATTTGATGGCCCAAACCGGCGCTCAAAGTCACCTAAAGAAATTCCAGCGTTAAACGCCGGAACTGGAATAAAATTTGGAGTTAAACGCCCAAACTGGCATGAAAGCTGGCGTTTAACTCCAGAAAAGGTCTCTACACGAAATTCCTTCATTGCTCAGCCCAAGCACACACCAAGTGGGCTCGGAAGTGGATTTTTCTGTCATTTACTCATTTCTGTAGACCTTAGGACACTAGTTTACTACTTATAGGATCTTTTGACATTGTAACTTGACCTTATGACCCCATAACATTTTGTACACGTTTCTTTCCACAGTATGAGCCTCTAAACCCCATGGTTGGGGGTGAGGAGCTCTGCTGTGTCTTGATGGATTAATGCAATTACTACTGTTTCTTATTCAATCATGCTTGCTTCGATTCTAAGATAACACTTGTTCTTAATCCGGATGAATGTGATGATCCGTGACACTCATCATCATTCTCAACTATGAACACGTGCCTGACAACCACCTCTGTTCTATCTTAGATTGAGTAGTTATCTCTTGGGTTCTTTAATCGGAATCTTCGTGGTATAGGCAGGACCTGATGGCAGCATTCAAGAGAATCCGGAAGGTCTAAACCTTGTCTGTGGTATTCTGAGTAGGATTCAATGATTGAATGACTGTGATGTGCTTCAAACATGTAACCTACTGGGCGTTAGTGACAGACGCAAAAGAGGGATTCTATTCCGGTAGGGGAGGGAACCAAACCGGTGATTGGCAGTACTGTGACAGAGTGCGTGCATTAGCTTTCACTGCGAGGATGGGAGGTAGCCATTGACAACGGTGAAACCCTACATGAGCTTGCCATGGAAGGAGACTTGCGTGTTTGATGAAGAAGACAGTAGGAAAGCAGAGATTCAGAAGATGGAGCATCTCCAAAACCCCAGCCTATTCTCCATTACTGCAAAACAAGTACCTTTTTCATGTTCTTTTGCTTTTTACAATCAATCCTGATAATTTCTGATATCCTGACTAAGATTTACAAGATAACCATAGCTTGCTTCAAGCCGACAATCTCCGTGGGATCGACCCTTGCTCACGCAAGGTATTACTTGGACGACCCAGTGCACTTGCTGGTTAGTTGTGCGGGATTGCAAAAGTGTTATTGCAATTTCGTGCACCAAGTTTTTGGCGCCGTTGCCGGGGATTGTTCGAGTTTGGACAACTGACGGCTTATCTTGTTGCTTAGATTAGGACTGTTTTATTTTTGTTGGTTTAGAGTCTTTTAGTTGAGTCTAGTTTCATATTCTAAGTTTGGTGTCAATTGCATGCTTTTTGCTTTTCTTCTTTTAATTTTCGAATTTTTCTTGTCCCTAGTCCCGTTTTGATTCATAAAAGTTCTAAGTTTGGTGTCCTCTTTGTGTTTTTCCTTTAAAATTTTCGAAAAAATTAGTGTTTGATTTTCTAAAATTTTAAGTTTGGTGTCTTTTTGTGTTTTTCTCTTTCCTCCTTTTAAAAATCAAATCTTTTTCATAAAAATTTTTTCAATCATATCTTTTTAATTGCTGTTTTCAAAATCTTTTTTTTACTAATTGATTCAGTTCTCAATTTACTTTGATCTTATTCTCTTTTGATTTTCGAATTTTCATTTTAATTTTCCTTTATTTTATTTTAATTTTTTCGGTTATTTCAAAAAAAAATTTAAAATAAACAAAATTTATCTCTTTGCAATCATTCTCATTTCCCTTTTGTCCATTATGGACTTAAGTGGAATTAATCAGTCCAAGAGGACTCTGGGGTCTTATGCTAACCCCATTACAGCTGCATATGGGAGTAGCATCTGTATACCTCCCATCAAAGCAAGCAGCTTTGAGCTAAACCCTCAACTCATTATCATAGTGCAGCAAAATTGCCAGTATTCCGGTCTTCCACAGGAAGAACCTACTGAGTTTCTGGCACAGTTCTTACACATTGCTGACACAGTACATGATAAAAAGGTAGATCAGGATGTCTACAGACTATTACTGTTTCCATTTGCTGTAAAAGATCAAGCTAAAAGGTGGTTAAATAACCAACCTACAGCAAGCATAAAGACATGGAAACAGTTATCAGACAAATTCCTGAATCATTTTTACCCTCCAAAAAGGATGACACAGCTAAGGCTGGACATCCAAGGCTTTAAACAAGAGGATAATGAATCCCTTTATAATGCCTGGGAGAGGTATAGAGGTATGCTAAGAAAATGTCCCTCTGAAATGTTTTCAGAGTGGGTACAGTTAGACATTTTCTACTATGGGCTTACAGAAAAAGCTCAGATGTCTTTAGACCACTCAGCTGGTGGATCTATACACATGAGGAAGACAATTGAAGAAGCTCAAGAGCTTATAGACACTGTTGCTAGAAACCAATATCTGTAATCTAGCAATGAGTTCTCTCCAGAAGAGGAAGTCATGACAGCAGTCACTGACTCTAATCCTCAAGAACAGATAATGGAGCTTAATCAACAACTACTCCTGATGACAGAACAGTTAGCAGAATTTAAAGAGATGCTCCATGAAACTAAAGTTGCTAATAAAAGCATAGAACTACAGTTGAATCAAGCAAAACAGCAAATATCTAAACAGATAACAGAGGAGTGTCAAGCAGTTCAATTGAGGAGTGGGAAGACCTTGAATAACACTGCTCAAAAGAGCAAAAAGTCAAACAAGGAACAATTGACAGAGGACAACCAAACCACTGTTCAAAATCCCTCTGAGGACAGTAAGAGCCCAGAGAGGAATATTGGCGTTCAAACGCCAGAAAGGGAAGGAAAGCTGGCGTTAAACGCCCATTCCTTACCCAGTTCTGGCGTTCAAACGCCAGAAAAGGGGGAAAAGTTGGCGTTAAACGCCCATTTTCCACCCATTCCTGGTGTTCAAACGCCAAGGGAAGATCAGACACCTGAGAGTGCTGACAGTAATCCCTCTAACAAGGCTTCTTCAACCACTTCTGTACGGAATAAACCTGCAGCATCTAAGGTTGAAGAATATCAAGCCAAGATGCCTTATCCTCAGAAACTCCGCAAAGCGGAACAGGATAAGCAATTTGCCCGCTTTGCAGACTATTTAAGGACTCTTGAAATAAAGATTCCTTTTGCAGAGGCACTTGAGCAAATACCTTCTTATGCTAAGTTCATGAAAGAGATCTTAAGTCATAAGAAGGACTGGAGAGAAACTGAAAAAGTGTTTCTCACTGAAGAATGCAGTGCAGTCATTCTAAAAAGCTTACCAGAAAAGCTTCAAGATCCTGGAAGCTTTCTGATACCATGCACATTGGAAGGCACTTGCACCAAGACAGCTTTATGTGATCTTGGAGCAAGCATCAATTTAATACCTGCATCCACTATCAGAAAGCTTGGGTTGATTGGAGAAGTCAAACCAACCAGGATATGCCTCCAACTTGCTGATGGCTCCATTAAACACCCATCAGGCATAATAGAGGACATGATTGTCAAGGTTGGGCCATTTGCCTTTCCAACTGACTTTGTGGTGCTGGAAATGGAGGAGCACAAAAGTGCAACTGTCATTCTAGGAAGACCCTTCCTAGCAACTGGACGAACTCTCATTGATGTACAAAAGGGGGAAGTAACCTTGAGAGTCAATGAGGATGAGTTCAAGTTGAATGCTGTAAAAGCTATGCAGCATCCAGACACTCCAGATGACTGCATAGGCGTTGACATTATTGATTCTCTGGTAGAAGAGATCAATATGGCTGAAAGCCTAAAATCAGAGCTTGAGGACATCTTCAAAGATGCTCAAACTGATCAGGACGAGCCAGAGGAGGCAAAGGAATTTTCGAAAATTCCTCAGGAGGAGGATAAGCCTCCTAAGCCTGAACTCAAACCACTACCATCATCCCTGAAATATGCATTTCTGGGAGAGGGTGACACTTTTCCAGTGATTATAAGCTCAGCTTTAAATCCACAGGAAGAGGAAGCACTGATTAAAGTGCTAAGGACACACAAGACAGCTCTTGGGTGGTCCATAAGTGATCTCAAGGGTATTAGCCCAGCTAGATGCATGCACAAGATCCTGTTGGAGGATAATGCCAAACCAGTGGTCCAACCACAGAGGAGGCTAAATCCTGCCATGAAGGAGGTGGTGCAGAAAGAGGTCACTAAATTACTGGAGGCTGGGATTATTTATCCTATTTCTGATAGCCCCTGGGTGAGCCCTGTCCAAGTTGTTCCCAAAAAGGGAGGCATGACAGTGGTTCATAATGAAAAAAATGAACTGGTTCCTACAAGGACAGTCACAGGGTGGCGCATGTGTATTGACTACAGAAGACTCAATACAGCCACCAGAAAGGATCATTTTCCTTTACCATTCATAGACCAAATGCTAGAAAGACTAGCTGGTCATGATTACTACTGCTTTTTGGATGGCTATTCAGGCTATAACCAAATTGCAGTAGATCCTCAGGACCAAGAGAAAACAGCATTCACATGCCCTTCTGGCGTGTTTGCCTATAGGAGAATGCCTTTTGGTCTGTGCAATGCACCTGCAACCTTTCAAAGGTGCATGCTCTCTATCTTCTCAGATATGGTAGAGAAATTTCTGGAAGTCTTCATGGATGACTTTTCAGTATATGGAGACTCATTCAGCTCCTGTCTTAACCACCTATCACTTGTCCTGAAAAGATGCCAAGAGACTAACCTAGTTTTAAACTGGGAGAAATGTCACTTTATGGTGACTGAAGGAATTGTCCTTGGGCACAAAATTTCAAGCAGGGGAATAGAGGTGGATAAGGCAAAGGTAGAGGTAATTGAAAAATTACCACCACCTGCCAATGTTAAGGCAATCAGAAGCTTTCTAGGGCATGCAGGATTCTATAGAAGCTTTATCAAGGATTTTTCGAAAATTGCAAAACCTCTAAGTAACCTGCTAGCTGCTGACACGCCATTTGTGTTTGACACACAGTGTTTGCAGGCATTTGAGACCCTGAAAGCTAAGCTGGTCACAGCACCAGTTATCTCTGCACCAGATTGGGCATTACCATTTGAATTAATGTATGATGCCAGTGATCATGCCATTGGTGCAGTGTTGGGACAGAGGCATAACAAACTTCTGCATGTCATTTATTATGCTAGCCGTGTTCTAAATGATGCACAGAAGAATTACACAACCACAGAAAAAGAGTTGCTTGCAGTGGTCTATGCCATTGACAAGTTTAGATCCTACTTAGTGGGATCAAAGGTGATTGTGTACACTGACCATGCTGCTCTTAAATACTTACTCACAAAGCAGGATTCAAAACCCAGGCTTATCAGATGGGTATTGCTTTTGCAAGAGTTTGATATAGAAATAAGAGACAGAAAAGGGACAGAGAACCAAGTGGCTGATCATCTGTCCCGGATAGAACCAGTAGCTGGGGCGTCCCTCCCTTCTACTGAGATCTTTGAGACTTTCCCAGATGAGCAACTCTTTGCCATCCAGGAAGCTCCATGGTTTGCAGACATTGTAAATTATAAAGCTGTAAGGTTCATACCCAAGGAGTACAGTAGTGTGCAAAGAAAGAAATTAATTTCAGATGCCAAGTATTACCTTTGGGATGAACCATATCTCTTTAAGAGATGTACTGACGGAGTGATCCGAAGATGTGTACCCAGAGAAGAAGCACGAAGGATCTTATGGCACTGCCATGGATCACATTATGGAGGACATTTTGGAAGTGAGCGAACAGCCACTAAAGTCCTCCAGTGCGGCTTCTACTGGCCTACTCTCTACAAAGATTCCCGAGAGTTTGTGCGTAACTGTGACAGTTGCCAAAGAGCTGGTAATCTGCCTCACGGATATGCCATGCCTCAACAAGGGATATTAGAGATAGAATTGTTTGATGTATGGGGAATTGACTTCATGGGGCCATTCCCACCATCATACTCAAACACTTACATTCTGGTGGCAGTGGACTATGTATCTAAGTGGGTAGAAGCAATTGCTACACCCACTAATGATACCAAGACCGTGCTGAAATTCCTCCAGAAAAACATTTTCAGCAGGTTTGGCGTCCCCAGAGTGCTAATCAGTGATGGGGGCACTCATTTCTGCAATAAACAGCTATACTCTGCTATGGTTAGATATGGAATCAGCCATAAAGTGGCAACTCCGTATCATCCACAGACAAATGGGCAAGCTGAAGTCTCTAACAGAGAGCTAAAAAGAATCCTAGAAAGGACTGTGATAGCCCGAAGAAAGGATTGGGCAAAGAGCTTGGATGATGCTCTGTGGGCATACAGAACAGCATTCAAGACTCCTATAGGCACCTCTCCATACCAACTGGTGTATGGGAAGGCCTGTCATCTGCCTGTGGAACTGGAACACAAAGCCTACTGGGCAACCAGATTCCTAAACATGGATGCACAGTTAGCTGGTGAGAAAAGACTGCTCCAGCTAAATGAGCTAGAGGAGTTCAGACTCAATGCCTTTGAAAATGCAAAAATTTATAAGGAAAAGGCAAAGAAGTGGCATGACAAGAGATTGTCAACCAGAGTCTTTGACCCAGGACAAAAAGTTCTGCTCTTCAACTCCAGGCTCAAATTGTTTCCAGGAAAACTCAAATCCCGGTGGAGGGGTCCGTATGTGATTACAGGAGTATCACCATATGGATATGTTGAGCTTCAGGATATTGATTCTGACAAGAAGTTCATTGTTAATGGACAGAGAATCAAGCACTATCTTGAAGGAAATTTTGAGCAGGAATGCTCAAAACTGAGACTTGAGTGATTCTCAGTGAAAGTCCAGCTAAAGACAGTAAAGAAGCGCTTGCTGGGAGGCAACCCAGTCATTAGAAGGTTGTATGAATTGTTCTTACAAAGGCAAGTATCAAAAATGAAGGAATTCACAGAGTTACAGAAGGATTCAGCTCAAAAAGCAGAGAAAATGAGCTTACTGGCGAAAAAAACGCCAGTAAGGGGCATTTTGGGCGTTAAACGCCAGAATGGGCACCATTCTGGGCGTTTAACGCCAGTAATGGTACCATTTTGGGCGTTAAACGCCAGAATGGGCACCATTCTGGGCGTTTAACGCCAGGTGTGCAGCATCCTGGGCGTTTTGGAAAAACGCCCAGTGACAAAGGATTTCTGGCGTTTAACGCCAGCCAGGGCACCTGGCTGGGCGTTAAACGCCCAAAAAGGGTAGCAAATGGGCGTTAAACGCCAGAATGGGTGCCATTCTGGCCGTTTAACGCCAGAAAGGTGGGGGGACCACATTTTTGTTTTCAACTCAATTTTTTTCAAACTTTCCTCTTTTTAACCATACTCTTCTACATAAATGCACTTCAACCCTTCATCATTCACTTTCAAATCTTCACAAATCAAAACCATTCTTCAAATCTATTTCAAATTAATCCCAAATCTTCTTCAAAAAACTCACCCTTTTCTCAATTTCTTTCCATATCTTTTCAAATCCCTCTCTTGTTTTTCGAAAACTCCCCTCCCCACCTTATAAATACACGTTTGGCTCCCTCATTCCACCACACCATTCGAATTTCCTCTTCCTCCCCCTCTCTTTTCTCTTTTATTTTGCTTGAGGACAAGCAAACCTCTAAGTTTGGTGTGCTTTTCCGTGATCACTAAGCCAAGATTCATCAATATCATGGCTCCTAAGGGAAAACAAACCAATTTAAGAGGCAAGAAAGAGAATAATCCAAAGAATCTTTGGAATGAAGAGAAGTTCTTAACCAAAGAACATGAAGACCATTATCATAAAATAATGGGTCTGAGGTCAGTGATCCCGGAAGTTAAATTTGATCTGAAAGAAGATGAATATCCGGGGATCTAAGAGCAAATTCGAAACAGAGGATGGGAAGTTCTAACCAATCCTGAAACAAAGGTTGGAAGGAACATGGTTTAGGAATTCTACTCAAATCTGTGGCTAACAGATAAGCAGAGAATGACTGGAACTGCTTACCATACCTACAGAACCATGGTCAGAGGGAAAGTTATATACTTTCATCTGGACAAAATAAGAGAAATCTTCAAGTTGCCTCAACTGCATGATGATCCTGATTCCTTTAATAGGAGGATGGTGAGAGTAGATAAGGGGTTGGATCAAGTTCTAGAGGACATATGCCTCCCTGGAACTAAGTGGATAACCAATTCTAAGGGTGTCCCAAACCAACTCAAGAGGGGAGACCTCAAACCAATTGCAAGAGGTTGGCTAGACTTTATTGGGCGTTCCATATTGCCCACTAGCAACCGTTCTGAGGTCACCATCAAGAGAGCAGTGATGATTCATTGCATTATGCTTGGAAAAGAAGTGGAGGTGCATCATGTGATTGCTTGTGAGATCTACACAATTGCAAATAAGAATTCCACTGAAGCCAAATTGGCTTATCCAAGCCTGATTTCCTTGCTCTGTAAAGAGGCTGGGGTGAAGATGGGAGTAGATGAGTTCATACCCATTGAACACCCAATCACCAAGAAGTCAATGGAAGGAACAAGAGAAGCAGGGGCGTGAAATCCAAGAGCTGAAACGCCAAAAGCTATCCTCTCAAGCTGAGGAAGCATCCACTTCTCAAAATCAAGGTTGTTGAGTCCTAACTCTGTGAAAACCTCTATCATTAGGAGCCTATTTTTTTTTCATTTTTCGTGTTTTATTTTCTATTTTTATTTTTAGTCTCATCTTATATCTATATTTGAGTCTTATTCTTAGTTCATAATTAATAAAATTTATGCCTTAAAGTTATGAATGTCCTATGAATCCATCACCTCTCTTAAAAGAAAAATGCTTTAATCACAAAAGAACAAGAAGTACAGGATTTCGAAATTTATCTCTGAAACTAGTTGAATTAGCTTGATGTGGTGACAATACTTTTTGTTTTCTGAATGAATGCTTGAACAGTGCATATGTCTTTTGAATTTGTTGTTTTTAAGAATGTTAAATTTGTTGGCTCTTGAAAGAATGAGGAGAAAGAGAACTGTTATTGAGGATCTGAAAAATCATCAAATTGATTCTTGAAGCAAGACAAGCAGTGAAAAAAAAAAATTTTTTTTTCGAAAAAAAAAAAGAAAAGATAAAAAAAGAGAAAAAAAGAGAAAAAGAAAGGAATAAAGTTGTGATCCAAGGCAAAAGAGTGTGCTTAAGAACCCTGGACACCTCTAATTGGGGACTTTAGCAAAGCTGAGTCACAATCTAAAGAGGTTCACCCAATTATGTGTCTGTGGCATGTATGTATCCGGTGGTAATACTGGAAGACAGAGTGCTTTGGGCCACAGCCAAGACTCATACACTGGCTATGTTCAAGAATCAATATACTTAACTAGGAGAATCAATAACACTATCTGAGTTCTGAGTTCTTATAGATGCCAATCATTCTGAACTTCAAAGGATAGAGTGAGATGCCAAAACTGTTCGGAGGCAAAAAGCTACTAGTCCCGCTCATCTAATTGGAGCTATGTTTCTTTGATATTTTGGAGTCTACAGTATGTTCTCTTCTTTTTATCCTATTTTGATTTTCAGTTGCTTGGGGACAAGCAACAATTTAAGTTTGGTGTTGTGATGAGCGGATAATTTGTACGCTTTTTGGCATTGTTTTTAGTATGTTTTTGGTATCTTTTAGTTAGTTTTTAGTATATTTTTATTAGTTTTTAATTAAAATTCACTTTTCTGGACTTTACTATGAGTTTGTGTGTTTTTCTGTGATTTCAGGTATTTTCTGACTGAAATTGAGGGTCCTGAGCAAAAATCTGATCCAGAGACTGAAAAGGACTGCAGATGCTGTTGGATTCTGACCTCCCTGCACTCAAAGTGTATTTTCTGGAGCTACAGAAGCCCAATTGGCGCGCTCTCAACGGCATTGGAAAGTAGACATCCTGGGCTTTCCAGCAATATATAATAGTCCATACTTTGCCCAAGATTTGATGGCCCAAACCGGCGCTCAAAGTCACCTAAAGAAATTCCAGCGTTAAACGCCGGAACTGGAATAAAATTTGGAGTTAAACGCCCAAACTGGCATGAAAGCTGGCGTTTAACTCCAGAAAAGGTCTCTACACGAAATTCCTACATTGCTCAGCCCAAGCACACACCAAGTGGGCCCGGAAGTGGATTTTTCTGTCATTTACTCATTTCTGTAGACCTTAGGACACTAGTTTACTACTTATAGGATCTTTTGACATTGTAACTTGACCTTATGACCCCATAACATTTTGTACACGTTTCTTTCCACAGTATGAGCCTCTAAACCCCATGGTTGGGGGTGAGGAGCTCTGCTGTGTCTTGATGGATTAATGCAATTACTACTGTTTCTTATTCAATCATGCTTGCTTCGATTCTAAGATAACACTTGTTCTTAATCCGGATGAATGTGATGATCCGTGACACTCATCATCATTCTCAACTATGAACACGTGCCTGACAACCACCTCTGTTCTATCTTAGATTGAGTAGTTATCTCTTGGGTTCTTTAATCGGAATCTTCGTGGTATAGGCAGGACCTGATGGCAGCATTCAAGAGAATCCGGAAGGTCTAAACCTTGTCTGTGGTATTCTGAGTAGGATTCAATGATTGAATGACTGTGATGTGCTTCAAACCTGTAACCTACTGGGCGTTAGTGACAGACGCAAAAGAGGGATTCTATTCCGGTAGGGGAGGGAACCAAACCGGTGATTGGCAGTACTGTGACAGAGTGCGTGCATTAGCTTTCACTGCGAGGATGGGAGGTAGCCATTGACAACGGTGAAACCCTACATGAGCTTGCCATGGAAGGAGACTTGCGTGTTTGATGAAGAAGACAGTAGGAAAGCAGAGATTCAGAAGATGGAGCATCTCCAAAACCCCAGCCTATTCTCCATTACTGCAAAACAAGTACCTTTTTCATGTTCTTTTGCTTTTTACAATCAATCCTGATAATTTCTGATATCCTGACTAAGATTTACAAGATAACCATAGCTTGCTTCAAGCCGACAATCTCCGTGGGATCGACCCTTGCTCACGCAAGGTATTACTTGGACGACCCAGTGCACTTGCTGGTTAGTTGTGCGGGATTGCAAAAGTGTTATTGCAATTTCGTGCACCATTGAGCACCCCCAAGCCAATGGGCAAGCTGAAGCTGCTAACAAAGTTATATTAGCAGGGTTAAAATGGAGATTACAGGATGCAAAGGGAGCCTGGGCTGAGGAGCTCCCGCAAGTCCTATGGGCATATCGAACAACTCCACATTCCACGACAAAGGAGTCAACTTTTTGATTAGCTTACGGGATGGAGGCGATGATCCCAGTAGAGGTCGAAGAAGGATCACCCAGAGTAATCTATTTTAGCGAAAAAGCCAATTCACAACTTCAAAGGGAAGAGCTCGACTTACTTCCGGAAACCTGAGAAAGAGCTCGGATAAGGGAAGAGGCATTGAAACGACGAATGGCCTCCAGATACAACCAAAAAGTAATACAGCGGGCCTTTGCTGAAGATGACCTCATCCTAATCTGAAACGACATAGGAACAACTCGACCTGGAGAAGGAAAGCTGACAGCAAACTGGAAAGGACCCTTCCGAGTCATAGAAGTACTAGGAAAGGGCTACTACAGGCTTTTCGAACTCGACGGGCGAGAGCTTCCTAGGTCATGGCACGCCTGCAACCTAAAAAGGTACTATAGCTAGGGATGATAAAAGATCCTGGACAAGGCGTACTCTTTTTCCTGAAAAAGGTTTTTTAACGAGGCGCCCAGCCAAGACCTACAAATCACCCGACTTAGGAAATTAACCCCTCATGTATATTTGCATTCTTTTTTAATAAAATTTGTTCAGATTCTCTACAAACGCTCAAGTCGTATTATTCTAAAAACATTCATCGCCCGATTATAAAGCTACAGATCGACAAAAAGTGAAAACCAAATTCATTGCACGATCACGATAAAAACGCGGGTTAAAACCCAAATTCTACAAAATCGGCAAAGATGAAAACAGAATAATGCAAGAAGTTATAGAAAGTGATCCATAGAAAGGACCTGACGAGGTCCTAATAAAATGGATTGCTATAAAATAACTTAAAGACTGGCCGGCACAAAAAGTCGGACCAGCCACAACAACCCAAGTTATAAGTAAAGCATTGGAAAGAGGTATAGCCAACCCTATAAAAGAGGATTACTATAACTTCGAAGAGCCCGACATGATGAAGTCGAAATCCTACAAAAAATTTACAAAGATAATCCTTGAAAGAGACCTAAACAAGGTCCAAGAAAGAGGATTATCAAGTAACTCGACAAGGCCTGACATGACGAAGTCGGCCCAGAAAGATAAGTTACAAAGATAATCCCTGAAAGAGACCTAAACAAGGTCCAAGAAAGAGGATTATCAAGTAATTCGATAGGGCCTGACGTGACGAAGTTGGCCCAGAAAGATAAGTTACAAAGATAATCCCTGAAAGAGACCTAAAACAAGGTCCAAGAAAGAGGATTATCAAGTAACTCGACAGGGCCCGACGTGACGAAGTCGGCCCAGAAAGATGTAAAGCTACAAAGGGTAATTCCCAAAAGAGACCTGAACAAGGTCCAAGAAAGAGGATTACCAAGTTACTCGATAGGACCCGACATGACGAAGTCGTGCCCAGGACACAAATTACAAAATAGTCCCCAAAAGAGACCTAAATGAGGTCCAAAAAGGAGGATTACAAACAAAACCAAGCCAAAGAGTCAAGATGGTCATGATAGGACAAAATCTGAGCCTACGAAGGTACCAAGACGAAGTGCAAGCAGACATGATATAAAAACTACTAAGTTATGATAACAGCAAGCTTCAGAGACCATCAAAATCATCTCGGTTCAAGATTTGGCAATCCGGTTCCCTTTCTGGACGACTGATCCCAGCAGTAGAAGTTGGAGAAGTCGGCACAGCAGAAGTCTTGGTAGTAGGCAGTGAAGGACGATCATCATCATCATCATCGGGATCGTCAGGGACAATCTTACCATCCCTAACAATATTGTCCAGGCTAATAAGGGAAAGGCTGAGATCTGGCACAAGAACTCAGAATTGCTCTTTCAGATTCTCATAAGCCGCAGTAACACTACCTACGAGATGACTTTGAAGTTCGGAGTAATCGGCCTGAACAGATTCCAACCTACCCCTGAGCTCCATCATCTCTCTATAAGTAGTAACATAGCTATCCTTATGTTTCTGAGCCATGTCCTCGGCCAGCTGCGCGGCAGCCGCCAGACCAACAGCCCGGGCCTTTTCCCCCTTCAGCTCCTTTTTCAGCTCGGAGACTTCCACCTCAAGCTCCTCCTTCAAACCCTTAATTCGGTCAAATTCTGATTTTGCCTCCTCCATAAAAGCCTTGGTAACATGGATAGGAAGATCTTAAGCAGTTCAGTATAAAGCCGCTCCCATGTGTGCCAGTGTAATACCACTCCGAGTAATAAAGTCTAAATGACGAAGAATGGATACATCGTCGGTAGGCATGACGCCATAGGGAGCAATTTGTTGGTCTACAAACCCAACTGCATCAAAATCGGGAGCACCAAGATTAAACGGCTCGATAGTCCGAGATCTTTTTGGAGGAGGAGCGACTGAAGGAGCAGAGGTACCAACTGAAGTCTGAGGCGGGTCGAACAAACGAACCCGAGGAATCGGGATCATCCTCCTCGGCCCAGGAGAGCTCGAGACAGACGGCTTCGACAAAACCTGGGAGGACCCTTCCCCGACCACCTTGACCGGGACGTTCTGAGCCGCGGTAGCCTTCCTCGCCTTCTTAAAGGCCTTCAGTGAGTCATTATTCTTCGACATCTCTGAAAAATAAGAAAAATGCAACAACTTACAAAGCCAGAAAAGAAAGCAGAAAACAAAAAAAAAATGGGGTCACAGTTTATAAAATACCCAAATATCCTCCAAAGCAGCAACAAAGGCCTGCTCAACCTCGTCTAACATCTCCTAGGTATACCTAGATACAACTACATTTCTCTGCCAAAGGCACACCATTCTCATCCAAGAAGAAAGGACGAGCTCCTTCAACAGCTCGGATCTTGAAAAAGTAATTCTTAAAATCTCGAAAAGACTCATCATACATGGAAAAGACCTTATGTCCAAGAAGCTTTCTTTTTGGTAGTTCCAGGCTTGGTCAATACAAACAGATACAGACAAAGGGTTAAAGAGGGCTTAACACCGAATTCATGGCAAACCAGTAGAACAATCTTAATAAAACCCCAAGAATTCGGATGAAGCTGAGATGGGACCTCGTTACAAGACCATAACAGGTCGGTCTCAAAGGAAGTAAAAGGAAGGGTAATATCCATCTGGCTAAAGAAGAAATCATATGCATAAAAGAAAGGATGCTCCCCCTGGGTCAGAACATGAAAGCAGACCCTGTCATTAGAATCGGGCGCCACCAACTCATAGTTGCATTCTTGATTCTCACTACTACATATTCGATGGTGTTTTCTAAACTCCGCACAAAACTCCGTTGAGAGCGCACCAATTGGGCTTTTGTAGCTCCAAAAAATCCACTTCGAGGGCAGGGAGGTCAGAATCCAACAGCATTTGCAGTCCTTTTCAGCCTCTGAATCAGATTTTTGCTCAGGTCCCTCAATTTCAGCCAGAAAATACCTGAAATCACAGAAAAACACACAAACTCATAGTAAAGTCCAGAAAAGTGAATTTTAACTAAAAACTAATAAAAATATAATAAAAACTAACTAAAACATACTAAAAACATACTAAAAACAATGCCAAAAAGCGTATAAATTATTCGCTCATCACAACACCAAACTTAAATTGTTGCTTGCCCCAAGCAATTGAAAATCAAATAAGATAAAAAGAAGAGAATATGCAATGAATTCCAAAAACATCTATGAAGATCAGTATTAATTAGATAAGCGGGGCTTTTAGCTTTTTGCCTCTTAACAGTTTTGGCATCTCACTCTATCCTTTGAAATTCAGAATGATTGGCTTCTATAGGAACTCAGAATCCAGATAATGTTATTGATTCTCCTAGTTAAGTATGATGATTCTTGAACACAGCTACTTTATGAGTCTTGGCCGTGGCCCAAAGCACTCTATCTTCCAGTATTACCACCGGATACATACATGCCACAAACACATAATTGGGTGAACCTTTTCAGATTATGACTCAGCTTTGCTAGAGTCCCTAATTAAAGGTGTCCAGGGTTCTTAAGCACACTCTTTTTGCTTTGGATCACGACTTTTTTTTTCTTTATTTTTCTTTTTCCCCTTTTTTTTCGTTTTTTTTTTTGTATTCACTGCTTTTTCTTGCTTCAAGAATCATTTTTATGATTTTTCAGATCCTCAGTAACATGTCTCCTTTTTCATCATTCTTTCAAGAACCATCATTCATGAACAACAAATTCAAAAGACATATGCACTGTTTAAGCATACATTCAGAGGTCAAAGTATTGCCACCACATCAAAATAATTAATCCGTTATAAAATTTAAAATTCATGCAATTCCTCTCTTTTTCAATTAAAAACATTTTTTTCATTTAAGAAAGGTGATGGATTCATACGACATTCATAACTTCAAGGCATAGACACTATGACACTAATGATCATGTAATAAGACACAAACATAGATAAACATAAGCACAAAAATTCGAAAAATAGAAAAATAAAGAACAAGGAGATTAAAGAACGGGTCCACCTTAGTAGTGGCGGCTTGTTCTTCCTCTTGAAGATCTTATGGAGTGCTTGAGCTCCTCAATGTCTCTTCCTTGCCTTTGTTGCTTCTCTCTCATGATTCTTTGATCTTCTCTAATTTCATGGAGGAGGATAGAATGTTCTTGGTGCTCCACCCTTAGTTGTCCTATGTTGGAACTTAATTCTCCTAGGGAGGTGTTGATTTGCTCCCAATAGTTTTGTGGAGGAAAGTGCATCCCTTGAGGCATCTCAGGGATTTCATGATGAGTGGGATCTCTTGTTTGCTCCATCCTTCTCTTAGTGATGGGCTTGTCCTTATCAATGAGGATGTTTCCCTCTATGTCAATTCCAACTGAATAACAGAGGTGACAAATGAGATGAGGAAAGGCTAACCTTGCCAAGGTAGAGGACTTGTCCGCCACCTTATAAAGTTCTTGGGCTATAACCTCATGAACTTCTACTTCCTCTCCAATCATGATGCTATGAATCATGATGGCCCGGTCTATAGTAACTTCGGACCGGTTGCTAGTGGGAATGATTGAGCGTTGGATAAACTCCAACCATCCCCTAGCCACGGGCTTGAGGTCATGCCTTCTCAGTTGAACCGGCTTCCCTCTTGAATCTCTCTTCCATTGAGCGCCCTCTTCACAAATGTCTATGAGGACTTGGTCTAACTTTTGATCAAAGTTGACCCTTTTTGAGTTTGAAAGGGACCTCGGGGATCACCTTCTTCTTGGCCACAACTTCATAGAAGTGGTCTTGATGCACCCTTGAGATGAATCTCTCCATCTCCCATGAGTCGGAGGTGGAAGCTTTTGCCTTCCCATTCCTCTTTCTAGAGGTTTCTCAGGCCTTAGGCGCCATAAATGGTTATGGAAAAATAAAAAGCAATGCTTTTACCACACCAAACTTAGAAGGTTTCCTCGTCCTCGAGCAAAAGAAGAAAGAAGAGAGTAGAAGAAGAAGAAATAGAGGAGATGGAGGTGGCTTTTATTCTGTTTTTGCTTTTTCAATTGATTTTATGACTTCCCATGATCATCAACCTATAGAAAATATAAAATAACAAAGGAAAATAGATAAATATAACATTGGGTTGCCTCCCAACAAGCGCTTCTTTAATGTCAGTAGCTTGACAGTGGGCTCTCACGGAGCCTCACAGATACTCAGAGCAATGTTGGAACCTCCCAACACCAGACTTAGAGTTTGAATGTGGGGGTTCAACACCAAACTTAGAAGTTGGTTGTGGCCTCCCAACACCAAACTTAGAGTTTGACTGTGGGGGCTCTGTTTTGAGAGAAGCTCTTCATGCTTCCTCTCCATGGTAACAGAGGGATATCCTTGAGCCTTAAACACAAAGGATTCTTTATTCACTTGAATGATCAATTCTCCTCTGTCCACATCAATCACAGCTTTTGCTGTGGCTAGGAAGGGTCTGCCAAGGATGATAGATTCATCCAAGCACTTCCCAGTCTCTAGGACTATGAAATCAGCAGGGATGTAATGGTCTTCAATCTTTACCAGAACATCCTCTACAAGTCCATAAGCTTGTTTTCTTGAATTGTCTACCATCTCTAGTGAGATTCTTGCAGCTTGCACCTCAGAGATCCCTAGCTTCTCCATTACAGAGAGAGGCATAAGGTTTATACTTGACCCTAAGTCACACAGAGCCTTCTTAAAGGTCATGGTGCCTATGGTACAAGGTATTAAAAACTTCCCAGGATCCTGTCTCTTTTGAGGTGATCTCTGCCTAGTCAAGTCATCCAGTTCTTTGGTGAGCAAAGGGGGTTCATCCTCCCAAGTCTCAGTACCAAATAACTTGTCATTTAGCTTCATGATTTCTCCAAGGTATTTAGCAACTTTCTTTTCAGTGACATTTTCATCCTCTTCAGAGGAAGAATACTCATCAGAGCTCATGAATGGCAGAAGTAAATCCAATGGAATCTCTATGGTCTCATTATGAGCCTCAGATTCCCATGGTTCCTCATTAGGGAACTCATTGGAGGCCAGTGGACGTCCATTGAGGTCTTCCTCAGTGGCGATCACTGCCTCTTCCTCCTCTCCAAGGTCAGAATCCACTTCGAGGGCAGTCTCTGAATCAGATTTTTGCTCAGGTCCCTCAATTTCAGCCAGAAAATACCTGAAATCACAAAAAAACACACAAACTCATAGTAAAGTCCAGAAAATTGAATTTTAACTAAAAACTAATAAAAATATAATAAAAACTAACTAAAACATACTAAAAACAATGCCAAAAAGCGTATAAATTATCCGCTCATCATAACACCAAACTTAAATTGTTGCTTGTCCCCAAGCAACTAAAGATCAAATAAGAAAAAAAGAAGAGAATATGCAATGAATTCCAAAAACATCTATGAAGATCAGTATTAATTAGATGAGCGGGGCTTTTAGCTTTTTGCCTCTGAACAATTTTGGCATCTCACTTTATCCTTTGAAATTCAGAATGATTGGCTTCTATAGGAACTTAGAATCTAGATAATGTTATTGATTCTCCTAGTTAAGTATGATGATTCTTGAACACAGCTACTTTATGAGTCTTGGCTGTGGCCCAAAGCACTCTGTCTTCCAGTATTACCACTGGATACATACATGCCACAGAAACATAACTAGGTGAACCTTTTCAGATTGTGACTTAGCTTTGCTAGAGTCCCCAATTAGAGGTGTCCAGGGTTCTTAAGCACACTCTTTTTGCCTTGGATCACGACTTTATTTTTACCCTTGCCTTTTGGTTTAAAGGGCTATTGGCTTTTTCTGCTTGCTTTCTCTCTTTTTTTTTTCGAACATAATCTCACTTTTTTTTGTATTCACTGCTTTTTCTTGCTTCAAGAATCATTTTTATGATTTTTCAGATCCTCAGTAACATGTCTCCTTTTTTCATCATTCTTTCAAGAGCCAACATTCATGAACAACAAATTCAAAAGACATATGCACTGTTCAAGCATACATTCAGAAGCCAAAGTATTGCCACCACATCAAAATAATTAATCTGTTATAAAATTCAAAATTCATGCAATTCTTCTCTTTTTTCAATTAAGAACATTTTTCATTTAAGAAAGGTGATGGATTCATAGGACATTCATAACTTTAAGGCATAGACACTAAGACACTAATGATCATAAGACACAAACATAGATAAACATAAGCATGAAAATTCGAAAAACAGAAAAATAAAGAACAAGGAGATTAAAGAACGGGTCCACCTTAGTGATGGCGGCTTGTTCTTCCTCTTGAAGATCTTATGGAGTGCTTGAGCTCCTCAATGTCTCTTCCTTGCCTTTGTTGCTCCTCTCTCATGATTCTTTGATCTTCTCTAATTTCATGGAGGAGGATGGAATGTTCTTGGTGCTCCACCCTTAGTTGTCCCATGTTGGAACTCAATTCTCCTAGGGAGGTGTTGATTTGATCCCAATAGTTTTGTGGAGGAAAGTGCATCCCTTGAGGCATCTCAGGGATTTCATGATGAGTGGGATCTCTTGTTTGCTCCATCCTTTTCTTAGTGATGGGCTTGTCCTCATCAATGAGGATGTCTCCCTCTATGTTAACTCCAACTGAATTACAGAGGTGACAAATGAGATGAGGGAAGGCTAACCTTGCCAAGGTAGAGGACTTGTCCGCCACCTTATAAAGTTCTTGGGATATAACCTCATGAACTTCTACTTCCTCTCCAATCATGATGCTATGAATCATGATAGCCCGGTCTATAATAACTTCAGACCGGTTACTAGTGGGAATGATTGAGAGTTGGATAAACTCCAACCATCCACTTGCCACGGGCTTGAGGTCATGCCTTCTCAGTTGAACTGGCTTCCCTCTTGAATCCCTCTTCCATTGAGCGCCCTCTTCACAAATGTCTGTGAGGACTTCTTCCAACCTTTAATCAAAGTTGACCCTTCTAGTGTAGGGTGTTCATCTCCTTGCATCATGGGCAAGTTGAATGCCAACCATACATTTTTCGGACTAAAATCTAAGCATTTTCCCCGAACCATTGTAAGCCAATTCTTTGGGTCCAGGTTCACACTTTGATCATGGTTATTGGTGATCCATGCATTGGCATAGAACTCTTGAACCGTTAAGATTCTGACTTGTTGAATGGGATTGGTAAGAACTTCCCAACCTCTTCTTCGGATCTCATGTTGGATCTCCGGATATTCACTCTTTTTGAGTTTGAAAGGGACCTCGGGGATCACCTTCTTCATGGCCACAACTTCATAGAAGTGGTATTGATGCACCCTTGAGATGAATCTCTTCATCTCTCATGACTCGGAGATGGAAGCTTTTGCCTTCCCTTTCCTCTTTCTTGAGGTTTCTCCGGCCTTAGATGCCATAAATGGTTATGGAAAAACAAAAAGCAATACTTTTACCACACCAAACTTAGAATGTTTGCTCGTTCTCGAACAAAAGAAGAAAGGAGAGAGTAGAAAAAAGTGGTTTGAATTTGAATGGTGAGGTAGGTGGGGTTTTATGAAGGATGGATGTGAGTGGTGAAGAGAATGGTGGGATTTGATAGGTGAGGGGCTTTTGGAAAAGAGGTGTTGAGGTGATTGGTGAATGGGTGAAGAAGAGAGAGAGAGTGGTGGGGTAGGTGGGGATCCTGTGGGGTCCACAGGTCCTGAGGTGTCAAGGATAATTCATCCCTGCACCAAGTGGCGGGCAAAAATGCTCCTTCTGCCAATCCTGGCGTTAAACATCGGGCTGGTATCCATTTCTGGCATTAAATGCCAGTTTGGTGCCCCTTTCTGGCGTTAAACGCCCAGGTGCCAGACTGGGCGTTAAACGCCCATTTGCTGCCCTTACTGGCGTCTAAACGCCAGCAAGTTTTTCCTCCAAGGTGTGCTATTTTTCTTTCTGTTTTTCATTCTGTTTTTGCTTTTTCAATTGATTTTGTGACTTCACATGATCATCAACCTACAGAAAACATAAAATAACAAAGGAAAATAGATAAATATAACATTGGGTTGCCTCCCAACAAGCGCTTCTTTAATGTCAGTAGCTTGACAGTGGGCTCTTATGGAGCCTCACAGATATTCAGAGCAATGTTCGAACCTCCCAACACCAAACTTAAAGTTTGAATGTGGGGGTTCAACACCAAACTTAGAAGTTGGTTGTGGCCTCCCAACACCAAACTTAGAGTTTGACTGTGGGGACTCTGTTTGACTCTGTTTTGAAAGAAGCTCTTCATGCTTCCTCTCCATGGTTACAGAAGGATATCCTTGAGCCTTAAACACAAGGGATTCTTTATTCACTTGAATGATCAATTCTCCTCTGTCAACATCAATCACAGCCTTTGCTATGGCTAGGAAGGGTCTGCCAAGGATGATGGATTCATCCATGCACTTCCCAGTCTCTAGGACTATGAAATCAGCAGGGATGTAATGGTCTTCAACCTTTACCAGAACATCCTCTACAAGTCCATAAGCTTGTTTTCTTGAATTGTCTGCCATCTCTAGTGAGATTCTTGCAGCTTACACCTCAAAGATCCCTAGCTTCTCCATTACAGAGAGAGGCATGAGGTTTATGCTTGACCCTAGGTCACACAGAGCCTTCTCAAAGGTCATGGTGCCTATGGTACAAGGTATTGAGAACTTCCCAGGGTCCTGTCTCTTTTGAGGTAATCTCTGCCTAGTCAAGTCATCCAGTTCTTTGGTGAGCAAAGGGGGTTCATCCTCCCAAGTCTCATTACCAAATAACTTATCATTTAGCTTCATGATTGCTCCAAGGTACTTAGCAATTTGCTCTTCAGTGACATCTTCGTCCTCTTCAGAGGAAGAATACTCATCAGAGCTCATGAATGGCAGAAGTAAATCCAATGGAATCTCTATGGTCTCAGTGTGAGCCTCAGATTCCCATGGTTCCTCATTAGGGAACTCATTGGAGGCCAGTGAACGTCCATTGAGGTCTTCCTCAGTGGCGCTCACTGCCTCTTCCTGCTCTCCAAATTCGGCCATGTTGATGGCCTTACACTCTCCTTTTGGATTCTCTTCTGTATTGCTTGGAAGAGTGCTAGGAGGGAGTTCAGTAACTTTCTTACTCATCTGACCCACTTGAGCCTCCAAGTTTCTAATGGAGGACCTTGTTTCAGTCATGAAACTTTGAGTGGTTTTGATTAGATTAGAGACCATGGTTGCTAAGTTAGAGTGGCTCTGCTTAGAATTCTCTGTCTATTGCTGTGACGATGATGGAAAAGGCTTGTTATTGCTAAACCTGTTTCTTCCACCATTATTGTTGTTGAAACCTTGTTGAGGTCTCTGTTGATCCTTCCATGAGAGATTTGGATGATTTCTCCATGAAGGATTATAGGTGTTTCCATAGGGTTCTCCCATGTAATTCACCTCTTCCATTGAAGGGTTCTCATGATCATAAGCTTCTTCTTCAGATGAAGCGTCCTTAATACTGCCTGGTGCAGCTTGTATTCCAGACAGACTTTGACAATATTTTGTTCTGAGCCAATATGGCATTCAGGGTATCAATCTCAAGAACTCCTTTCTTCTGATTCGTCTCATTGTTCACAGGATTCCGTTCAGAAGTGTACATG
Organism: Arachis stenosperma; assembly: GCF_014773155.1. Taxonomy (NCBI): domain Eukaryota; kingdom Viridiplantae; phylum Streptophyta; class Magnoliopsida; order Fabales; family Fabaceae; genus Arachis; species Arachis stenosperma. The sequence goes on along the minus strand of NC_080380.1, from coordinate 100,965,579 downwards.
AATTGGTTATTTGCAACCATTTCAATGAGTTCTTGAGCTTCTACAGGCGTCTTCTTCAGATGAAGAGATCCTCCAGTAGAGTTATCCAATGACATCTTGGACAGTTCAGACAGACTATCATAGAAGATACCTATGATGCTCCATTCAGAAAGCATGTCAGAGGGACACTTTCTGATCAATTGTTTGTATCTCTTCCAAGCTTCATAGAGGGATTCACCTTCCTTCTGTCTGAAGGTTTGGACTTCCACTCTAAGCTTACTCAATTTTTGAGGTGGAAAGAACTTTGCCAAGAAGGAATTGACTAGCTTTACCCAAGTGTTCAGGCTTTCTTTAGGTTGTGAGTCCAACCATATCCTAGCTCTGTCTCTTACAGTAAAAGGGAATAGCATAAGTCTGTAGACCTCAGGGTCAACCCCATTGGTCTTGACAGTGTCACAGATTTGCAAGAATTCAGCTAAAAACTGATGAGGATCTTCCAATGGAAGTCCATGGAACTTGCAATTCTTTTGCATTAGAGAAACTAATTGAGGCTTAAGCTCAAAGTTGTTTGCTCCAATGGCAGGGATAGAGATGCTTCTCCCATAGAAGTCGGGAGTAGGTGCAGTAAAGTCACCCAGCACCTTCCTTGCATTGTTGGCATTGTTGTTGTTTTCGGCTGCCATGTCCTCTTCTTATTTGAAGATTTCTGTTAGGTCCTCTACAGAGAGTAGTGCTTTAGCTTCTCTTAGCTTTTGCTTCAAGGTCCTTTCAGGTTCAGGGTCAGCCTCAACAAGAATGCTTTTGTCTTTGCTCCTGCTCATATGAAAGAGAAGAGAACAAGAAAATATGGAATCCTCTATGTCACAATATAGAGATTCCTTGAGGTGTCAGAGGAAAAAAAATAGAAGGAAGAGGTAGAAGAATTCGAACTTATCAAGAAAGATAGAGTTCGAATTGTGCATTGAGGAGTAGTGTTAGTCCATAAATAGAAGGATGTGAGAAAAGGGGAAGAAATTTTCGAAAATTAAAGTGAATTAATTAAAAGAAATTTTTAGGAAATGGTAAATGATTTTCGAAAAAAAAGATTGGGAAAGAAATAAAGTGATTTTTGAAAAAGATTTTGAAATTAGAAATCAAAAAGATATGATTGAAAATTTAATTTTGAAAAAGATGTGATTGAAAAGATATGATTGAAAAGATATGATGGAAAAACAATTTAAAAAGATTTGATTTTTAAAATTAATGACTTGGCTAACAAGAAATTTAAAAGATATGATTCAGACATTAAACCTTTCTCAACAGAAAAGGCAACATACTTGAAATGTTGAATCAAATCATTAATTGTTAGCAAGTATTTTTGAAAAATGGAAAGAAATTGATTTTGAAAATATATGATTGAAAAGATATGGTTTGAAAAAGATTTGATTTTGAAAAATTATAAAAACTTGAAAAAAAATTTGAATTAAAAACAAAATCTTCCCTCTTGTGCCATCCTGGCGTTAAATGCCCAGAATGGTATACATTCTGGCGTTTAACGCCCAAAATGCTACACTTTTGGGCGTTAAACGCCCAGCCAGGTACCATGGCTGGCGTTTAAACGCCCAGCCAGGTACCATGGCTGGCGTTTAAACGCCAGTTTTTCTTCCTCATTGGGCGTTTTGAACGCCCAGCTTTTTCTGTGTAATTCCTCTGCTGAATGTTTTGAATCTTCAATTCTCTGTATTATTGACTTGAAAAGACATAAATTAAAAAATTTTTTAGATTTTTAATAATGAGGAATAATCAAAATGAAACTAAAATCAAATAAACAATGCATGCAAGACACCAAACTTAGAAGTTTGTATACTACTGACACTAACAAATTGAGAATGCATATGAGAAACAACAAAACACTCAAGACAAGAGAATTTAAAGATCAGAGCAAGGAAATCATCAAGAACAACTTGAAGATCAATGAAGAACATAATGCATGTAATTTTCGAAAATTAGAAGAATAAAGACATGCAATTGACACCAAACTTAAAATTAGACACTAGACTCAAAAAAGAAACATAAAATATTTTTGGTTTTTATAATTTTGTAATTTTTTTTTGGTTTTTTCAAAAATTATATGGAGAAGAAAATAAAGAGATTCAAAATTTTTAATAAGAATTCCAGGAATCATGCAATGTTAGTCTAAAGCTTTAGTCTAAAGAAATTAGACATGGCTAGCCAAGCTTCAGTAGGACATTGCATTCAAGAGCTAAATTGATGAGAATCAATCAGCTTTGCTGATGAAGAAAACATCACCTTGAAACTCTAGAATTCATTCTTAAAAATTCTGAAGAAAAATACCTAATTTAAGCAACAAGATGAACCGTCAGTTCTCCAAACTCAAACAATCCCCGGCAACGGCGCCAAAAACTTGGTGCACGAAATTGTGATCATCAATGGCGCCATCAACATGGTACGCTCAATTGCAATCTCAACTCTTTATCACAACTTCGCACAACTAACCAGCAAGTGCACTGGGTTGTCCAAGTAATAAACCTTACGCGAGTAAGGGTCGATCCCACGGAGATTGTTGGTATGAAGCAAGCTATGGTCATCTTGTAAATCTCAGTCAGGCGGATTCAAATGGTTATAGAGGATTAATGACTAAAAGATGAATAAAACATAAAATAAAGATAGAGATACTTATGTAATTCATTGGTGAGAACTTCAGATAAGCGTATGGAGATGTTTTGTCCCTTCCGTCTCTCTGCTTTCCTACTGTCTTCATCCAATCCTTCTTACTCCTTTCCATGGCAAGCTGTATGTTGGGCATCACCGTTGTCAGTGGCTACAGTCCCGTCCTCTCAGTGAAAATGTTCAACGGCTCTGTCACAGCACGGCTATTCAGCTGTCAGTTCTCGATCATGTCGGAATAGAATCCAGTGATTCTTTTGCGTCTGTCAATAACGCCCCACAATCGCGAGTTTGAAGCTCGTCATAGTCATTCAATCCTTGAATCCTACTCAGAATACCACAGACACGGTTTAGACCTTCAGGATTCTCTTGAATGCCGCCATCAATTCTAGCTTATACCACGAATATTCTGATTAAGGAATCCAAGAGATAAACATTGAAGCTTTGATTGCTTGTAGAACGGAAGTGGTTGTCAGGCACGCGTTCTTAAGTGAGAATGATGATGAGCGTCACATAATCATCACATTCATCATGTTCTTGGGTACGAATGAATATCTTAGAACAAGAAAAAGTTGAATTGAATAGAAGAACAATAGTAATAGCATTAATACTTGAGGTACAGCAAAGCCCCACACCTTAATCTATGGTGTATAGAAACTCTACCGTTGAAAATACATAAGAACAAGGTCTAGGCATGGCCGTGAGGCCAGCCCCCAAAACGTGATCTAAGATAGCATAGGACTGATCAAAGATAAAAATACAATAGCAAAAGGTCCTATTTGTAGAGAACTAGTAGCTTAGGGTTTACAAAGATGAGTAAATGACATAAAAATCCACTTTCGGGCCCACTTGGTGTGTGCTTGGACTGAGCATTGAAGCTTTCATGTGTGGAGACTTTTCTTGGAGTTAAACGCCAAAATTCTTGAGCTGACTTGGAACGCCTGTTTGGGCCATCAAATCTCAGGCAAAGTATGGACTATTAAATATTGCTGGAAAGCCCAGGATGTCTACTTTCCAACGTAATTGAGAGCGCGCCAATTGGGCTTCTGTAGCTCTAGAAAATACACTTCGAGTGCAGGAAGGTCAGAATCCAACAGCATCTGCAGTCCTTTTTAGCCTCTGAATCAGATTTTTGCTCAGGTCCCTCAATTTCAACCAGAAAATACCTGAAATCACAGAAAAACACACAAACTCATAGTAAAGTCTAGAAAAGTGAATTTTAACTAAAAACTAATAAAAATATAATAAAAACTAACTAAAACATACTAAAAACATACTAAAAACAATGCCAAAAAGCGTATAAATTATCCGCTCATCAGAAATCAACAACAAACACACGAAGCCCTAAAAAGAAGCTAAAAACATGAAAATCACCCAAAGCATACATAAGGACGAAAGAAGACCAGGAAACAGGCGTCACAACAATAAACCAAGCACAGAAACAAGGAAAAGGTTCAAGCTTTCCAACGTACAAAATCAGAGCGTCATCAAAGAATCGAAAACAAGGCAGCAGAAATAAAATGGTGAAAGAGAAAGCAAAACCATCCTGGAAGAAAGCCTTGAAGAAAAAAGTTGAAAAGAGGAGTGGAGCAGCGAAGATCGACCGCGAAGCAAAAGCACCAGCAAATGCCAAAACGTTACAGAGAAAAAATGAGAATGCAGGATAAAAGCGACAAAATGCTCGAGTTCGGCTTCACCCGAGAAGGCTTGAAGTCCTAAAACCAAGACTCGACCTCCAAATAAAGACCGAGCTCGAGCAGGGGCACTGTTCATACCCTGGGTCGAGCAGTCCGACTCGAGATGTTCTATAGACGAAGTAACCGACCTCTTCAGGTCAGGACAACCCGACCTCTTCTCAAAGAGCTCGGCCAAGCTACTAGGGAAGCCCAGTAAAGGGCCCAAAATAGAGGAACACGACCCAAATCCTAAAGCAACCCAAGCCTACCAAGGGAAGGGCGGTTCCCCTGAAGATAAGATGACCGCACTTGAAGATAAGATAAAAGATAAGATAAGATAACTAACTTATCTTATCTACAAAGGTCACCCTACACCATTATAAATACACTGGAGCACCCAGGTATAACTCATACTCTGATTCTACTCAATACCTGCTTAATACCTGTTCCGAGGGTTACCTGAAACTGTAGGTCGATCTCGGACGAGATCTTCTGTACTGGTCGGAGCTGTTGTGTCCGACTTGTTGGACTGGTTGCACTGCTGATCCTTCGTCACCGGAAGGTGGGGGGTACCTGCAAGAGACTCCGATGCTTAAGTTAGCATGGGTATTAAACAGGTTTTATGTAGAATCAGAGTATGAGTTATACCTGGGTGCTCCAGTGTATTTATAATGGTGAGAAGTGACCTTCTTAGATAAGATAAGTTAGTTATCTTATCTTATCTATATCTTTAAGTGAGGTCATCTTATCTTCAAGGGAACCGCCTTTATCTTTCTGGGCTTTAGCCGCCTTTAGATTGGGCTATGTTCCTTCGTTTTGGGCCTGCTTTGGGCTCCTTTGGCGAGTTGGCCGAGCTCTTTGAGAAGAGGTCGGGCATTTGGCCGAGCTCTTTGAGAAGAGGTCGGGCATTTAGCCGAGCTCTTTGAGAAGAGGTCGGGCATTTAGCCGAGCTCTTTGAGAAGAGGTCGGGCATTTGGCCGAGCTCTTAGAGAAGAGGTCGGATAGCCTGACCTGAAGAGGTCGGTTGACTTGTTGCTAAACATCCCAGGTCGGACATCTTGACCCAGGGTATGAACAGTGCCCCTGCTTGAGTTCGATCTTTTCGTGAGATCGTGTTTTTCAGAGCTTCGATCTCTTTGGAAGTCGTGCTCAAGCATCTGTCTGGCTTTGATTCTTCATTGCTTTGAAATCTTTTGCAGATTTTCTAGAGGTTTGGTACTTCACAGTCCGTCCTCTTTTGAGTAGTAGTGTGGGTTTTCTACCCTTGCCTTCTGGATCACTCCTTGCTTTTGTGTTGACAACCCTCTGCTTTGGTGAAGTTATCCTTGCGGCTTGATATCCGGACTCTTAGCGACTTTTGTCTGATGACTTTTTAGTTTTCTTTGTATAGAACCTTTTTAGTCTCGGATGACGTACGTAGCCCTGTTTGAGATTTGTGCTTTCTTTGAGTGGAGTTGTATCCCTTTTAGCTAAGCACTTTTGAGCTTTAAGGTTTTTTCTTAACCTTTTGGCTTGTTCTTTTTTTGAGATTTGTACTTGCGCCTCTTCTTAGCTGACGTCGACCTGTACGACTTTGCCCCTGCTTGAGTTCGATCTTTCCGTGAGATCGTGCTCTCTTTGGGGGAAGTCGTACTCAAGCATCCTGACTTTGGTCGATCTTGAGTAGTTTTATCTTGTGCGAGTTTGGCATTGCCTTTTTTAGTTTGTTGAGAGGTCTTTTCAGCCTTCTTCCGACTTGTTTGTCTTCACTGTTCGGGCTTTTTTAGTCATAATCCAACAACTTTTTAGGTATAGTTCCTGATGGGAAACCTTTTATAGTCTGTTTGGATGACTTTTTAGCGCCGTTTTGATTTGTGCTTTTGCCTTTTAAGTAGTGTCTTTTTTCAAGACTTCGTACCTTTTTTAGCAAAGCATTTCTGGCATTCCTCTGGCCGTTTGCGAGATGTCTTTGTCCCCTTTGTGGATCTTTGTAGAGTGTCGGTATTTTGTTGTCCGACCTCTTTTGATCACTGCCGGTTTTGTCCACTTTCTGCTTGGTTGAGGTGGTCCTTGGGGCTAACTTGTTCGACGACTTTTTAGTGTTCTTTGGTAGAACCTTTTTAGTTGGTCTGAACAATTTTGATAGCCTTGTCATGGAGCCGTGGCTTTTTGGGCAAAGCTATGTCCCTTTTAGCGCACGCTTTTCGTTGGTCCAATTTCTCGTGTCGACGAGCTGTAGCTTTCGTTGGTTCGACTTCTTGTCGGTCCAAGCTGTGGTTTTCGTTGGTCCGACTTCTTCTTTGTCGGTCCAAGCTGTAGCTTTTGTTGGTCCGACTTTTTCTTGTTGTTCCAAGCTGTAGCTTTGGGCCGGCTTCTTCGTGTCGGTCGCTTCTAAGTTATTTCTAGTAATCCTCTTTATTGGACCTCTGTCAGGTCTCTTTCAGGGATTACTTTTTATAACTTTTTGTTTATGGGACGACTTCTTTACGTCAGTCCCTTCTCCAAGTTATTTTTGTAATCCTCTTTCTTGGACCTTTGTCAGATCTCTTTCAGGGATTACTTTTATAACTTGTCCGTTGTAGGAGACTGACTTCTTTATGTCGATCTCTTCTAAGTTATTTCGTAACCCTCTTTCTTGGACCTTTGCCAGGTCTCTTTCAGGGATTACTTTTATAACTTATTTTTGTAGGAAACCGACTTCGTTAGGTCGATCTCTTCTAAGTTATATCGTAACCCTCTTTCTTGGACCTTTGCCAGGTCTCTTTCAGGGATTTGCTGATAACTTGGGTTTGACTTGGTCCGACTTCTCAACGTCGGCCAGTCTTTAAGTTACTATTTTAGCAATCCGTAAGACCTCGTCAGGTTCTTTTTTGGATCACTTTCGATAACTTCTTACATTATTCTGTGTTCATCTTTGCCGATTTTGTCGTGATCGGGCGATGATTTTGGTGTTTCACCTTGCCGACCTGCTGTAGTCGGGCGTCTTGGTAGGAAACTTTTTAGGGAATCTGCAATCTTTTAAACAATAATATAAAGATAAGAGTGTGTACATGTTATTACTTACCTTTCTAGGTCGGGCAATCTTTTTGGATCTCGGCCTGGCGCCCTTTTTAGATTGCAGGCATGCCATGTCCTTGGTAGCTCTTGCCCTTCAAGTTCGGGCAGTCTGTAGCAACCTTTCCCCTGTTCTTCTAAACAACTTGGTATGGTCCTTTCCAGTTGGGTGCTAGCTTTCCTTCTCCAGGTCGAGTTGTTCCGATATGCCCATAGGACTTGTGGGAGCTCTTCAGCCCAAGCTCCCTTTGTGTCCTTTAGTCTCCGTTTTAACCTAGCTAGTATGTCTTTGTTGGCAGCTTCTGCTTGTCCATTGGCTTGTGGGTGTTCTACGGATGTGAATTGGTGCTTTATTTTCAAGTTAGCCACTCTTTTCTTGAAACCTGTGTCCGTGAATTGAGTGTCATTGTTTGTGGTGATGGAGTAAGAAATCCCAAACCTTGTAATAATGTTCTTGTACAAGAATTTCTGACTTCTTTGAGCAGTGGCATTAGCTAGGGGCTCTGCCTCAATCCATTTTGTGAAGTAATCCACCCCTACAATGAGGAACTTGACTTGTCCCGATCCTTGGAGAAATAGTCCGAGGAGGTCGAGTCCCCTTTTTGCGAACGGCCAAGGTGATGTTACACTGATGAGCTCCTCTGGTGGGGCAATGTGGAAGTTGGCATGCTTTTTGATGTAAAGCTTTGACTTTGTATTTGGGTTTTTGCTCTGTTGTTGCCTCCAAAGGGTGCCCTTGGACTTTTGTGTGAGTCCCGGGGTTTCCCTTTTACTGCCACGTCTGTCACTTTATGTTTTTACTGATATTGTCCGAGTTGTTTCCTTATTTGCCCGAGTTGTTTGGTAGTAACCCCATAGTTGACCTATGTCTTTGAGATATATATTAAGATCCCAGACGGCATTCCTGATTTGGCTGGATGACCCTGAGTACATCCCTTATACCGCCTTCAAGATTGACTTTGTTGTGGTCTTGTAATGTAGCCTGGATGAGGCTTCTGTTATTGCCCCCTGGTTTGGTGTTGGCTAAAAAATGCATCAGCTCGGGCGTTCTGCTCCCGAGGTATGTGTTTGGACCTCATATCCCCGAATTGTCCGAGCTGTTGGTGCTGGCTGGTTTTGAAAGTGCATCAGCTCGGGCGTTCTGCTCCTGAGGTATGTGTCAGACCTCATATCCCCGAATTTGTCCGAGCTGTTTTCTATTTTTGTCCAGGGTCCCCCGAATTGCCCGAGATGTTCTCTGGTTTTGTCCAGGGTCCCCCAAATTATCTGAGCTATCCTCTGTAGGATTCTTCCAGCTAAGTTTTTCTGTAGGATGCCTTTTACGGGCTGGTTGGTCCGAACTCTGATAGTGTGAGCTTGAGAGTATGGGTGGAGTCATCGAGAGGTGAGTATGAGGGTGTAGGCAAACTTTTTCTATCTGTTGATGGTTTAGTTCGGTCCCTTGTAGAGCTTTGCTGATGAAGTAGACGGGTTGTTGCCCACTTTCATCTTCTCTGACTAGTGCTGAGGCTATTGCCTGACTTCCCACTGCGAGGTGTAATGAGTTCTTCACTTTCCCGTGGTCTGGAAAGGATGGGTGGTTGCCCCAAGAATTTTGAAATCTCGGAAGGCTTGTTCGTACTCCGTTGTCCTTTTCAACTCGTCCGACCTCCTTGGTGTGAGGTGGACGTTCAACTCGTCCGACCTCTTTGGTGTGAGGTAGATGTTTAACTCGTTCGACCTCTTTGGTATGTGGTGGACCTTCAACTCGTCCGACCTCTTGGTTGTGAGGTGGACCTTCAACTTGTCCGACCTCTTTGGTGTGAGGTGGACCTTCAATTCGCCCGACATCTTCGGTGTGAGGTGGACCTTCAACTTGTCCGACCACTTTGGTGTGAGGTGGAGCTTAAACTCGTTCGACCTCTTTGGTATGAGGTGGACCTTCAACTCGTCCGATCTCTTGGTTGTGAGGTGGACCTTCAACTTGTCCGACCTCTTTGGTGTGAGGTGGAGCTTAAACTCGTTCGACCTCTTTGGTATGAGGTGGACCTTCAACTCGTCCGATCTCTTGGTTGTGAGGTGGACCTTCAACTTGTCCGACCTCTTTGGTGTGAGGTGGACCTTCAATTCGCCCGACATCTTCGGTGTGAGGTGGACCTTCAACTTGTCCGACCTCTTTGGTGTGAGGTGGACCTTCAACTCGCCCGACCTCTTCGGTGTGAGGTGGACCTTCAACTTGCCCAATTCTTTGTTATGAGGTGGGCCTTCAACTCGTCCGACCTCTTTCTCCTTTTTGCTTTTGATTGGGCGAGGTGGTGGGATCTTCTCCGATTGATCTTCTCTTTTCTTGGACTCTTTATCCTTGTCTCGTGGTGGGTTAGGAGAATTCGGTTTTTTAGCTTTCTCCTAGTCGAGAGTTCTCTTCCATGTTGATGTATTTTTGTTCCCGTTCCTGTACCTCGTTCAGAGATGTTGGGTGCTTCTTGGATATTGAGTGGCTGAGAGGTCCTTCTCTTAGGCCATTGATGAGTCCCATGATGGCCGCTTTTGTTGGAAGACTTTGTATGTCAAAGCATGCGTTGTTGAATCTTTCCATGTAGCTGTGAAGGCTTTTCTGATCTCCTTGTTTAATTCCCAGCAAGCTTGAAGTGTGTTTGGCTTTATCCTTCTGGATGGAGAACCTGGCGAGGAATCTTCTTAACAAGGTCGTCAAACTTGTGATGGATCTTGGAGACAAACTGTCGAAGCACCATATTGCTGTCTTCGTTAGAGTAGTCGGGAAGACTTTGCATCGAATGGCGTCCGATGTGTCGGTGAGGTACATTCTTCTGAAATTACTGAGATGATGGCTTGGATCCAATGTGCCGCCGTACGGGATCATGTCGGGAGCCTTGAAGTCCTTTGGGACTTTAGCTTTTATGATATCTTTGGTGAATGGGTCTTGATCTTTGTAGGGGCTGTCTTCGTGACCGGATCGAGTTGTTTTGGCCTTGAGATCTGCTTCGAGTTTTAGGAGCTTGTCCTTTATTTTAGGAGCTTGTCCTTTAACTCGTGGCATCACCTAACTTCCCTTCGTAGGTCTCTCTCGGCTTCTTGTTGATGTTCCACCTTTTTTTTCGAGTTGCTTTAAGCGATCTTGAAGTGCCTCCATAGCCTCCTCTTTTGGCGAATTCTCGCCTTTGGTGGGTTGAAGAGTATCTTTTGGTGTAGTATCCGCGTCTTTGTGCGGTGTTCTATCCTCTAGATCTGAATCATGGTCGTTGTCATGGTTGTCCGCCATGGTGATGGGATGACTTCCAGGGTCCCCGGCAACGGCGCCAATGTTCCGAGGGTTACCTGAAACTGTAGGTCGATCTCGGACGAGATCTTCTGTACTGGTCGGAGCTGTTGTGTCCGACTTGTTGGACTGGTTGCACTGCTGATCCTTCGTCACCGGAGGGTGGGGGGTACCTGCAAGAGACTCCGATGCTTAAGTTAGCATGGGTATTAAACAGGTTTTATGTAGAATCAGAGTATGAGTTATACCTGGGTGCTCCAGTGTATTTATAATGGTGAGAAGTGACCTTCTTAGATAAGATAAGTTAGTTATCTTATCTTATCTTTATCTTTAAGTGAGGTCATCTTATCTTCAAGGGAACCGCCTTTATCTTTCTGGGCTTTAGCCGCCTTTAGATTGGGCTATGTTCCTTCGTTTTGGGCCTGCTTTGGGCTCCTTTGGCGAGTTGGCCGAGCTCTTTGAGAAGAGGTCGGGCATTTGGCCGAGCTCTTTGAGAAGAGGTCGGGCATTTAGCCGAGCTCTTTGAGAAAAGGTCGGGCATTTAGCCGAGCTCTTTGAGAAGAGGTCGGGCATTTGGCCGAGCTCTTTGAGAAGAGGTCGGGCATTTGGCCGAGCTCTTTGAGAAGAGGTCGGATAGCCTGACCTGAAGAGGTCGGTTGACTTGTTGCTAAACATCCCAGGTCGGACATCTTGACCCAGGGTATGAACAATACCCTTGCTAACTTAAGCATCGGAATCCCTTGCAGGTACCCTCACCCTCCGGGGATGAAGGATCAGCACCACCATCAAGTCCAACAAGTCAGACACAACAGCTCCGACCAGTACAGAAGATCTTGTCCGAGATCGACCTACAATTTCAGGTAACCCTCGGAACAGGTACTAAGCCAAGATCTACAAAATTACCTAGGGTAGGCACCCACGTGTATATATTTCACATATTTTCTATTTTTAATAAAGTTTTTCAGATTTTCTACAAAATCTCTTTATCAAGACGCATTATTTTGAAAACGCAAAATTCATCGCCCGATTTATAAAGCTACAGATCAGCAAAAGTGAAAACCAAATTCACTGTCCGACGAAATCGACAAAGAATGAAAACCAAATTTATCAAAGATCGACCAAGCGAGGATCAAACTCTACAAAATCGGCAAAGATGAAAAGCGATAAAAATAGAATAATGCAAGAAGTTATAAAAAGCAATCCATGAATAGAGACCTGACGAGGTCTGAAACAAAAATGGATTGCTAAGAAATAACTTGTAATGGACCGATGCAAAAGAAGTCGGACCAGATCAAAAGCGACATAGTTATAAAAAGTAAACCCAAGGGGTTACTAGAAATAACTCAAGAAAAGATCAACTAAGAGAATCAACTAACAGAAGGCGCGCGTCAAAAGAGAGACCCGAAAGAACATGACCTCGCCAAAATCAATTTACAAAGTATTCTATCAAAGAATACTCAAACAAACAACTAGCCTTAAAAGGGACACTTCAACTAAGGCAGAAAATAAACAAAGCACAAAGGCAATCAAAAGAGGTCGGACAATAAACACTCTGAAGATTCCCGGAAAGTGCTAAAGAAAGATGCAGGCAAGCATATCACAAAAAAAAAACAATGCAGTTACCATAAAACAAGACTCAAGAGGCCGCTTGAAGCCGACCCCAAGAGCAAGAGAAACTATTTTGTTTTTCAAAACAAAGTTTCTAAAGTAGCAACTGGAGTATCCAAAGTCAGAGATCACAAACTTACAAAAATAAAAAGTTCAACAGCCCACAAAAACCGGGCTATACACAAACATATCAGAGAAATTATAAAGGATCCAAAGGCTTCTCAGTAGCAACATCTTGGGAAGAAAGAGGGCGAGTCTGAAGGGGAATTGCATCCACTGTCCCCTCATCCCGATTCAAAATCTGGACGTCTGGATCAGATTCTGGCTGAGTGGCTTCAACTGCCGGAGTTGAGGAAGGCGGGACAACAGAGGCTTTGGCAGAAGTAACCGGAGGAGGGACGACATCATCATCATCATCAGGGTCATCAGGAACGATCTTACCATCCTTTACAATGTTGTCCAAACTAAAAAGGGTAAGATCGAGCTCGGCGCAAGAACTCGGACCTGATCCTTCAGATTTTCATAAGCAGCATTCACACTACCTACAAGATGACCTTGGAGCTCGGCATAGTCAGCTCGGGCAGAATCCAAATTCTTCCAAAACTCCACCATCTCTCTATAGGTCCAGACATAACTATCCTTATGCTTCTGGGCCATCTCCTCAGACAGATTCACCAAGGCCTTAGCCGCTGTAGCCCAAACCTTTTCACCCTCTAACTCTTTCTCCAGTTTTGCCACCTTCTTTTCGAGATCCTCCTTTAATCCCTTGATCCTATCATATTCCGACTTGGCCTCCTCTATGAAAGCCTTAGTGGCATTAACAGGGACATCCTGAGCAGTCCAGAACAAGGCCGCTCCCATGTGCGCCATTCTCACACTATTTCGGGTAATAAATTTCAGATGGTGAAAGATGGATACATCATCTGTAGGCATAATATCGTAAGGAGCAATTTGTTGGTCAACAAACCCCATAGCATCAAAGTCAGGGGCATCCAAATTGAAGGGCTCAGCAGTTCTCGGCTTTTTAGGAGAAGGCCCAGCAATAGACGGGGAGGCAGCACTGGAAGACGGCAGAGGAGGAACAGAGGAGGCTAACCGGACGTCAGGAGTCGGGATGATCTTTTTAGGACCAGAAGCGTCCGAGGTCGACCTCTTCAAAGAAGCCCTAGATGACCCCTCCTCAGGAACCTTGGCCGAGAGGTTTAGGGCAGCAGTTGCCTTCTTCGCCTTTTTAAAGGCCTTCATAGCATCATTGTTTTTAACCATCTATGAAAATATGCAGCAAGAAAACCAAGTTATAAATCGAAAAGAAAAGGGATAAACTCAACAAAATAAAGCAACACAACAGATACAAAAGAAGTCGACCACTACCTAGCTCATCTCGGAGAAGTGAAGGATCTCCTAGAAATTTCATGGTATCAAGATGGGGAGGCTGCCCCCAGTTCTCTTCTAACACAGTAACAAGGGCTTGTTCGATCTCATCCAACATCTCCCAGGAATATCTAGACACCACTACATTTTGTTGCCTGATGAGCGGATAATTTATACGATTTTTGGCATTGTTTTTAGTATGTTTTTAGTAGTTTTAGTTGAGTTCTTAGTATATTTTTATTAGTTTTTAGTTAAAATTCACTTTTCTGGACTTTACTATGAGTTTGTGTGTTTTTCTGTGATTTCAGGTATTTTCTAGCTGAAATTGAGGGACCTGAGCAAAAATCTGATTCAGAGACTGAAAAGGACTACTGATGCTGTTGGATTCTGACCTCCCTGCACTCGAAGTGGATTTTCTGGAGCTACAGAAGCCCAATTGGCGAGCTCTCAACGGCGTTGGAAATTAGACATCCTGGGCTTTCCAGCAATATATGATAGTTCATACTTTGCTCAAGATTTGATGGCCCAAACCGGCGTTCAAATTCACCTTCAGAATTCCCAGCGTTAAACGCCGGAACTGGCACCAAAATGGGAGTTAAACGCCCAAACTGGCACAAAAGCTGGCGTTTAACTCCAAGAAGAGTCTCTACACGAAAATGCTTCAATGCTCAGCCCCAGCACACACCAAGTGGGCCCGGAAGTGGATTTTTATGTCATTTACTCATCTTTGTACACCTTAGGCTACTAGTTCTCTATATATAGGACCTTTTACTATTGTATTCTAATCTTCTGATCTTCGAATCTTCGGACATCTAGTTCTTAGATCATTTGGGGGCTGGCCTCACGGCCATGCCTAGACCTTGTTCTTATGTATTTTCAACGGTGGAGTTTCTACACACCATAGATTAAGGTGTGGAGCTCTGCTGTACCTCGAGTATTAATGCAATTACTATTGTTCTTCTATTCAATTCTGCTTGTTCTTGTTCCAAGATATCACTTGTTCTTCAACTTGATGAATGTGATGATCCGTGACACTCATCATCATTCTCACCTATGAACGTGTGACTGACAACCACCTCTGTTCTACCTTAGATTGGGTGAATATCTCTTGGATTCCTGATACACGATGCATGGTTGATCGCCTGACAACCGAGCGCTCGCCTGACAAACAAGCCAGCCATTCCATGAGATCAGAGTCTTCGTGGTATAGGCAAGAATTGATGGCGGCATTCAAGAGAATCCGGAAGGTCTAACCTTGTCTGTGGTATTCTGAGTAGGATTCAATGATTGAATGACTGTGACGTGCTTCAAACTCCTGAGGGCGGGACGTTAGTGACAGACGCAAAAGAATCACTGGATTCTATTCCGGCCTGATCGAGAACCGACAGATGGATAGCCGTGCCATGACAGGGTGCGTTGAACATTTCCACTGAGAGGATGGGAGGTAGCCACTGACAACGGTGAAACCCTTGCATAAGCTTGCCATGGAAAGGAGTAAGAAGGATTGGATGAAGACAGTAGGAAAGCAGAGAGATGGAATGGACAAGCATCTTCATACGCTTATCTGAAGCTCTCACCAATGATATACATAAGTATCTCTATCTTTATCTTTATGTTTTATTCATATATCATCTATACCCATTCGAGTCTGCCTGACTAAGATTTACAAGGTGACCATAGCTTGCTTCATACCAACAATCTCCGTGGGATCGACCCTTACTCGCGTAAGGTTTATTACTTGGACGACCCAGTGCACTTGCTGGGTAGTTGTGCAAAGTTGTGTTTATGCCATGGTATTGAGCACCAAGTTTTTGGGGCCATTACTAGGGATTATTTGAGTTGTGAAAAGTTGTGATCACAATTTCGCACACCATTGCCACTCCAAAGGAAAAGCAGGTTCATCATTCTCATCCAGAAAAAAGGGACGAGCTCCTTCAACAGCTCGGACCTTGAAGAAATAATTCTTAAAATCACGGAAGGATTCATTATACATGGAGAAAACTTTTTTTCCCTAGAAAGCTCGGAAAGAAACCCAGGCGGCCTTCTTCTTAACCACACCAAGCTTTGTCAGAACAAAGAGGTAAAAGAAGAGGGATTGGAAAGGTTGGACACCCAATTCATGACACAACAATTGAAAAATTTTTATGAAACCCTAGGAATTGGGATGGAGTTGGTCTCAAAAGGAGTAAAAGGTAGAGTAATATTCATCTGACTAAAAAATAAATTGTACGCATAGAAAAAAGGGCGATCTCCAGTAGCCCGAGTGGAAAAACAAACTCTCTCTTCAGAAGTAGGGGATACAAGCTCATAGTTCTTCTCATCACTACCATTACTACAAATCCTATGGAATTTCCTAAGTTGCTCACAAAATTCAGAGTCAACCAGTGAAATACACAAAAGAACCATAGAATCCACCCAGTTGGCCATGCCAGCAGGAACTTGGGAGGATGTCTCGACAATATTCTTATGGGAAGACATGGATCAACTATTCCTACAAAAAGGAAAAAGGGGGGTTACTAATCAAACAGCTCGGGCAAAGTGAGGAAGAATAGCTCAGAGAAAAATGGATACAAACTCAAAAACTACAGCATACAAAATATCAGAAATAACAAAAAAAAGAAAACCCCATAACACAACCCAAAGTCCTGGGGCATCCTTTGGAGGTAGTAATAGAGTAAGAGCTAAAGCCTACGACCCGACGTCTACCAGCAAGAGAAGAACCTTCTTCTCAAAACAGGCGACACTCCGAAAAGAACTTTCACAAACCAAAAAGCTATCAAAATCACCTTTCTACACAGCAACCTTTTTTTTGGGAATCAAACAAACTCATCATTCCAAAAGCAACAAAACCGAAGATACAAGTAGAAACGGTAGCTACATGTAAAACCCTAAAAGTGTCACCTATCAAGAAATGCGCCAAGATTCAACAAAGAGACTCTTAGAGCATGCATTACGGCAGCAATCAGAAGCAACAAAAATAGAGAAAAGATTCAAACTTTCGAACACAAATGCAAGCAAGATCAAATCTTTTCATGACCAAACAGAACTTTAAAAGGAAATAGCGTAAAAAGAAGAAGAAGAAAACCAACCTGAAGTAGATGACAAAAGAGGCAACGAACAGGCTGCGAAGCACGAAGACGAAGGAGCTTGAGAAACGAAAAGGTAAGGCGCCAACAGTTAGAGAAGGAAAAGCAAAGAGAGAAAAACTGAAGCTTTGCAAAATTCAAAAGATACAAAGAGGGAAGCGGAAGAAACGGCCAAAGAGGAATTAAACGAGTCTTTAAAAACTCTCCCACGTTTCCAAGAAAAAGTACGGAGAACAAAACGCACATACCATTAAAAGAGGAGAGAGAAAAATGTTCCGCATTCAAGCTACCAAATAAAAGCTCTACGGCGAGTTTGACAAAATGCTCGAGCTCGACTTTTCCAAATAAAAAGATCGAAGACTAGCAAAAGGCACGACCTCAAGGGAAACACCGAGCATGGAGCAGAGGCACTGTTCATGCCCTGGGTCGAGCTGTACGACCCAGGCGGATCAACGACAAATCGACCGACCTCTTCATATCAGTTCTACCCGACCTCTTTATGAAAAGAGGTCGGCCAAATCACTACAGAGGCCCAAGAAGGCCCAAGAAAGAGGAACACAATCCAAATCTAAAGGCAGCCCGAAGCCTAGAGAGATAAATGCGGTTCCCTTAAAGATAAGATAACTTCACTCAAAGATAAGATAAGATAACTATCTTATCTCCAAAAAGGTCACTCTACGCTATTATAAATACACTGGAGCACCCAGGTATAACTCATACTCTGATTCTACTAAAAACCTGCTTAATACCCTTGCTAACTTAAGCATCGGAGTCCCTTGCAGGTACCACCACCCTCCGGTGACGAAGGATCAGCCCCATCACCAAGTCCATCAAGCCGGACACATCAGCTCTAACCCGTACAGAAGATCTCATCTGAGATCAACTTACAGTTTTAGGTAACCCTTGGAACAGGTAGCTAACCATTGGACTGTCCCTCTGTCGTTGATGAGCGGATAATTTATACGCTTTTTGGCATTGTTTTTAGGTAGTTTTTAGTAAGTTCAAGCTACTTTTAGGGATGTTTTCATTAGCTTTTATGTTAAATTCACATTTCTAGACTTTACTATGAGTTTGTGTGTTTTTTTGTGATTTCAGGTAATTTCTGGCTGAAATTGAGGGACTTGAGCAAAACTCTGAAAAAGGCTGACAAAAAGGACTGCTGATGCTGTTGGAATCTGACCTCCCTGCACTCAAAATGAATTTTCTGGAGCTACAGAACTCCAAATGGCGCGCTCTTAACGGCGTTGGAAAGTAGACATCCAGAGCTTTCCAGCAATATATAATAGTCCATACTTTATTCGGAAATTGACGACGTAACTTGGCGTTGAACGCCAAGTACATGCTGCTGTCTAGAGTTAAACGCCAGAAACACGTCATGATCCGGAGTTGAACGCCCAAAACACGTCATAACTTGGAGTTCAACTCCAATAAAAGCCTCAGCTCGTGGATAGATCAAGCTCAGCCCAAACATACACCAAGTGGGCCCCGGAAGTGTATTTATGCATCAATTACTTACTCATGTAAACCCTAGGAGCTAGTTTATTATAAATAGAACATTTAACTATTGTATTAGACATCTTTTGACCATTCGGTCTTTTGATCACGTTTTGGGGGCTGGCCTCTCGGCCATGCCTGGACCTTCATCACTTATGTATTTTTAACGGTGGAGTTTCTACACACCATAGATTAAGGGTGTGGAGCTCTGCTGTACCTCAAGTTTTAATGCAATTACTACTATTTTCTATTCAATTCCATTTATTCCTGTTCTAAGATACTCGTTGCACTTCAACTTGATGAATGTGATGATCCGTGACACTCATCATCATTCTCACCTATGAACGCGCGTGATTGACAACCACTTCCGTTCTACCTTAGGCCGGGCGCATATCTCTTAGATTCCTTAAACAGAATCATCGTGGTATAAGCTAGATTGATGGCGGTGATGAGCGGATAATTTGTACGCTTTTTGGCATTGTTTTTAGTATGTTTTTAGTATGATCTAGTTAGTTTTTAGTATATTTTTATTAGTTTTTAGTTAAAATTCACTTTTATGGACTTTACTATGAGTTTGTGTGTTTTTCTGTGATTTCAGGTATTTTCTGGCTGAAATTGAGGGACCTGAGCAAAAATCTGATTCAGAGACTGAAAAGGACTGCAGATGCTGTTGGATTCTGACCTCCCTGCACTCGAAGTGGATTTTCTGGAGCTACAGAAGCCCAATTGGCGCGCTCTCAACGGCGTTGGAAAATAGACATCTTGGGCTTTCCAGCAATATATGATAGTCCATACTTTGCCCAAGATTTGATGGCCCAAACCGGCGTTCAAAGTCACCTTCAGAATTCCCAGCGTTAAACGCCGGAACTGGCACCAAAGTGGGAGTTAAACGCCCAAACTGGCACAAAAGCTGGCGTTTAACTCCAAGAGAAGTCTCTACACGAAAATGCTTCAATGCTCAGCCCAAGCACACACCAAGTGGGCCCGGAAGTGGATTTTTATGTCATTTACTCATCTTTGTACATCTTAGGCTACTAGTTCTCTATATATAGGACCTTTTACTATTGTATTTGAATCTTTTGATCTTTACATCTTTTGATCACTTGAGATCTTAGATCATTGGGAGGCTGGCCTCACGGCCATGCCTAAACCTTGTTCTTATGTATTTTCAACGGTGGAGTTTCTACACACCATAGATTAAGGTGTGGAGCTCTGCTGTACCTCGAGTATTAATGCAATTACTATTGTTCTTCTATTCAATTCTGCTTGTTCTTGTTCCAAGATATCACTTGTTCTTCAACTTGATGAATGTGATGATCCGTGACACTCATCATCATTCTCACCTATGAACGTGTGACTGACAACCACCTCCGTTCTACCTTAAGATTGGGTGAATATCTCTTGGATTCCTGATACACGATGCATGGTTGATCGCCTGACGACCGAGCGCTCGCCTGACAAACGAGCCAGCCATTCCGTGAGATCAGAGTCTTCGTGGTATAGGCAAGAACTGATGGCGGCATTCAAGAGAATCCGGAAGGTCTAACCTTGTCTGTGGTATTCTGTGTAGGATTCAATGATTGAATGACTGTGACGTGCTTCAAACTCCTGAGGGCGGGGCGTTAGTGACAGACGCAAAAGAATCACTGGATTCTATTCCGGCCTGATCGAGAACCGACAGATGGATAGCCGTGCCGTGACAGGGTGCGTTGAACATTTCCAATGAGAGGATGGGAGGTAGCCACTGACAACGGTGAAACCCTTGCATAAGCTTGCCATGGAAAGGAGTAATGGTGCGCGAAATTGTGAACAATACTTTTTCACAACTCTCATAATCCCCGGTCATGAACTCCAAAAACTTGGTAGCTCAATTCCATGGCATTACACAACTTCGCACAACTAACCAGCAAGTGCACTGGGTCGTCCAAGTAATAAACCTTACGCGAGTAAGGGTCGATCCCACGGAGATTGTTAGTATGAAGCAAGCTATGGTCATCTTGTAAATCTTAGTCAGGCAGACTCAAATGGATATGGTGATGAACGAAAATAACATAAAAGATAAAGATAGAGATACTTATGTAATTCATTGGTAGGAACTTCAGATAAGCGCATGAAGATGCCTTCCCTTCCGTCTCTCTGCTTTCCTACTGTCTTCATCCAATCCTTCTCATTCCTTTCCATGGCAAGCTTGTGTAGGGTTTCACCGTTGTCAATGGCTACCTCCCATCCTCTCAGTGAAAATGATTGCATATGCTCTGTCACAGCACGCGGAATTCAGCTGTCGGTTCTCGGTCAGGCTGGAATAGAATCCATCGATTCTTTTGCGTCTGTCACTAACGCCCCGCCTGCTAGGAGTTTGAAGCACGTCACAGTCATTCAATCATTGAATCCTACTCAGAATACCACAGACAAGGTTAGACCTTCCGGATTCTCTTAAATGCTGCCATCAGTTCTCGCCTATACCACGAAGACTCTGATCTCACGGAATGGTTGGCTCGTTTGTCAGGCGAGCACTCGGTTGTCAGGCGATCAACCATGCATCGTGCAATCAGGAATCCAAGAGATATTCACTAGAGCCTTGGTTGCTTGTAGAACAAAAGTGGTTGTCAGTCACCTTGTTCATAAGTGAGAATGATGATGAGTGTCACGGATCATCACATTCATCAAGTTGAAGAACAAGTGATATCTTAGAACAAGAACAAGAGGAATTGAATGGAAGAACAATAGTAATTGCATTAATACTCGAGGTACAGCAGAGCTCCACACCTTAATCTATGGTGTGTAGAAACTCCACCGTTGAAAATACATAAGCATAAGGTCTAGGCATGGCCGAATGGCCAGCCTCCCAATGATCTAAGATAGCATAAAACACGAAGATAGCTACCCCAATGATCTAGAGATCGAAAATGATCAAAAGATGAAAATACAATAGTAAGAGGTCCTATTTATAAGAAACTAGTAGCCTAGGGTGTACAGAGATGAGTAAATGACATAAAAATCCACTTCCGGGCCAACTTGGTGTGTGCTTGGGCTGAGCAATGAAGCAATTTCGTGTAGAGACTCTTCTTGGAGTTAAACGCCAGCTTTTATGCCAGTTTGGGCGTTTAACTCCCATTTAGGTGCCAGTTCCGGTGTTTAACGCTGGAATTTCTGTAGGTGACTTTGAACGCCGGTTTGGGCCATCAAATCTTGGGCAAAGTATGGACTATCATATATTGCTGGAAAGCCCAAGATGTCTACTTTCCAACGCCGTTGAGAGCGCGCCAATTGGGCTTCTGTAGCTCCAGAAAATCCACTTCGAGTGCAGGGAGGTCAGAATCCAACAGCATCTGCAGTCCTTTTGAGTCTCTGGATCAGATTTTTGCTCAGATCCCTCAATTTCAGCCAGAAAATACCTGAAATCACAGAAAAACACACAAACTCATAGTAAAGTCCAGAAAAGTGAATTTTAACTAAAAACTAATAAAAATATACTAAGAACTTAACTAAAACTACTAAAAACATACTAAAAACAATGCCAAAAAGGGTACAAATTATCCGCTCATCAAGTAAGAAGGATTGGATGAAGACAGTAGGAAAGCAGAGAGACGGAAGGGACAAGCATCTTCATACGCTTATCTGAAGCTCTCACCAATGATATACATAAGTATCTCTATCTTTATCCTTATGTTTTATTCATATATCATCTATACCCATTCGAGTCTGCCTGACTAAGATTTACAAGGTGACCATAGCTTGCTTCATACCAACAATCTCCATGGGATCGACCCTTACTCGCGTAAGGTTTATTACTTGGACGACCCAGTGCACTTGCTGGTTAGTTGTGCAAAGTTGTGTTTATGCCATGGTATTGAGCACCAAGTTTTTGGGGCCATTACTAGGGATTATTTGAGTTGTGAAAAGTAGTGATCACGATTTCGCACACCAAGTTTTTGGCGCCGTTGCCGGGGATTGTTTCGTGTATGGACAACTGACGGTTCATCTTGTTGCTTAGATTAGGTATTTCTCAGAGTTCTTAAGAATGAGTTCTAGAGTTTCATGATGATCTGTTGAAGTCTGGCTGGCTGTGAAGCCATGTCTAATCTTATTGGACCGAGGTTTCAACTGATCATCACAAGAGCTTGTTGATTTCTATCAATCTTGCTATTGGAGCAATGATCTGCTAAGGCTTGGCTGGCCATTGGCCATGTCTAGTGTTTTGGACCGAAGCTTTCTTTGAAAGCTTGGCTGGCTGTGAAGCCATGTCTAATTCCTGGACCGGAGTCTTAGACTAGCATTGCAATGATTCCTGGAATTCAAATTGAGAATTCTGAAACCTTCATTTTCTATTTCCATATAATTTTCGAAAAATAAAAAAAAAATCCAAAAAAATTTCAAAATCATAAAAACCAAAAATATTTTATGTTTCTTGTTTGAGTCCTGATACGTAAAAATTAGTTTTCACGTACAACCGGCAAGTATACCGGGTCGTATCAAGTAATAAAACTCACAAAGAGTGAGGTCGATCCCACGGAGATTGGAAGATTAAGCAACTTTAGTTAATGGTAAATTTAGTCAAGCAAACATAGTTTTGATTTCATGAGCATTTTGATTTTTGAACATAATTGCAAGAATTTAAATGGCAAAGAATGTAAAGAACTAGAATAAAGAAATGAAGTGCAAGTAAATGACGGAAACTTAAATTGCAAGAAAATTAAATAACATCAAAGGTAAATGGCAGGAAATTAAAGGGTGCAGAAATTTAAAGAGCATAACAGTAAATTGCAAGAAGTAGATGAATAGAATGTAAATAACAAGAGTAGTAAATAGACAGAATGTAGAAAGGGATTGGGAAATGGGTAATCAAATAGCTAGAGCAAGAGAAATGAGAATTAATGATAGAGAGGATCATTAGGGATTAGAGATGTTAGTTTTCATGAATTGATGTTAGTCAAATCCTCCTCAATCATGGGTATAGATCCATGGCAAATGGGTGATTGAATCCCAATCTCTTGGTGATTCAATCTCTCTCAACATAGCCAATTGCCACTCTCGTGATCTAATTGTTCATGAGAAGAGATGAAGATCAATTTTAATCCAGCCACACAATTTCCAAAATCTCAACCAAGGAGAGTTACATCTCACATACTAACCAAGGTATGTTGATTGAGGAAATCATGAGAGGATGAACTCTAAACTGAATTATGTGGCTCATTCATCAAATTCACCACATAATTCATATAGATTAACCCCTCTCTCGATGGTGGTTGAATCTTTGAAGAGCAAGAGTTCCCTCTTTAGATCAACCACCAAAATTGAGAAAGAGAAGATGGGTTCACCAATTCATTCCAACCAACAGAGCTCCTCCCCCTAATGAAAGGGGTTTAGTGAATCATAGCTCCAATTTCAACAACAATTGCCATCAATCAAAGTTAAACTAAATTGCAAAGAAAGATGATAAAGAAGAGGTAATTGCTTGAAGATTCAGAAAATGAAGAAGAGAAGTTCCAAGATGAACCAAGAGTAGCTCCCTGGGTCCTTTCTTGTTGTTCCCACAGTTTTCTCCAAGATCCTTTTTAGCTCTCTGTTAGCAAGTTCAGCTTGTCCATTGGTTTGTGGGTGATACGGGGTAGCTACTTTGTGTGTAACACCATACTTGTGGAGTAAAGAATTGAGTTGCTTGTTGTAAAAGTGGCTTCCCCCATCACTTATAAGTCCTTTGGGCACTCCAAATCTAGTGAAGATGTTCTTCTTGAGGAATTGCAAGACCACGTTGGTATCACATGTGGTGGTGGCTATTGCTTCAACCCATTTGGAGACATACTCTACTGCTACCAGGATGTATTTGAACGTGTAGGATGGAGGGAAAGGTCCCATGAAATCTATTCCCCACAAATCAAAGAGTTCCACTTCCAAAATGAACTTTTGAGGCATCTCATTTTCTTTGACAAACCCCCTGTTCTTTGACATTCATTGCATTGGCTCACAAACTCCCTAGCATCCTTGAAGATTGAGGGCCAATAGAAACCACTTTGAAGGACCTTAGCAGCAGTTCTTTCAGCTCCAAAATGACCACCATAACTAGAGTTGTGACAATGCCATAGTATGTTCTTCATCTCATTTCTGGCACACATCTTCTTATCATTCCGTCTGGGCATCTTTTGAACAAGAATGGTTCGTCCCAAAAGAAGAACCTAGCCTCATACAACAGCTTCTTCACTTGTTGTCTTGTGTACTCTTGTGGGATGATTCTTCCTGCCTTGTAGTTGGCCATGTCTGCAAACCATGGGACATGTTGAATGTGCAAGAGATGTTCATCTGGAAACTCTTCATTTATTGATGGAAGGTTGTCTTGGCATTCATCTTGTGGTACCCTTGATAAGTGATCAGCAACTTGATTTTCACTGCCCTTTCTATCTTTGATCTCAATGTCAAACTCTTGTAGGAGTAGCACCCATCTAATTAGCCTTGGTTTGGCATCCTGTTTTGACATAAGATACTTAATGGCAGCATGGTCAGTATACACTAAGACTTTAGATCCAATCAAATATTGTCTAAACTTATCAAAGGCATACACCACGGCTAGTAACTCTTTCTCTGTTGTGGTGTAGTTCTTTTGAGCTTCATTCAACACCTTACTTGCATAGTAGATAACATGAAGCTTCTTTTCCTTCCTTTGCCCCAACACAGCGCCAATTGCAAGGTTGCTTGCATCACACATGAGTTCAAAAGGTAGTCCCCAAGTTGGGGGTGTGATGATTGGTGCTGTGGTGAGCTTAGCCTTTAGAGTTTCAAAAGCATGCTTGCATTCATCATCAAAGATAAAAGGATTTTCTACCACCAGCAAATTGCTTAGTGGTTTTGCTATTTTGGAAAAATCTTTGATGAATCTCCTATAAAATCCAGCATGTCCTAAGAAACTTCTAACAGCTTTCACACTAGTTGGCAAAGGAAGTTTTTCTATAATTTCTACTTTTGCCTTGTCAACTTCTATACCCTTTCTTGAAATTTTGTGACCAAGAACAATGCCTTCGGGTACCATGAAATGGCATTTTTCCCAATTCAAAACTAAGTTTGTTTCTTGGCATCTTTTTAAGACTAAGGTAAGATGGTGCAAGCAAGTATTGAATGAATCACCAAAAACAGAGAAATCATCCATAAAGACTTCAATGAATTTTTCTACCATGTCTGAGAAGATTGAAAGCATGCATCTTTGAAAGGTAGCTGGGGCATTGCAAAGTCCAAATGGCATCCTCCGGTATGCAAAGACTCCAAAGGGACAAGTGAAGGAAGTCTTCTCTTGATCCATGGGGTCAACCACTATCTGATTATACCCAGAATATCCATCAAGAAAACAATAATAAGCATGGCCAGCCAACCTTTCAAGCATCTGATCAATGAAAGGTAGAGGAAAGTGGTCTTTTCTTGTTGCATCATTCAACCTCCTATAGTCTATGCACATCCTCCACCCTGTCACTGTTCGTGTTGGGATAAGCTCATTCTTCTCATTAACAATGACAGTCATGCCTCCTTTCTTAGGTACTACTTGCACTGGACTGACCCATGGGCTGTCAGATATAGGGTAGATGATCCCAGCCTTGCACAACTTCAGGACTTCCTTTTGAACAACCTCCTTCATTGTGGGATTCAATCTTCTTTGAGGTTGTACCACAGGTTTGGAGTTCTCCTCCAAGAGTATCTTGTGCATGCATATGGCAGGGCTTATGCCCCTCAAGTCATCAATGGTCCACCCCAAAGCCTCTTTGTGAGTTCTCAAAACCACAAGGAGCTTTTCTTCTTCCTCTGCATTCAATGTGGAATTGATGATCACTGGGAAGCTGTCTTTCTCACCAAGAAAGGCATATTTAAGATGAGGGGGTAGTGGTTTCAACTCTTGTTGTGGTGCCTCTTCTTTGGTAGCTTCAATTGGTTCCTTTGATGCTTCCAACGTATTTTCTTCTTGTCCCTTGATGTTATGGACTTCCTCTTGTTGCATTTGATGGTTTGTGTTAAGCACTTCTTCAACCAAAGAGTCCACTACATCAATCCTCATGCAATTTTCTTTCTCAACAGGGTGTTGCATTGCTTTGAAGACATTTATGGTCATTTGTTCATCATGCACCCTGAAGATCATCTCTCCCTTTTCCACATCAATGATTGTTCTAGCTGTAGCCAAAAAGGGTCTACCAAGAATGACTGAATTGTTTCCCTCTTCATCCATATCTAGGACCACAAAATCCGCTGGGAATATGAAGTTTCCCACCTTCACCAAGAAGTTCTCAACTACTCCATTTGGCACTTTGATGGATCTGTCAGCAAGTTGGAGTGACATCCTTGTGGGTTTGAGCTCTTCAATCATCATTTTCTTCATCATGGTAAGGGGCATTAAGTTAATGCTTGCTCCCAGGTCACAAAGTGATTTGTCAACAGCCATGCTCCCAATCGTGCAAGGTATGAGAAAGCTGCCAGGGTCTTTGAGTTTTGGAGGTAACCCTTGTTGAATGATGGCACTACACTCTTGATTGAGAACCACGGTTTCTTTTTCTTGCCAACTCCTCTTCTTGGTGATCAACTCCTTAAGAAACTTTGCATACAATGGCATCTGTTCTAGAGCCTCTGCCAATGGGATGTTGATTTCAAGTTTCTTGAAGATCTCTAAAAACCTTGGGAATTGTTGGTCCTTTGCTCCTTTGTGTATCCTAGTTGGGTATGGAAGCTTGGGTACATAAGCTTTCACTCCTTCATTTTTGTTTTCTTTTTGTGGATTCATACTTTCCTTGCCATCACGGTTACCTTCTTGACTTGGTGGATTGCCTTGTGGCTTGACAACCTCTTTGCCTTTGTTAGATGTTGAAGCCTTTTCTCCATCTTGCCTCTCCACTGTGTCTTGCTCTTTGGGTTTTGTTGCTTCTTTATTTGAACTTTCACCAACTACCTTGCCACTCCTTAACTGCAAAGCCTTACATTCTTCTCTTGGGTTGGGTATTGTGTCACTTGGGAGGACATGGGTTGGTTTCTCGGCTTGTTTGGCTAGTTGTCCCACTTGTCTCTCAATGTTCTTCATAGTGACCGCTTGTTCTTGTTGTCCCTTAGCTAAAGCTTGAGTGGTTTGAGCAAGTGCTTGCAAGGTTGCTTCCAGACTTGAGATTCTGGCCTCATGATGGTCAATTGGAGGTATGATGGGGGTTGATTGTTGTTGGAAGTTGTTGGGTGGATTAGTGTGGTAATTTTGTGAGTTGGATGTTGGTGCAGAGAAGTTATTTTGGTGGGTTTGTGAGTTATGATGGGGGTGTTGATATGTGTTTTGTGTTTTTCTATATTGGTTAGTGTTGTTGGTATGGTGATTTTGGTTGTTTGTGTTACGGGTGTGATTGTGGTTGTTGTTCTTTTGCCAATGGTTTTCTCCCCACTTTAAATTGGGATGATTCTTCCAAGATGAGTTGTATGTATCACCATGGAATTCCTCCTGAGAATTTGAAGTATTCTGCATGTATTGAACTTGTTCTTGTGGTTGTTCAACCGTGGTTCCTTCACCTTGGTTCCATTCAAGTGATGGTTGATTTGTTGTGTTCACTGATGCAAGTTGCATACCATCCATTCTCTTTGTTATCATCTCCATTTGTTGTTGGATTTGTTGGTGCATTAACTTGTTTTGTGCCAAGATAGCATCAACACCTTCAAGCTCCATTACACCTTTCTTTGGGGGTGGATTGTGTTGCCTCTCTGATGAGTAATAATATTGATTGTTTGCCACAATCTCAATGAGGTTTTGAGCCTCCTCAGCAGTTTTCATCATGTTGAGTGATCCTCCTGATGAGTAGTCTAGTCCCTTCCTTGCTTCTAAGTTTAAGCCTTCATAGAAGTTTTGGAGCTTAACCCAATCACTAAACATGTCTGGGGGACATCTTCTCATTAGTGCCTTATATCTTTCCCAGGCTTCGTACAATGACTCCCCTTCCATTTGCCTAAAAGTATGAACCTCTGTCTTCAACTTGATGACCTTTTGAGGTGGGTAGAACTTTGCTAGAAATTTGCCCATCACTTCATTCCAATCATTGAGGCTTTCCTTGGGGAATGATTCTAGCCATTGAGTGGCTTTATCCCTCAAAGAGAATGGAAATAGCAACAACTTGTAGACATCTGGATGCACTCCATTTGTCTTCACTGTATTGCATATCCTCAGAAAAACAGAGAGATGTTGATTTGGGTCTTCAAGAGGTCCCCCTCCATAAGAGCAATTGTTCTGTACCAAAGTGATGAGCTGAGGTTTTAGCTCAAAGTTATTGGCCTGAACATTTGGTGTAGCAATGCTGCTCCCACAATGTCTTGGATCAGGGATAGTATATGAGGATAACACCCTTCTAGCGTGTCCACCATTATTGTTGACCCCTCCAGGAGGGTTGTGCATCTCATCCTCCATGACTTGATCTTCTCCCTCTGATTCCTCTGACCCTTCTTCACCAACTATGAACTTTCCTCTTTCTGCTCTCCTTAACCTTCGTCGGGTTCTCTCGTCCTCAATATCACGTCTACTTGTTCCTGACATACACAAACAGAACCAAAATCACAAGTGAAATATTCTAGAATTAGAGTGGAATTGGAGTTAGTGAAACAAAGTATCAAACAGTTAGTGGGCTTAACAAAAATAAAAAAAAAATGCTTAATCTAAACCACCTTTCACTTAATCATTGTCAACCTAACCAATCCCCGGCAACGGCGCCAAAAACTTGATACGTAAAAATTAGTTTTCACGTACAACCGGCAAGTATACCGGGTCGTATCAAGTAATAAAACTCACAAAGAGTGAGGTCGATCCCACGGAGATTGGAAGATTAAGCAACTTTAGTTAATGGTAAATTTAGTCAAGCAAACATAGTTTTGATTTCATGAGCATTTTGATTTTTGAACATAATTGCAAGAATTTAAATGGCAAAGAATGTAAAGAACTAGAATAAAGAAATGAAGTGCAAGTAAATGACGGAAACTTAAATTGCAAGAAAATTAAATAACATCAAAGGTAAATGGCAGGAAATTAAAGGGTGCAGAAATTTAAAGAGCATAACAGTAAATTGCAAGAAGTAGATGAATAGAATGTAAATAACAAGAGTAGTAAATAGACAGAATGTAGAAAGGGATTGGGAAATGGGTAATCAAATAGCTAGAGCAAGAGAAATGAGAATTAATGATAGAGAGGATCATTAGGGATTAGAGATGTTAGTTTTCATGAATTGATGTTAGTCAAATCCTCCTCAATCATGGGTATAGATCCATGGCAAATGGGTGATTGAATCCCAATCTCTTGGTGATTCAATCTCTCTCAACATAGCCAATTGCCACTCTCGTGATCTAATTGTTCATGAGAAGAGATGAAGATCAATTTTAATCCAGCCACACAATTTCCAAAATCTCAACCAAGGAGAGTTACATCTCACATACTAACCAAGGTATGTTGATTGAGGAAATCATGAGAGGATGAACTCTAAACTGAATTATGTGGCTCATTCATCAAATTCACCACATAATTCATATAGATTAACCCCTCTCTCGATGGTGGTTGAATCTTTGAAGAGCAAGAGTTCCCTCTTTAGATCAACCACCAAAATTGAGAAAGAGAAGATGGGTTCACCAATTCATTCCAACCAACAGAGCTCCTCCCCCTAATGAAAGGGGTTTAGTGAATCATAGCTCCAATTTCAACAACAATTGCCATCAATCAAAGTTAAACTAAATTGCAAAGAAAGATGATAA
Organism: Arachis stenosperma; assembly: GCF_014773155.1. NCBI lineage: Eukaryota > Viridiplantae > Streptophyta > Magnoliopsida > Fabales > Fabaceae > Arachis > Arachis stenosperma. Next base: position 100,935,682 of record NC_080380.1, on the reverse strand, counting down.
AGAAGAGGTAATTGCTTGAAGATTCAGAAAATGAAGAAGAGAAGTTCCAAGATGAACCAAGAGTAGCTCCCTGGGTCCTCTCTCGGAAGTACCCAAAAGAGTTTTCCAATACAAGTGCTAAAAAGTCTAAAAATGTCTAAGTGTCAAAGAGTAAAAGTAAAAGTGTCAAAAGTCCCCCCAAAGTACAAACTCAATCTCTATTTATACTAGTCCTAAAGATCTTCAAGTGGGTTAGCAAGATGGGCTTCCTCTTTTTTGAATTCTTGGTTCAATTGGAGAAGCTTTGGCCTTTGTGATGAATGGGAGAAGTAGAGCAATTTGGCACCAATTCTGGCCCATTGACCTTGGCGTTGTTGTCAATAACGTGGCCTTAATGCAAGTTGGCAACGTGCATGGCATTTTCCTGGGAGTGAAGTATGAGACTTGGGCGTTGCTAGCCCAAGTTGTTGCCAACAACTTGCTTTTCCTCTTCTTGGCCTTACTTTCATGCTAAATGTAGCCCAGAGTTTGAGTGTCAACCTTCAGCTTCAATATGGACTATTATACATCATTGGAAAGCTCTTGATGTCTATTTTCTAATGCCACTGGAATCACCTCAATTGGACTTTCCTAGCTCAAGTTATGGTTCCTCAAAGAAGGTAAGGTCAAGCTGCCAAGTTGTTGCCAAGTTGTTGTGAATAACGCACCCTCAACCCCAAGTTGACAACGTGCTCGAGCATCAATCTCCCAAGGCATGGACTTGGGGCTGGCGTTGTTGCAAAACACGCCCCCCTTGTGGCACGTTGGCAACGTGCTCGACCCACACCCCAAGGCCAATCTCTAGCTTTCTTGAATTTCACTTCATGTTCTTGTTTTTAGGGCCTAAAGATGACTCTGGTTTGGCTCCAATCTTGTGCTCCACCATGGACTATTATACATGGTTGGAAAGCTCTGAATGTTAGCTTTCCAACGCAACTGGAAGCACTCAATTTGGATCTCTGTAGCTCAAGATATCTTCCATTGAAGTGGACATGTTCAGGCTGCCTTGTTTTGGCGTTGGCAACGCCCATCCAGCGTTGGCAACGTGAGTGGTGCGCCAATGGGCGTTTAGAACGCTGGTTGGTGCGCCCTTGGGCGTTTAGAACGCTGGTTGGTGCGCCATTTGGGCGTTTGGCAGCCTGGTTGGCACCAAAATTTGGTGCCTGGCCAAACTTTCTTGTGTGGCGTTGGCAACGCCATTTTTGAGTTGGCAACGCCAGCTCCTTTTCTTCCATGGCTTCATTTGTTGCTTGGTTGTGTGGCGTTGGCAACGCCTATCTTGAGTTGGCAACGCCAGCTCCTTTTCTTCCAGGGCCAAGCTTGATTGTTTGGCGTTGTTAGCCTGCGTTGTCCTCAAAAACACCCCTCATCTTTAGGCTAGCAACGTGCTCGAGGCTCCAAATCCAGGGCCAAGTTCCTTGTGTGGGCGTTGGCAACGCCAACTTTGCTTCCTCCAGGGCCAAGTTCCTTGCTTGTGTCTTGTATGTGGCGTTGGCAACTTGGTTCTAGAGTTGGCAACGCCAACCTTGCTTCCAGGGCCAAGTTTGCTTGCTCATGGCTTGTGTGTGGCGTTGGCAACTTGGTTCTAGAGTTGGCAACGCCAACCTTGCTTTGGTTGCCTCCAGGGTTGCCAAGCTTGCTTGGTGTAAGTGTGTGTGGCGTTGGCAGCGCCAATCCCAAGTTGGCAACGCCAACTTCTTGCCTTGGTTGCCTCCAGGGTTGCCAAGCTTGCTTGGTGTGAGTGTTTGTGGCGTTGGCAACGCCAATCCTAAGTTGGCAACGCCAACTTCTTGCCTTGGTTGCCTCCAGGGTTGCCAAGCTTGCTTGGTGTGAGTGTGTGTGGCGTTGGCAACGCCAATCCTAAGTTGGCAACGCCAACTTCTTGCCTTGGTTGCCTCCAGGGTTGCCAAGCTTGCTTGGTGTGAGTGTTTGTGGCGTTGGCAACGCCAATGCTAGGTTGGCAACGCCAACTTCTTGCCTTGGTTGCCTCCAGGGCCAAGCTTGCCTTGTGTTGTGGAGTTGGCAACTCCAATCCCAAGTTGGCAACGTGGATTCCAAGTTGGCAACGCCAACTTCTTGCCCAGCTTGCATCCTTCTTGCTTCCATGCTTCCTTGTTTCATCACCTATCATCAACAAAGGAAATAGCTTCAAAGTCTTACCAATTCATGCACCAATTCCATGAGATTCATTCATACTCATTCAAATATGCATTCCTTAAAACATTTGCATGAATTTGGCTAGAATTAACATGTTCCTTGATATCATCATGCATGGAAACAAAACTCATAAAAGGACTTGTTTATTTAGGAAAAATGAGTGAAATTAAGCTAAAACTAACTAAACTAACTAACTAATAATGCAAATATGCATTTGCATCAAGTCCAGTGTCTAATTTTAAGTTTGGTGTCTTGCATGCATTGTTTATTTGATCTTGGTTCTATTTTCAAGTCAATAGTACAGGGAACTGAAGATTCAGAACATGCAACAGAGGAATTACACAGAAAAAGCTGGGCGTTCAAAACGCCCAGTGAAGAAGGACAGACTGGCGTTTAAACGCCAGCCAGGGTGCCTGGTTGGGCGTTTAACGCCCAAAAGGGTAGTGCATTGGGCGTTAAACGCCAGAATGTGCACCATTCTGGGCGTTTAACGCCAGGATGGCACAAGAGGGAGGATTTTGCTTTCAAATCAATTTTTTTCAAGTTTTCAAAATTTTTCAAATCAAATCTTTTTCAAATCAAATCTTTTCAATCAAATCTTTTTCAAAATCAATTTCTTTCCCGTTTCAAAGATACTTGCTATCAATTAATGATTTGATTCAACATTTCAAGTATGTTGCCTTTTCTGTTGAGAAAGGTTTAATGTTTGAATCATATCTTTTCTTGTTAGGCAAGTCATTAATTTTTAAAATCAAATCTTTTTTAAAATTGTTTTTCAAATCATATCTTCTCAATCACATCTTTTTAAAACCATAACTTTTCAATCATATCTTTTTAATCACATCTTTTTCAAAATAGTTTTCAATCAAATCTTTTTAATTTCTAATTTCAAATTCTTTTTCAAAAATCACTTGATTTCTTTCCCACCTTTATTTTTGAAAATCAATTAGTGTTTTTCAAAATATTTTCAAAATCTTTTACTTAATTTTCGAATACTACTTCCCTTCTTCTCACATCCTTCTATTTATGGACTAACACTATTCCTTAATGCAAAATTCGAACTCCATCTTCTTTGATAAGTTCGAATTTTCTACTTCTACCTTCTAATTTTCTTTTCCTCTGACACCTCAAGGAATCTCTATACTGTGATATAGAGGATTCCACATTTTCTTGTTCTCTTCTCTTTCATATGAGCAGGAACAAAGACAAGGGCATTCTTGTTGAAGCTGACCCTGAACCTGAAAGGACCTTGAAGCGAAAGCTAAGAGAAGCTAAAGCACAATTCTCTATAAAGGACCTGACAGAATTCTTCAAGGAAGAAGAACCTATGGCAGCCGAAAACAACAACAATGCCAACAATGCAAGGAAGGTGCTTGGTGACTTCACTGCACCTACTCCCGACTTCTATGGGAGAAGCATCTCTATCCCTGCCATTGGAGCAAACAACTTTGAGCTTAAGCCTCAATTAGTTTCTCTAATGCAACAGAATTGCAAGTTCCATGGACTTCCATTGGAAGATCCTCATCAGTTCTTAGCTGAATTCTTGCAAATCTGTGACACTGTCAAGACTAATGGAGTTGACCCTGAGGTCTACAGACTAATGCTATTCCCTTTTGCTGTAAGAGACAGAGCTAGGATATGGTTGGACTTACAACCTAAAGACAGCCTGAACTCTTGGGAAAAGTTAGTCAATGCCTTCTTGGCAAAGTTCTTTCCACCTCAAAAATTGAGTAAGCTTAGAGTGGAAGTCCAAACCTTCAGACAGAAGGAAGGTGAATCCCTCTATGAAGCTTGGGAAAGATACAGACAATTGATCAGAAAGTGTCCCTCTGACATGCTTTCTGAATGGAGCATCATAGGTATTTTCTATGATGGTCTCTCTGAACTGTCCAAGATGTCTTTGGATAGCTCTGCTGGAGGATCTCTTCATCTGAAGAAGACGCCTACAGAAGCTCAAGAGCTAATTGAAATGGTTGCAAATAACCAATTCATGTACACTTCTGAAAGGAATCCTGTGAACAATGGGACTAATCAGAAGAAAGGAGTTCTTGAGATTGATACTCTGAATGCCATATTGGCTCAGAACAAGATATTGACTCAACAAGTCAATTTGATCTCTCAAAGTCTGTCTGGAATGCAAAATGCACCAAGCAGTACTAAGGATGCTTCATCTGAAGAAGAAGCTTATGATCCTGAGAACCCTTCAATGGAAGAGGTGAATTACATGGGAGAACCCTATGGAAACACCTATAATTCTTCATGGAGAAATCATCCAAATTTCTCATGGAAGAATCAAGAGAGACCTCAACAAGGTTTCAACAACAATAATGGTGGAAGAAACAGGTTCAGCAATGGCAAGCCTTTTCCATCATCTTCTCATCAACAGACAGAGAATTCTAAGCAGAACCCCTCTGACTTAGCAACCATGGTCTCTGATTTAATCAAAACCACTCAAAGTTTCATGACTGAAACAAGGTCCTCCATTAGAAATTTGGAGGCACAAGTGGGACAGCTGAGCAAGAAAATTACTGAACTCCCTCCTAGTACTCTTCCAAGCAATACAGAAGAAAATCCAAAAGGAGAGTGCAAGGCCATCAACATGGCCGAATTTGGAGAGGAAGGAGAGGAAGTGAACGCCACTGAGGAAGACCTCAATGGGCGTGCACTGACCTCCAATGAGTTCCCTAATGAGGAACCATGGGAATCTGAGGCTCAAAATGAGACCATAGAGATTCCAATGAATTTACTTCTGCCATTCATGAGCTCTGATGAGTAGTCCTCCTCTGAAGAGGATGAGTATGTCACTGAAGAGCAAGTTGCTAAATACCTTGGAGCAATCATAAAGCTAAATGACAAGTTATTTGGTAATGAGACTTGGGAGAATGAACCTCCTTTGCTCACCAAAGAACTGGATGACTTGTCTAGGCAGAAATTACCTCAAAAGAGACAAGATCCTGGGAAGTTTTCCATACCTTGTACCATAGGCACCATGACCTTCAAGAAGGCTCTGTGTGACTTAGGGTCAAGTGTAAACCTCATGCCTCTCTCTGTAATGGAGAAGCTAGGGATCTTTGAGGTACAAGCTGCAAGAATCTCACTAGAGATGGCAGACAACTCAAGAAAACAAGCTTATGGACTTGTAGAGGAGATTCTGGTGAAAATTGAAGACCATTACATCCCTACTGATTTCATAGTCCTAGAGACTGGGAAATGCATGGATGAATCTATCATCCTTGGCAGACCCTTCCTAGCCACAGCAAAGGCTGTGATTGATGTTGATGGAGGTGAACTGATCATTCAAGTGAATGAAGAATCCTTTCTGTTTAAGGCGCAAGGATATCCCTCTGTCACCATGGAGAGGAAGCATGAAGAGCTTCTCTCAAAACAGAGTCAAACAGAGCCCCCACAGTCAAACTCTAAGTTTGGTGTTGGGAGGCCACAACCAAACTCTAAGTTTGGTGTTGAACCCCCACATTCAAACTCTAAGTTTGGTGTTGGAAGGTTCCAACATTGCTCTGAGCATTTGTGAGGCTCCATGAGAGCCATCTGTCAAGCTATTGACATTAAAGAAGCGCTTGTTGAGAGGCAACCCAATGTCATATTTTATCTATTTTCCTTTGTTATTTTATGTTTTTTGTAGGTTGATGATCATGAGAAGTCACAAAAACAATTGAAAAAGCAAAAACAGAATGAAAAACAGAAAGAAAAACAGCACACCATGGAGGAAGATGTTGCTGGCGTTTAAACGCCAGTAAGGCTAGCAGTTGGGCGTTTAACGCCCAGTCTGGCACCATTCTGGGCGTTTAACGCCAGAAAGGGGCACCAGACTGGCGTTAAACGCCAGAAAAGGGCAATCACTTGGCGTTAAACGCCAGAAATGGGCACCAGCCCGCCGTTTAACGCCAGAATTGGCTCAAAACACGTTTTTGCATGCCATTTGGTGCAGGGATGACTTTTCCTTGACACATCAGGATCTGTGGACCCCACAGGATCCCCACCAACCCCACCACTCTCTCTCTTCTTCACCCATTCACCAATCACCTCAACACCTCTTCCCTAAAAACCCTTCACCTATCAAATCCCATCTTTCTCTTCACCACTCACATCCATCCTTCATAAAACCCCACCTACCTCACCCTTCAAATTCAAACCACTTTCCCTCCCAAACCCACCCTTACATGACCGAACCATGAGCCCCCCTCTCCTATATAAACCCTTCTTTACTCCTTCATTTTCACACAACCTAAACACCACTTCTCCCCCTCTTTGGCCGAACACAAAGCCATTCCCTTCTTCCTCATTTCTTCTTCTTCTACTCTCTTCTTTCTTCTTTTGCTCGAGGACGAGCAAACCTTTTAAGTTTGGTGTGGTAAAAAGCATTGCTTTTTGTTTTTCCATAACCATTTATGGCATCCAAGGCCGGAGAAACCTCTAGAAAGAGGAAAGGGAAGGCAAAAGCTTCCACCTCCGAGTCATGGGAGATGGAGAGATTCATCTCAAGGGTACATCAAGACCACTTCTATAAAGTTGTGGCCTTGAAGAAGGTGATCCCCGAGGTCCCTTTTTCACTCAAAAAGAGTGAATATCCGGAGATCTGACATGAGATTCGAAGAAGAGGTTGGGAAGTTCTTACCAACCCCATTCAACAAGTTGGAATCTTAATGGTTCAAGAGTTCTATGCCAATGCATGGATCACCAAGAACCATGATCAAAGTGTGAACCCGGATCCAAAGAATTGGCTTACTATGGTTCGGGGGAAATACTTGGATTTTAGTCCGAAAAATGTAAGGTTGGCATTCAACTTGCCTATGATGCAAGGAGATGAACATCCTTACACAAGAAGGGTCAACTTTGATCAAAGGTTAGACCAAGTCCTCACTGACATTTGTGAAGAGGGCGCCCAATGGAAGAGAGATTCAAGAGGGAAGCCGGTTCAATTGAGAAGGCATGACCTCAAACCCGTGGCTAGAGGATGGTTGGAGTTTATCCAACGCTCAATCATTCCCACTAGCAACCGGTCCGAAGTTACTCTAGACCGGGCCATCATGATCCATAGCATCATGATTGGAGAAGAAGTGGAAGTTCATGAGGTTATAGCCCAAGAACTCTATAAGGTGGCGGACAAGTCCTCCACCTTGGCAAGGTTAGCCTTTCCTCATCTCATTTGTCACCTCTGTTATTCAGTAGGAGTTGACATAGAAGGAGACATCCTCATTGATGAAGAACAAGCCGCCATCACTAAGGTGGACCCGTTCTTTAATCTCCTTGTTCTTTATTTTCTTGTTTTTCGAAAATTTATGCTTATGTTTATCCATGTTTGTGTCTTATGATCATTAGTGTCTATGCCTTAAAGTTATGAATGTCCTATGAATCCATCACCTTTCTTAAATAAACAATGTTCTTAATTGAAAAAGAGAAGAATTGCATGAATTTCAAATTTTATAACAGATTAATTATATTGATGTGGTGGCAATACTTTTGTTCTCTGAATGTATGCTTGAACAGTGCATATGTCTTTTGAATTTGTGGTTCATGAATGTGGGCTCTTGAAAGAATGATGAAAAAGGAGACATGTTACTGAGGATCTGAAAAATCATAAAAATGATTCTTGAAGCAAGAAAAAGCAGTGAATACAAAAAAAAAACGAAAGAAAAAGAAAAAGAAAGAAAAAGAAAGAAATAAAGTTGTGATCCAAGGCAAAAAGAGTGTGCTTAAGAACCCTGGACACCTCTAATTGGGGACTCTAGCAAAGCTGAGTCACAATCTAAAAAGGTTCACCCAATTATGTGTCTGTGGCATGTATGTATCCGGTGGTAATACTGGAAGACAGAATGCTTTGGGCCACGGCCAAGACTCATAAAGTAGCTGTGTTCAAGAATCATCATACTTAACTAGGAGAATCAATGACACTATCTGGATTCTGAGTTCCTAAAGAAGCCAATCATTCTGAATTTCAAAGGATAAAGTGAGATGCCAAAACTATTCAGAGGCAAAAAGCTAAAAGCCCCGCTCATCTAATTAATACTGATCTTCATAGATGTTTTTGGAGTTCATTGCATATTCTCTTCTTTTTATCTTATTTGATTTCAGTGCTTGAGGACAAGCAACAATTTAAGTTTGGTGTTGTGATGAGCGGATAATTTGTACGCTTTTTGGCATTGTTTTTAGTATATTTTTAGTATGATCTAGTTAGTTTTTAGTATATTTTTATTAGTTTTTAGTTAAAATTCACTTTTCTGGACTTTACTATGAGTTTGTGTGTTTTTCTGTGATTTCAGGTATTTTCTGGCTGAAATTGAGGGACCTGAGCAAAAATCTGATTCAGAGACTGAAAAGGACTGCAGATGCTGTTGGATTCGGACCTCCCTGCACTCGAAGTGGATTTTCTGGAGCTACAGAAGCCCAATTGGCGCGCTCTCAACGGCGTTGGAAAGTAGACATCCTGGGCTTTCCAGCAATATATGATAGTTCATACTTTGCCCAAGATTTGATGGCCCAAATTGGCGTTCAAAGTCACCTTCAGAATTCCTAGCGTTAAACGCCGGAGCTGGCACCAAAGTGGGAGTTAAACGCCCAAACTGGCACAAAAGCTGGCGTTTAACTCCAAGAGAAGTCTCTACACGAAAATGCTTCAATGCTCAGCCCAAGCACACACCAAATGGGCCCGAAAGTGGATTTTTATGTCATTTACTCATCTTTGTACATCTTAGGCTACTAGTTCTCTATATATAGGACCTTTTACTATTGTATTTGAATCTTTTGATCTTTACATCTTTTGATCACTTGAGATCTTAGATCATTGGGAGGCTGGCCTCACGGCCATGCCTAAACCTTGTTCTTATGTATTTTCAACGGTGGAGTTTCTACACACCATAGATTAAGGTGTGGAGCTCTGCTGTACCTCGAGTATTAATGCAATTACTATTGTTCTTCTATTCAATTCTGCTTGTTCTTGTTCCAAGATATCACTTGTTCTTCAACTTGATGAATGTGATGATCCGTGACACTCATCATCATTCTCACCTATGAACGTGTGACTGACAACCACCTCCGTTCTACCTTAAGATTGGGTGAATATCTCTTGGATTCCTGATACACGATGCATGGTTGATCGCCTGACCACCGAGCGCTCGCCTGACAAACGAGCCAGCCATTCCGTGAGATCAAAGTCTTCGTGGTATAGGCAAGAACTGATGGCGGCATTCAAGAGAATCCGGAAGGTCTAACCTTGTCTGTGGTATTCTGAGTAGGATTCAATGATTGAATGACTGTGACGTGCTTCAAACTCCTGAGGGCGGGGCGTTAGTGACAGACGCAAAAGAATCACTGGATTCTATTCCGGCCTGATCGAGAACCGACAGATGGATAGCCGTGCCGTGACAGGGTGCGTTGAACATTTCCAATGAGAGGATGGGAGGTAGCCACTGACAACGGTGAAACCCTTGCATAAGCTTGCCATGGAAAGGAGTAAGAAGGATTGGATGAAGACAGTAGGAAAGCAGAGAGACGGAAGGGACAAGCATCTTCATACGCTTATCTGAAGCTCTCACCAATGATATACATAAGTATCTCTATCTTTATCTTTATGTTTTATTCATATATCATCTATACCCATTCGAGTCTGCCTGACTAAGATTTACAAGGTGACCATAGCTTGTTTCATACCAACAATCTCCGTGGGATCGACCCTTACTCGCGTAAGGTTTATTACTTGGACGACCCAGTGCACTTGCTGGTTAGTTGTGCAAAGTTGTGTTTATGCCATGGTATTGAGCACCAAGTTTTTGGGGCCATTACTAGGGATTATTTGAGTTGTGAAAAGTAGTGATCACGATTTCGCACACCAGGCGGCATTCATGAGAATCCGGAAAGTCTAAACCTTGTCTGTGGTATTCCGAGTAGGATTCTGGGATTGAATGACTGTGACGAGCTTCAAACTCTTGAAGGCTGGGTGTTAGTGACAGACGCAAAAGAATCAAGGGATTCTACTCCAACCTGATTGAGAACCGACAGATGATTAGCCGTGCTGTGACAGAGCATTTGGACCATTTTCACTGAGAGGATGGGATGTAGCCATTGACAACGGTGATGCCCTACATACAGCTTGCCATAGAAGGGAGTGATAAAATAGAATAAAAGCAGTAGGAAAGTAGAGATTCAACAGGGACAAGCACCTCCATGCACCTAGCTGAAATTCCCACCATTAATTTACATAAGTATTTCTATCCTATTTTATTTATCTTTTAATTATCTAATCTCCCATAACCACATGGATAAGCCTAACTGAGATTTACAAGATGACCATAGCTTGCTTCATACCAACAATCTCCGTGGGATCGACCCTTACTCACGTAAGGTATTACTTGGACGACCCAGTGCACTTGCTGGTTAGTTGAATGGAGTTGTGAATTGAATTTTAGACACCGTGATATTGAGCACCAAGTTTTTGGAGCCATTACCGGGGATTGTTTCGAGTTAGAAAAGAATGAATCACAATTTCGTCCACCAGTCGTGCATCCCCAACTCGAGTTATTCACAATCATAATTATAATCACACAACACCCACACTGGTGTTTATCCATGGGGGCGAGCTTATTCGGAACTTTCACAGTGTCCGGCCACACTTACGACATAGGGTCAACAGAATCTCAGATCTCAACCTGGAGAAAGTGGAGCTGACCCACTGTATTTACCCAAGGAAATCCAAAACTCAGATAATTTCACGTCTCAAATCAACCTCGACTGGGAGCAAGTGGGGGCAAACCACTGCATCTACTCCAGGAGTTGCAAACCAAACCCAGAGCAAGTCGAATCAATGCCACTGTATCTACCCAGACAGGTATATCTCACCACATCCTGGAGCAAGTCGATAACACCACTGCATCTTACCCGATGTCCTTGCCTCTTACCCGGCGCAAGTGGATGGCACCGCTGCGTCTTACCCGGAGGCATATCACAATTAAATTCAAGTTCATTTTCATTATTATTCCAATTCCTTCCTAATCACTAATTCATTAATTCCTTTTCCATACATTCTCAACATCTCTACACTTCTTAATCATAAACGTGGAGCGAGTGGTTATTTCCACCGTCTCTTACCCGGCACCTCTATCTCATTCAATCGTATGCATATACATACTCCACCATAAATTAATATCTATCAGAGCCATCCGGCTAACAACATAATACATAGCCAGCCATCATTCACTAACAAATATAGCCCTTCGGCTCATGGCATACACAACACTCCAACCATCATCCTTAGCAACTCATACAATCATCATTACTCATCATTCATCATTGATTCTCACTTTACTTCATCCACAAGTTACCACATGTCCTAGGTTCTTTTCATTACTAGGCATACTATAAGGATTCAAGACTTAGAGGATGAAAGTGGAGGCTTAGAAGTCTGAAATTCGGCTTTAAAAACTCAAAGAATCAACTTTTATTGAAAACGCGGTCACGCGTGCGCATCTCCAATGCGCACGCCTGGGAGTCAGAAAAGCAAAGAGACGCGTGCGCGTCGCCTATGCGCACTCGTGGGAGTCAAAAAAGCAAAGTGACGCGAGCGCGTCAGCCACGCGTATGCGTGGGTACGTTTTGTGCTCCTCGCACAAAACCAGCACAGTACCTCCGCAACTCTCGAGATTTTTGGCTGGGCATTCGCATTAGTGCAATGAGAGAGTAAAAATCATGAGTGATGCGTGCACGTCAGAGTACGTTTTACCAAAAATTTTACTAAGTTAAAAAGCTGTAGAATTACATTTTCAAACCCCAAACTTCTAACACACATAACCTCTTCTACAATATTCATTTTTCAACCATTTTTGAACCGTTGGAAAGATCGTTGAATAAACTTTCATGAAAATCCATATTTAAAGAGTTCCAAACTCCGTGGACCGAGTTACGGACTGCCAAAGTTGGTCAAAAATCAGTTTTTATCCAAAAATAGAAATCACCAATTTTTCCAATATTTACAAGTCAAATTCATTTACACTCATCCAAATGACCACAACCCAACCACATTCACATAATTACACTCCACCAAAATCAAACCTACCCCATGTACACAATTTCACCCATAATATAAAATTTCACACCTCAATTCCTTAAACCTTATTATTCAATAATCAAATCAATTATTCACACATTGAATATCTAAAATCCATCCAATCTCTTATATCATCACACAATACACATATCAACTTACCTTCTGATGAGCGGATATTTTATACGCTTTTTGGGGGTAATTTCATGTAGATTTTAGTATGTTTTAATTAGTTTTTAGTTAAATATTATTAGTTTTTAGGCAAAAATCATATTTCTGGACTTTACTATGAGTTTGTGTGTCTGTGATTTCAGGTGTTTTCTGGCTGAAATTCAGGGAGCTGAGCAAAAATCTGAGTTAGGCTGAAAAAGGACTGCTGATGTTGTTGGATTCTGACCTTCTTGCACTCGAAATGGATTTTATGGAGCTACAGGAGTCCAATTGGCGCGCTCTCAACGGCGTTAGGAAGTAGACATCCAGGGCCTTCCAGCAATATATAATAGTCCATACTTTTCGCGAAGATAGACGACATAAACTGGTGTTCAACGCCAGTATCATGCTGCTGTCTGGCGTCCAGCGCTAGAAACAGGTTACAAGTTGGACTTCAACGCCAGAAACAGGTTACAACCTGGCGTTGAACGCCCAAAACAGCCCCATGCACGTGAGAAGCTTAAGTCTCAGCCCCAGCACACACCAAGTGGTCCCCAGAAGTAGATTTCTGCACTATCTATCATAGTTTACTCATTTTCTGTAAACCTAGGTTACTAGTTTACTATTTAAACAACTTTTAGAGATTTACTTTGTACCTCATGACATTTTCAGATCTGAATTTTATACACTTTGACGGCATGCGTCTCTAAACTCCATTGTTGGGGGTGAGGAGCTCTGCAGCGTCTCAATGAATTAATGCAATTGTTTCTATTTCATTCAAACGTGTGTGTGTTCCTATCTAAGATGTTCATTCGCGCTTAATTGTGAAGGAGGTGATGATCCCTAACACTCATCACCTCCCTCAATCCATGAACGTGTACCTGACAAATACTTCCGTTCTACATCAGATTGAATGAGCGTCTCTTAGCTTCCTTAATCAGAATCTTCGTGGTATAAGCTAGAACTGATGGCGGCCACTCTTGAGGATCCGGAAAGTCTAAACCTTGTCTGTGGTATTCCGAGTAGGATCCAAGGATTGACTGGCTGTGACGAGCTTCAAACTCGCGACTGTTGGGCGTGATGACAAACGCAAAAGGATCAATGGATCCTATTCCAACATGATCGAGAACCAACAGCTGATTAGCCGTGCTGTGACAGAGCATCTGGACCGTTTTCACTGAGAGGATGGGAAGTAGCCACTGACAATGGTGACACCCTACATACAGCTTGCCATGGATGGAACTTTACAAACAATTGAGTTGAATATTACATTGCAGGAATTCAGAGGACAAAGCATCTCCAAAACTCCAACATATTCTCCATTACTGCACAACAAGTAACTATTTCACACTCTTTTATTTTTCTAATAATTCCAAACACTTTTACTTCTTACAATTAAATCCAAATAACCTTATTGGCATCCTGACTAAGATTAATAAAATAAACATAGCTTGCTTCAAACCAATAATCTCCGTGGGATCGACCCTTACTCACGTAAGGTATTACTTGGACGACCCAGTGCACTTGCTGGTTAGTGGTACGAGATCATAAGAAATTTTGATTTTGATAATTGGGATTAAGATTTCGTGCACCAAGTTTTTGGCACCGTTGCCGGGGATTGTTCGAGTTTGAACAACTAAAGGTTTATTTTGTTGCTTAGATTAGGAAGAAATTACCCTCTTTTTTTCACTAGAATTGCATCTTTTATTATCCCTTTTTAAAAAAAAATTAAAAAATATTATTTTTCGTTATCAATTTTTAATTTTTTTTCGTGAGTTTAGTGTCTTTTTCTAAGTTTGGTGTCAATTGCATATTTGATATTTTTCTTTAAAATTTTCGAACTTGTGTTCTTTGTTCTTTATTGATCTTCAAGTTGTTCTTGTTTATTTTTCTTGTTTGATCTTAAGTTTTTCTTGTTTTGTGTCTTTCCTTGTTTTTCTTGTACTTTTTCAAAACATTAACTTTCAAAAATTATACTTCTATCCATAAAAATAATACATCTTTAAAATACGTTACATTTTTAGCTCAGTTGGTTATAGCGTTGGTTTATGTTCTTAGCAATTGGGCACCTTCTTTTTAAAATCCTTTTCAAAAATAATTTTTCTTGATTTAATCTTGTGCCAAACTCTAAGTTTGGTGTTCTCTTGTTAATTTTAATATAATTTTCGAAAATTTATCTTGGTTTTCTAAAAATTTTAAGTTTGGTGTTCTTTCTTTTGTTCTTGGTGTTCTTGTGAATCTTCAAGGTGTTCTTGAGTTTTTCTTGTGTCTTGATCTTAAAATTTTTAAGTTTGGTGTTCCTTGGTGTTTTCCCTCCAAAAATTTTCGAAAATAAGGAGCATTAGATCTAAAAATTTTAAGTCTTGTGTCTTTTATGTGCTTTTCTCTTTCATCATAAAATTCAAAATTCAAAAAAAAATATATCTTTTCTAACTAATTTTAAACAATAATTTCGAAATTTTTATATAAAAATTTCAGATTTCAATTTCAAAATTTTTCGAAAATCTTCACAAAATATTTTCAATTTTTTATATTTTATTCCGTTTTTATTTATTCCATTTTTATTTTATTTTTATAAAATAAATAATATCAACATACATATCATCTCCCTTGTTCCATCATGGAATTAAGTGGAAATGAACAGTCTAGGAGGACTCTGGGGTCATATGCTAACCCCACTACTGCTTCATATGGGAGTAGTATCTGTATACCCTCCATTGGAGTTAGTAGCTTTGAGTTGAATCCTCAGCTCATTATCATGGTGCAGCAAAGCTGTCAATATTCCGGTCTTCCACATGAAGAACCTACAGAGTTTCTGGCACAATTTTTGCAAATTACTGACACAGTACATGATAAGGAAGTAGATCAGGATGTCTACAGATTATTACTATTTCCATTTGCTGTAAAAGATCAAGCTAAGAGGTGGTTAAATAACCAGCCTAAGAACAGCATAAAAACATGGAAACAGGTGTCAGAAAAATTCCTGAATCACTATTTTCCTCCAAAACGGATGACACAGCTAAGGCTGAGCATCCAAGGCTTCAAATAAGGAGATAATGAATCCCTTTATGATGCCTGGGAGAGATACAGAGAGATGTTGAGAAAATGCCCCTCTGAAATGTTTTCAGAGTGGGTGCAATTAGACATCTTCTACTATGGGCTTACAGAAAGAGCTTAGATTTCTCTAGACCACTCAGCTGGTGGATCTATACATATGAGAAAAACAATTGAAGAAGCTCAAGAGCTTATTGATACAGTTGCCAGAAATCAGCATATGTACCTAAACAGTGAATCTTCCATGAAAGAAGAAGCTAAAACAGTAACTGCTGAACTCAATCCGGTAGATCAAGCTAATGAATTCAATCAGCAGCTGGACTTTCTAACCCAGCAGCTAGCCGAATTCAAGGAAATACTCCAGGAAACAAGAATGGCTAACAGGAATATGGAAGTACAGTTAAAGCAAACAGAAAAGCAACTATCAAAACAAATAACAGAAGAATGCCAAGAATTTCAATTAAGAAGTGGGAAAACATTAAATACCTCACTTCAAAGCAGCAGGAAGCCAAGAAATGAACAAATGTCTACTCAAAATCCCTCTGAGGACAATCAGAGCCCAGAGAGGAATAATGCTGGCACTGAACGCCCAGCCCATACTCATTCCTGGCGTTCAACGCCAGAAACAAGCATGAATCCGGCGTTGAACGCCCAAAGGGAGCATAGTTCTGGCGTTCAGACGCCAGTAACAAATAAGGAGGTGGTGTCTAACGCCACTCCAGCTTCCACCCCTGGCATTCAAATGCCAGTGGGGGATCAGTCACATACAAGTGGTGATAACAACCCTTCTAAAAAGGCTTCCCAACCCACTTCTGTAGGTAATAAACCTGCAGCAACTAAGGTTAAGGAATATAAAGCCAAAATGCCTTATCCTCAAAAACTCCGCCAAGCAGAACAGGATAAGCAATTTGCCCGCTTTGCAGACTATCTCAAGACTCTTGAAATAAAGATACTGTTTGCAGAAGCACTTGAGCAAATACCCTCTTATGCTAAGTTCATGAAAGAGATCTTAAGTCATAAGAAGGATTGGAGAGAAACTAAAAAAGTTTACCTCACTGAAGAATGCAGTGCAGTCATTCTGAAAAGCTTACCTGAGAAGGTTAAAGACCCCGGGAGCTTTATGATACCATGCACATTAGAGGATAATTGTACCAAGCAAGCTGATACGTAAAAATTAAGATTTCACGTATAACCGGCAAGTATACCGGGTCGTATCAAGTAATAAAACTCACTAAGAGTGAGGTCGATCCCACGGAGATTGGTAGATTAAGCAACTTTAGTTAAATGATAGATTTAGTCAAGCAAACATGGTTTTGATTTCATGAGCATTGTGATTTTTGAACATAATTGCAGGAATTTAAATGGCATAAAAGCAAAGAGCAAGAAATAAAGAGACAGAATGTAGATGACAAGAATAATAAATTGCAAGAATGTAGAAGGGAAATGGGGTAATGGGTGGTCAAACAACTAAGAGCAAAAGAAATGAGAATTAATGATAGAGAGAATCATTAGGGATCAGAGATGCAAATTCTCATGAATTGATGTTAGTCAAGTCCTTCTCAATCATGGGTATAGATCCATGGCAAGTGGGTAATTGAATCCCAATCTCTTGGTGATTCAATTTCTCTCAACATAACCAATTGCCACTCTCGTGATCTAGTTGTTCATGAGAAGAGATGAAGCTCAATTCTAATCCAGCCACACAACTCCCATAATCTCAACCAAGGAGAGTTACATCTCACATACTAACCAAGGTGTATTGATTAAGGAAATCATGAAAGGATGAACTCTAAACTGAATTATGTGGCTCATTCCTCAAATTCACCACATAATTCATATAGATTAACCCCTCTCTCGATGGTGGTTGAATCTTTGAAGAACAAGAGTTCCCTCTTTAGATCAACCACTAGAATTGAGGAGGAAAAGATGAGTTCACCAATGCATTCCAACAAGCAGAGCTCTTCCCCCTAATGAAAGTGGGGTTTAGTGAATCATAGCTCCAATTTCAACCATAATTGCCATCAACAAAAATTAAACTAAGTGGAAAGAAAAGAAGAAGAAGAATAAGGAAAATGCTTCAATTGAAAACTAAATTGCATGAAACTAAAGTGCATGAAAATAAAGAGTGAGACTTCAAAACAGAAATTGAGAATTCAAGAATTCATAGATGAAAACTACAAATTAAACTACACTAATACTAAGGAAGAAGAGAAGGGGAAGTGAAGAAGAGTGTATGAAGGGAAGGGGTCCGAAGACCCACTCTCAATGGAGTGTGCCAATTCACAGAATTTCAAATTGGTCTCCTCCGTATCCCTTCAATCCAACCTCCTAATGCTATGAGACTATGGCCTTTATATAGGCTTTTCTAAATTACAAATTGAAATGAAATTAAAAGAAAATTACAAACAAAATGAAAATTAACTATTCTAGATGATTCTTGTGGCCTTGATTGGTTGAGATTTATGGGCTTTGCTTGCTTGATTTGGATTAGCTTCATGAAGGAATTCTTGTCAAACAGAGGAAGAAGAGCTCATTCACATTGCTTCTGGCCCAATGGCCTGGCGTTACTGGCAAACACGCCAGTTCAAAGGACGTTGGCAACGTGCCAATACACTTCCTGGGCTGGTAGCTTGGTGCTTGGGCGTTACTAGCCCAAGTTGTTGCTAACAACTTGCTTTTCTTCTTCTTGACTTTACTTTCATGCTTAATGTTGCCCAGAACTTGAGTGTCAATCCTTTGCCTAAATATGAACTATGATATATCATTGGAAAGCTCTTGATATCTACTTTCCAATGCCACTGAAATCACTTCATTTGGACTTTCCTAGCTCAAGTTATGCTCCATTGAAGAGGGCAAGGTCAGGCTGCCTTGGTTGGGCGTTTTTGCCAAACACTTCACCAATAACGCCCATGACAACGCCTCTAGCCCAGATTTCTTGGCCTGGGCGTTGTTGCCCAAGTTGCCAAGGAACACGCCAGGCCATTTTAGCCTTGGCAACGTGTTCGACCCCATTCCTTGGCCCATTCATGCTTCCTTGAATGTCAACCTCATTTTCTTGTTTTTGGGGCCTAAAGATGACTCTGATTCGAGCTTCCATTTCATGCTCCACTATAGACTATTATATATGGTTGGAAAGCTCTGAATGTCAGCTTTCCAACGCAACTGGAAGCACTCAATTTGGATCTCTGTAGCTCAAGTTATGTGCGTTTGAAGGAGACAGGGTCAGGCTGCCAAGGTTGCCGGCGTTTTTGACAAACACGCCTTCACATTCTCAAGTTGGCAACGTGGGTTATCTTCTAAGGCTGCTGAGCTTCGCAGGCGTTGCTAGCAAACACGCCTTCACCTTCCCCAAGTTGGCAACGTGGGTTATGCCTCCCAGGGAGCCAAATTTTAGCAAGGGCGTTGCCAACTTAGATTCCACGTTGGCAACGTGCTCCTTTCTGAGGCTCCAAATGAAGCCAGTTTTTGAAGCTTCAAACTAATGTCAAACCCATACTATGATATATGGTTGGAAAGCTCTGGATGTCTACTTTCAAATGCCGTTGGAAGTGCATCATTTGAAGCTCTAGAACTCAATATATACTCCATGGAAGAGAGTAAGGTCCGGCTGCCAGGGTTGCCAGCGTTTTTGGCAAACACTCCTTCTTCTCAGCACGTTGGCAACGTGCCAGCCCCTGCCCCCTTGCTCCATGCTTGCTTCCTGGCATTGGCAACTTGGTTGGTGCCTTGATTGGCGTTGGCAACGTGGTTGGTGCCTTGATTGGCGTTGGCAACGTGGTTGGTGCCTTGATTGGCGTTGGCAACTTGGTTGGCACCCAAGACTTGGTGCCTAGCCAAGCAACCATTCCTGGCGTTGCCTTAGAACACGCCCATGGTTTCTAGCTCAACAACGTGCTCGAGCTTCCCCTTTGGTGCCATAGTTACTTGCCTCTTGACGTTATTGCCAAGCACTCAAGTAGAAGTGCAAGTTGGCAACTTGCAAACTCCTCTAGGATCACTCTCCAGGGCTGCTAGCGTTATCATCAAACACGCCAGTGGTAGCCCAAGTTAGCAACGTGCTCTTCATTCCCAAGGTTGCCTAGCTTGCTTGTATGATGCGCACATTGGCGTTAGCAACGCCTTTCTAGAGTTGGAAACGCCCTTGGTGACTTCCTTCTTGCTCCAGGGCTCTTTGCTTCACCTATCATCAATCAAACACATGCATCAAAGCCTTGCTAAATCACAAGATTTTGCATCATTCATAACATCAAACAATTCTTGCATAAATCTCATGAAAATGCACATATTTAACAATGTTTGATTGAATCAAGGCATGCATACAATTCTCATCCAAATACTTGCTTATTGCCTAAGAAAATGCATGAAACCAACCTAAAGCATACAAAAAATGGCTAGTAAAACTAGCAAGGATGCCCTGGCATCACAACACCAAACTTAAACCTTGCTTGTCCTCAAGCAAGAAAAGAATCATGCAATAGAGATTAACAATCCAAGGTTAGAAGAATAGCAAGTTAATGTTCATGGCAAGCTAGTTTTGTATGTATGCTACAATCACAAAAGAAATGTAAATGATTGATGCTTCTATCTAGCTCAATTTATGAAATCTTTTTCTTATATTTCTTCCTTGAAACAAGCTTTTGATTTTCTTATTAGCTTTTCCTTTTGGGTGCTTTGCCCCATGAGTTGATAACAAAACTACGACTCTAAATGCTTTGTTTTCAAGTCTTACCACTTGATACATAAGCACCACAAGCATTTAATTAGAGAACTTCATTAAGCTCATTTATTTCTTTTCTTGACTCTCTAATCATTGATGCTCAGAGCCTTGAGCTTTGAGGGAGTGCTTTTGCACTTGAGCCTAGCCTTGACTTCTAAGTGTTTTGTTTTCAAGCATTTTACTTGATACATAAACACCACAAGTACTTAACAATGGAATTGTCATTGGTACTCAGAGCCTTCAACTTTCTCATTCTTTCCCTTTTTCTTTTCTTGCCTTAATTGCATTTGCTTCTTCAAGGTTTTCATGATTTTCAAAAGATTTCACAAAATGTCCTAGCTGAAAACTTCAATTAAATAAAATCTAATGTACTTGAGCAACAATCAAACATACTAGCCTTCCAATACTTGTATGCACATGCTTAGTTCTTCTTTAATTCCTTGTTTGTTTATGATCATGATGCTTTTTTTTTTTTTTGCTTTTGTATTCACAAAACTCAAGTTGGTAGTCATAATGCCACAGCAACATATTGCAAATCAAAATTCAAGCTATGCTTATTCATACCACACATGTATATAAAGAAGGTAATAAGACAATCATGCAATTTAAAGTGCTGGAAACAAATGAGAGGAAAAAGAACTTTACAACCTTGTAATTTATCTTCTCTATTGTTGTCCTTTTCCTCCTTTTCTTTCCCTTCCCACACCAAACTTAGAATGATTGCTTGTCCTCAAGCAACAATTAGAACCATGGCTATGGGGCTAAGATAGATCATGAATGTCTTACACAATGAAACATTAGTAGCACATGTGTTTCAAGTAAGCAAAATTAAAGATAACAATTAAGGCACAAGAGACAGAGACATTTTGATTGCAAACTTAAGAAGGTGAGCACAATACATTGCATAAAAGATAAGTGGCACACCAAACTTAGTGTGACACTTTCACTTGGAATTAATGCAAGTATCCAGTAAAGATTGGAAACAAATTTTGTTGCATAGCAACACCAAACTTAGAGTGCAATCATATGTCAATTTATTTGAATTAAAACTAAACAAATGAAACTGTTGTATGTTAAATACAATCACCAAGCTAAAAATCTGTCATGAATACGGATCTCTTGGTAATGTATTAACAAAAACAGTTAATAAGCAAACTAAATGAAAGCATTTAAAGATAGAAAAATAACTAAAGCAAGTAGAATGCAAAAGTGTCAAATCAAAAGAGAAAACTAAAACTGCAGAGGCATTATGATTATGCAGACAAGTAGTGTTGCTTGAATAAATTGCATAGAAAATAAATGGCACACCAAACTTAGAATCTTGGTGTGTCACTTTCATTTTGATTTGATGCAATCATCCAAGAAGATTGAAAACAATTTGTTGCAAGGCAACACCAAACTTAAAATGTAACCATATGCCAATTTATTGAATTTAAATAAAACAAAGAACAAAAACAAAGCAGAGAAGAGAAATTATACCTATGGTTGACATGTTGTTCACTTTCTTCCTCTTCTTCCAGTTTGTTAATAGGAATGACCTTAAGGGGGAAAAAAATTCAGCTAGTGTCCCCTGTCTTGGCCTCTCCTCAGCAAGCTTTCTTTTGTTAATGGCTTGATTGAGCTTGCTTGCTGGATCAGGGGGAGGATTGCTTGTGGTTGACCCCTTTTTCTTCATGAATATTGTCCTTGGTAGCTTGGTCACAATCCTCTTCTTGGTGTTTTTGTTAATTGCCTTCACTTTCTTGAATCCAAGTCTTGGTGGTTGTGTGATTGTTGGAGTCTTCTTTTCATCAAGAGTTCCGTGCAATACTGGTTCAATGAGCTCTTCCTCTGTGTACTTCTCTGCTTCACTTGAGTGTGATTTCTCTTGAGTGTCTTCCTCACGTTCTTGCTCTTCCACTTCTTCTTTTACACTCAACATTTGCTTTAATAGCTCTTTCATGGAAGAGGTTTGTTGTTCTTCCCAAGATTTTTTCATCTCCTCTTCATATCTTTCAATCATGGATTCAATTGTTGAGCCTTTTTGTTTCAAGGAAGTTTGAGAGAGTTGTGAGTTTTCATGTTCCATTGTTACTTCAACTACCCTCTGTGGACTTGGAATTCTGTGCTCATATACCTCCACCAACTCATCCTTCATTGCAATTTCACTTGACAAATGGACCTTTTGTTCTTCTTTTTCCACTTCCTCACTCACAAATTGGTCTTCATTCTCAATGCTTGGCAATCCTAAATGTTTCTTTATTTGCTCTAAGTGCCCATCTATTTTCTCAAAAAGGCTCTCTCGTTCCTCCCAATATTTTTCTTGTCTTTCCAAGAGTTCTCTGGACGTTTAAAGGAGGTCCTCAGCTACTAGCTTAAGAGGTGAAGGTTGAGAGAAGTTTTGTGGATATGGATGTGTTGTGGTGAGGTTGTTTTGAGTGGTATGAAATGAATCTTGTGAATTGTGGAATAAGTTTTGTGGTTGGTGGAATGAATTTTGTGGATGATGAATTGAATTGTATGAATTTTGGAAGGAATTTTGTGTTGAGGCAAACTCAAGTGGTGAAGAATTTTGATATGAAAAATTTGGAGGTGAGGTTGGATAATTAAGAGGTGATGGCTCTTGATAAGTAGAATATGGGCTCTCAAATGCTTTCTGGTTTTGCTCCTCCCAGGCACAACTTGAAGAATTGTTGAAATCATCATAGTATGGACAATCTTGTAGTCCTTGGGAGGAATCTTGCATGAATCTGTTGCAAGCATAATCAAGAGATGATGTCTCTTGATGAATAGCATTTGGAGAATTAAAATTTCCTTCCCAGCCATAGTTTGTGTCAATGTCATAACAGCATGGTTCACTTTGTAGCTCTGGGAGGAAATTCATTTCTCTTAATTGTTCATACTTTTGTTGATATGCCCAAACACCATGAGGGTAATGACATAAATCATTTTGTGGTTCTGGACAACATCTCATGTGATTAGCTTGATCAATTTGTGGCTCTGGAGCAAATCTCCATGGATTAGAGTGCTCAGAATTTGCAATTTCTTGGCGATACTCCCAGCCACCATTAGAATAATGACTTGAATCATTTTGTGGTAGTGAGAAATATCCCATATGATTCTCTTGCTCATCTTGTGTCTCTGAAGCAAGTATCCATGAATTGGAGTGCTCAGAATTTGTATTTTCTTGGTGATATTTCCAGCCACCATTAGAGATTGGTGGTGGTGGATGATATCCCAGAAAGTTTGTTTGATCAAAAGATGAGATAAACTCCATTTAAGTTTTGTAGAACACAATCACAAAGCAATTGAAATACATGTCTCAGATGAGAATTTCTTAGTGAGGCAATAACACAAACACCTTAATGTCCAAAAAGAAAACAAAAAATTAAAAGAACTGTACAAAAAAAATGCATAATCTAAACTACCATTCACTTAATCATTGTCAATCTTTTCCAATCCCCGGCAACGGCGCCAAAAACTTGATACGTAAAAATTAAGATTTCACGTATAACCGGCAAGTATACCGGGTCGTATCAAGTAATAAAACTCACTAAGAGTGAGGTCGATCCCACGGAGATTGGTAGATTAAGCAACTTTAGTTAAATGATAGATTTAGTCAAGCAAACATGGTTTTGATTTCATGAGCATTGTGATTTTTGAACATAATTGCAGGAATTTAAATGGCATAAAAGCAAAGAGCAAGAAATAAAGAGACAGAATGTAGATGACAAGAATAATAAATTGCAAGAATGTAGAAGGAAAATGGGGTAATGGGTGGTCAAACAACTAAGAGCAAAAGAAATGAGAATTAATGATAGAGAGAATCATTAGGGATCAGAGATGCAAATTCTCATGAATTGATGTTAGTCAAGTCCTTCTCAATCATGGGTATAGATCCATGGCAAGTGGGTAATTGAATCCCAATCTCTTGGTGATTCAATTTCTCTCAACATAACCAATTGCCACTCTCGTGATCTAGTTGTTCATGAGAAGAGATGAAGCTCAATTCTAATCCAGCCACACAACTCCCATAATCTCAACCAAGGAGAGTTACATCTCACATACTAACCAAGGTGTATTGATTAAGGAAATCATGAAAGGATGAACTCTAAACTGAATTATGTGGCTCATTCCTCAAATTCACCACATAATTCATATAGATTAACCCCTCTCTCGATGGTGGTTGAATCTTTGAAGAACAAGAGTTCCCTCTTTAGATCAACCACTAGAATTGAGGAGGAAAAGATGAGTTCACCAATGCATTCCAACAAGCAGAGCTCTTCCCCCTAATGAAAGTGGGGTTTAGTGAATCATAGCTCCAATTTCAACCATAATTGCCATCAACAAAAATTAAACTAAGTGGAAAGAAAAGAAGAAGAAGAATAAGGAAAATGCTTCAATTGAAAACTAAATTGCATGAAACTAAAGTGCATGAAAATAAAGAGTGAGACTTCAAAACAGAAATTGAGAATTCAAGAATTCATAGATGAAAACTACAAATTAAACTACACTACTACTAAGGAAGAAGAGAAGGGGAAGTGAAGAAGAGTGTATGAAGGGGAGGGGTCCGAAGACCCACTCTCAATGGAGTGTGCCAATTCACAGAATTTCAAATTGGTCTCCTCCGTATCCCTTCAATCCAACCTCCTAATGCTATGAGACTATGGCCTTTATATAGGCTTTTCTAAATTACAAATTGAAATGAAATTAAAAGAAAATTACAAACAAAATGAAAATTAACTATTCTAGATGATTCTTGTGGCCTTGATTGGTTGAGATTTATGGGCTTTGCTTGCTTGATTTGGATTAGCTTCATGAAGGAATTCTTGTCAAACAGAGGAAGAAGAGCTCATTCACATTGCTTCTGGCCCAATGGCCTGGCGTTACTGGCAAACATGCCAGTTCAAAGGACGTTGGCAACGTGCCAATACACTTCCTGGGCTGGTAGCTTGGTGCTTGGGCGTTACTAGCCCAAGTTGTTGCTAACAACTTGTTTTTCTTCTTCTTGACTTTACTTTCATGCTTAATGTTGCCCAGAACTTGAGTGTCAATCCTTTGCCTAAATATGAACTATGATATATCATTGGAAAGCTCTTGATATCTACTTTCCAATGCCACTGAAATCACTTCATTTGGACTTTCCTAGCTCAAGTTATGCTCCATTGAAGAGGGCAAGGTCAGGCTGCCTTGGTTGGGCGTTTTTGCCAAACACTTCACCAATAACGCCCATGACAACGCCTCTAGCCCAGATTTCTTGGCCTGGGCGTTGTTGCCCAAGTTTCCAAGGAACACGCCAGGCCATTTTAGCCTTGGCAACGTGTTCGACCCCATTCCTTGGCCCATTCATGCTTCCTTGAATGTCAACCTCATTTTCTTGTTTTTGGGGCCTAAAGATGACTCTGATTCGAGCTTCCATTTCATGCTCCACTATAGACTATTATATATGGTTGGAAAGCTCTGAATGTCAGCTTTCCAACGCAACTGGAAGCACTCAATTTGGATCTCTGTAGCTCAAGTTATGTGCGTTTGAAGGAGACAGGGTCAGGCTGCCAAGGTTGCCGGCGTTTTTGACAAACACGCCTTCACATTCTCAAGTTGGCAACGTGGGTTATCTTCTAAGGCTGCTGAGCTTCGCAGGCGTTGCTAGCAAACACGCCTTCACCTTCCCCAAGTTGGCAACGTGGGTTATGCCTCCCAGGGAGCCAAATTTTAGCAAGGGCGTTGCCAACTTAGATTCCACGTTGGCAACGTGCTCCTTTCTGAGGCTCCAAATGAAGCCAGTTTTTGAAGCTTCAAACTAATGTCAAACCCATACTATGATATATGGTTGGAAAGCTCTGGATGTCTACTTTCAAATGCCGTTGGAAGTGCATCATTTGAAGCTCTAGAACTCAATATATACTCCATGGAAGAGAGTAAGGTCCGGCTGCCAGGGTTGCCAGCGTTTTTGGCAAACACTCCTTCTTCTCAGCACGTTGGCAACGTGCCAGCCCCTGCCCCCTTGCTCCATGCTTGCTTCCTGGCATTGGCAACTTGGTTGGTGCCTTGATTGGCGTTGGCAACGTGGTTGGTGCCTTGATTGGCGTTGGCAACTTGGTTGGCACCCAAGACTTGGTGCCTAGCCAAGCAACCATTCCTGGCGTTGCCTTAGAACACGCCCATGGTTTCTAGCTCAACAACGTGCTCGAGCTTCCCCTTTGGTGCCATAGTTACTTGCCTCTTGACGTTATTGCCAAGCACTCAAGTAGAAGTGCAAGTTGGCAACTTGCAAACTCCTCTAGGATCACTCTCCAGGGCTGCTAGCGTTATCATCAAACACGCCAGTGGTAGCCCAAGTTAGCAACGTGCTCTTCATTCCCAAGGTTGCCTAGCTTGCTTGTATGATGCGCACATTGGCGTTAGCAACGCCTTTCTAGAGTTGGAAACGCCCTTGGTGACTTCCTTCTTGCTCCAGGGCTCTTTGCTTCACCTATCATCAACCAAACACATGCATCAAAGCCTTGCTAAATCACAAGATTTTGCATCATTCATAACATCAAACAATTCTTGCATAAATCTCATGAAAATGCACATATTTAACAATGTTTGATTGAATCAAGGCATGCATACAATTCTCATCCAAATACTTGCTTATTGCCTAAGAAAATGCATGAAACCAACCTAAAGCATACAAAAAATGGCTAGTAAAACTAGCAAGGATGCCCTGGCATCACAAGCTCTATGTGATCTTGGGGCAAGTATCAACCTGATACCTGCATCTATTATCACAAAGCTCGGTTTGACTGAAAAAGTCAAACCAACCCGGATATGTCTTCAACTTGCTGATGGCTCTATTAAATACCCATCAGGCATGATTGAAGACATGATCGTCAAGGTTGGGCCATTTGCCTTTCCTACTGACTTTGTGGTGCTGGAAATGGAGGAGCATAAGAGTGCAACTCTCATTCTAGGAAGACCTTTCCTAGCAACTGGCCGAACCCTCATTGACGTCCAAAAAGGGGAAGTAACCTTAAGAGTCACTGAGGAGGAGTTCAAGTTGAATGTTGTCAAAGCCATGCAACATCCAGACACCCCAAATGACTGCATGAGTGTTGATATTATTGACTCTCTGGTAAGAGAGGTCAATATGGCTGAGAGTCTCGAATTAGAGCTAGAGGACATCTTTAAAGATGTTCAGCCTGATCTGAAGGAATCAGAGAGAATAGTAGAACCTCTGAAAATCCCTCAGGAAAAGGAGAAACCTCCTAAACCCGAGCTCAAACCATTACCATCATGCCTAAAATATGCCTTCCTGGGAGAAGGTGATACCTTTCCTGTAATCATAAGCTCAACCTTAGAGCCACAGGAAGAAGAAGCACTAATTCAAGTGCTAAGGATACACAAGACAGCTCTTGGGTGGTCCATCAGTGATCTCAAGGGCATTAGCCCAGCCAGATGCATGCACAAGATCTTACTGGAGGGTGACGCCAAACCAGTGGTTCAACCACAAAGGCGGCTGAATCCAGCCATGAAGGAGGTGGTGCAAAAAGAGGTCACTAAGTTACTAGAGGCTGGGATTATTTATCCTATTTCTGATAGCCCCTGGGTAAGCCCTGTCCAAGTCGTCCCTAAGAAAGGTGGCATGACAGTGGTTCATAATGAAAAAAAATGAACTGGTTCCTACAAGAACAGTTACTGGGTGGCGTATGTGTATTGATTATAGAAGGCTCAATACAGCTACCAGAAAGGATCATTTTCCTTTACCATTCATAGACCAGATGCTAGAAAGACTGGCAGGTCATGAATACTACTGCTTCCTGGATGGATATTCAGGTTATAATCAAATTGCAGTAGATCCAAAAGATCAAGAGAAAATGGCATTCACATGTCCATCTGAAGTATTTGCATACAGAAGGATGCCATTTGGCCTGTGCAATGCACCTGCAACCTTTCAGAGGTGCATGCTCTCAATTTTCTCTGATATGGTGGAAAAATTTCTGGAAGTCTTCATGGATGACTTTTCAGTATTTGGAGACTCATTCAGCTCCTGTCTTGACCATCTAGCACTTGTTCTAAAGAGATGCCAAGAGACTAACCTGGTTTTAAACTGGGAAAAATGCCACTTTATAGTGACTGAAGGAATTGTCCTTGGGCACAAAATCTCAAGCAAGGGAATAGAGGTGGATTAAGCTAAGGTAGAGGTAATTGAAAAATTACCACCACCTGCCAATGTTAGGGCAATCAGAAGCTTTCTAGGGCATGCAGGATTTTATAGGAGGTTTATAAAGGATTTTTTAAAAATCGCCAAACCTCTGAGCAACCTGCTAGCTGCTGACACGCCATTTGTCTTTGATAAGGAGTGTCTGCAGGCATTTGAGACTCTGAAAGCTAAATTGGTCACAGCACCAATCATCTCTGCACCAAACTGGACATTGCCATTTGAACTAATGTGTGATGCCAGTGACCATGCCATTGGCGCAGTGTTGGGACAAAGGCATGACAAGCTTCTGCACGTCATTTACTATGTCATCCGTGTTCTAAATGACGCACAGCAAAATTACACAACCACAGAAAAAGAGCTACTTGTAATGGTTTACGCCATTGACAAATTCAGATCCTATTTAGTAGGATCAAAAGTGATTGTGTACACTGATCATGCTGCTCTTAAATATCTACTCACAAAGCAGGATTCAAAACCCAGACTTATAAGATGGGTGTTGTTTTTGCAAGAGTTTGATATAGAAATAAGAGACAGAAAAGGGACAGAGAATCAGGTAGCAGATCACCTGTCCTGAATAGAACCAGTAGAAGGGGCGTCCCTCCCTCTTACTGAGATCTCTGAAACCTTTCCGGATGAGCAACTCTTTGCCATCCAGGAAGTGCCATGGTTTGCAGATATTGCAAACTACAAGGCAGTGAGGTTCATACCCAAAGAGTACAGTAGGCAGCAATAAAAGAAATTGATCACAGATGCAAAGTACTATCTTTGGGATGAACCATATCTCTTCAAGAGATGTGCAGACGGAGTAATCCGTAGATGTGTGCCTAAGGAAGAAGCGCAGAAGATCCTATGGCACTGCCATGGATCACAGTATGGAGGACATTTTGGAAGTGAGCGAACAGCCACAAGAGTCCTCCAATGTGGCTTCTACTGGCCTACTCTCTATAAAGATTCCCGAGTGTTTGTACTTAATTGTGACAGTTGCCAAAGATATGGCAATCTGCCTCACAATTATGCCATGCCTCAACAAGGGATCTTGGAGATTGAGTTGTTTGATGTATGGGGTATTGACTTCATGGGACCTTTCCCACCATCATACTCAAACACTTATATTCTGGTGGCAGTGGATTATGTATCCAAATGGGTGGAGGCTATTGCAACACCCACTAATGACACTAAAACAGTGTTAAAATTCCTCCAGAAACACATCTTCAGTAGATTTGGTACCCCTAGAGTATTAATCTGTGATGGGGGCATTCATTTCTGCAATAAACAGCTTTACTCTGCTTTGGTTCGTTATGGAGTTAGCCACAGGGTAGCTACTCCATATCACCCACAGACTAATGGGCAAGCTGAAGTCTGAAATAGAGAACTCAAAAGAATCCTGGAACGGACTGTAATTAACTGTAGAAGGGATTGGGCAAGAAGCTTGGATGATGCTCTGTGGGCATACAGAACAGCATTCAAGACCCCTATAGGGACCTCTCCATACCAGCTTGTGTATGGAAAGGCATGTCACTTGCCAGTGGAATTGGAACATAAGGCCTACTGGGAAACCAGATTCCTAAACCTTGATGCCAAGTTAGCTGGAGAAAAATGATTGCTCCAGTTAAATGAGCTAGAAGAATTTAGACTCAATGCTTTCGAGAATGCAAAAATTTACAAAGAGAAAGCGAAAAGATGGCATGATAAGAAATTGTCATCCAGAGTCTTTGAGCCGGGGCAGAAAGTTCTGCTATTTAATTCTAGGCTCAAATTATTCCCCGGGAAATTAAAATCCCGGTGGAGAGGTCCATATGTGATTACAAGTGTATCACCATATGGATACGTAGAGCTTCAGGATAATGAATCTAACAAAAAGTTCATTGTTAATGGACAGAGATTTAAACATTATCTCGAAAGCAATTTTGAGCAAGAATGCTCAAAACTGAGACTTGATTAAAAGCTCAGTAATAGTCCAGCTAACGACATTAAAGAAGCGCTTGTTGGGAGGCAACCCAGCCATTCACAAAATTTAATTTTATTTGTTTTTGCTAATTAATTGATTTTTACAGATATATGTCAGAGTATCTTCAAAAGGTAAAATAGCAATTGATTGAATTCACAGAGTTGCAGGGAAATTTGGAAGCTCACTGGCATGAAAAAGCCAGTAAGAAACGTTTTGGGCATTGAACGCCCAAAAGAAGCACCCACTGGGCGTTCAACGCCAGTAAGGGTAGCCATCTGGGCGTTAAACGCCAGAAAGGAGCATCTTCTGGGCGTTGAACGCCAGAAAGAAGCACCTTCTGGGCGTTTAACGCCAGATTGATAGCGTCCTGGGCGTTCAGAAAAACGCCTAGTGACAAAGGACTTCCTGGCGTTCAACGCCAGAAAAAAGCAACAGCTGGGCGTTGAACGCCCAGGAGAAGCAACAATTGGGCGTTAAACGCCCAAAACATGCAGCAGTTGGGCGTTTAACGCCAGGATGGTGGGGAGGAGGTAAAATTCATTTTTCTTCAAAAAATTTTCTAATTTTTATGTTTCAATTCATGATTTCTTGCATAAACATGTTTCCAAATATCATCCTTCAATTCCAAAAATTTTAATCCTAATTTCTAAAATCCCTAATTTCTGAAATCCCTTTTTCAAAGATTTTACATGCATCTTCATCCATAAAGACAGATGATTTCCAATCCAATCCAACTCTTTTTTTTAAGTTTTTCAAAATTTAATTATCTTTTAAAATCTTTTTCAAATTATAAATTTCAAATTTATTTTTAAATATCATTCATATCTTTTTAAATTATATCCTTTTCTTATCATATTTATCTTTTATAAATCATATCTCTTATCTTATATCTCTTTCTTATTTTCGAAAACCCACCCCCTCCCTTTATATCCACTTTCGGCGCCCCTCTCATCATCCACCATTCCACACTTGCTCTCCTCCTATTCCTCTTCTCTCTCTTCTTTTGCTTGAGGACAAGCAAACCTTTAAGTTTAGTGTGCTTATCCGTGATCACAAAAACATACTCACTTTGATCATGGCCCCTAAAGGAAAACAACCCAACCCAAGAGACAAGAAAGAGAATATTCCAAAGCCACTTTGGAATCAAGGAAAGTTCTTAACTAAAGAACATCCAGACCATTACTACAAAATAATGAGTCTAAGATCAGTGATCCCGAAAGTCAAGTTCGATCTGAAAGAAGATGAATATCTGGAGATCCAAGAAAAAATTCGAAACAGGAACTGGGAAATCCTAGCTAATCCTGAAATGAAAGTAGGAAGAAATATGGTTCAGGAGTTCTATGCTAATCTATGGCAGACAGACAGGCAAAGAATAATTGGAGCTGCCCTCTATGACCATCGGACCTTAGTCAGAGAAAAGATTGTTCATATCCATCCTGACAAAATCAGGGAGATCTTTAAGCTTCCTCAACTGAAAGATGACCCAGACTCCTTTAATAGGAGAATGATGAAGGTAAATAAAGGATTGGACAAGATTCTAGAGGATATATGCATCCCTGAAGCCAGGTGGACCACCAGCACAACTAGCATCCCAAATCAACTCAAAAGAGAATATCTCAAACCAGTAGCCAGAGGCTGGCTGGATTTCATTGGGCGTTCTATATTGCCCACCAGCAATCGTTCTGAAGTTACTATTAAAAGAGCAGTGATGATTCACTGCATCATGTTGGGAAAAGAAGTAGAAGTCCATCAACTGATCTCGTGTGAACTATACAAAATAGCAAACAAGAATTCCAAGGATGCCAGATTGGCCTATCCAAGCTTAATTTCTATGCTCTGCAAAGATGCCGGAGTGAAGATGGGAATAACAGAGTATATCTCAGTTGAGAGGCCAATCACTAGAATATCAATGGACAGACAACAGCTGCAGGATGATCCAATCAAGAGGAGAGCACAGGAAGTCCTCCCAGAACTTCCTCAATTCGAATACTGGGAACATCTTGAGGCATCTATTTCCAAATTGCAAGAAGCTATAGACCAAATAAAGGAAGAACAGAACAATCAAAGTAGCATGCTTTGCAAACTGCTTAAGGAACAAGAAGAGCAGGGGCGTGATTTAAGGGAGCTGAAGCGCCAGAAATTAATCCTTGAAGGACCAAGCACCCCACAGATCAGAGGAACATCTACTTCTCAGAACACAGGTTGTTGAGTTCTAAATTTAGCTTTAACTCTGTGATAATTTTATCATAGAAATTTACCTTAGGAGATATATATAGTAGTAGTAGTAGTAATTAGTATATCTATTCTGGTTTTATTCCCAATTAAGTTATAATTTATTTTTCTCATCATCATCAGACATCAATAAAATAGTAGATAATTAGAATAAAGAAGTAGTTTATTTTTCGAGTTCTTAATAATAAAAATTATAATTAACTATATGTGGTGGCAATACTTTTTGTTCTCTGAATGAATGCTTGAACAGTGCATAATTTTTATCTTGAATTTTATGAATATTGGCTCCTGAAAGAATGAGGAACACGAAAAATACTATTGATGATCTGAAAAATCATGAACTTGATTCTTGAAGCAAAAAAAAATTTACAAGCAATCATTGGATTAAGAAAAGGATCCAAGGCTTTGAGCATCAGTGGATAGGAGGGCCCAAGGAAGTAGTTCCAGGCCTAAGCGGCTAAATCAAGCTGTCCCTAACCATGTGCTTGTGGCATGCAGGTCCAAGTGAAAAGCTTGAGACTGAGTGGTTAAAGTCGTGATCCAAAGCAAAAGAGTGTGCTTAAGAGCTCTGGACACCTCTAACTGGGGACTCTAGCAAAGCTGAGTCACAATCTGAAAAGGTTCACCCAGTCATGTCTCTGTGGCATTTATGTATCCGGTGGTAATACTGGAAAACAAAGTGCTTATGGCCACGGCCAAGACTCATAAAGTAACTGTGTTTAAGAATCAACATACTACACTAGGAGAATCAATAATACTATCTGAATTCTGAGTTCCTATGGATGCTAATCATTCTGAATTTCAAAGGATAAAGGGAGATGCCAAAACTGTTCAGAAACAAAAAGCTACAAGCCCCGCTCATCTAATAAGAATCTGAGCTCCATTTAAAACTCTTAGATATTATTACTTCTTAATTTCTTTTCATCCTATTTTATTTATCTAGTTGCTTGAGGACAAGCAACAGTTTAAGTTTGGTGTTGTGATGAGCGGATATTTTATACGCATTTTGGGGGTAATTTCATGTAGATTTTAGTATGTTTTAATTAGTTTTTAGTTAAATATTATTAGTTTTTAGGCAAAAATCATATTTCTGAACTTTACTATGAGTTTGTGTGTTTTTCTGTGATTTCAGGTATTTTCTGGCTGAAATTGAGGGAGCGGAGCAAAAATCTGAGTTAGGCTGAAAAAGGACTGCTGATGCTGTTGGATTCTGACCTCCCTGCACTCGAAATAAATTTTCTGGAGCTACAGGAGTCCAATTGGCGCGCTCTAAACGGCGTTGGAAAGTAGACATCCAGGGCTTTCCAGCAATATATAATAGTCCATACTTTGCGCGAAGATAGATGACGTAAACTGGCGTTCAACGCCAGTATCATGCTGCTGTCTGGCGTCCAGCGCCAGAAACAGGTTACAAGTTGGAGTTCAACGCCAGAAATAGGTTACAACCTGGCGTTGAATGCCCAAAACAGCCCCAGGCATGTGAGAAGCTTAAGTCTCAGCCCCAGCACACACCAAGTGGGCCCCAGACGTGGATTTCTGCACTATCTATTATAGTTTACTCATTTTCTGTAAACCAAGGTTACTAGTTTACTATTTAAACAACTTTTAGAGATTTACTTTGTACCTCATGACATTTTCAGATCTGAATTTTATACACTTTGACGGCATGAGTCTCTAAACTCCAATGTTGGGGGTGAGGAGCTCTGCAGCGTCTCAATGAATTAATGCAATTGTTTCTATTTCATTCAAACGTGTGTGTGTTCCTATCTAAGATGTTCATTCGCGCTTAATTGTGAAGGAGGTGATGATCCCTGACACTCATCACCTCCCTCAATCCATGAACGTGTACCTGACAAATATTTTCGTTCTACATCAGATTGAATGAGCGTCTCTTAGCTTCCTTAATCAGAATCTTCGTGGTATAAGCTAGAACTGATGGCGGCCACTCTTGAGGATCCGGAAAGTCTAAACCTTGTCTGTGGTATTCCGAGTAGGATCCAAGGATTGACTGGCTGTGACGAGCTTCAAACTCGCGACTGTTGGGCGTGATGACAAACGCAAAAGGATCAATGGATCCTATTCCAACATGATCGAGAATCAACAGCTGATTAGCCGTGCTGTGACAGAGTATCTGGACCGTTTTCACTGAGAGGATGGGAAGTAGCCACTGACAATGGTGACACCCTACATACAGCTTGCCATGGATGGAACTTTACAAACAATTGAGTTGAATATTTGATGAGCGGATAATTTATACGCTTTTTGGCATTGTTTTTAGGTAGTTTTTAGTAAGTTCAAGCTACTTTTAGGGATGTTTTCCTAAGTTTTTATGTTAAATTCACATTTCTGGACTTTACTATGAGTTTGTGTGTTTTTCTGTGATTTCAGGTAAATTCTGGCTGAAATTGAGGGATTTGAGCAAAACTCTGAAAAAGGCTGACAAAAGGACTGCTGATGCTGTTGGATTCTGACCTCCCTGCACTCGAAATGGATTTTCTGGAGCTACAGAACTCCAATTGGCGCGCTCTCAACGGCGTTGGAAAGTAAACATCCAGGGCTTTCCAGCAATATATAATAGTCCAAACTTTATTCGAAGAATGACGACGTAACATGGCGTTGAACGCCAAGTACATGCTGCTGTCTGGAGTTAAACGCCAGAAAAACGTCATGATCCGGAGTTGAACGCCCAAAACACGTCATAACGCGAAGTTCAACTCCAAGAGAAGCCTCAGCTCGTGGATAGATCAAGCTCAGCCCAAGCACACACCAAGTGGGCCCCGGAAGTGGATTTATGCATCAATTACTTACTCATGTAAACCCTAGTAGCTAGTCTAGTATATATAGGACATTTATCTATTGTATTAGACATCTTTTGACAGTTTAATCTCTTTGAATATTCGGGCACTTGATCATGGAGAAGGCTGGCCATTCGGCCATGCCTGAACCTCTTTCACTTATGTATTTTCAACGGTGGATTTTCTGCACACCATAGATTAAGGGTGTGGAGCTCTGCTGTACCTCAAGTATTAATGAAGTTCTATTTTCTTTTATTCAATTCCTCTTTTATTCTTATTCCAAGATATTCATTCGTACTCAAGATCATGACGAATGTGATGAGTTAGATAACCCTCATTATCATTCTCACTTATGAACGCGCGTGATTGACAACTACTTCCGTTCTACATGCAACAAAGCTTGAATGCGTATCTCTTAGATTCCCCAACAGAATCTTCGTGGTATAAGCTAGATAGATGGCGGCATTTATGAGGATCCGGAAAGTCTCACCTTGTCTGTGGTATTCCGAGTAGGATCCTGGGAATCCAGAAAGTCTAACCTTGTCTGTGGTATTCCAAGTAGGATTCCGGTAATGAATGACTGTGACGTGCTTCAAACTTGCAAGTGCTGGGCGTTAGTGACAGACGCAAAAGAATCAAGGGATTCTATTCCAGTAGGCGCGGGAACCAACCAGTGATTAGCCGTACTGTGACAGAGTGCGTGAGCATTAGTTTTCACTGCGAGGATGGGATGTAGCCATCAACCATGGGTGATGCCTCCAGACGATTAGCCGTGCGAGTGACAGCCGCATAGGATCATTTTCCCGAGAGGATTGAAAGTAGCCACCGCTGATGGTGAACCCCTATACACAGCTTGCCATGGAAAGGAGTAAGAAGGATTGAATAGAAGCAGTAGGAGAGCAGGCGTCCTTGAGTCATACAGCATCTCCATTCACTTATCTGAATTTCCTACCAATGAATCTGTATAAGTATTCTATCCCTTTTATTATTTCTTTTTATTATTAATTTTCGAAACCCATAACTTTTTAATCTGCCTAACTGAGATTTACAAGGTGACCATAGCTTGCTTCATACCAACAATCTCTGTGGGATCGACCCTTACTCACGTAAGGTTTATTACTTGGACGACCCAGTACACTTGCTGGTTAGTTGAACGGAGTTGTGTCCACTCGTGCCAAAAATCCTAAGTTCCACAATTCTACAATAAATGCAAATCAAAGAACAGTGATCACAATTTCGTCCACCAAGTTTTTGGCGCCATTGCCGGGGATTGTTCGAGTATGGACAACTGACGGTTCATCTTGTTGCTCAGATTAGGTAATTTTCTTTTCAAAAATCTTTTTCAAAATTTTTCTTTTATTTTTCATTTTTCTAAACTTTATTTTCGAAAAAAAATTAATAAAAAAATCCAAAAAATTTATAAAATCACAAAAACCAAAAATATTTTGTGTTTCTTGTTTGAGTCTTGAGTCAATTTTTAAGTTTGGTGTCAATTGCATGCTTTAAAAATCTTTTCTTGCATTTTTCGAAAAATCCATGCATTCATAGTGTTCTTCATGATCTTCAAGTTGTTCTTGATAAGTCCTCTTGTTTGATCTTGATGATTTCTTGTTTTGTGTCTTATGTTGTTTTTCATATGCATTTTTTGTTTGTTAGAGTCCATGCATTAAAGATTTCTAAGTTTGGTGTCTTGCATATTTTCTTTGCATCAAAAATTTTTTAAAATTATGTTCTTGATGTTCATCATGATCTTCAAAGTGTTCTTGGTGTTCATCTTGACATTCATAGCATTCTTGCATGCATTCATTGTTTTGATCTAAAAATTTCATGCATTGAGTATTTTTGTTGTTTTTCTCTCTCATAATTAAAAATTCAAAAATCAAAAAAATATCTTTTCCTTATTTCCCTCCAAATTTTCGAAATTTTGGGTTGACTTGGTCAAAAATTTTCAAAATTAGTTGTTTCTTACAAGTCAAGTCAAAATTTCAACTTTAAAAATCTTATCTTTTCAAAATCTTTTTCAAAAATCATATCTTTTTCATTTTTTTTCTATTTTTCGAAAATTTTAAAAAATTATTTTTCAAAAATCTTTTTCTTATCTTTACATCATATTTTCGAAAATTCACTAATAATTAATGTGATTGGTTCAAAAAAAAATTGAAGTTTGTTACTTTCTTGTTAAGAAAGGTTCAATCTTTAAGTTCTAGAACCTTATCTTGAAATTCCTTGTTAGTGAAGTAAATAATTTCAAAATTTTTTGAATTAAATCTTTTTATCTTTTATCTTATCTTTTTCAAAAATTTTATCTTTTTCAAAATTTGATTTCAAAATATCTTATCTAACTTCTTATCCTCTTTTCTTTTTAAATTTTGATTTCAAATCTTTTTCAATCAACTAACTAACTTTTTGTTTGTTTCTTATCTTTTTCAAAACTACCTAACTACTTCTCTCTCTTCTATTTTCGAAAATATCTTTCTTTTTTTTCAAAAATTCTTTCTAATTAATTAATTGTTTCAAGTTTTAATTTTAATTACAATTTATCTCTAATTTTCGAAAATTACTAACCTCTTTTTCAAAATTTTTTTCGAAATCTCCCTTCTCTTTTCTTCTTCTATTTAATTATTTAATTACTAACACTTCTCTTCACCTCTCTTCATCCAAAATCTGAACCCTCTTCTTCATTCTTCTACTCCCTTCTTTTTCTACTAACATAAAGGAATCTCTATACTGTGACATAGAGGATTCCTCTTTCTTTTCTTGTTTTCTTCTCTTTCATATGAGCAGGAACAAGGATAAAGGCACTCTTGTTGAAATTGATCCAGAACCTGAAAGGACTCTGAAGAGAAAATTAAGAGAAGTTAAATTACAACAATCCAGAAGCAACCTTTTAGAAATTTTCGAACAAGAGAAAGAGATGGCAGCCAAAAATAATAATAATAATGCAAGGAGAATGCTTGGTGACTTCACAAAGCCAACTTCCAAGTTTGATGGAAGAAGCATCTCCATTCCTGCCATTGGAGCCAATAACTTTGAGCTTAAGCCTCAACTAGTTGCTTTAATGCAACAAAACTGCAAGTTTTATGGACTTCCATCTGAAGATCCTTACCAGTTTTTAACTGAGTTCTTGCAGATCTGTGAGACTGTAAAGACGAATGGGGTTGATCCTGAAGTCTACAGACTCATGCTTTTCCCTTTTGCTGTAAGAGACAGAGCTAGAATATGGTTGGATTCACAACCCAAGGATAGCCTGGACTCATGGGATAAGCTGGTCACTGCCTTCTTGGATAAATTCTTTCCTCCTCAAAAGCTGAGTAAGCTGAGAGTGGATGTTCAAACCTTCAAACAAAAAGATGGTGAATCCCTCTATGAAGCTTGGGAAAGATATAAGCAGCTGACCAAAAGATGTCCCTCTGACATGTTTTCAGAATGGACCCTATTAGAAATATTCTATTATGGTCTATCTGAATTTTCGAAAATGTCATTGGACCATTCTGCAGGTGGATCTATTCACCTGAAGAAAACGCCTGAAGAGGCTCAAGAGCTCATTGACATGGTTGCAAATAACCAGTTCATTACACATCTGAGAGGAATTCCGTGAATAATGGGGTACCTCAGAAGAAAGGAGTTCTTGAAATTGATGCTCTGAATGCCATATTGGCTCAGAACAAAATGTTGACTCAACAGGTCAACATAATCTCTCAAAATCTAAATGGATTGCAACATGCATCCAACAGTACTAGAGAGGCAGCTTCTGAAGAAGCTTATGATCCTGAAAACCCTGCCATGGCAGAGGTTAATTATATGGGTGAACCTTATGGAAACACCTACAACTCATCATGGAGAAATCATCCAAATTTCTCCTGGAAGGATCAGCAAAAGCCTCAACAAGGCTTTAACAATGGTGGACGCAATAGGCTGAACAATAGTAAGCCATATCCATCATCTTCTCAGCAACAGACAGAGAACTCTGAACAAAACAATTCTAATTTAGCCAATATAGTCTCTGATCTGTCAAAGGCCACTTTCAGTTTCATGAATGAAACAAGATCCTCCATTAGAAATCTGGAGGCACAAGTGGGCCAGCTGAGCAAGAAAGTTATTGAAACTCCTCCTAGTATTCTCCCAAGTAATACAGAAGAGAATCCAAAAGGAGAGTGCAAGGCCATTGATTTAATCAAAGTGGCCGAATGCACTAAGGAGGAGGAGGACGAAAATCCTAGTGAGGAAGACCTCCTGGGACGTTCCTCAAGCAAGAAGGAGTTTCCTATTAAGGATCCTGAGGAATCTGAGGCTCATCTAGAGACCATAGAGATTCCTTTAAATCTCCTTCTGCCATTCATGAGCTTTGAAGAATATTCATCCTCTGAAGAGAATGAAGATGTGACTGGAGAGCAAGTTGCTCAATACTTAGGAGCTATCATGAAACTGAATGCCAAGCTGTTTGGTAATGAGACTTGGGAAAGTGAACCTCCCTTGCTCATTAGTGAACTAGATACTTGGATTCAGAGAACTCTACCTCAAAAGAAACAAGATCCTGGCAAGTTCTTAATACCTTGCACCATTGGCACTATGAGCTTTGAAAAAGCTCTATGTGATCTTGGGTCAGGGATAAATCTTATGCCACTCTCTGTAATGGAGAAGCTGGGAATCATTGAGGTACAAGCTGCCTTGTTCTCATTACAATTGGCAGATAAGTCCATAAGACAAGCTTATGGAATAGTGGAGGACATGCTAGTAAGGGTTGAAGGCCTTTACATCCCTACTGATTTCATAATCCTAGACACTAGGAAGGAAGATGATGAATGCATCATCCTAGGAAGACCTTTCCTAGCCACAGCAGGAGCTGTAATAGATGTCAACAGAGGTGAGTTAGTCCTTCAATTGAATAGGGACTACCTTGTGTTTCAGGCACATGGCCATCCCTCTGTAACAAAAGAGAGTAAGCATGAAGAGCTTCTCTCAGTTCAGAGTCAAGAAGAGCCCACACAGTCAAACTCTAAGTTTGGTGTTGTGAGGCCACAACCAAACTCTAAGTTTGGTGTTCAAATCCCATATCCAAACTCTAAGTTTGGTGTTGGGACTACACACTAAATTGACCTGATCACCATGTGGCTCCATGAGAGCCACTGTCAAGCTATTGACATTAAAGAAGCGCTTGTTGGGAGGCAACCCAATTTTATTTATCTAATTTTATTTTATTTTGTTTCTTGTTTATTTTTGTGTTTTATTAGGTACATGATCATGAGGAGTCACGAAAAAAATCAAAAAAATTAAAAACAGAGTTAAAAACAGAAGAAAAAAATTTTTCACCCTGGAGGCAGCGCAGACTGGCGTTCAACGCCAGTAAGGTGCATCTGGCCGGCGTTCAACGCAAGAACAGAGCACCATTCTGGCGCTGAACGCCCAGAACAAGCAACAACCTGGCGTTAAACGCCAGGATGGTGCACAGAGAGGACAAACTGGCGCTGAACGCCAGGAACAAGCATGGAACTGGCGTTCAACGCCAGAAACATGCATTACATGGGCGTTGAACGCCCAGAACATGCATCAACGGGCGTTTGAACGCCAGAATGATGCATGAAGGCATTTTACATGCCTATATGGTGAAGGAATGGTATTTGTTTTCACCTCAGGATCTGTGGACCCCACAGGATCCTCACCTCAGGATCTGTGGACCCCACAGGATCCCCACCTACCACATTCCCACCTTACCTTTTAATCCTAATCACACTTCCCAAAAACCTTCACCAATCACCTCAAATCCTCTTCCCAATTACCCCATTCACCATTCACATCAACCTCCCCTTCCCCATAAACCCCACCTACCCTCATAAAATTCAAATTCAATTTCCCACCCCTTCCCACCCAAAATGGCCGAACTCCCACCCTCCCTATCCCTATAAATAACCTTCCATTCTTCTTCATTTTCACACAACACAAACCCCTTCTTCTCCCATATAGCCGAACCTACTTCTCTCCCTCTCTACCATATTCTCTTCTTCTTCTTCTACTATTCTTTTCTTTCTTGCTCGAGGACGAGCAAATTTTAAGTTTGGTGTGGTAAAAGCATAAGCTTTTTTTTGTTTTTCCATTACCAATGGCACCTAAGGCCGGAGTTTCCTCAAGAAAAGGAAAAGGGAAAGCAAAAGCTTCCACCTCCGAGTCATGGGAGATGGAAAGATTCATCTCCAAGAGCCATCAAGACCACTTCTATGATGTTGTGGCAAAGAAGAAGGTGATCCCTGAGGTCCCTTTCAAGCTCAAAAAGAATGAGTATCCGGAAATCCGACATGAAATCCAAAGAAGAGGTTGGGAAGTCATAACCAACCCCATGCAACAAGTTGGAATATTGATGGTTCAAGAGTTCTATGCTAATGCATGGATCACTAGGAACCATGATCAAAGTATGAACCCGAATCCAAAGAACTATCTCACAATGGTTCGGGGGAAATACTTAGATTTCAGTCCGGAAAATGTGAGGTTGGCGTTTCACTTACCCATGATGCAAGGTGATGAACGCCCCTACACAAGAAGGGTCAACTTTAATCAAAGGTTGGACCAAGTCCTAATGGACATTTGTGTGGAAGGCGCCCAATGGAGAATAGACTCCAAAGGCAAGCCAGTCCAACTAAGAAGACTGGACCTCAAGCCTGTAGCTAGAGGATGGTTGGAGTTCATCCAAAGATCCATCATCCCTACAAGCAACCGATCTGAAGTTACTGTGGATCGGGCCATCATGATTCATAGCATCATGATTGGAGAGGAAGTAGAAGTTCATGAAGTCATCTCCAATGAACTCTACAAAATAGCTGACAAGCCTTCACACATGGCACGGCTAGCCTTCCCCCATCTTATATGCCATCTATGTTACTCAGCTGGAGTCATCATAGATGGAGATGTCTCCATTGAAGAAGACAAGCCCATCACCAAGAAAAGGATGGAGCAAACAAGAGAAGTTCCTCACAGCCCTCAAGAAGAACATGAGGAAGTTCATCATCAACAAATGCCTCAAGGAATGCACTTTCCCCCCAACAATTATTGGGAGCAACTCAACACCTCCTTAGAAGATTTGAGCCATAATGTTGAACAACTAAGGGTGGAACATCATGAACACTCCATCATTCTCCAAGAAATAAGAGAAGATCAAAGAGCAATGAGGGAGGAGCAACAAAGGCAAGGAAAGGACATAGAAGAGCTTAAGAACATCATTGGTCCTTCAAGAAGAAGACGCCACTAAAGGTGGATTCATTCCTTGTTCTTTATTTCTTTCTGTTTTCGGTTTTTAATTATTGTGTTTATCTATGTTTTGTGTCTTTATTTCATGATCATTAGTATGTAACCATGCCTTAAAGCTATGAATAAATTCCATTAATCCTTCACCTCTCTTAAATGAAAAATGTTTTAATTCAAAAGAACAAGAAGTACATGAATTTCGAAATTATCCTTGAATTTAATTCAATTATATTGATGTGGTGACAATACTTTTTGTTTTCTGAATGAATGATTGAACAGTGCATATGTCTTTTGATATTGTTGTTTATGAGTGTTAAAATTGTTGGCTCTTGAAAGAATGATGAACAAAGAGAAATGTTATTGATAATCTGAAAAATCATAAAATTGATTCTTGATGCAAGAAAAAGCAGTGAAAAAGCAAAAGCTTGTGAAAAAAAAAAAGAAGTGGCGAAAAAAAAGAAAAAAAAAGGAAGTGGCGAAAAAAAAATAGAAAAAAAAAAGAAAAAGCAAGCAGAAAAAGCCAATAGCCCTTAAAACCAAAAGGCAAGGGTAAAAAGGATCCAAGGCTTTGAGCATCAATGGATAGGAGGGCCCAAGGAAATTAAATCCAGGCCTAAGCGGCTAAATCAAGCTGTCCCGAACCATGTGCTTGTGTCATGAAGGTCCAAGTGAAAAGCTTGAGACTGAGTGGTTAAAGTCGTGATCCAAAGCAAAAAAAGAGTGTGCTTAAGAGCTCTAGACACCTCTAACTGGGGACTCTAGCAAAGCTGAGTCACAATCTGAAAAGGTTCACCCAGCTATGTGTCTGTGGCATTTATGTATCCGGTGGTAATACTGGAAAACAAAGTGCTTAGGGCCACGGCCAAGACTCATAAGTAGCTGTGTTCAAGAATCAACATGCTTAACTAAGAAAGTCAATAACACTATCCCAAATTCTAAGTTCTCCAGAGACGCCAATCCCTCTAAACTACAAAGGAAAAAGTGAGATGCCAAAACTGTTCAGAAGCAAAAAGCTACAAGTCCCGCTCATTTAATTATAATTAATATTCATTGATATTTCTGAATTTATAGTATATTCTCTTCTTTTTATCCTATTTGATTTTCAGTTGCTTGGGGACAAGCAACAATTTAAGTTTGGTGTTGTGATGAGCGGATAATTTATACGCTTTTTGGCATTGTTTTTAGGTAGTTTTTAGTAAGTTCAAGCTACTTTTAGGGATGTTTTCCTAAGTTTTTATGTTAAATTCACATTTCTGGACTTTACTATGAGTTTGTGTGTTTTTCTGTGATTTCAGGTAAATTCTGGCTGAAATTGAGGGATTTGAGCAAAACTCTGAAAAAGGCTGACAAAAGGACTGCTGATGCTGTTGGATTCTGACCTCCCTGCACTCGAAATGGATTTTCTGGAGCTACAGAAATCCAATTGGCGCGCTCTCAACGGCGTTGGAAAGTAGACATCCAGGGCTTTCCAGTAATATATAATAGTCCATACTTTATTCGAAGAATGACGACGTAACTTGGCGTTGAACGCCAAGTACATGCTGCTGTCTGGAGTTAAACGCCAGAAAAACGTCATGATCCGGAGTTGAACGCCCAAAACACGTCATAACTCGAAGTTCAACTCCAAGAGAAGCCTCAGCTCGTGGATAGATCAAGCTCAGCCCAAGCACACACCAAGTGGGCCCCGGAAGTGGATTTATGCATCAATTACTTACTCATGTAAACCCTAGTAGCTAGTCTAGTATATATAGGACATTTATCTATTGTATTAGACATCTTTTGACAGTTTAATCTCTTTGAATATTCGGTCACTTGATCATGGAGAGGGCTGGCCATTCGGCCATGCCTGAACCTCTTTCACTTATGTATTTTCAACGGTGGATTTTCTGCACACCATAGATTAAGGGTGTGGAGCTCTGCTGTACCTCAAGTATTAATGAAGTTCTATTTTCTTTTATTCAATTCCTCTTTTATTCTTATTCCAAGATATTCATTCGTACCCAAGATCATGACGAATGTGATGAGTTAGATAACCCTCATTATCATTCTCACTTATGAACGCGCGTGATTGACAACCACTTCCGTTCTACATGCAACAAAGCTTGAATGCGTATCTCTTAGATTCCCCAACAGAATCTTCGTGGTATAAGCTAGATAGATGGCGGCATTTATGAGGATCCGGAAAGTCTCACCTTGTCTGTGGTATTCCGAGTAGGATCCTGGGAATCCGGAAAGTCTAACCTTGTCTGTGGTATTCCGAGTAGGATTCCGGTAATGAATGACTGTGACGTGCTTCAAACTTGCAAGTGCTGGGCGTTAGTGACA
This sequence comes from Arachis stenosperma, assembly GCF_014773155.1. Classification (NCBI taxonomy): domain Eukaryota; kingdom Viridiplantae; phylum Streptophyta; class Magnoliopsida; order Fabales; family Fabaceae; genus Arachis; species Arachis stenosperma. Next base: position 100,890,820 of record NC_080380.1, on the reverse strand, counting down.
GACGCAAAAGAATCAAGGGATTCTATTCCAGTAGGCGCGGGAACCAACCAGTGATTAGCCGTACTGTGACAGAGTGCGTGAGCATTAGTTTTCACTGCGAGGATGGGATGTAGCCATCAACCATGGGTGATGCCTCCAGACGATTAGCCGTGCGAGTGACAGCCGCATAGGATCATTTTCCCGAGAGGATTGAAAGTAGCCACCACTGATGGTGAACCCCTATACACAGCTTGCCATGGAAAGGAGTAAGAAGGATTGAATAGAAGCCGTAGGAGAGCAGGCGTCCTTGAGTCATACAGCATCTCCATTCACTTATCTGAATTTCCTACCAATGAATCTGCATAAGTATTCTATCCCTTTTATTATTTCTTTTTATTATTAATTTTCGAAACCCATAACTTTTTAATCTGCCTAACTGAGATTTACAAGGTGACCATAGCTTGCTTCATACCAACAATCTCTGTGGGATCGACCCTTACTCACGTAAGGTTTATTACTTGGACGACCCAGTACACTTGCTGGTTAGTTGAACGGAGTTGTGTCCACTCGTGCCAAAAATCCTAAGTTCCACAATTCTACAATAAATGCAAATCAAAGAACAGTGATCACAATTTCGTCCACCAATATTACATTGCAGGAATTCAGAGGACAAAGCATCTCCAAAACTCTAACATATTCTCCATTACTGCACAACAAGTAACTATTTCACACTCTTTTATTTTTCTAATAATTCCAAACACTTTTACTTCTTACAATTAAATCCAAATAACCTTATTGGCATCCTGACTAAGATTAATAAAATAAACATAGCTTGCTTCAAACCAATAATCTCCGTGGGATCGACCCTTACTCACGTAAGGTATTACTTGGACGACCCAGTGCACTTGCTGGTTAGTGGTACGAGATCATAAGAAATTTTGATTTTGATAATTGGGATTAAGATTTCGTGCACCACCTTCCTTACCTTTTTCTGGCCTCTGGCCCAAGACTCATGGCCTCTGGCCCAAATTCACAATTTAAATGCATATTCCACAAACCAATATTCATTATTCAATTCATCAAATTCTCAACACACCAAATATACAAATTCACACCATTTTAAACCCAATAATCAATTCACATTATATAACAACTATGCATATTAGTACCAACCATTTGCACAATCCAAACTTAATCCTAGGGGCATCTAGCCTAAAAATTCTCATCATACCACACGGTACTTAAATGAAATTTAAACCGTACCTCTTATAGCCAAAATAATTGAGCCTCTTCTTTGGAATTCTCCTCCAACCTTAGCTCCAAGCCTCACCAAAGTTCCTCAAGGAACACCAACCTCCCAATTGTGCACCAAAATCACCCAAAACTCTAACATAATCAATTTTCACACTTATAATCAACCTAGGGTTGATGAAATTAATAAATCACAAGGGTTAGAGGATTTCTTACCTTAACCCATGAAATTGGTTAATGGAACTCACCAATGGATCATACTAGAGCACTCCTAAACAACCAAAATCACACTATTTCCTCAAAACCCAAACCAAATTCAAATTTAAAGGGAAAAACAAAAATTAAGCACTTAAATAGAATCAAAGAGGGCAAGAAGAGCGACGCGTGGCCTCAAACGGCTCGTCAATCGGAGTTACGGATCAAAAGTTATGGCGATTTGAAGATTGAAATTGAAGTTGGAACCCTCACCTCTCACCTCTCTTCCATTTCAGCGCCCCTACCCTCTTTCTTTACGGCTAATGAGTTGAAATGATCATAACTAATGTTTATATATGTTGGGTCTTGGGTCCACTTAGGCCCAGTTCACTTATTTTTGTTCGTTGGCCCAATTTTGGGCCAAAACCTTCAAGATTAGAGCTTTAAATCGCATTTAAAATATTTCTATCTTCCCAAATTATAAATTCTTATTTCTTAAAATTATTCACTTCTAATTAATTTTCTCAGCCACAGTACTGGACAGATCGTAGCCGGTACTGCCAGTCAAATTTTCAGTGCGCATTTTTATTCAGAAAACTATGTTTTTCGATTCAGAAAAATTTAGTAAATCCAAATATCATATTTAAATTATCAAATTTCGATTGCTAAATTTTCTAACCATATTCACTCCTATTTAATTTATTATTTAATTAATTATGGTTTGACCGGATTTTACAATTTGTGTACATAAATGAAAGATTTTCTAATTCCAACTACATATGAAAATGTATAATGATGAATTATGATAAGCAAGATTAACTCTCATGTTATGAAAAATGTAAAACCCCGTAAAATACTAAATAACTAATTAACAACTAATAAATTAATTAATTGAGATCCAAAACGAATTAGAGATTTAATATTTCTAAATTTGGAGAAATAAAAATATTTAAAGTACGAATTAAAATGCTTATCTTAAATATTTTGTCCCAAGCGGGCTAAAATAAGTGAACCGAATCCAAGTGGGCCTAAGCCTCCATATATATACTCACACTCAACACATAATTCAGCACTTCCTCCCCGATTTTATGAAAGAGATTTGAAATTGAGAGAAGAGAAAAGAGAGGAGAGAAAATCCTAGCCACCCTTACCTTCAATCCATCATAACTGTTGCTACGGAACTCTGATCGTCGCACCGTTTGTGACCACGCAAAGCTTGTCTCCTCCTCTTCAATTCTGTCTAAATATTTTGGTGAATAACTCAAAATTCCATCCCCAATTTCTCATTCAATAATGAAATCATAATTTTGGTTTGTGTATTGGGGATTTTTGGTGATTTTGATATTATAGGGGTCCTCTAGCTTATGTTCTTGGTAGTATCCATCACTAATTAGTGGGTAATGGTAAAGAACTCTTTTTTCCTCTTGGTTCATCAATTTATGTAAACTCTAGTTTTTAATATTATGTCAAATTGTATACTATGATGTTAGATTAAGTAATTAAAAGCTTGACTTGGTTGAATTTTGGAAAGAAAAGCTTGGAAGCATGGAATTGCGATATTAAGGTGTATGTGCTAGTTTTGAGTAGGCATTATGTAAGGTTATGTGAAAATCTAGGTTACTTGTCCCTAGGATAAGTTGAATAAAATTGATTGTTGATATGCTTGAATAATGGTTAGTATGGGTATTGAGTTAGTTGATGTATTTTTGGCATGAAATTGAATGTGGGAATAATGAGTTTTTGATGAATTGAGAGGTGCTATGTGATATTGTTGGAATTGGATATTGTGATGTATGTTGGTGCATGTTACATGAAAATGAGTATGGATAATAAAGTTTTAATCGAAAATTGGGTGTATGAATATTATAATTTGTGTAAATTGGGCCGGAGGCCGTGATAAGGTAAAAATAGAATTTTAACCAACTTCGACAGGTCATAACTTGGTGCCTGGAGTTTGAATTTGAATGATATTTGTCTTAAATTAAAGCTAGTGGAAAGATATTTAAAATCATCTAAGAATGAAGGAAAACAAAATTTTGTAGGAAAAGTTATGACAATTTGAATTTGTGGGTTTAAAACTGAATTCTACAAAAGTTGCAGAGAACTGAGGTCATATGTGCATACGCATGAGGAGTGTAATAGAGGTGAAATAATTTCGTGTGAATTTCATTAGCACACACAAAACTGGAGTGGCACATACGCACAACCCATATTTCCAAAATTGAATATTTTTCGTGCGCGTTCCGTGCGTACGAGCAAATGAGTACTTATGCATACGTACGAGGCATGCGTATAAACAACTATCCTCTTTTTCAAAGATGATAAATTTTAACTGCTTTTGTCTATCCAATTCGGTGTTTCACTTCTGTAAATCCTATTTGAGATCTGATAACTATTTTCTATGATTGGGAATGAATCTTATGCCTCTAAACCATTTTATTAACATTCCAAACTTATGCAAAGCTCATAACGAGTATAAAGGATAATGAGGATGAGATGATATGATTGAATGATGAGATTGAGTTAGTTTGAAAGGATAATGAGAATGAGTTTGATTGATAATTGAGCTTTTGGGGTAGATGCAATGATTGTGGTTTTTGATGTGCGGAAAACGTTCCGACACAAAACTCACCGGCAAGTGCACCGGGTAGCATCAAGTAATAATAACTCACGGGAGTGAGGTCGATCCCATAGGGATTGAAGGATTGAGCAATTTTAGTTTAGTGGTTGGTTTAGTCAAGCGAATCAAGATTTGGTTGAGAGATTTGTGATTAACAGAATTTAAATTGCATGGAAAGTAAAGGGAATGGGTAAATTGCATGAAATTAAAGAGAACTGAAATTTAAAGTGCTGAATCTTAAAGAACAAGAAATTAAATGGCAGAAACTTAGAACGCAAGAAATGTAAATTGCAGAATCTTAAATTGCAAGAAATGTAAATGGCTTGAATTATAAAGGGAATTGGGAATTGGATTTGCAGAAATTAAACAAGGAAAAGTAAATTGCCACAAATAGAGAAGTAGAAGATAACTTGGATTGAATCGGATATAAAAACAGAAATGTAAATGAGATTGAAAAGCATTAAACAGAGAATGTAAAATTGGAATTCAAATCTCAGGACCCAAGAGACTAGATAACCAAGTCTAGATCTCAATGCCTTCCTATATCCACCAAGAACAATTTCAAAGGAAATGAAGATTGCAGAGAAAGTAGATGAAGAAGCAATTAACCAAAATGGAAATTCAATTGTGCAGTAAAATTAAACAAGATCCCAAGGTGAGATTGAAACAGAAGTTCTTCAATTCTCCACCCAAGATCCGAAGCAAGAAAAGTAAAGAGTATTCAAGCAAGAACAAGGAAGAAGAGAGATCAATTCTCCTCCCAAATTCCCTTGAATTAAAACAACAATGCTAAAATGTAAAGTGAGCTCTCTACTAAGTGTACTACGAATTCTCCAAGGGAAAACTCTCTATGAAAACTAAAAAGGAAAACTCCCCTAAAAACTTAAATCCTAAGCTATTTATACACTTTCTTCCAATGGTCTTCAAGCCTTGAATTGGGCCTTTTCTCTTGATGGAATTGGGTTGATAGAGGCCTTGGTTGATTGCTCTTGGAGTTGGGGAGAGAACCAAAGTGAACCGGGTTTGGAATCATGAAAGCTTAAGTAAAAGTTTGAGTAAAAGTTTGAGGCAAACTTTTACTCAAACTTTTTACATCAGCCACCCCATCCTTGCTGGTACCAACATTTGAGCCAAAGTTTGGGGTCAAACTTTTGCTCAAACGTTGGCCCCCTTATGCACACTCATGGCGCCAACGTTTGCCAAAAAGTTTGAGGCAAACGTTGGCGCAAACTTTTGCTCTCCAGGGTGTTGATTTGTGATGCCAATGTTTGCCAAAAAGTTTGAGGCAAACGTTGGCTAAAACTTTTGTCCTCCAGGGTGTTGATTTGTGATGCCAACGTTTGCCAAAAAGTTTGAGGCAAACGTTGGCTCAAGCTTTTCTCCCAAAAGTTTGAGCTAAAGTTTGAGGCAAACTTTTGCTCAGGCTTTTTGCTCCCTGGGTTGTTTTCACTTATTCCAAAAGTTTGAGCTAAAGTTTGAGGCAAACTTTTGCTCAAACTTTTTGTTCTCTCTTTCTCCGAGCCATTCCTTCTTGCTTCAACCTTTCTCCAAGCTTTCTTCACCTATCATCAATCAACCAAACACATCAAAGCTATGCTCAAAATCATGAGATTGTCATTCTTTCATAATATGTGACAATTATAGCATAAAACCTCATGAAATTGCATTAATTCATCTATGGTTGATTAAATCAAAGGAAACATAAAAATCTACCCAATTGGCTTGCTTATGGCTCAAGAAAGTGCATAATTCAATTGAAAACAAAAGAAAAAGGCTAGTGAAACTAGGCTAAGATGACTTGTATCAGTGCCCACTAGTCCCTACATATTGGGAGTCTTAGGTCTTAGGATTTCCATCCAAATGGTATCATGGAGATCTCTTTATATGTAATCACCTTGAAGCAGCTTATAGTTTCTTTGCTTTGGCCTTGACTCTAAGTGTCATGTCTCAAAGCGGCTCTTTAGATAAGCTTTCAATCAATACTCCTAAACCAGTTGGTTTTAAGGTATTAGGTGTTAAAGCACCCCTAAGGATTTACTTGCTCAAGCCTCTTTCTTTGACACAATTCGACCACAAGCATTTACTAGGCTAACAACTCTTTGAGTTATTGTTTCTTCTTTCTTCTGCCTAGTAATTGATGCTCAGAGCCTTGGGCCATGTTCTTTTTGCTTTTGTATTTTCTTTATTTTCTTTTGTTTTGTTTGCTGCTTCTTGGATCAATAAATTTTTGAGAATCTCCACAATACTTCTTTGAACTTCATGTCCTGCCTATGAGCTCCCATGCAAGTTTTCATAAGCATGCAACCTCAATACATAATCACACAACTAGAACCGCCACTTCTCCTAATCTTTTGCTTGCCTCAAAATTGTTTAATTCCTCAATCCTTCTTTACAAAGAACTATCATTTGATGCATTTTTTTGACATATTGAGTGCAAACAAGTTTTGGAGAGTATAGTGTTGTAAATGATTAAACATCTTGATTATTGAATTGCAGAAAAACTATACTATGCAGTCAGACAGGGGTATTATGTAACTTTCAATTTAGCAGCATCTGATACAAAATAATCACTGAACAATACAACCTTTTGGAGTTCGCTTGCTGCCCTCTTCCTCATCATCATCATTGCTGGTCTTCACATTTCTCTTTCATTCCCTTAATTGATGATGCTTAATCTTTCCAAAAGCTTGTATGATGCTCTGCAATGATATTGAAAGTTGCTTGTTCCCCAAGCACTTGAAAGAAGAAATGGTTAGCTTGCATGATTTATTTGTGGGCTTTTGAACTTACTTTGGTGTGGGAACACCAAACTTAGTGCCTTGCCAATGGTTCTCATGCATCAAATTAACCATGTGTGAAAAAAAAAATTTTTTTCTTTGTCAAAAGCAATAAAACTGAAAACTAGGAAACAGCAAAATAGTTAACTAGTTCGTCTAGATGCTTGAAGCTAGCATTATGCAGAAAGTGAGAATGTATTTTATGATGGGATTTTGATGGAACACCAAACTTAGAATCCTTCATTCTCCTTTAGATTGTTTTGGTGTGTAACACCAAACTTAGCTTCTTGCAATATAGATAAAACTAATTAGCCCTTTTTATTGAAATAGATATGAAAAGATGGTTACCTCCGGTTGGGTTGCCTCCCAACAAGCGCTCTTTTATTGTCACTAGCTTGACATCCTCTGTGCTTGCTCAGCTCAGATTCTGAGCTTCCTTCTCCTTGGCCCATTGTCCTCCTAAGTGAGGTTTTGCTTTGTGATGCTCATCTTGGATGAGTGATTCTTTTCTTTTAGCCCTCTTCTCACTCATTTCTGTGAGGTTCTTGGCTAATTGTTCCATTCACCCCTCAATTCTCCTGAGTGAGGCTTCCTGGTGTTTACTTATCATCTCTTGATATTTCATTATTCTCTCTACTAAGATCTCCAGATTGGTAATCCTCTGAGAGTCTTGTGAGATTGGTTGGTTGTGGGGTGTTGGGAGTTGGAAGGGTGGGTAGTGTGGTGGTATGTATTGACTGTTGTTGGTATGGTGGTGTTTTTGCAGGTTTGGGAAATTGGGGTTGTTGTAGTTGAAGTCCCTTTGTTCCTGATGTTGAGATTCCCTCATTCTTAGATAAGAATGTGGCTTCCATGGTGGAAATTGTGCATTCACTGTAGTAGAACGGAGAAAATCAGTTTGTCTAGCTATTGACTCCAATTGTTGCTGAGTTTGCTGATGTAGCTGTTTGCTTTGATTCATGACTGCCTTCATTCCTTCAAGATTCATTATCTCCTTTTCTGAAGTTGCATTCTGTGGGGTCTCAAATGAGTGTTAGTTATTGGCTCTCTTGTCATTGAACTCTGCAGTTCCATGGCTAGCTGCTGTTGCTTTGAGTAGGTCATCTGAGAAGTAATCCACCGCTCTTCTTGGTTCTGGGGTTAATCCTTCATAGAACGCTTGGAAACCCACTTTGTCATTTGCTTTCTTGTATCTTTCCCATGCTTTGAACAATGGTTCTTCCTCTCCTTGTATGAATGGATGTATTCCCTCTTTCATCTTGATGTTTTGTTGGGATGAGGAGAATTTGGCTAGAAATTTGGCAACCAAATCATCCCAACTAGTGATACTTCCTTGGGGAAAAGTTCAAGCCATTGTGCCGCTTCATCCTTCAGTGAAAAAGGAAATAGCAAGAGCTTATAGACATGATGATTTATACTATCGAAGTTGACAACACCACAGGTCCTCAGAAAAATGGATAGGTGCTGTTTAGGATCCTCCAATGGATTTCCACCATAGGAACAATTGTTCTCTATTAGTGTAATGAGTTGCGGCTTCATGTTGTGGTGTTCTTCTTTCTCAGAAACTCCTTCTTCAATGATATCCTTCCCTCTGGCTGCTCTTCTTTCCTGTGACATATAAATCAACAACGGAACACACAGTGATTCTCTTGAAAATTGAGTGTAGTCAGTTGAGACAAAATTTCAAACAGTTAGTGGGTTAGTCAAAAATTAAAGGAAAAGTGCTTGATCTAGATCTCCACTTCACTTAATCATTGTCAATCTAATCAATCCCCGGCAACGGCGCCAAAAACTTGAAGTGCGGAAAACGTTCCGACACAAAACTCACCGGCAAGTGCACCGGGTCGCATCAAGTAATAATAACTCACGGGAGTGAGGTCGATCCCACAGGGATTGAAGGATTGAGCAATTTTAGTTTAGTGGTTGGTTTAGTCAAGCGAATCAAGATTTGGTTGAGAGATTTGTGATTAACAGAATTTAAATTGCATGGAAAGTAAAGGGAATGGGTAAATTGCATGAAATTAAAGAGAACTGAAATTTAAAGTGCTGAATCTTAAAGAACAAGAAATTAAATGGCAGAAACTTAGAACGCAAGAAATGTAAATTGCAGAATCTTAAATTGCAAGAAATGTAAATGGCTTGAATTATAAAGGGAATTGGGAATTGGATTTGCAGAAATTAAACAAGGAAAAGTAAATTGCCACAAACAGAGAAGTAGAAGATAACTTGGATTGAATCGAATCTAAAAACAGAAATGTAAATGAGATTGAAAAGCATTAAACAGAGAATGTAAAATTGGAATTCAGATCTCAGGACCCAAGAGACTAGATAACCAAGTCTAGATCTCAATGCCTTCCTAGATCCACCAAGAACAATTTCAAAGGAAATGAAGATTACAGAGAAAGTAGATGAAGAAGCAATTAACCGAAACGGAAATTCAATTGTGCAGTAAAATTAAATAAGATCCCAAGGTGAGATTGAAACAGAAGTTCTTCAATTCTCCACCCAAGATCCGAAGCAAGAAAAGTAAAGAGTATTCAAGCAAGAACAAGGAAGAAGAGAGATCAATTCTCCTCCCAAATTCCCTTGAATTAAAACAACAATGCTAAAATGTAAAGTGAGCTCTCTACTAAGTGTACTACGAATTCTCCAAGGGAAAACTCTCTATGAAAACTAAAAAGGAAAACTCCCCTAAAAACTTAAATCCTAAGCTATTTATACACTTTCTTCCAATGGTCTTTAAGCCTTGAATTGGGCCTTTTCTCTTGATGGAATTGGGTTGATAGAGGCCTTGGTTGATTGCTCTTGGAGTTGGGGAGAGAACCAAAGTGAACCGGGTTTGGAATCATGAAAGCTTGAGTAAAAGTTTGAGTAAAAGTTTGAGGCAAACTTTTACTCAAACTTTTTACATCAGCCACCCCATCCTTGCTGCTACCAACGTTTGAGCCAAAGTTTGGGGTCAAACTTTTGCTCAAACGTTGGCCCCCTTATGCACACTCATGGCGCCAACGTTTGCCAAAAATTTTGAGGCAAACGTTGGCGAAAACTTTTGCTCTCCAGGGTGTTGATTTGTGATGCCAACGTTTGCCAAAAAGTTTGAGGCAAACGTTGGTTCAAACTTTTGTCCTCCAGGGTGTTGATTTGTGATGCCAACGTTTGCCAAAAAATTTGAGGCAAACGTTGGCTCAAGCTTTTCTCCCAAAAGTTTGAGCTAAAGTTTGAGGCAAACTTTTGCTCAGGCTTTTTGCTCCCTGGGTTGTTTTCACTTATTCCAAAAGTTTGAGATAAAGTTTGAGGCAAACTTTTGCTCAAACTTTTTGTTCTCTCTTTCTCCGAGCCATTCCTTCTTGCTTCAACCTTTCTCCAAGCTTTCTTCACCTATCATCAATCAACCAAACACATCAAAGCTATGCTCAAAATCATGAGATTGTCATTCTTTCATAATATGAGACAATTATAGCATAAAACCTCATGAAATTGCATTAATTCATCTATGGTTGATTAAATCAAAGGAAACATAAAAATCTACCCAATTGGCTTGCTTATGGCTCAAGAAAGTGCATAATTCAATTGAAAACAAAAGAAAAAGGCTAGTGAAACTAGGCTAAGATGACTTGTCATCAGTTTTGTCCTACTTGCTCCCGGTCGGTATTTTAGCTTCTGGGGTAGATGCAATGATTGTGGTTTTGTCCCACTTATTCCTAGAAGGTATTTAAGCTTCTAGGATAGATGTAAGGGTTGTGATTTTGTCCTGCTTGCTCCCAGTTAGTATTTGAGCTTCTCGGGTAATATGCAAGGATAGTAGTTTTGTCCTGCTTGCTCCCAATCAGAATTGAGACTTTGTTGACCCTCCGTCGTAAGATGTGGCCGGGCACTTATACCTTTCCGGATGTTTTTCCATGGACAGTGATCAATGAATATGAGTTTGAACTTAGGGATGCGCGCACCAAGGGACTATCCAGAATTAGCTACCGGACATGTCGAGTTTGGTTGTATAATTGACAGATGAGCTCATTGGCCATAAAGTAGGCATTCGTCATTTGCATTTGTGTGTATTGTTTGGGTAAGTATCTTGTATTTGGCTTGTCTATTTGAATAATTTATAATTGTATCTATATGCTAATTGAATTAGTTGGTTTACCTGTTCTCTCTATTTGTGTATTCTTTATATTATTTTGTATGTATTTGCACAAATGAGAGTTCCCTTATGCTGACGGTGGTGACGCTGAGGGTTATTCTTGAAAAGAGGTGATGATTGAGGATTGTTAAAAAGACTGAGAATGTATTTATAATATTGAAACTAAACCATAATAATGAATTCTTAAATGAGTTAGGAATCTATGATATTGAGAGAGATGATGATTTGTATGAGGAAAAATTGAGATTTAAAGATCACTAATATAATTGAGATTTAGTTTATCTACCTTGATCAAATTAGTACCAACCCTAGGCTTGAACTTTGTGTGATTGGAGAGTAGGATTGCCTAGCAGGTTCATGTGATTTTATATAGTCCCTATTTGAAATTATTGTCCTGCTAAGAACCCAATAAGGGATGATGTTCTTACCTGTTTTGGGAATTATTACATTTCATATGCAGGTCCCGACACTTCTCAATGAGCGGGAGGTATATCTGAAAGAACAGCGAAGAAGATCTTTTATTCCACTTTGATTTTAGACTCTCTCATTCTTTTTGAAAAATTTATATTATGAACTTGCTCTAAGGAGTTACGTTTAGAGGCTTTTGATGTAATTTGGAGAGATAAGATATATGTATCCAACTGTTTTACTGTTGTTACTCTAGCCGGCCTAATCTTCGTAGGCCGAGACTAGTAGATACTTATATATATGGTTTAATTACTCTGTTGGTCCCTATAGTTTTGCGAATTTTTTAATTAGGTCCCTGTATTTTTTTTTCCTTTTAATTTGGTCCCTGCACCAATTTTTTTTTAAGTAGGTCCCTCTTAACAGTAATTAGTTTAATTGTATAGGAATCCGCTAAAAAACAATTTGTGTAGGGACCCAAATAAAAGAAAAAAAAATGTATAGGGACCCAATTAAAAAAAATTTTGGTGCAAGGACTCAATTAAAAGAAAAAAAATATAGGGACCTAATTAAAAATTTCGGAAAACTATAGGGACCAATAGAAAAATTAAACATATATATATATATATATATATGTATATTTCTTTACCCTTGTTTCTCCTTTGAGCTATTGATTTTCTACATTTTTCGACGCGCTTATGTTTACTATCAAGTGTGAACGGTCTTTTTCTCGAGTTTTAAATCCTTTTACAGACTTTTAGTATAATATTTATTTCTATATATACGTATTTATATCATAATCTTATGTCGTAGCACCAAACTATAATTGAATTATGACTTAAGAATATGACAATAAATAGTAGGGTGTTACAAAAAATATAGATGTATTATAGTAAACTTCAAAATTAGTAGTCTCTTTTGTAAGTGCTAGTCTAATATAACAATACATGCATGCATACCTTAATTTGTTACATCCCAAGCAACTTTGTCAAGGGGGCAAAAACCTGTAATCTCTCCATTGCGATGCTAGCCTATATAAAAATAGTAGCGTCAGAAAAGCAACTCAAGACCAAACTTAGCATTAATTCTTAAAATATTTGATACACACATAGAAGTATAAATTAGTAATACTACTATAATTTTAATGACATAAACATTCATAAGTTATAAGGCATGTTTAGAACTATTAACATTGTGTAAACTATTTACAACATCAATAAATAATAAGTAAGCAGAAAAGGAAATTCAAGGACAAAGATAGATCTTCATAAACAATCAACTTCAGGCCACAGCCACTTAGAAGAAAATAAACAATGTCATAAATAATCAAATTCTTTTTCAAAAAATTTTATACAAAGAAATCAATTCTGACATTCTGAAGTTCGTGTGATGTTAGTAGTACCATACCACTCTCAACTCTTCATTAGTATTATCTATAGGAGTAGAAAAAATGTTATTTACACCATAGCACTCGCCCATATTTTATACCTATAATAATTTTTTTTTATAAATTCTATAAGAATCCCGCTAGGGAGACAATGGAGTATCTTTACATTGTCCACAACGCACTGGTTATTCAGCCCAATATAAGTTAAAAATGAAAATCAACCCACATTTTACCCTAATTTCAAAAACCCCATTCAGTTTTGTTTCAATTATAACCATCTAATTTCTAATTCAAATTTTTACCAATTCTTTATTTGTGCACCGACGGCAACCCTCCCACCTAACCCTCGACGACCTCCCCTAACCATCCTATCGCAGTGGCGCCAAGTGACCCCACACCTCCATTAGCGCCGACCATACCTGCACTGCTCACCCTCCCGCATGTGCCTCTTTCGTCATTGGGAGCAGCTAGTTTGGTCAGCCCCTGCTTTTCATCGCGAGTCTTACGCGGCATTCATCGGAGGGCCTCATCATCAACTGAGTGTGCCCACCCTGCATTTGCCTGCATTCTGTGTCCTACGTCCTGCATCAGCCAGTTTAAGCTGTGACTGTTGAACGGGTCGACCTCTTTGTTGCTACGGCCCCCAAACACCTTCCATCGTCGATGATCTACCGTAAGTTAGTGGATTAATTTCTTAATATGATGATAACTATTTCTCTTGCAACTAGTTGTACATACAATGAATCTTGTTGAGGTGTTTGATTGTTCATAGTGAAGAACTCTATTGTTGCAATGTCATTGGATTGGAATGTGTAGAATAAGTTATTGTTGTAGATGGTTGCGATTGAGTTAATCTTAGCGCAGGAAATTTTGCAAAATTTTGGTTTAAATAGCATAGTAGTTTTCACTCGCTATGTGGACATTTGCATGCAACGTCACCTAAATTAGTTGACCATTGTCGATCTTTAGTTGACATTAATCTGATGGTTACTTTACATGTTCCTAGATGGTTGGTTTCCATTCTAAGGACTGATATTTGGTTTTACTAAGTTTCTAGCTTGTTTGACTCAGGTGCTATTTGACGTGTTTCTTGTTTTTAAGCAGCTAAGCTCAGTATTTGAGTCCTTTTAAAGATTTGTTAAGGTAAAGTGTAAAATCCGGTTAATTAACGGCTAACTAACCCATAAATGAGAATTTATTCTAGAAAGCCCTAAATGTGATTTTTATGGCTAAATGCGATAGAGGAGGTTGAGGTGAGAATTTCGATACCAATTTTATAGAATTCGGACCAAGATTGGACCGAACGGGCCAAACCGGGCCAACCGGACTCAAAGTGGGCCCTTGGCCCAACATAACTAAACCAAAACCCTAGTTTTTAGCACTCTCTCTCCTCACTTATCACTCAAAAAACGCTGAAATGGAGGCCATGGAGGGGAAAACTCTCTCTCAAGTTCTTTCTCTCACTTGATCTTCAAACCACCATAACTTTTGATCTAGAGATCCGATTGTCGCGCCATTTGTGGCCACGCATTCACTGCAGAGAGCTCTACAAAACCCATACAATCAATCTTGAGGTAAGCCACATTTTGCTCTTCGAATTTCTAGCCTTGATTTCAAGTTTCATGAGCAAAAATGTTGAGATTTTGGGCTCTTTGATGTTATAGGACCCAACTCTCTTGAAGGAGAAGGTTAATCTTGTCTCTTTGGACCTTGGGTGTGGTAAGATTCTCAACCCTAGTGTAATTTGTGGTTTTATGATGTTTGGATTTTGAGATGTTGTGTATGGGTGTGATAATTGTGGCTTAGGTTATGTATATGTGAATGTTGGAGCTTGATTGGTGTTATTGAAAAGCTTGAAAAGGGTTTGGTGGTGAAAAATCTGTTCTTGAAGGTGTTGAGGCCTTGAGAGCTTGAGAAAAAGTGGTTTGGAAGTGCTTTGGTTGAGCTTGGGAAATCGGCTAAGGTATGGTTTCGGTTTCCCGTATCTAATATGTAATGTGGTAGGAAATGCTTAGGCTAGAGGCCCTAAGATAGGCGTTGAATTGTTGATGATGTTGAATGGTTGATATATATGATGTGGTCATATATGTGATGATGATTAATGATGCCTTGATGGTATGATGTATGAGAAATATGCATGTTGTGATATATGCTTGATGATTGGTTATGGTTGAATTGTGGGTTGAACCATGTTGATGGTGAATATGATATTGATTATGTATAATGATGGTTAATTGGAATTTGTGTTGTTGAAAATTGGCATGAGGAAGAGTATATGATATGTCAATGTGTTTAGGTTTGAGCCACTTGGGTGAAGTGGGCTAAAATGATGGGATAGTGATTTTGTAGATTGTAGTAAAGTGTCAATGTGTGAGTTGAGGAGGCTTGAGGTTGAATTTAATATATTTTGATTGATTTCAAAGAAAATGGATGAAATTGGCATGTTTTGATTGATTTTGAAAAGAGTTGGAAATGACTTGTTTTGAAAATGGCATGTTGTGGTTTTGTATGAAAAACATGCTTTTTGGGCATACTTTGACGGGACATAACTTGGACTACGGATCTCTATTTTACACCAAATCTATTTAGAAATGAAATTGGATCCGGGATGTCCATGCCGTTTGAAGAACGGGTGAAAAACGATTTAAAATGAGGAAGTTATGTCCGTCGGAAGATTGGGGGTTGAATCTGTGAATTCTGCAGTTTTTAACTTAGAAAATTTTTAGCAGAATGACTCCCCGCGCGTAGGCGCACTTGGCGCGTACGCGCCGCTCTTCCAGGAAGCGCCATTCACGCGTGCGCGTGATGTGCGCGGGTACGCCGATGTGCTGCACCCAATGCCCAGCCATTTTCCAGAGAGTTGTGCCAGAACTGTGCCAATTTTGTGCCTGGGGCACGAGAGCACCCACGTGTACGCGTGGTTGACGCGTGCGCGTCAATTCGCTAGCTTTCAATCCACGCGTTAGCGTGCATGACGTTTAAGCGTCGATGAGTTTTGTGGCCATCCACGCGTGCGCGTGGAGTGCGCGTATGCGTGGCTCTGTTTTCATCCCAAAGTTGATTTTTGAGTTTTAAAAGCCAAATTTCATACTTCTAAGCCTCCGATCTCACCACTTATGTCTTAAATCATTATGATATGCCTAGCAATGGGAAAAGGAGCTAGGGGATGTGGTAACTTGCGAGTGAAGCAAGGAAAAATGAATGATCAATGTGGATCAAAGATGATTATGTGAGAGGCGGAGGATGGTGGTGGAAGTGCTTGTTATGCCATGGGCCGAAGGGCCGTAGTTGTTAATGAAAAGGCTGGTTATAGATTTAACCGTGAGCCGAATGGCTGGTTATGGATTTAACCGTGAGCTGGATGGCTAGATTATTGCCGTGTTATGGCGGAGCCATGATTATGGCTAGTATAAATGCATATATGCTGTTGAATGAATTGTGTATGTTGCACTTCCACTGTTGGAGATGAGAGTTTCCCTGGGAGGAAGCAGTGGCTAGCCACCACGTGCTCCAGGTTGAGACTCGAAGCTCTTTTGACCCTATGTCATAAGTGTGGCTGGGCACTGTGAAAGACCCGGATGAGCTCGCTCCCGTAAATATTCACCAGTGAAGGTGATGGATATAGATCATGATTATGATCAAGCTTATGATAAGTATAACTCGAGTTGGGGATGCGTGACAGAGGGACAGTCCAATGGTTAGCTACCAGGACTTATCGGGTTGGCTCTATAACCGACAAATGATATTATCAGCCACTAGGGACAGGCATTCATCATATGCATACTATATGAATTATTTGAGATTGCCTATTTGACTGCATACTACTTGCTAATTGTTAAATGCCTTAATTGCTCCTATTTGTATATTTCTGGTTTGATATAACTGTGTTTGCTACATTATACTCCTGATGGTGGTGGGCAGGTTTGAAGGAATTGGAAAGGGAATGATTAGTTAGACTGAAGTACCTTTAGTCAGATGCCCTTTATGGTTTAGCTTGTTTATAAGCTTTGATATTATTCTGGAGGAAGTTCTAGTATTGCCTTTAGCTTTCCTCTATTATTATGTATTATATATGTGGAAGTTGTTACCATGCTGGGGACCTCTGGTTCTCACCCATGCAAATTTTGTGGTTTTCAGATGCAGGACGTGAGGTTTCTCGCTGAGGCCTGCTGGAGACTTCTAGATTTGCGGAGATCCTTTGTTCTCGGGACTACGTTTTGGTTTATATGTTTTGTTTAGATACTTTTATCTCCATTAAATAATACAAACTGTGATGACTCCTCTTATAGGAGATTTTGGAGAATAGGTTTTATGTATTTATGTCCCTTTGGGTTTCCTTTGGGGTTTTCCTTATTTTTATCATATGTATATATTGCTATATGCTCGGACCGGTTATCTTCGCAGCCAGATTTTAAGTCTTGATATTCCTGTTTTTGACACTCTTTTGTATATATATAATCTCGCGTTGGTTTATCCTTGTTCGTTACGTTATCGATCGGAGTGTTGCGCTTTTGAGTTGCGATTTTTGTTTACCCCTTTTTCTACAAAGGCTCCTAGTTATAATCAATCATTCATACTACTATACATACTAAATTTTTATTTTAGAGGTCGTAATACCTTGCCATCTCTGAATTATGACTTAAGCATAAGACTCTGTATGGTAGGGTGTTACATAAAGTAAATGTATATATGGTCCTCAAGTCGAGCTATGTACTCAATAAGTTAATCAATTAAAAATAAGTTTGCTTTTGCCTTTGATGATAATTCAATATAACCATGTTGCCTTGATATTAGATGTATGATTTTTTTTGTCTTTCCTGATAATTCATTGTAAACATGATGAGATACCGTACAAATCGAATGGTTACTTTACCAAGCATTTGGATGGTTGGTTTTCATACTCATGAATAAATTGGACCAAGCTAGTCTTGCTATGTAAGAATCTACCGTAGAATGTGTGCATACTCTCACTCCTTTGCTTACTCCTCATAGCAACCCAAAATTTACACTTGAAAAATATGGGAACCCACATGCGTCAGTCAAAGGTCTACAAAAAACAAACCATTCTTAGCAGAGAAACCTTAAACTGAACTCACTACTACAAAACAAATAAAGCCAGACACCAAGGACTTATCAATTAAAGTGCGTAATGTAACTTTACAGTGATGAACCTGACAGCCATGTGTTGTTATGTAAGTTGTACTCGTCTATAAATTCAGACCAGTTATCCTCAAATGACTCTACCATTCGAAAATTCCATACAATGTCATTGAGGTTAGCATAAAACTCTCTGTACCGGTAATAACCTCCAAACTTGTGCGGTAACTTCTTCATAATGTGCCAGATGCACCAACGATGGTGTGTATCGGGTAGGGCCTTTCTAATTGCACCGAACATGGATCTGCATTGATCGGTGATGATCTCCTATGGAGTAGTTCCCATGCACTTCATCCATTGGCTAAAAACCCACTCATAACTTGAAGTTTTCTTATTCCTTAGCAGAGCACAGCCGAGCAGGGTCGACTTACCATGGTGGTTGACACCAATAAACGAAGCAAACAGTAATACATGCCTACACGCAAAATAACCACATATAAGAAAACCTGGTCATGACCGTACCAAAAAAAATTAAAAACCTCTGACATAACTACGTCAGACCTGTTTGTACTCTATGTGCTATCAAAGGTTACCACGTCTCCGTAATATTCATACGACCTTGTGCACCTTGCATCCACCCATACTGCATTCCTAAACTTACACCCCTCGTCCAAATTCACTGCGTAGAAGAAGTTCGGATTGATGTCCTTCATTCGCATAAAGTAGTTCATCATTTCCCTAACATCTGGATTCACGTTGTTAGTTCGGAGTCTTGATGTAATATAGTTTCTTAAATCCTTTTCTAAGAAGCCCAGGTTCAACGACCCCCCAGCCTCATTAGCCAATGCGAGGAATGTCTTGTTTGGTCGAATCACAGCCCCATCATTATCCTCAATCACACATTTCACATAGATGGTCAGCTCCCTATACTCATGGCAGTGCATGATGCGTGAGCATCTTTTCTATCTTTTCGTAGTGAATTTGCATCTAATTTATTGAGTTTAATAAAGAATTAATTATCTTTTAGCCAATATGGATGCTACTTTGAGTCTTTTGCAATTTTGTTTATTTTAGGTAGTATTCGACTGGATTTGATGGAGTTTTTGCAGCTCAAGAATTAAAGGAGATAGCAGCGAGGAGCGACGCGTAAGCATGACTGACGTGTACGCGTGATTTGGAGCTTTCCATGGCGACGCGTGCGCGTGACTGACGCGTACGCGCGATTTAAAGATTTGCTCAGCGACGTGTACGCGTGACCGACGCGTTCGTGTGACTTGCGAAGAAGACCAACGACGCGTACGCGTGACTGACGCGTACGCGTGACATGCGCCACGTGCAGAACATGCAGAAAACGCTGGGTGCGATTTCTAGGCTGCTTTTGACCCAGCTTTCATCCCAGAAAGCACAGATCCAGTGAAGCCAAGTGGTCCCCACGTTACAAGACGCGGAGTAGTTAGTTAATTCTGATTTAAATTCAAATTTGATTTTAAAAGATATTATCTTAATTTTAGATATTAGATTTTAAATTAATTAGGATTAGTTATAAAAAGGGGAGACTTCTCTTTTGTTGGGAAGATTCTATTAGGGAGATTCCATTAGGAAATTCTATACAAATTTACATTCAACATTTCATGAGCAACTAAACATCCACTGTTAAGGTTAGGAGCTCTGTCTATTTGTATGGATTGATTTATTTGATCTTTCTAATTTAATTCATGTTTTGATTTATATTTCAATAATTATTTTCATTCTTTATTTTATGAATTTGGGTGGAACGGAAGTATGACCCATGTTCTAATTGAGTTATTGTAAAACTTGGAAAAGCTCTTTACTTGAACAACAGCTTGAAAACATATTATTCTGAATTTCTAATTGTTTGTATTTAACGGGATACGTGACTGATGAGCGGATAATTTATACGCTTTTTGGCATTGTTTTTAGGTAGTTTTTAGTAAGTTCAAGCTACTTTTAGGGATGTTTTCATTAGTTTTTATGTTAAATTCACATTTCTGGACTTTACTATGAGTTTGTGTGTTTTTCTGTGATTTCAGGTAATTTCTGGCTGAAATTGAGGAACTTGAGCAAAACTCTGAAAAAGGCTGACAAAAGGACTGCTGATGCTGTTGGAATCTGACCTCCCTGCACTCAAAATGGATTTTCTGGAGCTATAGAACTCTAAATGGCGCGCTCTCAACGGCGTTGGAAAGTAGACATCCAGAGCTTTCCAGCAATATATAATAGTCCATACTTTATTCGGGAACTGACGACGTAAAGTGGCGCTCAACGCCAAGTACATGCTGCTGTCTAGAGTTAAACGCCAGAAACACGTCACGACCCGGAGTTGAACGCCAGAAACACGCTATAACTCGGCGTTCAACTCCAAAAGAAGTCTCAGCTCGTGGATAGATCAAGCTCAGCCCAAACATACACCAAGTGGGCCCCGGAAGTGGATTTATACATCAATTACTTACTCATGTAAACCCTAGTAGCTAGTTTATTATAAATAGGACTTTTTACTAGTGTATTAGACATCTCTGGATGCCTAGTCCTTAGACCATAGGGGCTGGTCATTCGGCCATGCACCTTTCACTTATGTATTTTCAACGGTGGAGTTTCTACACACCATAGATTAAGGGTGTGGAGCTCTGTTGTACCTCAAGTTTCAATACAATTACTATTATTCTCTATTAAATTCTCTTTTATTCCTATTCTAAGATATACGTTGCACTTCAACTTGATGAATGTGATGATCCGTGACACTCATCATCATTCTCATCTATAAACGCGCGTGACTGACAACCACTTCCGTTCTACCTTAGGCCGGGCGCATATCTCTTAGATTCCCCAACAGAATCTTCGTGGTATAAGCTAGATAGATGGCGGCATTCATGGGAATCCGGAAAGTCTAACCTTGTCTGTGGTATTCCGAGTAGGATTCTAGGAATCCGGAAAGTCTAACCTTGTCTATGGTATTTCGAGGAGGATTCCGGTATTGAATGACTGTGACGAGCTTCAAACTCCTAAAGGCTGGGCGTTAGTGACAGACGCAAAAGAATCAAGGGATTCTATTCCAACCTGATTGAGAACCGACAGATGATTAGCCGTGCTGTGACAGAGCATTTGGACCATTTTCACTGAGAGGATGGGATGTAGCCATCGACAAGGGTGATGCCTCCAGACGATTAACCATGCAGTGACAACGCATAGGACCATTTTCCCGAGAGGATGAAAAGTAGCCATTGACGACGGTGATGCCCTACATACAGCTTGCCATGGAAAGGAGTAAGAAGGATTGGATGAATGTAATAAGAAAGTAGAAATACAAGAGGAGCACAGCATCTCCATACGCCTATCTGAAATTCCCACTATTGATTTACATAAGTATTTCTATCCCTTTTTATTTTATTTATCTTTATTTATCCAATCTAATCACATTTGACTTTATGAGTCCACTTAACTGGGATTTACAAGGTGACCATAGCTTGCTTCATACCAACAATCTCTGTGGGATCGACCCTTACTCACGTAAGGTATTACTTGGATGACCCAGTACAATTGCTGGTTAAGTTGAACGGAGTTGTGTCCACACATAGTTGAAAAAGCAGTGAATTTTACAAAATACAATAACAAAGTGTTCTTGGTGTTCATCTTGACATTCATAGTGTTCTTGCATGCATCATGAGTTTTGATTCATAATTTTCATGTTGTGAGTCATTTTTGTTGTTTTTCTCTCTCATCATTAAAAATTCAAAAAAATCAAAAAATATCTTTTCCTTATTTTTCTCATAATTTTCGAAAATTTGAGTTGACTTAGTCAAAAATTTTTAAAATTAGTTATTTCTTACAAGTCAAGTCAAATTTTCAAAAATTTAAAAATCTTATCTTTTCAAAATCTTTTTCAAAAATCATATCTTTTCCATTTTTTCCTTTTTTTTCGAAAATTTCAAAAATCTTTTTCAAAATATTTTCAAAATCTTTTTCTTATCTTCATATCAAATTTTCGAAAATTAGCTAACAATTAATGTGATTGATTCAAAAATTTGAAGTTTGTTACTTTCTTGTTAAGAAAGGTTCAATCTTTGAATTCTAGAATCATATCTTGTAGTTACTTGTTAGTTAAGTAATTAATTTTAAATTTTTAAAAAAAATTAAATCTTTTTCAAACATATCTTTTTATCATATCTTTTTCAAAAATTTTATCTTTTTCAAAATTTTGATTTCAAAATATCTTATCTAACTTCTTATCTTCTAATCTTTTCAAAATTTGATTTTAATATCTTTTTCAACTAACTATTTGACTTTTTGTTTGTTTCTTATCTTTTTCAAAATCACCTAACTACTTTTCCCTCTCTAATTCTCGAAAATATCTCATCCCTTTTTCAAAAATTCTTTTTTTGTTTTAAAATTTTAATTTTAATCTTATCTTATCTTTAATTTTCGAAAATACTAACCTCTTTTTCAAAATTATTTTCGAATTCTCTCTCTCTTTTCTTATTCTATTTAATTATTTATTTACTAACACTTCTCTTCACCTCTCTTCATCCAAAAATCCGAACTCACTCCTTCCCCTGCGTTTGGATTCTTCACTCTTCCTTCTTCTATTCTCTTCTTCTTCTACTAACATAAAGGAATCTCTATACTGTGACATAGAGGATTCCTCTTCTTTTCTTGTTTTCTTCTCTTTCATATGAGTAGGAACAAGGAAAAAGGCACTCTTGTTGAAATTGATCCCGAACCTGAAAGGACTCTGAAGAGGAAACTAAGAGAAGCTAAATTACAACAATCTAAAGGTAACCTTTCAGAAATATTAGAACAAGAGAAGGAGATGGCAGCCGAACCCAACAACAATAATGCAAGGAGAATGCTTGGTGACTTCACAAAACCAACGTCCAAATTTGATGGAAGAAGCATCTCCATTCCTGCCATTGGAGCCAACAATTTTGAGCTTAAGCCTCAACTAGTTGCTTTAATGCAACAGAACTGTAAGTTTTATGGACTTCCATCTGAAGATCCTTACCAGTTTTTATCTGAGTTCTTGCAGATTTGTGAGACTGTAAAGACGAATGGAGTAGATCCTGAAGTCTACAGGCTCATGCTTTTCCCTTTTGCTGTAAGAGACAGAGCTAGAATATGGTTGGATTCACAACCTAAGGATAGCCTGGACTCCTGGGATAAGCTGGTCACGGCCTTCTTGGATAAATTCTTTCCTCCTCAAAAGCTGAGCAAGCTTAGAGTGGATGTTCAGACCTTCAAACAGAAAGATGGTGAATCCCTCTATGAAGCTTGGGAAAGATACAAGCAGTTGACCAAAAGGTGTCCATCTGACATGTTTTCAGAATGGACCATATTAGATATATTCTATTATGGTCTATCTGAGTTTTCGAAAATGTCATTGGACCATTCTGCAGGTGGATCCATCCACCTAAAGAAAACACCTGCAGAAGCTCAAGAACTCATTGACATGATTGCAAATAACCAATTCATGTACACTTCTGAGAGGAATTCCGTGAATAATGGGACACCTCAGAGGAAGGGAGTTCTTGAAATTGATGCTCTGAATGCCATATTGGCTCAGAACAAAGTGTTGACTCAGCAAGTTAACATGATTTCTCAAAGTCTGAATGGATGGCAAAATGCATCCAACAGTACTAAAGAGGCAGCTTCTGAAGAAGCTTATGATCCTGAGAACCCTGCAATGGCAGAGGTTAATTACATGGGTGAACCTTATGGAAACACCTATAATTCATCATGGAGAAATCATCCAAATTTCTCATGGAAGGATCAACAAAAGCCTCAACAAGGCTTTAACAATGGTGGATGCA
The DNA here is from genome assembly GCF_014773155.1 of Arachis stenosperma. Taxonomy (NCBI): domain Eukaryota; kingdom Viridiplantae; phylum Streptophyta; class Magnoliopsida; order Fabales; family Fabaceae; genus Arachis; species Arachis stenosperma. The sequence goes on along the minus strand of NC_080380.1, from coordinate 100,867,149 downwards.
ATAGGCTGAGTAATAGCAAGCCTTTTCCATCATCTTCTCAGCAACAGAAAGAGAATTCTGAACAAAACACTTCTAATTTAGCCAATCTAGTCTCTGATCTATCAAAGGGCACTTTCAGTTTCATGAGTGAAACAAGATCCTCCATCAGAAATCTAGAGGCACAAGTGGGCCAGCTGAGTAAGAAAGTCATTGAAACTCCTCCCAGTATTCTCCCAAACAATACAGAAGAGAATCCAAAAGGAGAGTGCAAGGCCATTAATGTAATCAATATGGCCGAATGCACAAGGGAGGAGAAGGACGAAAATCCTAGTGAGGAAGACCTCCTAGGACGTCTCTTAAGCAAGAAGGAGTTTCCTATTAAGGATCCAAAGGAATCTGAGGCTCATATAGAGACCATAGAGATTCTATTAAATCTTCTTCTGCCATTCATGAGCTCTGAAGACTATTCTTCCTCTGAAGAGGATGAAGATGTGGCTGGAGAGCAAGTTGCTCAATATTTAGGAGCTATCATGAAGCTGAATGCCAAGTTGTTTGGTAATGAGACTTGGGAAAGTGAACCTCCCTTGCTCATTAATGAACTAGATACCTGGATTCAGCAAATTTTACCTCAAAAGAGACAAGATCCTGGCAAGTTCTTAATACCTTGTACCATAGGCACCATGACCTTTGAAAAAGCTCTATGTGATCTGGGGTCAGGGATAAATCTTATGACACTCTCTGTAATGGAGAAGCTGGGGATCATTGAGGTACAACCTGCCTTGTTCTCACTACAATTGGCAGACAAGTCATTGAGACAAGCTAATGGAATAGTAGAGGACGTGTTAGTAAAGGTTGAAGGCCTTTACATCCCTGCTGATTTCATAATCTTAGACACTGGGAAGGAAGAGGATGAGTGTATCATCCTTGGAAGACCTTTCCTAGCCACAGCAAGAGCTGTGATAGATGTCAACAGAGGTGAATTAGTCCTTCAATTGAATGGGGACTACCTTGTGTTTAAGGCACATGGCCATCCCTCTGTGACAAAAGAGAGTAAGTGCAAAGAGCTTCTCTCAGTTCAGAGTCAAGAAGAGCCCCCACAGTCAAACTCTAAGTTTGGTGTTGGGAGGCTACAACCAAACACTAAGTTTGGTGTTAAGACCCCATATCCAAACTCTAAGTTTGGTGTTGGGACTATACAACATTGACCTGATCACCTTGTGGCTCCATGAGAGCCCACTGTCAAGCTATTGACATTAAAGAAGCACTTGTTGGGAGGCAACCCAAATTTTATTTATCTAATTTTAATTTTTTTTTATTGTTATTTTGTATTTTATTAGGTACATGATCATGTGGAGTCACGAAAAAAATATAAAAATTAAAAATAGAATCAAAAACAGCAGAAGAAAAATCACACCCTGGAGGGAGGACAGACTGGCGTTCAACGCCAGTAAGGAGCATCTGGCTGGCGTTATGAATCTGGCGCTGAACGCCATAAACAAGCAACATTCTGGCGTTTGAACGCCAGGAATGTGCCTTGAGAAAAGCTGGCGCTGAACGCCAGTAACAAGCAATGAACTGGCGTTCAACGCCAGAAACATGCTACATATGGGCGTTGAACGCCCAGAACATGCTTCACATGGGCGTTGAACGCCCAGAACGTGCATCACCTCGGCATTTAAACGCCAGAATGGTATGCAAAGGCATTTTACATGCCTATTTGGTGCAGGGATGGAATTCCTTGACACCTCAGGATCTGTGGACCCCACAGGATCACCTCAGGATCTGTGGACCCCACAGGATCACCTCAAAATCTGTGGACTCCATAGGATCCCCACCTAACATATTCACACCTTACCTCCTAATCCTATAACACTCTCCCCCATGTCACACTTCCCAACAACTTCAATCTCTGAATCTCTCCTCCCAATAAACACTCTTTCCCAAAACCCTTCACCAATCACTTCAATCTCTCTTCCCCATCACCTCTTCACCACTCACATACATCCACTCTTCCCCATAAACCCCACTGTTCTGAGGGTTACCTGTAACTATAGGTTGATCTCGGTCGAGATCTTCTGTGCTGGTCGGAACCGATGTGTCTGGCAGGTGTATAGCAGCCAGAGCTGGTGTGTCTGACTTGTGGAACTGAGAATGCTATTGATCCTTCGTCCCCAGAGGGTGGGGGGTACCTGCAAGGGACTCCGATGCTTAAGTTAGCAAGAGTATTAACCAGGTATTGAGTAGAATCAGAGTATGAGTTATACCTGGGTGCTCCAGTGTATTTATAATGGTGAGATGTGGCCTTCTGTGGATAAGATAAGTTAGTTATCTTATCTTATCTTTAAGTGAGGTCATCTTATCTTTAAGGGAACAGCCCTTCTCTCTGTAGGCTTAGGCCGCTTTAGGATTTTGGGGCGTGTTCCTCTATTTTGGGCCCTTCTTTGGGCTTTCCTGGGGACTTGACCGAGCTCTTTGTGAAGAGGTCGGGTTGTCCTGACCTGAAGAGGTCGGTCGCTTTGTCTGTCGAACATCCCGGGTCGGACACCTCGACCCAGGGTATGAACAGTGCCCCTGCTTGAGCTCGGTCTTCTTTTTGAGGTCGAGTCCTTGACTTCGGTCCTTTTTTGGTGAAGCCGAACTCAAGCATTTTGTAGATTCCTTCGTAGCAGCTTTTGAATGTAGAATGTTTCCTCTAAAAAGCGCGCACTTTTATATCGGCGCTTTGGGAACGTGCGAGGGTTTAATGCTTTCCTTAATTTTAGCATTAATTGCCCCGTTTTCCTTTGGCTCTTTATTTCGATTTTGAAAGCCCAGAAACGGTTTCTCTCCTTTTGCCCTTTTCATAACTTCTTTTCTCCGCTCTCTCTGCTCTTCTATTTTTGCGGCGTCGTTTGGCATTTCTGGAGCTTCTGTTTTTGCCTGGAGTTTTGCGTTTCTCCCTGCGACATTGCTTTTTTGTTCGCGTTCTTTTCTTTGCTTGTGAAGAGGCATTCTCAGATTCCGTCTTCCATTTTCAGTTTTCTTTGAAGCTTGCTGCTTTTTCCAAGTTGGTACTAGCTTTCCTGCTTCTTTCGTAGCTTTGTTTTTAGTTTTTTGGTGAAGTTTTGATTTTGCATGTTTGGAAGTTTGAATCTTTTTCGAGGTCCTGTTTTTGCTTGTCACTGTACATGCTTTTCCTATCTTTCTTTTATGCATTCTTTTTGGCTTTTTCGTCGAGGCTTTTCTAGGGTTTTGTTGCTTCTGAAAGAGAATCTGCATCTTGTTCCTTGCTTTTGGAGGTTTTGCTTTTTGCCTGATCTTTGAAAAAAGATTGCATCTTTAATGGTCTCTGCTTGGCATGTTTGATGTTTAGAAATGTTTTTTGCTTGGCTGGCTTGTAATGATTTGCTGTGTTTTTCTTTGGTGAAAAGCGTTTGTTGTTTTGAATCCTTTTTGAGAAATGCTAGGATGTAAGCTATAGAGTATTTCTGGGAACCTTGCTTTGCTACTGCCTCCAAAGGATGCCCCAGGACTTTTGGTTTGAGTCTTGGGGTTTTCCTTTTCGCTGTTTCATCTACTGACCGAGTTGTTTTCTCCCTTTGTCCGAGATGTTTGTAGTAACCCTTATCTTCTTTTCTTACCTTGTAGGATTAGTTGGCCTCATGTCTTCTCGCAATAACATTGTAGAGATGTCTTCCAGAGTTCCCGAGGGGATGTCTGATTGGTTGGACTCCCTTGTTTTGTTGTGTGTTTCTGTTGTGGATGCTAAATTTTGCACAGAGCTGAGGAAGCGCCATAGGATTTGTGGTAACAATGCCCGTGAGGAGGATTACGAGCTTGTTGCCCCTGATTCTGACGAGAGAGTGTGCTTTCCGACTTCTTTTGAGGGAGAACGCCCCTTCTTTTATGCTTATGAATACTTTTTCAGCCAGTTGAACGTTTCTTTTCCTTTTACTACTTTTGAGACTGATCTGTTGTGGTCGTGTAATATTGCTCCATCCCAGCTTCACCCCAATTCCTGGGATTTTATTAAAATTTTCCAACTTCTCTGTCGTGAACTAGATGTAACACCTTCCCAGACTCTTTTTCTTTACTTGTTTGTTTCTGCCAAGCCTGGCGGTACTTCAAAAAAGAAAGCTTCTTGGGTTTCTTTCCGGTCCGCCCAGGGCCATAAAATATTTGCAATGTATGATGAGTCCTTTAAGGATTTCAAGAACTACTTTTTTAAAGTTCGAGCTGTTGAGGGGGCCCGCCCCTTTTTTCTTGATGAGAATGATGAGCCTGCTTTTCCTCTAGAGTGGCAAAAGAATGTAAGAGTGCCACGTTTCACATGGGAAATGCTTAGTGAGGTTGAGCGGGCTTTTGTAGTTGTTCTTGAAGATTTGTGGGGGAAGCCTCCCCATCTGGATACGAAGAGATTTCTGAACGATCCGTCTTTGGTTCGTCCTGCTTTGGGTATTTGTTTGTCTATTGGCCCGACTTGTTTCTATATTTATTTCCTTTTTTGTTCCTCTTTTGTAACTCTTTGTCGTGGTTGTTTTTGTGTTTGCAGAGATGTCTAAGAACAATGACTCCATGAAGGCCTTCAAAAAGGCGAAGAAGGCAACTGCTGCTTTAAACATTTCGGCCAAAGTGGTCGGCGAGGGATCTTCCCAAGCTCCAATTAAACCTTCTATTCCGAGTTCTCCCGGGCCGAGGAAAGTAATTCCTATTCCTCGGGTCCGTCTGGTCGATCCTCCACAATCTTCTACAGCAGCTCCTGGTGCCCCTCCTAGCAAGAAGCAAAAAACATCCGAGCCTTTTAACATGGATGCCCCATACTTTGATGCCATTGAGTTTGTTGACCAGCAAATTGCCCCCTATGGTGGGCTTTCCATGGACGACGTGTCTCTTCTAAAGCATTTGTATTTTATCACCCAAAATAGTATGAAGATGGCCCATATGGGTGCGGCTATTTTACGAACAATTCAGGGGATTCCGGTTCATGCTACCAAATCTTTTATGGAGGAGGCCAAATCAGAATTTGATCGAATCAAGGGGCTGAAGGAGGAGTTGGAGGTGAAATTGGCCAAGGTAGAGAAGGAACTGGAGGGTGAAAAGGCCAGCTCTATTACCCTTGCTACTTCTTTGAAGCTGGCTGGTGGACGAAATTGTGATCCTCAGAGTTAGTCTCTTTGTATTTGTATGAAATCAAAAATACCCCAAAGAAATCATGGTGTGATGAATTGGGATCTTAATAATCCCTGGTGTGATCATAACTCCGTTCAACTTAACCAGCAAGTGTACTGGGTCATCCAAGTAATACCTTACGTGAGTAAGGGTCGATCCCACAGAGATTGTTGGTATGAAGCAAGCTATGGTCACCTTGTAAATCTCAGTTAGGCAGATTAAATTGGTTTATGATGAGTTCGAAAATTAATAATAAATAGAAAATAAAATAGGATAGAAATACTTATGTAAATCAATAGTGGGAATTTCAGATAGGCGTGTGGAGATGCTAGAATCCTTTCGAATCTCTACTTTCTTACTACTTTCATCCAATCCTTCTTACTCCTTTCCATGGCAAGCTGTATGTAGGGTATCACCATCATCAATGGCTACTTTTAATCCTCTCGGGAAAATGGTCCTATGCGCTGTCACTGCACGGCTAATCGTCTGGAGGCATCACCCTTGTTGATAGCTACATCCCATCCTCTCAGTGAAAATGGTCCAAATGCTCTGTCACAGCACGACTAATCATCTGTCGGTTCTCAATCAGGTTGGAGTAGAATCCCTTGATTCTTTTGCGTTTGTCATCACGCCCAGCCTTCAGGAGTTTGAAGCTCGTCACAGTCATTCAATACCGGAATCCTACTCGGAATACCACAGACAAGGTTAGACTTTCCGGATTTCCGGGATCCTACTCGGAATACCACAGACAAGGTTAGACTTTCTGGATCCCCATGAATGCCGCCATCTATCTAGCTTATACCACGAAGATTCTGTTGGGGAATCTAAGAGATATGTGCCCGGCCTAAAGTAGAACGGAAGTGGTTGTCAGTCACGCGCGTTCATAGGTGAGAATGATGATGAGTGTCACGGATCATCACATTCATCAAGTTGAAGTTTAACATATATCTTGGAATAAGAATAAAAGAGAATTGAATAAAAAGTAATAGTAATTGTATTGAAACTTGAGGTACAGCAGAGCTCCACACCCTTAATCTATGGTGTGCAGAGACTCCACTGTTGAAAATACATAAGTGAAAGGTTCAGGCATGGCCGAATGGCCAGCCCCCATGAAGGTGATCAAAAGACCGAATGGTCAAAAGATACTAAATACAATAGTAAAATGTTCTATTTATACTAAACTAGCTACTAGGGTTTACAGAGGTAAGTAATTGATGCATAAATCCACTTTCGGGGCCCACTTGGTGTATGCTTGGGCTGAGCTTGATCTATCCACGAGCTGAGACTTTTCTTGGAGTTGAACGCCGAGTTATAGCGTGTTTCTGGCGTTCAACTCCGGGTTATGACGTGTTTCTGGCGTTTAACTCCAGACAGCAGCATGTACTTGGCGTTGAGCGCCACTTTACGTCGTCAATTACCGAATAAAGTATGGACTATTATATATTGTTGGAAAGCTCTGGATGTCTACTTTCTAACGCCGTTGAGAGCGCGCCATTTGAAGTTCTGTAGCTCCAGAAAATCCATTTTGAGTACAGGCAGGTCAGATTCCAACAACATCAGCAGTCCTTTTGTCAGCCTTTTTCAGAATTTTGCTCAAGTCCCTCAATTTCAGCCAGAAATTACCTGAAATCACAGAAAAACACACAAACTCATAGTAAAATCCAGAAATATGAATTTAGCTTAAAAACTAATGAAAACATCCCTAAAAGTAGCTTGAACTTACTAAAAACTACCTAAAAATAATGCCAAAAAGCGTATAAATTATCTGCTCATCACTGGCCGAAGACATGGCATTGAAACATAAGGATAGCTATGTCTCGGCTTATAAGGAATCGATGCGTCTTCGGGAGGATTTGGAAACAGCTCGGGTTAATTATGGTGAGCTTCAGGGTCACCTTGTGGGTAGCGTAACTGCTGCCTCCGAGAATCTGATGGAGCAGTTCCGGGTTGTAGCTCCCGATGCCGACTTGACTCTCATCAGTTTGGACAATGTTGTGAGAGATGGTAAGATTGTCTCTGATGACCAGGATGATAATGAGACTGATCCTCCTCCAGTGCCTTCTCTTAAGGTGTCGACCTGCTCGGTTCCTCCTGTTCCATCTGATCCGAACTGTCAGGTCCTGAACCGGGATGATAGAACTGTAGATGCTGTGCCCCTGCAGACTCGCCCTCCTTCTCCCCATACTGATGCTGCTGGGAAGGCCCTGATCTTAGTTGATCTTTTTTCTTGGATATTTGTGTATATGGCCCGTTTTGTGGGTTTTTTGAACTGTTTATTATTTTGTTTGATTACTGACACTTTTCAGTTGCCTTCTTGGCAACTTTTACAAAAACAATAGTAGCTTTCTGAGGTTGGCTTTTGGTGACCCCTTGAAGCTTTATCGTATTATGCATGATATCTGTTGGAATTTTACTGTCTGGCCCCTTTTAGGTTGCTTTCGTGCTTGTCGCTTGTAGTTTGGATCCTTTTGAGGCCGTGTATGTGGGGGGGTCCAGCTTGTTTCTCGGTTTCCTTATGTTGGTCCCCTTCTAAGCTATTTTTGTAATCCCCGTTTTTGGACCTTTGTCCGGTCTCTTCTTACAGGATTACTTTTATAACTTATCTTGTAGGAGACCGACTTCGTTAGATCGATCTCTTCTAAGTTGTTTTTTATAATCCTCTTTCTTGGACCTTTGTTAGGTCTCTTTCAGGGATTACTTTTACAACTTGTTTTGTAGGAGACTGACTTCGTTAGATAGATCTCGTCTAAGTTGTTTTTGTAATCCTCTTTCTTGGACCTTTGTTAGGTCTCTTTCAGGGATTACTTTTTACAACTTATTTTGTAGGAGACCGACTTCGTTAGATCGATCTCTTCTAAGTTGTTTTTGTAATCCTCTTTCTTGGACCTTTGTTAGGTCTCTTTCAGGGATTACTTTTACAACTTGTTTTGTAGGAGACCAACTTCGTTAGATCGATCTCTTCTAAGTTGTTTTTGTAATCCTCTTTCTTGGACCTTTGTTAGGTCTCTTTCAGGGATTACTTTTTACAACTTGTTTTGTAGGAGACCGACTTCGTTAGATCGATCTCTTCTAAGTTGTTTTTGTAATCCTCTTTCTTGGACCTTTGTTAGGTCTCTTTCAGGGATTACTTTTACAACTTGTTTTGTAGGAGACTGACTTCGTTAGGTCGGTCTCTTCTAAGTTATAGCAATTCCTCTTTAATAGGGTTGGCCAAACCTCTTTCCAGGGATTTGCTGATAACTTGGGATGACTTGGTCAGATTTTTTGGTATCGACCAGTCTTTTTAAGTTATTATATAGCAATCCATAGGACCTCGTCAGGCTCCTTTTTTGGGATCACTTTCGATAACTTCTTGCATTATTCTGTGTTCATTTTTGCCGATTTGTAGATGGTGACTTTATCCCGGGATGATCGATCTTTAGATGAATCGCGTTTTCACCTTTGTCGATCGATCATTCCTATCGAGATCGTACAGTGAATTTTTTCTTCACTTTCTGTCGATCTGTTGCTTTATAATCGGACAATGAAAGCTTCAGATCAATGCGTCTTGGGAATTTGTAGAATATCTGAAATGAATTTTATTTAAAGGAAATATATATATATATATATATATATATATATATATATATATATATATACGTAGGCAGGAGTTTCTGTATCCTTAAGTCTCAATTTGACGCCTCATTAAAAAACCTTTTTCAGGAAAAAGAGTGCGTCTTGAGATCTTTATACCTTTTCTAGCTATAGTACCTTCTTAGGTTACAGGCATGCCATGATCTGGGGAATTCTCGTCCCTCGAGTTCGGACAGTCTGTAGTAGCCCTTTCCGAGTACTTCTGTGACTCGGTAGGGTCCTTTCCAGTTAGCTGCCAACTTTCCTTCTCCGGGTCGAGTTGTTCCAATATCATTTCGGATTAGGACGAAATCGTCTTTCGTGAAGTCTCTTGGCACCACCTTTTGATTATACCTGGAAGCCATTCGCCGTTTTAGTGCTTCTTCTCTGATCCGAGCTCTTTCTTGGATTTTCGGAAGCAGGTCGAGCTCTTCTCTTTGGAGTTGAGAATTGGCTTGTTCATTGTAGTGGACTACTCGGAGAGATCCTTCCTCAACTTCTATTAGAATCATTGCCTCCACTCTGTATGCTAATCGGAATGGTGATTCGTTTGTAGTAGAATGGGGGGTTGTTTGATACACCCATAGGACTTGTGGGAGTTCCTCGGCCCAAGCTCCCTTTGCTTCTTGTAGCCTCCGCTTTAGTCCGGCCAATATAACTTTGTTGGCCGCTTCGGCTTGTCCATTGGCTTGGGGATGTTCGACGGAGGTGAACTGGTGTTTTATGTTTAAGTCGGCCACCAGTTTTCTGAATCCTGCGTCTGTAAATTGGGTACCATTGTCTATGGTAATGGAGTATGGTACCCCGAACCTTGTAATAATGTTCCTATATAGGAATTTTTGGCTTCTCTGAGCAGTGGCATTGGCTAAGGGTTCTGCCTCGATCCATTTTGTGAAATAGTCAGCTCCTACTATGAGGAATTTTACTTGTCCCGATCCTTGTGGGAAAGGTCCGAGAAGGTCAAGTCCCCATTTCGCAAATGGCCAGGGTGAGGTTACGCTGATGAGTTTTTCTGGTGGGGCGATGTGAAAGTTTGCATGCTTCTGGCATGGTGGGCATGTCCTGACAAACTCTGTAGCCTTCTTTTGTAGAGTTGGCCAATAGAATCCTGCCCTGAGTACCTTTTTGGTAAGGGCTTGGGCTCCGAGATGATTACCATAAATGCCACTGTGCACTTCCTCCAATACTTCCTTTGTATTAGAAGTTGGTACGCATTTTAACAAAGGTGTTGAGATCCCTCTTTTGTATAGTGTGTTGTTTATGATAGTGTAGTACTGTGCCTCCCTTTTCAATCTCTTTGCCTCCTTTTTATCTGCAGGGAGTGCTTCTGTTTTGAGGTAGTTGATTATGGGGGTCATCCATCCTTGATCCCGACCTATTATGGCTAGGACTTCTTCTTCCGATATTGACGGGTTTTGTAGTATCTCCTGGATGAGACTTCTGTTGTTACCCCCTGGTTTGGTGCTGGCTAATTTTGAAAGTGCATCAGCTCGGGCATTTTGCTCACGGGGAATGTGGTAGATCCTGTATTCTCTGAGTTGTCCGAGCTGTTCTTTGGTTTTATCCAAATATTTTTTCATGGTTGGATCTTTAGCTTGGTAGCTTCCTGTTATTTGCGAGGTAACAACTTGTGAGTCGTTATAGATGTTGAGTTTCCGAGCTCCAACCTCCCTGGCCAGCTTCAAACCAGCTAATAACGCTTCGTATTCTGCCTGATTGTTTGAGGCCGGAAATCCAAATTTAAGGGAGAGCTCAAGTTGAGTTCCTTGGTTGCTTTCGCTTATTACACCCGCACCGCTTCCTGTTTTATTCGAGGATCCGTCGACGTATATGTTCCATTCTATGGGGATTTCCGAGATATCTGTGAATTCTGCGATGAAGTCGGCCAGGTATTGTGATTTGATGGTTGTCCATGCCTCATATTGGAGGTCGAACTCGGACAACTCGATTGCCCATTGTAGGATTCTTCCTGCCAGATCTGTTTTCTGTAATATCCCTTTTATGGGCTGGTTGGTCCGAACTTTGATGGTAGTGCCTGGAAGTATGGGCGAAGTCGCCGAGATGTGAGTATTAGAGCGTATGCAAATTTTTCTATTTTCTGGTAGTTCAGCTCTGACCCCTATAGTGCTTTACTAATGAAGTAGACGGGTTGTTGTCCCCTTTTGTCTTCTCGAATCAGCAATGGCTATTGCCCGACTTCCTACTACGAGGTATAGTATGAGTGGTTCTCCCTCTTGTGGTCGAGATAGGATAGGTGGTTGCCCCAAGAATTCTTTGATGTTTTTGAAAGCTTGTTCACATTCCGCTATCCATTCGAAGTTCTTTCCCTTCTTCAAGGTAGCGTAGAAAGGGAGGGATCTTATTGCTGATCCTGCTAGGAATCTGGACAAGGCTGCCAACCTCCCATTGAGCTGTTGCACCTCTTTGATGCAGGTTGGGCTCTTCATGTTGAGTATGGCCTGGCATTTATTTGGATTTGCCTCGATTCCCCTTTGTGTGAGCATGAATCCTAAAAACTTACCTGCTTCCACTGCGAAGGTGCATTTAGCCGGGTTGAGTCGCATGCCATGCTTCCTTATGGTATCGAATACTTGAATCAAATCGGTTAGCAATGTCTCTTCGCTTTGTGTCTTTATCAACATGTCATCCACGTATACCTCCATGATTTTTCCGATGTGGTCTGAGAAGACTTTATTCATTACTCTTTGATAAGTGGCTCCTGCGTTTTTTAGGCCGAAAGGCATCACGATGTAGCAATAATTTGCCTTAGGTGTAAGAAACGAGGTCTTTTCTTGGTCTGGCAGATACATTGGTATCTGGTTGTACCCCGAGTATGCGTCCATGAATGAGAGATACTTGTATCCTGATGAAGCATCTACTAAAGTGTCAATGCTTGGAAGTGGGTAAGGATCTTTTGGGCAGGCTTTATTGAGGTCGGTGTAGTCGGTGCACATTCGCCACTTCCCATTTGATTTTTTCACCAAAACGACGTTTGTTAGCCATAGTGGATATTTGACTTCCCAGTCCGAACAAGCTGTTTGGATATGCTCTTAGCTCTTTCTCTTCTAGGCCGAGTTTGTCGAAGTCAGTTTTGAATAAGATATCGGCGGAGCTTCCCTGGTCGATTAGTGTACGGTGGAGGTTGGCGTTTGCTAATATGATCGTAATGACCATGGGGTCGTCGTGTCCCGAGATGATTCCGGATGCATCTTCTTTGGTAAACGTGATTGCCGGGATGTCTGGTGTCTCCTTCTGTCCCTCGACATGGTATACCTCTTTGAGGTGTCGCTTGCGGAATGATTTGGAGATTCCTCCCCCAGCAAATCCGCCGTGTATCACGTGGACATGTCTTTCCGGTGTGCGAGGCGATCGTTCAGATCGTCCGACATCCTCATCCCTCCTTCTTTTCCTTGGTTCTTCGTCCCGGTTGGCCAAGAACCGATCTAGCTTTCTTTCTCGTACTAATTTTTCTATGATGTTTTTCAAGTCGAAACATTCGTTGGTGGAATGCCCTCGAAGTCGGTGATATTCACAGTACTCATTCCGATTTCCCCCTCCTCTTTTGCCTTTGAGTGGCTGAGCTGGGGGGATTTTTTCCGTATGGCAGACTTCTCTGTAAACGTCTACCAAGGATACCCTAAGAGGGGTGTATTTGTGATATTTTTTTATTTTTTCTCCGGAGCGATCTTCCTTTTTCTTGGATTCTTTATCTCGGTAGGCAGAACCGGACCTTGAGGCTTCGCCCAGCCGAGAATTTTCCTCCATGTTGATGTATTTCTGCGCTTGTTCTTGTACTTCATCTAGGGATGTCGGGTATCTTTTTGATATAGATTGGCTGAATGGTCCTTCTCGTAGGCCATTTATGAGGCCCATGATGGCAGCTTCTGTCGATAGATTTTGTATGTCCATGCATGTTTTGTTGAATCTCTCCATGTAGTTGCGAAGACTTTCTCGATCTCCTTGCTTGATCCCGAGCAGACTGGGTGCGTGTTTGGCTTTGTCCTTTTGTATGGAGAATCGGGCCAGGAACTTTTTGGCCAAGTCGTCAAAACTTGAGATGGATTTTGGAGGCAGGTTGTTGAACCATTTATTGGCTGTCTTTGTGAGAGTTGTTGGAAAGGCTTTGCAGCGAACTGCATCTGAGGCATCAATGAGGTACATTCTACTTCTGAAGTTACTGAGATGGTGGTTTGGGTCTGAGGTGCCGTCATACAGCGTCATATCCGGAAGTTTGAAATCCTTTGGGATTTGGGTCTTCATAATTTCTCTGGTGAATGGATCTCGATCTTTCTGAGGGCTGTCTTCTGTTGATGGCCGAGTAGCTTTGGTTTTGAGATCAGCTTCAAGTTTTATAAGTTTGTCTTCTAATTCTCGGCGCCGCCTTATCTCCCGATGTAGATCTTATTCTTTTTCACGTTGATGTTGGGCTTCTTTCTCAAGTTGCTCCAATCGATTTTGAAGTGCTTCTATTTCTCCCGAATTTGATGGATTTTTGTCTTCGTTGGGTTCCGGCGTATCTTTGAGTATAGTATCTATATTTTTATGCGGCGTTCGATCTTCTAATCTTGAGTCATGGTCGTTGTCATGGTCATCCGCCATGTTGATGGGATGACTTCCAGGTTCCCCGGCAACGGCGCCAATGTTCCGAGTGTTACCTGTAACTATAGGTCGATCTCGGTCGAGATCTTCTGTGCTGGTCAGAACCGATGTGTCTGGCAGGTGTATAGCAGCCAGAGCTGGTGTGTCCGACTTGTGGAACTGAGAATGCTGTTGATCCTTCGTCCCCGGAGGGTGGGGGTACCTGCAAGGGACTCCGATGCTTAAGTTAGCAAGAGTATTAAGCAGGTATTGAGTAGAATCAGAGTATGAGTTATACCTAGGTGCTCCAGTGTATTTATAATGGTGAGATGTGGCCTTCTGTGGATAAGATAAGCTAGTTATCTTATCTTATCTTTAAGTGAGGTCATCTTATCTTTAAGGGAACCGCCCTTCTCTCTGTAGGCTTAGGCTGCTTTAGGATTTTGGGGCGTGTTCCTCTATTTTGGGCCCTTCTTTGGGCTTTCCTGGGGACTTGACCTATCTCTTTGTGAAGAGGTCGGGTTGTCCTGACCTGAAGAGGTCGGTCGCTTTGTCTGTTGAACATCCCGGGTCGGACACCTCGACCCAGGGTATGAACACCCACCTACCTTCAAAATTCAAAAACACTTTCCCACCCAAACCCACCCTAAAATTGCCGAACCTACCCTCTCCCCTTTCCCTATATAAACCCCTCCATTCCACTTCATTTTCACACAACACAACCCCCTCTTCTATACCTTGGCCGAAACCCACACTCCCCCTTCTCCTCCATATTTTCTTCTTCTTCTCTTCTTTCTTCTCTTGCTCGAGGGCGAGCAATATTTTAAGTTTGGTGTGGTAAAAGCATAAGCTTTTTGTTTTTCCATTACCATCAATGGCACCTAAGGCTGGAGAATCCTTTAGAAAAGGAAAAGGGAAGACAAAAGCTTCCACCTCCGAGTCATGGGAGATGGAAAGATTCATCTCCAAAAGCCATCAAGACCACTTCTATGATGTTGTGGCAAAGAAGAAGGTGATCCCTGAGGTCCCTTTCAAGCTCAAGAAAAATGAGTATCCGGAGATCCGACATGAGATCCGAAGAAGAGGTTGGGAAGTCCTAACTAACCCCATACAACAAGTCAGAATCTTAATGGTTCAAGAGTTCTATGCCAATGCATGGATCATTAGGAACCATGATCAAAGTATGAACCTGAGTCCAAAGAATTATCTCATAATGGTTCGGGGGAAATACTTAGATTTTAGTCCGGAAAATGTAAGGTTGGCGTTCCACTTGCCCATGATGCAAGAAGATGTACGCCCCTACACTAGAAGGGTCAACTTTAATCAAAGGTTGGACCAAGTCCTTATGGACATATGTGTGGAAGGAGCTCAATGGAAAAGAGACTCCAAAGGCAAGCCAGTTCAACTAAGAAGACTGGACCTCAAGCCTGTGGCTAGAGGATGGTTGGAGTTCATTCAACGCTCCATCATTCCCACTAGCAACCGATCTGAAGTTACTGTGGATCGGGCCATCATGATTCATAGCATCATGATTGGAGAGGAAGTAGAAGATCATGAAGTCATCTCCAATGAATTCTACAAAATAGCCGAAAAGCCCTCCACCATGGCAAGGCTAGCTTTTCCTCACCTTATTTGCCATCTATGTTACTGGTGGACGAAATTGTGATCACATCAATGTAGTACTCTTTGTTGTTGTATGGAATCATTATTATGGCTCTTGGCTATGTGTGGGCACAACTCCGTTCAACTTAACCAGCAAGTGTACTGGGTCATCCAAGTAATACCTTACGTGAGTAAGGGTCGATCCCACAGAGATTGTTGGTATGAAGCAAGCTATGGTCACCTTGTAAATTTCAGTTAGGCAGATTAAATTGGTTTATGGATTTTCGAATAATTAATAATAATTAGAAAATAAAAAGGGATAGAAATACTTATGTAAATCAATAGTGGGAATTTCAGATAGGCGTGTGGAGATGCTAGAATCCTTTCGAATCTCTACTTTCTTATTGCTTTCATCCAATCCTTCTTACTCCTTTCCATGGCAAGCTGTATGTAGGGCATCACCATCATCAATGGCTACTTTTAATCCTCTCGGGAAAATGGTCCTATGCGCTGTCACTGCACGGCTAATCATTTGGAGGCATCACCCTTGTTGATAGCTACATCCCATCCTCTCAGTGAAAATGGTCCAAATGCTCTGTCACAGCACGGCTAATCATCTGTCGGTTCTCAATCAGGTTGGAATAGAATCCCTTGATTCTTTTGCATTTGTCATCATGCCCAGCCTTCAGGAGTTTGAAGCTCGTCACAGTCATTCAATACCGGAATCCTACTCGGAATACCACAGACAAGGTCAGACTTTCCGGATTTCCAGGATCCTAATTGGAATACCACAGACAAGGTTAGACTTTCCGGATCCCCATGAATGCCGCCATCTATCTAACTTATACCACGAAGATTCTGTTGGGGAATCTAAGAGATATGCGCCCGGCCTAAGGTAGAACGGAAGTGGTTGTCAGTCACGCGCGTTCATAGGTGAGAATGATGATGAGTGCACGGATCATCGCATTCATCAAGTGTTGTGCAACGTATATCTTGGAATAAGAATAAAAGAGAATTGAATAGAAAGTAATAATAATTGTATTGAAACTTGAGGTACAGTAGAGCTCCACACCCTTAATCTATGGTGTGCAGAAACTCCACCGTTGAAAATACATAAGTGAAAGGTTCAGGCATGGCCGAATGGCCAGCCCCCTCAAACGTGCTCAATGGCCTCCTAAGATGAAGAATAAAACAAAACTGAGACCAAAGATGAAACGTGGTCAAAAGACGTCTAATACAATAGTTAAATGTCCTATATATACTAGACTAGCTACTAGGGTTTACATGAGTAAGTAATTGATGCATAAATCCACTTCCGGGGCCCACTTGGTGTATGCTTGGGCTGAGCTTGATCTATCCACGAGCTGAGGCTTCTCTCGGAGTTGAACTCCAAGTTATAACGTGTTTTGGGCGTTCAACTCCGGATCATGACGTGTTTCTGGCGTTTAACTCCAGACAGCAGCATGTACTTGGCGTTCAACGCCAATTTACGTCGTCAATTTCCGAATAAAGTATAAACTGTTATATATTGCTGGAAAGCTCTGGATGTCTACTTTCCAACGCCATTAAAAGCGCGCCATTTGGAGTTCTGTAGCTCCAGAAAATCAATTTCGAGTGCAGGGAGGTCAGATTCCAACAGCATCAGCAGTCCTTTTGTCAGCCATTCTCAGAGTTTTGCTCAAGTCCCTCAATTTTAGCCAGAAATTACCTGAAATCACAGAAAAACACACAAACTCATAGTAAAGTCCAGAAATGTGAATTTAACATAAAAACTAATGAAAACATCCCTAAAAGTAGCTTGAACTTACTAAAAACTACCTAAAAACAATGCCAAAAAGCGTATAAATTATCCGCTCATCAGTTACTCAGCTGGAGTTATCATAGAAGGAGACATCTCCATTGAAGAGGATAAGCTCATCACCAAGAAGAGGATGGAACAAGCAAGAGAAACCCTCCACGGATCTCAAGAGATGCATGAGGAAGCTCATCATCAAGAAATCCCTGAGATGCCTCAAGGGATGCACTTTCCTCCCAACAACTATTGGGAACAACTCAACACTTCCTTAGAAGATTTGAGCCACAATGTGGAACAATTAAGGGTGGAACATCATGAGCACTCCATCATTCTCCATGAAATAAGAGAAGATCTAAGAGCAATGAGGGAGGAGCAACAAAGGCAAGGAAGGGACATAGAAGAGCTTAAGGACATTGTTGGTCCTTCAAGAAGAAGACGCCACTAAGGTGGATTCATTCCTTGTTCTTATTTCTTTCTATTTTTCAGTTTCTATGTTATGTTTATCTATATTTTGTGTCTCTACTTCATGATCATTAGTATGTAGTAACCATGTCTTAAAGCTATGAATAAAATCCATTAATCCCTCACCCCTCTTAAATGAAAAATGTTTTAATTCAAAAGAACAAGAAGTACATGAATTTCGAATTTATCCTTGAATTTAATTTAATTATATTGATGTGGTGACAATACTTTTTGTTTTCTGAATGAA
Source organism: Arachis stenosperma (assembly GCF_014773155.1). Classification (NCBI taxonomy): domain Eukaryota; kingdom Viridiplantae; phylum Streptophyta; class Magnoliopsida; order Fabales; family Fabaceae; genus Arachis; species Arachis stenosperma. The sequence continues at coordinate 100,849,726 of NC_080380.1, read as the reverse complement.
TGCTTGAACAGTGCATATTTTTGATCTTGTTGTTTATGAATGTTAAAACTGTTGGCTCTTGAAAGAATGATGAACAAAGAGAAATGTTATTGATAATCTGAAAAATCATGGAATTGATTCTTGAAGCAAGAAAAAGCACTGAAAAAGCAAAGGCTTGCGAAAAAAAATAATAATAAAAAAATAGAAAGAAAAAAGAAAAAGCAAGCAGAAAAAGCCAATAGCCCTTAAAACCAAAAGGCAATGGTAAAAAAGATCTAAGGCTTTGAGCATCAATGGATAGGAGGGCCCAAGGAAATAAAATCCAGGCCTAAGCGGCTAAATCAAGTTGTCCCTAACCATGTGCTTGTGTCATGAAGGTCCAAGTGTAAAGCTTGAGACTGAGTGGTTAAAGTCGTGATCCAAAGCAAAAAGAGTGTGCTTAAGAGCTCTGGACACCTCTAACTGGGGACTCTAGCAAAGCTGAGTCACAATCTGAAAAGGTTCACCCAGTCATGTGTCTGTGGCATTTATGTATCCGGTGGTAATACTGGAAAACAAGGTGCTTAGGGCCACGACCAAGACTCATAAAAGTAGCTGTGTTCAAGAATCAACATACTTAACTAGGAAAATCAATAACACTATCTGAACTCTGAGTTCCTTGAGACGCCAATCACTCTAAACTTCAAAGGAAAAAGTGAGATGCCAAAACTATTCAGAAGCAAAAAGCTACAAGTCCCGCTCATCTAATTATAATTAATATTCATAGATATTTTGGAATTCATAGTATATTCTCTTCTTTTTATCCTAATTGATTTTCAGTTGCTTGGGGACAAGCAACAATTTAAGTTTGGTGTTGTGATGAGCGGATAATTTATACGCTTTTTGGCATTGTTTTTAGGTAGTTTTTAGTAAGTTCAAGCTACTTTTATGGATGTTTTCATTAGTTTTTTTGTTAAATTCACATTTCTGGACTTTACTATGAGTTTGTGTGTTTTTCTGTGATTTCAGGTAATTTCTGGCTGAAATTGAGGGACTTGAGCAAAACTCTGAAAAAGGCTGACAAAAGGACTACTGATGCTGTTGGAATCTGACCTCCCTGCACTCAAAATGAATTTTCTGGAGCTACAGAACTCCAAATGGCGCGCTCTCAATAATGTTGGAAAGTAGACCTCTAGAGCTTTCCAGCAATATATAATAGTCCATACTTTATTCCGGAACTGACGACGTAAAGTGGCGCTCAACACCAAGTACATGCTGCTGTCTGGAGTTAAACGCCAGAAACACGTCACGACCCGGAGTTGAACGCCAAAAACACACTATAACTCGGTGTTCAACTCCAAAGGAAGCCTCAGCTCGTGGATAGATCAAGTTCAGCCCAAACATACACCAAGTGGGCCCCGGAAGTGGATTTATACATAAATTACTTACTCATGTAAACCCTAGTAGCTAGTTTATTATAAATAGGACTTTTTACTAGTGTATTAGACATCTCTGGACGCCTAGTCCTTAGACCATGGGAGCTGGCCATTCGGCCATTCCTGAACCTTTCACTTATGTATTTTCAATGGTGGAGTTTCTACACACCATAGATTAAGGGTGTGGAGCTCTGTTGTACCTCAAGTTTCAATACAATTACTATTATTCTCTATTCAATTCTCTTTTATTCCTATTCTAAGATATATGTTACACTTCAACTTGATGAATGTGATGATCCGTGACACTCATCATCATTCTCACCTATGAACGCGTGTGACTGACAACCACTTCCGATCATGTCGGAATAGAATCCAGTGATTCTTTTGCGTCTGTCACTAACGCCCCACAATCGCGAGTTTGAAGCTCGTCACAGTCATCCAATCATTGAATCCTACTCAGAATATCACAGACAAGGTTTAGACCTTCCGAATTCTCTTGAATGCCGCCATCAATTCTAGCTTATACCACGAAGATTCCGGTTAAAGAATCCAAGAGATAAACATTAGAGCCTTGTTTGCTTGTAGAACGGAAGTGGTTGTCAGTCACGCGTTCATAAGTGAGAATGATGATGAGCGTCACATAATCATCACATTCATCATGTTCTTGAGTGCGAATGAATATCTTGGAATAAGAACAAGCTGAATTGAATAGAAGAACAATAGTAATTGCATTAATACTCGAGGTACAGCAGAGCTCCACACTTTAATCTATGGTGTGTAGAAACTCCACCGTTGAAAATATATAAGAACAAGAGTGATCATTGGCCTCGGCCCTAGAGAGGGAACCAGAAGAACCAAGATCTGATCTAAGAACTAGATGTCCGAAGATGAAAAATACAATAGTAAAAGGTCCTACTTATAGGGAACTAGTAGCTTAAGAATTACAAAGATGAGTAAAAGACATAAAAATCCACTTCCGGGCCCACTTGGTGTGTGCTTGGGCTGAGCATTGAAGCATTTTCGTGTAGAGACTCTTCTTGGAGTTAAACGCCAGCTTTTGTGCCAGTTTGGGCGTTTAACTCCCATTCTTGTGCCAGTTCCGGCGTTTAACGCCGGGCATTCTTGAGCTGATTTGGAACGCCGGTTTGGGCCATCAAATCTCGGGCAAAGTATGGACTATTATACATTGCTGGAAAGCCCAGGATGTCTACTTTTCAACGCCGTTGAGAGCGCGCCAATTGGGCTTCTGCAGCTCCAGAAAATCCACTTCAAGTGCAGGGAGGTCAGAATCCAACAGCATCTGCAGTCCTTTTAGTCTCTGAATCAGATTTTTGCTCAGATCCCTCAATTTCAGCCAGAAAATACCTGAAATCACAGAAAAACACACAAACTCATAGTAATGTCTAGAAAAGTAAATTTTAACTAAAAACTAATAAAAATATACTAAAAACTATCTAAAATATACTAACAACATACTAAAAAACAATGCCAAAAAGCGTACAAATTATCCGCTCATCAGGCATTCATGGGAATCCGGAAAGTCTAACCTTGTCTGTGGTATTCTGAGTAGGATTCCGGGAATCCGGAAAGTCTAACCTTGTATGTGGTATTCTGAGTAGGATTCCGGTATTGAATGACTGTGACGAGCTTCAAACTCCTGAAGGCTGGGCATTAGTGACAGACGCAAAAGAATCAAGGGATTCTATTCCAACCTGATTGAGAACCGACAGATGATTAGCCGTACTATGACCGAGCATTTGGACCATTTTCACTGAGAGGATGGGATGTAGCCATCGACAAGGGTGATGCCTCCAGACGATTAGCCATGGAGTGACATCGCATAGGACCATTTTCCCAAGAAGATGAAAAGTAGCCATTGACGACGGTGATGCCCTACATACAGCTTGCCATGAAAAGGAGTAAGAAGGATTGGATGAATGTAATAAGCAAGTAGAAATACAAGAGGAGCACAGCATCTCCATACGCCTATCTGAAATTCCCACTATTGATTTACATAAGTATTTCTATCCCTTTTTATTTTATTTATCTTTATTTATCCAATCTAATCACATTTGACTTTATGAGTCCACTTAACTGGGATTTACAAGGTGACCATAGCTTGCTTCATACCAACAATCTCTGTGGGATCGACCCTTACTCACGTAAGGTATTACTTGGATGACCCAGTACAATTGCTGGTTAAGTTGAACGGAGTTGTGTCCACACATAGCCAATAGCCATTAAATAAATCTCATGCAAATACAAAGAGGGTCACAATTTCGTCTACCAGTGACATATAATCCCCTTATTTTTGGATAATTAGGATTCTTGTGGCATATAAACTGGAATTTGATCATCACCTTCTAATTGGAATTAATTGACCAAGGAATTGGCTGTTAATGAATTTTAGAGGAGACTAGAAAGGTCTAAGGAATTAGGGTCTGGTCACATATAGTTTGCCATGAATTAAATCTTGCATGATTAAAATAGTTAGTAAGAAAAATCAATCCAAAAAAATAGATAACTCTGAAGCCTTAACTGTTTTCTCCATATTTTATTCCTAACTCATTGCTGCTTGCTTTCTGAAATTCTTAATTTACTGTTTAATGCACTTTGAATACCAAAACACTCTTTTCTGTTTGTCTAACTAAACCAATCAATCAATAATTGTTGCTTGATCCATCAATTCTCGTGGGATCGACCCTTACTCACGTAAGGTATTACTTGGTACGACCCGGTGCACTTGCTGGTTAGTTTGTGGGTTGTAAAATACTGCATCAATGCACCACCTTTCTTCGCTAAATATGGGTCCGCGTGCTTCAACTCAACCTTCAAGAAAATCCAATCTTGCTTCTCCCTATCAAACTTCACATATAACCTTGCCTTGCACCCGGCGGCTGAAATTGTGTTCTTCCGTGTTGGTGCTTTGACATTAAACCCGCGAAAACCGTCCCGATTATAGTTGATAACTTGGTTAATGGGTTCCTTTGTCATCTTATCACATGTTGTCGTCCTTATTTTAGTTGCAAACCTGACTTTCTTTCCGTAGCTAACATAGAATTCCTGAGCTAGTTGCAACTGCACAAATCGCATTCCAACTCCTGGTATTTCATCTTTTCGAAGGCAACCATGATCTGGTAACTACATTTCAGTTGAAAACAAACATCACTCAATGCCATTAATGGTTAAATCAAACATGCGGTTCATAACAAAATAAAATTAAACTATAGTCTAAACCCCATAGCGAAGATCTATCTCCTCACTTCCAAACTCAGTAGCATCCGTCCATCCCTTCAAAACTGCCAACATCCTCATGCTCAACAGTGAGATCCACTTCCATAGCATAGAGATTGGTGAAGCCATTGACTAAAGTTGGAGTCTTCGTGAATCGCCGTTGAAAAGCATCGCTAAAATTATGAGTTGGGTCGGTGGAAATTATGATAACAGAGTCGCCAACAGTGGCGAGAAGAATCGAGAGTATTGAGCTGCATGTGATTTTGCCAACGCCACCTTTACCACCAGCGAAGACTCATTTAAAAGCTTTTTGTTCTAAAATGTTCAGCACCGTTCTATTGATCCCCTAAGGCCACACTGCTCCTCTTATTTCTCTCAACTGTGTTTTCGAATATTCTGTCAAAGCCTAAAACGAGATTCGGCGTTTTGGAATAATTAATTAATTTTTATGACAATTATAATTAATAAAATTAATTTAGTAATTACTAATTTTTCATATCATATTATTATAATTAATAAAATTATTTTAAAAATTTACTAATTTATCAGATATATTACTATAATTAATAAAATTACCAGAAATATAAATAATTAATTTAATAAAATTAATCTAAAAATACTAATTTTTTTATAGCATATTATTATACTCTAAATAATTAATAAATTTTTATGACATATTACTAATTTCATGGTTGCGACAGCATCTCCCTCCTACTCTCATCCCTACCATACCGTAATTCTTCTCATCAGGACATCTTCTTCGTGGTTGCTGTCGAGACATTGCTGCATACTTGAAGTATTGTCGTCTGCCGACGCGGTTGCGGGCGTTGGGGATACCGTCATCAGAGGTGAAGGACCGTGTCGGTGAGAAAGGTCGTACGCATTGGCAGCGAGGATATTGGCCAAGAAGCCATCCTGTCCACACGTTGTACTGTCATCGGAGGCAAAGAATCCCACTCCGACGCTCAACGATATGCAAAATAATACAACACAAAATATCTTACCCAACAAAAATTTCATCGATTTTGAATTAATTTAAATATCTTAATTTTTTTTAGTTTTTGATATACCACAAAATATTTTAAATTTAACAACAATAACCATCATAAAACTAATATTTATAAAATTATTTCACTGACACAAAAATTATATAAAATATTAACTAACCAATCATATGAAATTAAATTCAAAAAGATCTTTACCGTTAAATTAAAAAGCATATAATAATTTAATAGTTTTTTATTAAAAATACTCACCGGTAAGCCAAATCATTTTTTGGCACTTGCCTGCGCAAACACGTTTGGCATACTAAATTCATGCCCTTGTTTAAAATACCAATTTGGTATTTACGTTGCAGTAGCTGCTGAGCAATGAGGACAGAATTAAAAAGTTGTTGAAGCCGAATCTAGGCTCCACTTAAACATCATGGGCTAAGGGAGTGGACCTAGTGGACCCAATCATGCAAGAAAGCTTCACTTGGCATAACTTTAATTCTTTATATATGTGTAATTTTTATCATTGATAGTAATTATTGATGAATATTATTAAATATTAAAATTACACATACTATTATTTTTAATAAAATTCTCAAGTGATTAAGTATACAATAATAGAGTCGTGCTAAGTTTATTTATTTTAAATCATATTTATGAAATAGAAATGGTTTTAAATACTATCTTTTAAAAAAGTTATAATATGTACAGGAAAGCAAACTCATTTTAATTTTAAAATCTTGATATTGTTGTTGGAAAGTATAAATAATATTAAGTAAGAAGAAAACTAAAATTATTCAGAGTGTATTATTAATTTAATTATGAAAAAGAACAAGTGAATGATATTTCAAAGTATATGAAAAAATAAACCTATTAAGTATTAACATATAGAAAGTGCCGGTAAACATGAAACAAGAAGAGGAAATAAAATATAAAAGTACAATTTTTGTTTGAAAAATACAAAGAATTTTAGTTATATAATATAGAATTTATTTTGAATGACTGTATAATTGTTTGTTGAATAACAACAAAAAAATACAAAAATTTAGTTGCATAACACAAAATGTTATTTTGAATAGTTCGAATTTTTTAATTGTTTTTTATTTTTTATCTTTTTCTCTTTTTTGTGTTTTATTATTGACATAAAATAATTTATGTGTCTTTGTATATTTTTCTTAAAATATAATAAATTTTATTCAAGCAAATTACTTTTTAAGTTAAATTATACAAAGGTATAATAAAAAATAATACAGTAAAATACATAGATTTTATTTCAAAATTACAGAAATCATTTTGAATTGTACAAATTTTTAAAGAGAAGTAAAAAGGAGGAGGACTAGAGAAGGGCGATGAGAAAGAAGAAGTAAGACAGTTATGTGTATGTGTGCATGTAACTAATAATTTGTAGTTTTTATTTATTAATATTTTTAAATAAAAATTAAAAATAATAATGAATCTGCCATAATATATAATATGAAAGACAATTAATAAAATAACACAAGAATATTTGATTACATTATTACGAGAACATCTAAAAGAAAAATAAGAGTTTTAATTTATTTTTTAATTATCTTCTTAGTATTTAATAAGTTAAAATTTAAATATATAATTTAAAAAAAAACCAAAACGATATGAAATTTAAAGTTTTTTTATTTAAAAGTTAACAAAATAATTAAAATAAGTTAAAATTTTTAATATTTTTCGATTGATAAAAACAGCTCAATTATTGTTGTGGATAAAATGTATTATTGTTGTATGTGAAATTAAGATGTAAAAATAAAAATAGAGTTAGAAAATTATAAGACAAAGCATGAAAATTTTATTATAATTTTCAATATGTATTATTTAATATAATATAATATATTCATGCTTATATTACATACACAATATTCTTTTCAAAGGAATTAAAATACTATTTGAGATAGATAATTTTTGTGTATGTATTTTTTATTTGTTATTTTTGATATGTTAAAACTTTTTTAAAGATTTATTTATAAACAAAATTTTTAAATTAAATAATAGTAAAATATTATTTACTTAATCTACTTATTAATTAATGAAAACACATCTATATAAATCCATGTTCCATTAAGTGATAATATTCCATAACATATTATAAAAATCTATATCCCATTAATTAATAATGTTTCATGTTCTATCATATATACGATAATGCTCCATTATATAATATCCACAACAATAATCATTTTATAACACCGTTTACGCATCAAGTGATAAGCATATCAAGTGTCATTGTTTGTGCCAATAATATGACTTAGATACAGTTTAGGTTCTAACTTCTAATAGAATTGATACGACTTAAAGAGTCATTAATCAACTATAGATATTTTGAAACAAATATGTTATTTTGAATGCAACTGTAACACCCTCGTTACGAGAAGGTCACGCTTCCGGCTGTGCTACTCTGATAACAAGATGTATTACGACTATTTTATATACTTAATATTAAAATAAAAGTCTATGATTCAATACCGTATCGCTATTTTCTCTTAAAACTGAAAATAAATACTTTATTTTAAGAAAAATACAAGCATGCATAGATTCATATACAAGACTCCTTACATAATATCTTATAATATAATATACATATAAAACATACAACTCCTATCCCTCTTACAAACTTGTAATAACAAAGACTACGAGGGAAGAAAATAATCTAATTAATACAACAACATATAAGCCAAACACAGTATAATGCTTCATAATGCTTCATCCGGTTCCTGAAAAAGGTAAAGTTGTAGGGGGTGAGAACCTAACCACACGGTCTCACCACGGAGTTTCAAAGTTTTCATAAGAAGATATTTAATATGAAATTGTTTTCAAACTCAGTGATTATCATTGCCTTATGAATCTTTTAAAAATCAATAGGTAATCGTTCAAAGCCTTTTTCAAAGAAATAATGTTTAATCTTTCAGAAATTCGAAACCTTTCCTATCTTATAAGAAAATTTCAATCAGAAACCAACCACGCAATCAAACAACACAATCATTAATTCAGCACCAAAATTCATTCTCAAATGTAGCACGCCAGGACAAACACATGCAAGACAGACAAGGAAAACACAAGTAGGCAGCAGTTACAGCAAATAGTTCAAGTAGTAGTTAAGAATAGTTTAGCAATTAGCAAACCAAAACAAGTTCAAACCTAAGAAAAGCATACAAATGCATATGATGCATGCCTATCCTATGGCTGATGAGGCTCATCTGTCGGTTATCCAGCCAACCCGACAAGTTTGAATTGTCCTTAGACTGTCCCCCAATGTGCATCTCCAAGGGTCTATGCATAGCTTTTTTTCTCAAATAATCAATATTGCTCAATGGGGTAATATTCCCAATAATTTATATAGTGCCCGGTCACACTTACGTCGTAGGGTCAACAGAGTATCAAGTTTTCAACCTGGTACACGTGGTGGCAAGCCACGGCGCTTAATTCAGGGAACCTCGTATTTCGGATATTTCAAATTCATAAGCCATATAAATAATTCATTCATCATTCATCAGTATCTAAGCCATTCTCAATATCATCATCATTCGTCAATCCATATCCCATTTCCAAATTCATTCAAAAATCATATTTCAAATTAATCCTCATCATCATTCTTTCCGTTAATCAACAATCTCAATCCAAAACATAATTCTTTCTTTTCTAAATAAATCAATCTTAAATAAATAACATTTAAGAACTAAATCTTTTTAAACAATTACTTCAAACAAAATTTACAATTTTATAAAATTTCGATAGCATCTCCTCTAAAACTCGGATTCTTCCACCCTTTTCGGGTCCCAACCAAACCAAACCAAACATCTGTTAATCAGTCAAATCACTTCCAATAACCACTATCACAACGACAGCACTCAACCCAAGGAAATTACAAAATCCAGAATTCAATCAACCAATCCTATAAATCACTATTTAAACCGACTTCAACCAACAACATCAATCAATAGTTAAGAATTCTCGGTCTTCTCAAACAGTTTCAAACCAAACCATCCCTCAAACACTTTTCGAATCATTTCCAAAATAGCAAATCATTCTCAATAAAATAACCCGTTTTCAAATATCAAGTCTTTTCCAAATTTATTTTAAAATCAAATTCCGATATCAAATCAGGTTTAATATCAAATCAAATTTCAATATTAAATCTTTTCTAAAATCAAACCGTTTCCAAACTTAACCTAAAAGGCAATAATAAATCTTCTCTAATAATTCAAGGAAAACCACTTTAACAATATCAATCAACTAATTCAAATATCCAAATTTTTCAATCGATCAGTTTATCAATCAAACTAATTATCTCATTCAACCAAAACAATTCAATTCAATTCATAAGACTTACGAAATCACAAAAATGTATTTTACGCGTTAATATTGATTTATAACAACCCTGTAATGTAAAAGAGATTTAAGAAAAACCCCTACCTCAAGGAATCAAGTCCACAGCGATTTTAACGCGATAAGCCCCTTTTTTCCTTGGATCGCAATAGCAGCAGCTGCATCCACAGCTTCGCTTACTTTCGCAATATCAGAAATAGCTTTAATTGTAACAAGCAACCTTGTTAACTCAATCCTAAATCATTAATATCGCGAAATCTTTAATAATATATAATGGAATATGATGAGCGGATAATTTATACGCTTTTTGGCATTGTTTTCAGTATGTTTCTAGTAGGATTTAGTTAGTTTTTAGTATATTTTTATTAGTTTTTAGTTAAAATTCACTTTTCTGGACTTTACTATGAGTTTGTGTGTTTTTCTGTGATTTCAGGTATTTTCTGGCTGAAATTGAGGGACCTGAGCAAAAATCTGATTCAGAGACTAAAAAGGACTGCAGATGCTGTTGGATTCTGACCTCCCTTCACTCGAAGTGAATTTTCTGGAGCTACAGAAGCCCAATTGGCGCGCTCTCAACGGCGTTGGAAAGTAGACATCCTGGGCTTTCCCGCAATATATGATAGTCCATACTTTGCTCAAGATTTGATGGCCCAAACCGGCGTTCAAAGTCACCTTCAGAATTCCCAGCGTTAAACGCCGGAACTGGCACCAAAGTGGGAGTTAAACGCCCAAACTGGCACAAAAGCTGGCGTTTAACTCCAAGAAGAGTCTCTACACGAAAAAGCTTCAATGCTCAGCCCAAGCACACACCAAGTGGGCCCGGAAGAGGATTTTTATGTCATTTACTCATCTTTGTAATTCTTAAGCTACTAGTTCCCTATAAATAGGACCTTTTACTATTGTATTTTCATCTTTTGATCACTTCAGATCTCTAGATCATCTTTGGACATCTAGTTCTTAGATCATTGGGGAGGCTGGCCTCACGGCCATGCCTAGACCTTGTTCTTATGTATTTTCAACGGTGGAGTTTCTGCACACCATAGATTAAGGTGTGGAGCTCTGCTGTACCTCGAGTATTAATGCAATTACTATTGTTCTTCTATTCAATTCAGCTTGTTCTTGTTCCAAGATATTCATTCGCACTCAAGAACTTGATGAATGTGATGATTATGTGACGCTCATCATCATTCTCACTTATGAACAAGTGACTGACAACCACTTTTGTTCTACAAGCAAACAAGGCTCTAATGTTTATCTCTTGGGTTCTTTAACCGGAATCTTCGTGGTATAAGCTAGAATTGATGGCGGCATTCAAGAGAATCCGGAAGGTCTAAACCTTGTCTGTGGTATTCTGAGTAGGATTCAATGATTGAATGATTGTGACGAGCTTCAAACTCGCGATTGTGGGGCGTTAGTGACAGACGCAAAAGAATCACTGGATTCTATTCCGACATGATCGAGAACCGACAGCTGGATAGCCGTGCCGTGACAGGGTGCGTTGAACATTTCCACTGAGAGGATGGGAGGTAGCCACTGACAACGGTGAAACCCTTGCATAAGCTTGCCATGGAAAGGAGTAAGAAGGATTGGATGAAGACAGTAGGAAAGCAGAGAGACGGAAGGGACAAAGCATCTTCATACGCTTATCTGAAATTCTCACCAATGAATTGCATAAGTATCTCTATCTTTATCTTTTATTCATATTTCATCTATAACCATCTGAGTCTGCCTGACTAAGATTTACAAGATGACCATAGCTTGCTTCATACCAACAATCTCTGTGGGATCGACCCTTACTCGCGTAAGGTTTATTACTTGGACGACCCAGTGCACTTGCTGGTTAGTTGTGCGGAGTTGTGATAAAGAGTTGAGATTGCAATGAGCGTACCATGTTGATGGCGCCATTGATGATCACAATTTCGTGCACCAGAAAACTAATAGTGAGGGTTTGAAATAAAATATACTTACGATAATAGCAGAACGGAGCAGCTACAATCCCGAACTGACCCGGCAGAAGCTCCGATAACGGCCAGAAGCTCCGGTGGCTCAGCAGCAACCTTAATATCGACGCACAAACACCGGAACTCAACCCTACGTAACCAACATCTTAGAATCTCTAACATGCTATAACTGAATACTGATTTCAAAGGTCTTAGAGATGATAACGCTTACCAAGACAGAGGAGCCAGCGGCAGTCTCCGGTGGCGGTCTCCGACAGTAGAGGTAAGTCACAGCGAAATCCAACTCTTCCTCCTTCCTCGCGATTCAGACGGCGGCATGGGTAGCCACAGCGGTGGCGAGCTTCAGCCGCGACGGAAAACGGCAAAACAGTGCCGTTCTTCCCCTCTTCTAGATCTTCCCTCTTGAATGTTGCGCGTTCCTTTCTTTCCCGGCAACAATGGCGATGAAGGCGAGCTCGGTGATGACGGCGGCAACACGCAGCGGTGGAGGTCGGCGATGAGGACAACGGCGGTGCTGACTCCGCGGTGAACCGACGCGGTCTCCCTCACTACTCACGGTTCTCTCTCTCGCCTTAGATCTGACTTGCGACAGCGGCTTCAAGGCAGGTCGGTGGCAACACGTGGCGCGATGACGGCATCTTCTTCCTTGTCTCCCTCGTGTGGTGGTTCGGCGACAGCTCCGTGGGATGGCGGCGACTTCCTTCGCGGCACTCTCCTTCTCTCTCAGATCTCCTCTCTCTTCTGTCAGCGGCGGCAGCAGCGGCGGCGTCGGTGGCAGTGACACCAACCGCGCCGCCTCCCTCTTCTTCCTCCCCTTTCCTTCTTTCCTTTCTTCATTCTTCTATTTTTTTCTTTCTTTCTTTCTTCCCTGATTTCCCTGCCCCCACTTCGTTCTTCACTTTCTTTTGTTTTTTTTTTTTCTACCATGTCTGTGATAAGGAAAATGTTAGTGGCGGTTAGGGCTGGGTACAAAAGAATTAGGGTTTTGTGTTTAATTTAATCAAATTAGGATATAGAATATTAATTTAAAATCTAATTTGATCTTTAAAATTATTTTAAAAATATTATGTGGTATAAAAATACTAATTGATTTTCAATAAATTACTCTAATTGAAAATTCATGATAATATAATTAATTTCTCTTTATCTTTAACTTAAAGTATTAAATGATATAAATTAAATTATCTAAAATCAAATCATATAAAATTCTTATTATTTCATAACTACCAAGTTTATAATTTAAATATAGAAAATAATTCAATAATTATAAAATTAGACAAAATTCTAATTTAAATAGCCAAACCTCATTATTTTTAAATTTTCAAAACTTTAAATCATAAATAGGAAAATAATCCATAGGTATAGAGTTTGGATAAAAAAACCTTAATTTATTTCAAGTCCAATTAATTGCCTTTAATTATTTTCAATAAAAATAATTTCTGAAATTAAAACCATAAATAAATATATAATTTGAGATTGATTCAAAATATTACTTTTCAAAAGTCTTGGGTCTTACATCCTACCTACCTTATAAAAATTTTCATCCTCAAAAATTAAAGTAATATATAAGGTAATACATAGTCTTTGTACTCTACTTTTTAAACACTTTATAGAAAAGTATGAAATCTTAGTATGCATATATAAATGTTCAAAATTTGACAAAAGCTTGGAGGAACAAAATAAGGTGCAAATCAAAATAGGCGTTCACAAAACAAAACGGTAGCTAGTGTAGCAAAAGGCTACAAAGCAGGCTGGTATAGAGCAACGGATATAAGGGTCGCTCACAGATCTCTTACCCATTTCAGAACTTCAACTCCCCAACTCCAATAATTATTTCACAATTCCATAACCCGTCAGAATCCTAACATCCGCAAACTCTTACGAGGAACGAACTGCTATACTCTTCATAACGTTGCACACTTACTAATCCATCTTTCACGTTTACGAATAGCATCTTAAAGTTTCGTTTCCTACCCCTAAAAGTCAAACGTGATTCTAAGGAAATCCTCAAATTTATTTCAACGAACACAAGACCTTGGAAAAAGATAAGCGACAAAATCCGCCAATGTTTGGAAGGATTCTTGAAACCACAAGTAATCAGGAATGCATAAGGAATGAAAAATGTCAGACAGAAAATTAGTTTGGGCAATTCTCAAGAATGATTCCCGAATTAACAAAATCCGATAGGAATAACAAAAGAAAAAGTAGCGCAGTAGTTTGAAACAAAATTAAATCGAATTAAGGAATACGAGGTTTACAGAAAAAGAATGTTTAAGACCAAAGACAAAGCTCATAAGTCTCGAGTAGAATTAAGAACACTTTCGAATAAATTGCTCATAGAGAATGAAAAATATTTTAAAAACTATTTCACGTTTTCAAAGAAAAAGTACGCATCAAACATTTTGTAAAAGAAATAAGAAAAGTATATTTGTGGCATTACGTTAATACAATTCCATGTTGAAATAGGTTACGTAGAGTTTTAAAACAAAATGAATACCAATTTGGCTAAGAACAAAAATATTTTCTCAAATATTTGAGAAAAATAATTAGGTGCACCACCTAACCGAAAGTAGGTATAAAGCTCGGAAGGAAATCAAATTGCCTTTTGTTAAAATAATTTACACAAAATAGGTGAAGTTTGAAAAGAAAAAGTTAATTGGGTTAAGGCCTAAATATTTTTTCTGAAAGTCTTAGTAGATATTTAGGTATTTAGTCAAATAAAGGTATATACTGAAATCGTGGCAAGGTTATAAGAAAATCAAATGTTTGTTTAAAAATTCTCAAGGTTTATATTCAATCAACCGTGTATAAAAATTATAGCAAATATGGAAGAGGAAGAAGTTAAACTTTATTTAGAAAAGAATTCCAAAGTAAAAATTTGCCTATAAGTCGGTTTCAATACTTTATTTAAAATAGTGCATGCCAATTCCAAAATAACTCTCAATTTAAAGAATAACTATGGATGCGATTCAAGCGAGAAAAATTGATTTAACTTTCTTAAGAAGAGAATTCAAAACTTGTTTTAAAAGTTAATATCAAAACGAAATTTCCATCACATAAGAGCATTCAAGAATATTAAGATGTACTTAAAAAGAAATCAGGCCATATGAAAAAGGATCTTAAATCAAGGGAGTTCAAACAAGATGAACTAGGCATAAGACATCAAACAAGCTTTTAATCGAGCTACTAAAAACTTAAACTTTCTCTTCTATCAGTGTTTTCCTAAAAAGCTAACAAATCGATTTTCACCTCTAAGGATCACGTGTAACACTGAGATAAGTACAAGTACGTTCAAAGAGATACAACTCGCAGGAAGAGAAGAATAAGCGATAAAACTATGTTTCTCATAAATTTGGAAGGAGGTGTAAGATTGCAACTAAGAAATGATGTACAGGCATGAGAAAATGTTTTGGAAAGAGTCATTTCGCATCATAACAAGAAATATTTAATTTAGGAATTCTAAAAGGTACAAGAACAGGGTAGTAATAAATTAGATCAAAATAAACTAAAATTAAATCAGAGGAGCACAAGATTCACAAGAATATAAAGGAATGGTTCAAATTACCAACAAATAAGAATTATCAAAAGTCAAATGTAAATAGGAAATAATTTTTATTTCAAAGAACTCCAATAGAAACTATAGAGGAGAACATGTCAATTGCTTTACATAATTCCAGAAAATCATCAAAAACATAAATATTGCGTCATGTTAAAATAAATTCAAGTCGAACTAAATTATGCAAAATTTGTGAAATGAAAATAAGATAAGCTAAGGATGAAATATTTTCTCAACAATCTTGAAAAGTACCTTACATAATCAATTAAGAATTTACATAAGAAACAAAGTGAGCTTGGTATAAAATAAAGATGTTTTTCGTTAAAACTATTTCTAAGGTAAAGACAAAATATATGAAATTTTAAAAGATGGAGTTTAATTGGACTAAGGATCAAAAGTAATTCCTCAGAAATCTCAAAAGATATTCAAGCATTTAGTCAATTAGGAGTACATATTGAAATCACAGTAAGATTGAAAGGAATTTCAAATTTTGTTTAAAAAGAAAAATTTGAAATATAATTTCAAAAATACATATGAACAAAGACATGCCAAATTCAAAATATTTTTATCAAATTTAAAGAATGATTATAGGTACAATCAAGTAAGAACGGATTAAGTTGAAATTTAAACAATTTCAGATTTACATAAAAGATTATTGGTGGACGAAATTGTGATCATCAATGTTGTACTCTTTATTGTGTGGACACAACTCCGTTCAACTAACCAGCAAGTGTACTAGGTCGTCCAAGTAATAAACCTTACGTGAGTAAGGGTCGATTCCACAGAGATTGTTGGTATGAAGCAAGCTATGGTCATCTTGTAAATCTCAGTCAGGCGGATAGTAGTCGATTATGGATTTTCGAAAATTAATAATAAATAATAAACATAAAATAAAGATAAAGTTACTCATGTAATCCAATGATGGGGATTTCAGATAGGTGTATGGAGATGCTGTGCTCCTCCTGAATCTCTACTTTCCTACTGCTTTTATCCAATTTTATCACTCCCTTCTATGGCAAGCTGTATGTAGGGCATCACCGTTGTCAATGGCTACATCCCATCCTCTCAGTGAAAAAGGTCCAAATGCTCTGTCATAGCACGGCTAATCATCTGTCGGTTCTCAATCTGGTTGGAATAGAATCCCTTGATTCTTTTGCGTCTGTCACTAACGCCCAGCCTTCAGGAGTTTGAAGCTCGTCATAGTCATTCAATCCCGGAATCCTACTCGGAATACCACAGACAAGGTTAGACTTTCCGGATTCCCATGAATGCCGCCATCAATTCTAGCTTATACCACGAAGATTCTGATTAAGGAATCCAAGAGATATGCGCCCGGTCTAAGGTAGAACGGAAGTGGTTGTCAGTCACGCGTGTTCATAGGTGAGAATGATGATGAGTGTCACGGATCATCACATTCATCAAGTTGAAGTGCAACGAATATCTTAGAATAGGAATAATTCGAATTGGATAGAAAATAATAGTAGTTGCATTAAAACTTGAGGTACAGCAGAGCTCCACACCCTTAATTTATGGTGTGTAGAAACTCCACCGTTGAAAATACATAAGTGAAAGGTTCAGGCATGGCCGAATGGCCAGCCCCCCGAAACGTGATCAATAATCTCCTAAGATGAAGAATAAAACAAAACTGAGACCAAAGATGTCTAATACAATAGTAAATTATCCTATTTATACTAGACTAGCTACTAGGGTTTACAAGAGTAAGTAATTGATGCATAAATCCACTTCCGGGGTCCACTTGGTGTGTATTTGGGCTGAGCTTGATCTATCCACGAGCTGAGGCTTCTTTTGGAGTTGAATGCCAAGTTGTAACGTGTTTTGGGCGTTCAACTCCGGGTCGTGACGTGTTTTTGGCGTTTTACTCCAGACAGCAACATGGAACTGGCGTTGAGCGCCAGTTTACGTCGTCAATTCCTGAATAAAGTTTGGACTATTATATATTGCTGGAAAGCTCTGGATGTCTACTTTCCAACGCCATTGAGAGCGCGCCATTTGAAGTTCTGTAGCTCTAGAAAATCCATTTTGAGTGCAGGGAGGTCAGATTCCAACAGCATCAGCAGTCCTTTGTCAGCCTCCTATCAAAGTTTTGCTCAAGTCCCTCAATTTCAGCCAGAAATTACCTGAAATCACAGAAAAATACACAAACTCATAGTAAAGTCCAGAAATGTGAATTTAACATAAAAACTAATGAAAACATCCCTAAAAGTAGCTTTGAACTTACTAAAAACTACCTAAAAATAATGCCAAAAAGCGTATAAATTACCCGCTCATCACAACACCAAACTTAAATTGTTGCTTGTCCCCGAGCAACTGAAAATCAAATAGGATAAAAAGAAGAGAATATACTATAAATTCTAAAATATCAATGAATATTAATTCTAATTAGATGAGCGGGACTTGTAGCTTTTTGCTTCTGAACAGTTTTGGCATCTCACTTTTTCCTTTGAAGTTTAGAATGACTGGCTTCTCTAGGAACTTAGAATTTCGGATGGTGTTATTGATTCTCCTAGTTAAGTATGTTGATTGTTGAACACAGCTACTTTTATGAGTCTTGGCCGTGGCCTTAAGCATTTTGTTTTCCAGTATTACCACCGGATACATAAATGCCACAGACACATGACTGGGTGAACCTTTTCAGATTGTGACTCAGCTTTGCTAGAGTCCCCAATTAGAGGTGTCCAGAGCTCTTAAGCACACTCTTTTTGCTTTGGATCACGACTTTAACCACTCAGTCTCAAGCTTTTCACTTGGGCCTTCATGACACAAGCACATGGTTAGGGACAGCTTAATTTAGCCGCTTAGGCCTGGATTTTATTTCCTTGGGCCCTCTTATCCATTGATGCTCAAAGCCTTAGATCCTTTTTACCCTTGCCTTTTGGTTTTAAGGGCTATTGGCTTTTTCTGCTTGCTTTTTCTTGCTTCAAGAATCAATTTCATGATTTTTCAGATTATCAATAACATTTCTCTTTGTTCATCATTCTTTCAAGAGCCAACAGTTTTAACATTCATAAACAACAAGATAAAAAATATGCACTGTTTAAGCATTCATTCAGAAAACAAAAAGTATTGTCACCACATCAATATAATTAAACTAAATTCAAGGATAAATTCGAAATTCATGTACTTCTTGTTCTTTTGAATTAAAAACATTTTTCATTTAAGAAAGGTGAAGGATTAATGGAATTATTCATAAATTTAAGACATAGTTACTAAACACTAATGATCATGAAGTAGAGACACAAAACATAGATAAACATATAATATAAAAACCGAACAGCAGAAAAGTAAGAACAAGGAATGAATCCACCTTAGTGGCGTCTTTTTCTTGAAGGACCAACAATGTCCTTAAGCTCTTCTATGTCCCTTCCTTGCCTTTGTTGCTCCTCCCTCATTGCTCTTTGATCTTCTCTTATTTCATGGAGAATGATGGAGTGCTCATGATGTTCCACCCTTAATTGTTCCACGTTGTAGCTCAAATCTTCTGGGGAAGTGTTGAGTTGTTCCCAATAGTTGTTGGGAGGAAAGTGCATCCCTTAAGGCATCTCAGGGATTTCTTGATGATGAGCTTCCTCATGCATCTCTTGAGATCTGTGGAGGGTCTCTCTTGCTTGCTCCATCCTCTTCTTGGTGATGGGCTTATCCTCTTCAATGAGGATGTCTCCTTCTATGATAACTCCAGCTGAGTAACATAGATGGCAAATAAGATGAGGAAAAGCTAGCCTTGCCATGGTGGAGGGCTTTTCGGCTATTTTGTAGAATTCATGGGAGATGACTTCATGAACTTCTACTTCCTCTCCAATCATGATGCTATGAATCATGATGGCCCGATCCACAGTAACTTCAGATCGGTTGCTAGTATGGATGATGGAGCGTTGAATGAACTCTAACCATCCTTTAGCCACAGGCTTGAGGTCCAGTCTTATTAGTTGAACCAGCTTGCCTTTAGAGTCTCTTTTCTATTGAGCTCCTTCCACACATATGTCCATAAGGACTTGGTCCAACCTTTGATTAAAGTTGACCCTTCTAGTGTAGGGGCGTTCATCTCCTTACATCATGTGCAAGTGGAATGCCAACCTCACATTTTCCAGACTAAAATCTAAGTATTTCCCCCGAACCATTGTGAGATAATTCTTTGGACTCGGATTCACACTTTGATCATGGTTCCTAGTGATCCATGCATTGGCATAGAACTCTTGAACCATTAAGATTCTGACTTGTTGCATGTGGTTGGTTAGGACTTCCCAACCTCTTCTTCGGATTTCATGTCGGATCTCCGGATACTCATTTTTCTTGAGTTTGAAAGGGACCTCAGGGATCACCTTCTTCTTTGCCATAACATCATAGAAGTGGTCTTGATGGCTTTTGGAGATGAATCTTTCCATCTCCCATGACTCGGAGGTGGAAGCTTTTGTCTTCCCTTTTCCTTTTCTAGAGGATTCTCCGGCCTTAGGTGCCATTGATGGTGATGGAAAAAACAAAAAAGATTATGTTTTGACCACACCAAACTTAAAATATTGCTCGCCTTCGAGCAAGAGTAGAAAGAAGAGAAGAAGAAGAAGAAGAAAATATGGAGGAGAGTGAGGGAAGGTGTTTCGGCCAAGGTGTAGAAGAGGGGGTTTGTGTTGTGTGAAAATGAAGTAGAATGGAAGGGTATATATAGGGATGGGAGTGGGTGTAGTTTCGGTCATTTAGGGTGGGTTTGGGTGGGAAAGATTTTTGAATTTTGAAGGTGGGTGGGGTTTATAGGGAAGAGTGGATGGATGTGAATGGTGAAGGGGGTAATTGGGAAGAGAGATTGAAGTTGTTGGGAAGTGTGTTTATTGGAAAGAGAGAATAAATGTTGAGAAGAGGGGAGAATATGTTAGGTGGGGATCCTGTGGGGTCCACAGATCCTGAGATGATCCTGTGGGGTCCACAAATCCTGAGGTGTCAAGGATTTACATCCCTGCACCAATTAGGCATGTAAAATGCCTTTGCACACAATTCTGGCATTTAAATGCCGAAGTGATGCACACTCTGGGCGTTCAACGACCATGTGTAGCATGTTTCTGGCGTTGAACGCCAGTTCCATGCTTGTTATTGGCGTTCAGCGCCAGCTTTCCTCAAGGCACATTCCTGGCGTTCAAACGCCAGTATGTTGCTTGTTTCTGGCATTTAGCGCCAGATACATGCTCTGTTCTGGCGTTGAACGCCAGCCAGATGCACCTTACTGGCGTTTAAACACCAGTAAGTCCTTCCTCCAGGGTGTGATTTTTCTTCTGCTGTTTTTGATTCTGTTTTTAATTTTAATATTTTTTTCGTGACTCCTCATGATCATGAACCTAATAAAACACAAAATAACAATAAAATAAAAATAAAATTAGATAAATAAAAATTGGGTTGCCTCCCAATAAGCGCTTCTTTAATGTCAATAGCTTGACAGTGAGCTCTCATGGAGCCTCACATATATTCAGAGCATGATGAGGGCCTCCCAACACCAAACTTAGAGTTTGAATGAGGGGGCTTCTCAATACCAAACTTAGAGTTTGGTTGTGGCCTCCCAACACCAAACTTAGAGTTTGACTGTGGGGGCTCTTTTTGACTCTGTACTAAGAGAAGCTTTTCATGCTTCCTCTCCATGGTTGCAGAGGAAGGTCCTTGAGCTTTAAACACAAGGTAGTCCTGGTGGACGAAATTGTGATCACATATTCTTTGATTTGATTCATTGTAATTGGATTTTAGAAATTGGCACTGAGTGAAAGCACAACTCCGTTCAACTAACCAGCAAGTGTACTGGGTCGTCCAAGTAATAACCTTACGTGAGTAAGGGTCGAATCCACAGAGATTGTTGGTATGAAGCAAGCTATGGTCACCTTGCAAATCTCAGTTAGGCAGATTAAAATAGTTTATGGGTTTAAATAAAATAGAAAGAAGTTAATAAAAAGGGATAGAAATACTTATGCAGATTCATTGGTAGAGGTATCTTTTAAGTATATACAGCTGCTGCATGGCTCAAGCACGCCTGCTCTCCTACTGCTTCTACTCAATCCTTCTTACTCCTTTCCATGGCAAGCTTTGTATAGGGGTTCACTATCAACTGTGGCTACTTTCATTCCTCACGGGGAAATAACCTGTGCGGCTGTCACTCGCACAGCTAACCAGTCTGGAGGCATCACCCATGGCTGATAGCTACATCCCATCCTCGCAGTGAAAGCTACGCACGCACTCTGTCACAGCACGGCCAATCACCGGTTGGTTCCCGCTCCTACTGGAATAGAATCCCTCTTTTGCGTTTGTCACTAACGCCCAGCAGGTTAAAGTTTGAAGCACGTCACGGTCATTCATGAACGGAATCCTACTCGGAATACCACAGACAAGGTGAGACTTTCCGGATTCCCAGGATCCTACTCGGAACACCACAGACAAGGTTGGACTTTCCGGATCCAGATGAATGCCGCCATCTATCTAGCTTATACCACGAAGATTCTGTTGGGGAATCTAAGAGATACACATTCAAGCCTTGTGTTGCATGTAGAACGGAAGTGGTTGTCAATCACGCGCGCTCATGAGTGAGAATGATGATGAGAGTTATTAGCTCATCACATTCATCCTGTTCTTGAGTACGAATGAATATCTTGGAATAAGAATAAGATAGAGAATTGAATAAAAGAAAATAGAACTTCATTAATCTTTGAGGTACAGCAGAGCTCCACACCCTTAATCTATGGTGTGCAGAAACTCCACCGTTGAAAATACATAAGTAAAAGAAGGTTCAGGCATGGCCGAATGGCCAGCCCCCTAAACGTGATCAATGATCTCCTAAGATGAAGAATAAAACAAAACTGAGATCAAAAGATGATTGATACATTAGTAAATCATCCTATTTATAATAAACTAGCTCCTAGGGTTTACATGAGTAAGTAATTGATGCATAAATCCACTTCTGGGGCCCACTTGGTGTATGCTTGGGCTGAGCTTGATCTATCCACGAGCTGAGGCTTCTCTTGGAGTTGAATTTCGAGTTGTGATGTGCTTTGGGCGTTCAACTCCGGATTATGACGTTTTTCTGGCGTTTAACTCCAGAAAGGAGCGTGTACTTGGCGTTCAACGCCAGTTTGCGTCGTCATTCTTCGAATAAAGTATGGACTATTATATATTGCTGGAAAGCCCTGGATGTCTACTTTCCAACGCCGTTGAGAGCGCGCCAATTGGAGTTCTGTAGCTCCAGAAAATCCATTTCGAGTGCAGGGAGGTCAGAATCCAACAGCATCAGCAGTCCTTTTGTCAGCCTTTTTCAGAGTTTTGCTCAATCCCTCAATTTCAGTCAGAATTTACCTGAAATCACAGAAAAACACACAAACTCATAGTAAAGTCCAGAAATGTGAATTTAACATAAAAACTAATGAAAACATCCCTAAAAGTAGCTCAAACTTACTAAAAACTATATAAAAACAATGCCAAAAAGCGTATAAATTATCCGCTCATCACAACACCAAACTTAAATTGTTGCTTGTCCCCAAGCAACTGAAAATCAAATAGGATAAAAAGAAGAGAATATACTATAAAGTCCAAAATATCAATGAATATTACTTTAATTACATGAGCGGGACTTGTAGCTTTTTGCTTCTGAACAGTTTTGGCATCTCACTTTTTCCTTTGAAGTTCAGAGTGATTGGCATCTTTAGGAACTTAGAATTTCAGATAGTGTTATTGACTTTCCTAGTTAAGCATGTTGATTCTTGAACACAGCTACTTTTGAGTCTTGGCCGTGGCCCTAAGCACTTTGTCTTCCAGTATTACCACCGGATACATAAATGCCACAGACACATAACTGGGTGAACCTTTTCAGATTGTGACTCAGCTTTGCTAGAGTCCCCAGTTAGTGGTGTCCAGAGCTCTTAAGCACACTCTTTTGCCTTGGATCACGACTTTAACCACTCAGTCTCAAGCTTTTCACTTGGACCTTCATGACACAAGCACATGGTTAGGGACAGCTTGGTTTAGCCGCTTAGGCCTGGATTTAATTTCCTTGGGCCCTCCTATCCATTGATGCTCAAAGCCTTGGATCCTTTTTACCCTTGCCTTTTGGTTTTAAGGGCTATTGGCTTTTTCTACTGCTCCTTTTTTTTTTTTTTTTTTTTTTTTTTTCGCCATTTTTTTTTCTTTCTTTTTTTTTTTACGCAAGCTTTCTTTTCACTGCTTTTTCTTGCTTCAAGAATCAATTTCATGATTTTTCAGATCCTCAATAACATTTCTCTTTGTTCATCATTCTTTCAAGAGCCAACAATTTTAACATTCATAAACAACAAGATCCAAAGACATATGCACTGTTCATTCATTCATTCAGAAAACAAAAGCATTGTCACCACATCAATATAATTAAACTAAATTCACTAATAATTTCGAAAATTATGCACTTCTTGTTCTTTTGAATTAAAACATTTTTCTTTTAAGAGAGGTGAAGGACTAATGGATTTTATTCATAGCTTTAAGGCATGGTTACACACTAATGATCATGAAATAAAGACACAAAACATAGATAAACATAATAATTAAAAACCGAAAACAGAAAGAAATAAAGAACAAGGAATGAATCCACCTCTAGTGGCGTCTTCTTCTTGAAGGACCAATGATGTTCTTCAACTCTTCTATGTCCCTTCCTTGCCTTTGTTGCTCCTCCCTCATTGCTCTTTGATCTTCTCTTATTTCTTGAAGAGTGAGGGCGTGTTCATGGTGTTCCACCCTTAGTTGTTCCACATTATGGCTCAAATCTTCCAAGGAGGTGCTAAGTTGCTCCCAATAGTTGTTGGGAGGAAAGTGCATTCCATGAGGCATTTGTTGATGATGCACTTCCTCATGTTCTTCTTGAGGGCCGTGAGGAACTTCCCTTGTTTGCTCCATCCTTTTCTTGGTGATGGGCTTGTCTTCTTCTATGGAGGCATCTCCATCTATGATAACTCCGGCTGAATAACATAGATGGCATATGAGGTGAGGGAATGCTAGCCGTGCCATGTATGAAGGTTTGTCAGCTATTTTGTAGAGTTCATTGGCTATGACTTCATGAATCTCTACTTCTTCACCAATCATGATGCTATGAACCATGATGGCCCGATCCACAGTAACTTCAGATCGGTTGCTTGTGGGGATGATGGATCTTTGAATGAACTCCAACCATCCTCTAGCTACAGGCTTGAGGTCCAGTCTTCTTAGTTGGACTGGCTTGCCTTTGGAGTCAACTCTCCATTGGGCGCCTTCCACACAAATGTCCCTAAGGACTTGGTCCAACCTTTGATCAAAGTTGACCCTTCTAGTGTAGGGGTGTTCATCACCTTGCATCATAGGCAAATGAAACGCCAACCTCACATTCTCCGGACTAAAATCCAAGTATTTCCCCCTAACCATTGTGAGATAATTCTTTGGGCTTGGGTTCATACTTTGGTCATGGTTTCTAGTGATCCATGCATTGGCATAGAACTCTTGAACCATGAGAATTCCGACTTGTTGCATGGGGTTGGCTATGACTTCCCAACCTCTTCTTTGAATTTCATGTCGGATCTCCGGATACTCATTTTCTTGAGCTTGAAAGGGACCTCAGGGATCACTTTCTTCTTTGCCACAACATCATAGAAGTGGTCTTGATGGCTCTTGGAGATAAATCTCTCTTTCTCCCATGACTCGGAAGTGGAAGCTTTTGCCTTCCCTTTTCCTTTTCTTGAGGAAACTCCGGCCTTGGGTGCCATTGATGGTGAATGAAAAATAAAAAGCTTAGGCTTTTTACCACACCAAACTTAAAATTTGCTTGTCCCCAAGCAAAAAGAAAAGAAGAGTAGAAGAAGAAGAAGAAAATATGGTAGAGAGGGAGAAGAGAGGGTTCGGCTATGTGGGAGAATGTGGGGTTGTGTTGTGTGAAAATGGAAAAGAAAAGAAGGGTATTTATAGGGAGGGGGAGGGTATAGGTTCGGCCATGTTGGGTGGGAAAGGGTGGGAAATTGAATTTGAAAGTAGTGGGGGTAGGTGGGGTGTATGGGGAAGAGGGGTATGATGTGAATGGTGAATGGGGTAATTGGGAAGAGGAATTGAGGTGATAGGTGAAGGTTTTTGGGAAGTGTGACATTGAGAATGAGATTTGGATTAGAAGAGTGTGATTAGGATTAAAAGGAATGTGGTAGGTGGGGATCCTGTGGGGTCCACAGATCCTGAGGTGAGGATCCTGTGGGGTCCACAGATCCTGAGGTGAAAACAAATACCATTCTTTCACCATATAGGCATGTAACATGCCTTGATGCATCATTCTGGCGTTCAAACGCCCATTGATGCTAGTTCTGGGCGTTAAACGCCCATGTTATGCATGTTTCTGGCGTTGAACGCCAGTTTCATGCTTGTTTCTGGCGTTCAGCGCCAGATTGTCCTTTGTGTGCGCATCCTGGCGTTAAACGCCAGGTTGTTGCTTGTTTTGGGCGTTCAACGCCAGAATGGTGCTCTGTTCTGGCGTTGAACGCCGGCCAGATGCACCTTCTGGGCGTTGAACGCCAGCCCGTGCGTCCCCAGGGTGAAAAATTTTTTTCTTCTGTTTTTGACTCTGTTTTTAATTTTTTTTTTTTTTGATTTTTTCGTGACTCCTCATGATCATGTACCTAATGAAACACAAAAATAACAAAGAAACAAAATAAAATAGAATTAGATAAATAAAATTGGGTTGCCTCCCAACAAGCGCTTCTTTAATGTCAATAGCTTGACAGTGGCTCTCATGGAGCCACATGGTGATCAGGTCAATTTAAGTGTGGTATTCCCAACACCAAACTTAGAGTTTGGATATGGGGTTTGGACACCAAACTTAGAGTTTGGTTGTGGCCTCACAACACCAAACTTAGAGTTTGACTGTGTGGGCTCTTCTTGACTCTGAACTGAGAGAAGCTCTTCATGCTTACTCTCTTTTGTCATAGAGGGATGGCCATGTGCTTGAAACACAAGGTAGTCCCCATTCAATTGAAGGACTAACTCACCTCTGTTGACATCTATCACAGCTCCTGCTGTGGCTAGGAAAGGTCTTCCTAGGATGATGCATTCATCATCTTCCTTCCTAGTATCTAGGATTATGAAATCAGTAGGGATGTAAAGGCCTTCAACCTTTACTAGCACGTCCTCTACTAATCCATAAGCTTGTCTTATGGACTTATCTGCCAATTGTAATGAGAACAAGGCAGGCTGTACCTCAATGATTCCCAGCTTCTCCATCACAGAGAGTGGCATAAGATTTATTCCTGACCCCAAATCACATAGAGCCTTTTCAAAGCTCATGGTGCCAATGGTACAAGGTATTAAGAACTTGCCAGGATCTTGTTTATTTTGAGGTAGAGTTTGCTGAATCCAAGTGTCTAGTTCACTAATGAGTAAGGGAGGTTTACTTTCCCAAGTCTCATTACCAAATAGTTTGGCATTCAGCTTCATGATAGCTCCTAAATATAGAGCAGCTTGCTCTCCAATCACATCTTCATCCTCTTCAGAGGATGAATATTCTTCAGAGCTCATGAATGGCAGAAGGAGATTTAAAGGAATCTCTATGGTCTCTAGGTGAGCCTCAGATTCCTCAGGATCCTTAATAGGAAACTCCTTCTTGCTTGAGGAACGTCCCAGGAGGTCTTTCTCACTAGGATTTTCGTCCTCCTCCTCCCTAGTGCATTCGGCCTCTTTGATTAAATCAATGGCCTTGCACTCTCCTTTTGGATTTTCTTCAGTATTGCTTGGGAGAGTACTGGGAGGGGTTTCAATAACTTTCTTACTCAGCTGGCCCACTTGTGCTTCCAGATTTCTGATGGAAGATCTGGTTTCATTCATGAAACTGAAAGTGGCCTTTGACAGATCAGAGACTATATTGGCTAAATTAGAATTATTTTGTTCAGAGTTCTCTGTCTGTTGCTGAGAAGATGATGGATATGGCTTACTATTATTCAGCCTTGCACGTCCACCATTGTTAAAACCTTGTTGAGGTTTTTGTTGATCCTTCCATGAGAAATTTGGATGATTTCTCCATGTTGGGTTATAGGTGTTTCCATAAGGTTCACCTAAGTAATTAACCTCTGCCATGGCAGGGTTTTCAGGATCATAAGCTTCTTCAGAAGCTGCCTCTCTATTACTGTTGGATGCATGTTGCAATCCATTCAGATTCTGAGAGATCATGTTGACCTGTTGAGTCAACACTTTGTTCTGAGCCAATATGGCATTCAGAGCATCAATTTCAAGAACTCCTTTCTTCTGAGGTACCCCATTGTTCACGGAATTCCTCTCAGAGGTGTACATGAACTGGTTGTTTGCAACCATGTCAATGAGTTCTTGAGCCTCTTCAGGCGTTTTCTTCAGGTGAATAGATCCACCTGCAGAATGGTCCAATGACATTTTCGAAAATTCAGAGAGACCATAATAGAATATATCTAATATGGTCCATTCAGAAAACATGTCAGATGGACATCTCTTTGTCAGCTGCTTGTATCTTTCCCAAGCTTCATAGAGGGATTCACCATCTTTTTGTTTGAAGGTTTGAACATCCACTCTCAGCTTGCTCAGCTTTTGAGGAGGAAAGAACTTATCTAAGAATGCAGTGACAAGCTTATCCCATGAGTCCAGGCTATCCTTGGGTTGAGAATCCAACCATACTCTAGCTCTGTCTCTTACAGCAAAAGGGAAAAGCAAGAGTCTGTAGACTTCAGGATTAACTCCATTTGTCTTTACAGTGTCACAGATCTGCAAGAACTCAGTTAAAAACTGATAGGGATCTTCAAATGGAAGCCCATAAAACTTGCAGTTTTGTTGCATTAAAGCAACTAGTTGAGGCTTAAGCTCAAAATCATTGGTTCCAATGGCAGGAATGGAGATGCTTCTTCCATCAAACTTGGATGTTGGCTTTGTGAAGTCACCAAGCATTCTCCTTGCATTATTATTATAATTTTCGGCCATCACCTCTTGTGCTAATGTTTCTGAAAGGTAGTTTCTGGATTGTTGTAATTTAGCTTCTCTTAGTTTTCTCTTCAGAGTCCTTTCAGGTTCTGGATCAATTTCAACAAGAGTGCCTTTATCCTTGTTCCTGCTCATATGAAAGAGAAGAGAACAAGAAAAGAAAAAAGGAATCCTCTATGTCACAGTATAGAGATTCCTTTATGTTAGTAGAAAAAGAAAGAGGTAGAAGAATGAAGAAGGAGGTTCGGTTTTTAGAAGAAGAGAGGTGAAGAGAAGTGTTAGTAATTAATTAATTAAATAGAAGAGGAGGAGAGAAGGAAGAATTCGAAAACAATTTTTGAAAAGGAGTTAGTGATTTTCGAAAATTAGAGATAAAATAAAATTAAAATTTAAAACAATTAATTAATTAAAAAGAATTTTTGAAAAAGGGAAGAAATATTTTCGAAAATAGAGGAGGGAAAAGTAGTTAGGTAGTTTTGAAAAAGATAAGAAACAAACAACAAGTTAGTTAGTTGATTGAAAAAGATTTGAAATCAAAATTGAAAAAGATAAGAAGATAGTAAGTTAGATAAGATATTTTAAAATCAAATTTTGAAAAAGATAAAATTTTAAAAAGAATAAGATAAAGAGATAAGATAAAAGTTTTAAGAAAAAGATATTTTTGAAAAAGATTTAATTTTTAAAATTACTTAACTAACAAGAAACTACAAGATAAGATTCTAGAACTTAAAGATTGAGCCTTTCTTAACAAGAAAGTAACAAACTTCAAATTTTTGAACCAATCACATTAATTGTTAGCTAATTTTCGAAAATTACATATAAAGATAAGAAAAAGATTTTGAAAATATTTTGAAAAATAATTTTTGAAATTTTCGAAATTTATAAAAAAATGAAAAAGATATGATTTTTGAAAAAGATTTTGAAAAGATAAAATTTTTAAAATTGAAATTTTGACTTGACTTGTAAGAAACAACTAATTTTGAAAATTTTTGACCAAGTCAACCCAAAATTTCGAAATCTTGGAGGGAAATAAGGAAAAGATATTTTTGACTTTTTGAATTTTTAAATTATGAAAGAGAAAAACAACAAAAATACTTTTATGCATGAAATTTTTAGATCAAAATAATGAATGCATGCAAGAATGCTATGAATGTCAAGATGAACACCAAGAACACTTTGAAGATCATGATGAACATCAAGAACATAATTTTGAAAAATTTTTGATGCAAAGAAAACATGCAAGACACCAAACTTAGAAATCTTTAATGCATGGAAAATATGAATGCAAAAATGCACATGAAAAACAAGAAAAGACACAAAACAAGAAATCATCAAGATCAAACAAGAAGACTTGTCAAGAACAACTTGAAGATCATGAAGAACACTATGAATGCATGGGATTTTCGAAAAAATGCAAGAAAAAATTTTTAAAGCATGCAATTGACACCAACTTAAAATTTGACTCAAAACTCAAACAATAAACATAAAATATTTTTGATTTTTATGATTTTATGATTTTTTTGTATTTTTATTAATATTTTTCGAAAATAAAGTTTAAAAACACGAAAAATTAAAGAAAAATTTTGAAAAAGATTTTTGAAAAGAAAATTACCTAATCTGAGCAACAAGATGAACCGTCAGTTGTCCATACTCGAACAATCCCCGGCAACGGCGCCAAAAACTTGGTGGACGAAATTGTGATCACATATTCTTTGATTTGATTCATTGTAATTGGATTTTAGAAATTGGCACTGAGTGAAAGCACAACTCCGTTCAACTAACCAGCAAGTGTACTGGGTCGTCCAAGTAATAACCTTACGTGAGTAAGGGTCGAATCCACAGAGATTGTTGGTATGAAGCAAGCTATGGTCACC
Organism: Arachis stenosperma; assembly: GCF_014773155.1. Taxonomy (NCBI): domain Eukaryota; kingdom Viridiplantae; phylum Streptophyta; class Magnoliopsida; order Fabales; family Fabaceae; genus Arachis; species Arachis stenosperma. The sequence continues at coordinate 100,819,414 of NC_080380.1, read as the reverse complement.
TTGCAAATCTCAGTTAGGCAGATTAAAATAGTTTATGGGTTTAAATAAAATAGAAAGAAGTTAATAAAAAGGGATAGAAATACTTATGCAGATTCATTGGTAGAGGTATCTTTTAAGTATATACAGCTGCTGCATGGCTCAAGCACGCCTGCTCTCCTACTGCTTCTACTCAATCCTTCTTACTCCTTTCCATGGCAAGCTTTGTATAGGGGTTCACTATCAACTGTGGCTACTTTCATTCCTCACGGGGAAATAACCTGTGCGGCTGTCACTCGCACAGCTAACCAGTCTGGAGGCATCACCCATGGCTGATAGCTACATCCCATCCTCGCAGTGAAAGCTACGCACGCACTCTGTCACAGCACGGCCAATCACCGGTTGGTTCCCGCTCCTACTGGAATAGAATCCCTCTTTTGCGTTTGTCACTAACGCCCAGCAGGTTAAAGTTTGAAGCACGTCACGGTCATTCATGAACGGAATCCTACTCGGAATACCACAGACAAGGTGAGACTTTCCGGATTCCCAGGATCCTACTCGGAACACCACAGACAAGGTTGGACTTTCCGGATCCAGATGAATGCCGCCATCTATCTAGCTTATACCACGAAGATTCTGTTGGGGAATCTAAGAGATACACATTCAAGCCTTGTGTTGCATGTAGAACGGAAGTGGTTGTCAATCACGCGCGCTCATGAGTGAGAATGATGATGAGAGTTATTAGCTCATCACATTCATCCTGTTCTTGAGTACGAATGAATATCTTGGAATAAGAATAAGATAGAGAATTGAATAAAAGAAAATAGAACTTCATTAATCTTTGAGGTACAGCAGAGCTCCACACCCTTAATCTATGGTGTGCAGAAACTCCACCGTTGAAAATACATAAGTAAAAGAAGGTTCAGGCATGGCCGAATGGCCAGCCCCCTAAACGTGATCAATGATCTCCTAAGATGAAGAATAAAACAAAACTGAGATCAAAAGATGATTGATACATTAGTAAATCATCCTATTTATAATAAACTAGCTCCTAGGGTTTACATGAGTAAGTAATTGATGCATAAATCCACTTCTGGGGCCCACTTGGTGTATGCTTGGGCTGAGCTTGATCTATCCACGAGCTGAGGCTTCTCTTGGAGTTGAATTTCGAGTTGTGATGTGCTTTGGGCGTTCAACTCCGGATTATGACGTTTTTCTGGCGTTTAACTCCAGAAAGGAGCGTGTACTTGGCGTTCAACGCCAGTTTGCGTCGTCATTCTTCGAATAAAGTATGGACTATTATATATTGCTGGAAAGCCCTGGATGTCTACTTTCCAACGCCGTTGAGAGCGCGCAAATTGGAGTTCTGTAGCTCCAGAAAATCCATTTCGAGTGCAGGGAGGTCAGAATCCAACAGCATCAGCAGTCCTTTTGTCAGCCTTTTTCAGAGTTTTGCTCAAATCCCTCAATTTCAGTCAGAATTTACCTGAAATCACAGAAAAACACACAAACTCATAGTAAAGTCCAGAAATGTGAATTTAACATAAAAACTAATGAAAACATCCCTAAAAGTAGCTCAAACTTACTAAAAACTATATAAAAACAATGCCAAAAAGCGTATAAATTATCCGCTCATCAAGTCCCCATTCAATTGAAGGACTAATTCTCCTCTGCTAACATCAATCACAGCTTCTGCTGTGGCTAGGAAGGGTCTTCCAAGGATGATGCATTCATCTTCTTCCTTCCTAGTGTCTAAGATTATGAAATCATCAGGGATGTAAAGGCCTTCAACCTTTACTAACACGTCCTCTACTAATCCATAAGCTTGTCTTACTGACTTGTCTGCCAATTGCAGTGAGAATAAGGCAGGTTGTACCTCAATGATCCCCAGTTTCTCCATTACAGAGAGTGGCATAAGGTTTATGCCTGACCCCAGGTCACACAGAGCCTTGTTAAAGGTCATGGTGCCTATGGTACAGGGTATTAAGAATTTACCAGGATCTTGTCTCTTTTGAGGTAGAGTTTTCTGAATCCATGTATCTAGTTCACTAATGAGCAAGGGGGATTCACCTTCCCAAGTCTCATTACCAAACAACTTGGCATTCAGCTTCATGATAGCTCTTAGATATTGAGCAACTTGCTCTCCAGTTACATCTTTAACCTCTTCTGAGGAAGAATAGTCTTCAGAGCTCATGAATGGAAGAAAGAGATTTAGTGGAATCTCTATGGTCTCTATATGAGCCTCATATTCCTTTAGGTCCTCAATGGGGAACTCCTTCTTGTTTGAAAGAGGTCCCAGGAGGTCTTTCTCACTAGAATTTTTGTCCTTCTCCTCCCTTGTGCATTCGGCCATATTGATTACTTCAATGGCCTTGCACTCTCCTTTTGGATTCTCTTCTGTATTGCTTCGGAGAATACTGAGAGGAGTTTCAATAACTTTCTTACTCAGCTGGCCCACTTGTGCCTCCAGATTTCTAATGGAGGACCTTGTTTCACTCTTGAAACTTAAAGTGGCTTTTGACAGATCAGAGACTAAGTTTGCTAAGTTAGAGGGGCTCTGTTCAGAATTTTCTGTCTGTTGCTGAGAAGATGATGGAAAAGGCTTGTTATTACTAAGCCTATTTCTTCCACCATTATTAAAGCCTTGTTGAGGCTTTTGTTGATCCTTCCATGAGAAATTTGGATGATTTCTCCATGATGAGTTATAGGCGTTTCCATAAGGTTCACCCATGTAATTAACCTCTGCCATTGCAGGGTTCTCAGGATCATAAGCTTCTTCAGAAGCTGCCTCTTTACTACTGTTGGATGTATTTTGCCATCCATTCAGACTTTGAGAGATCATGTTGACTTGCTGAGTCAACACTTTGTTCTGAGCCAATATGGCATTCAGAGCATCAATTTCAAGAACTCCCTTCCTCTGAGGCGTCCCACTATTCATGGAATTCCTCTCAGAAGTGTACATGAATTGGTTATTTGCAACCATGTCAATAAGTTCTTGAGCCTCTTCAGGCATTTTCTTTAGGTGAATAGATCCACCTGCGGAATGGTCCAATGACATTTTGGAAAACTCAGATAGACCATAATAGAATATATCTAATATGGTCCATTCTGAAAACATGTCAGAAGGACACTTTTTGGTCATCTGCTTGTATCTTTCCCAAGCTTCATAGAGGGATTCACCATCTTTTTGCTTGAAGGTCTGAACATCCACTCTAAGCTTGCTCAGCTTTTGAGGAGGAAAGAATTTATCCAAGAAGGCCGTGACCAGCTTATCCCAGGAGTCCAGGCTATCCTTAGGTTGTGAGTCCAACCATGTTCTAGCTCTGTCTCTTACAGCAAAAGGGAAAAGCATGAGCCTGTAGACTTCAGGATCTACTCCATTCGTCTTAACAGTCTCACAAATCTGCAAGAACTCAGTTAAAAACTGGTAAGGATCTTCAGATAGAAGTCCATGAAACTTGCAGTTCTGTTGCATTAAAGTAACTAATTGAGGTTTCAGCTCAAAATTGTTTGCTCCAATGGCTGGAATGGAGATGTTTCTTCCATCAAATTTGGATGTTGGTTATGTGAAGTCACCAAGCATCCTCCTTGCATTATTGTTGTTGGGTTCAGCTGCCATCTCCTTCTCTTGTTCGAAAATTTCAGAAAGGTTGCCTCTGGATTGTTGTAGTTTAGCTTCTCGTAGTTTCCTCTTCAGAGTCCTTTCAGGTTCTGGATCAGGTTCAACAAGAGTGTCTTTTTCCTTGTTCCTGCTCATATAGGGAAGAAGAGAACAAGAAAAGAAAGAGGAATTCTCTATGTCAAAGTATAGAGATTCCTTTATGTTAGTAGAAGAAGAAAGGGCAGAGTAGTGAAGAAGAATGGGTAAGGATAGAGGTGGTGATCTGAAATGAAGAAAGATGAAGAGAAGTGTTAGTGAATAAATAAATAAATAGATAGAAGGAGAGATAGAGAGTTTCGAAAATAATTTTGAGAAAGTGGTTAGTAATTTTCGAAAATTAAAGATAAGATATGATTAAAATTAAAATTTAAACAATTAAAAAGAATTTTTGAAAAAGAGGGAGGTATTTTCGAAAATTAGAGAGGGAAAAGTAGTTAGGTGGTTTTGAAAAAGATAAGAAACAAACAAAAAGTCAAATAGTTAGTTTAAAAAGTTATTAAAGTCAAATTTGAAAAAGATAAGAAGATAAGTTTAGATAAGATATTTTGAAATCAAAATTTGAAAAAGATAAAATTTGGAAAGAGATATGACAAAGAGATAAGATAAAAAGATAAGATAAGATATATGATTAAAAAGATGAAAAAGATATTTTGAAAAAGATTTGATTTTAAAATTAAAATTAATTACTTGACTAACAAGAAACTAAAAGATAAGATTCTAGAATTTAAAGATTGAACCTTTCTTAACAAGAAAGTAACAAACTTCAAATTTTTGAATCAATCACATTAATTGTTAGTGAATTTTTGAAAATTATGATAAAATTAAGAAAAAGATTTTGAAAAATATTTTAAAGAATATTTTTGAAAATTTTCGAAAAACAAAGATAAAATTGAAAAGATATGATTTTTGGAAAAGATTTTGAAAAGATAAAATTTTTAGAATTGAAAATTTGACTTGACTTGTAAGAAACAACTAATTTTTAAAATTTTTTGACCAAGTCAACTCAAATTTTCGAAATTTTGGAGAGAAATAAGGAAAAGATATTTTTTTGATTTTTGAATTTTTAATGAGAGAGAAAAACACAAAAATGACCCAAAACATGAAAATTTTGGATCAAAACATAATATGCATGCAAGAACACTATGAATGTCAAGATGAACACCAAGAACACTTTGAAGATCATGATGAACATCAAGAACATAATTTTGAAAAAAATTTTGATGTAAAGAAAACATGCAAGACACCAAACTTAGAATTCTTTAATGCTTGGACACTATGAATGCAAAAATGCATATGAAAAACAATAAAAAACACAAAACAAAAATTCATCAAGATCAAACAAGAAGACTTACCAAGAACAACTTGAAGATCATGAAGAACACTATGAATGCATGAATTTTTGAAAAATGCAAGAAAAAAATTTTTAAAGCATGCAATTGACACCCAACTTAAAAATTGACTCAAGACTCAAACAAGAAACACAAAATATTTTGGTTTTTATGATTTTATGAATTTTTTGTATTTTTATTATTTTTTCGAAAAACATTATTAGAAAAATGAAAAAGAAAAGAAAAATTTTGAAAATTTTTTTTTGAAAAGTAAATAAAAAGAAAATTACCTAATCTGAGCAACAAGATGAACCGTTAGTTGTCCAAACTCGAACAATCCCCGGCAACGGCGCCAAAAACTTGGTGGACGAAATTGTGATCATCAATGTTGTACTCTTTGTTGTGTGGACACAACTCCGTTCAACTAACCAGCAAGTGTACTGGGTCATCCAAGTAATAAACCTTATATGAGTAAGGGTCGATTCCACAGAGATTGTTGGTATGAAGCAAGCTATGGTCATTTTGTAAATCTCAGTCAGGCGGATAGTAATTGTTCCAAGGGTTACCTGAAACTGTAGGTCGATCTTGGATGAGATCGTCTATGTTGGTCGGAACCGACGTGTCCGGCAGGCGGGTATCAGCCGGAGCTGGTGTGTCCGACTTGTTGGACTTGGCGGTGGTGCTAATCCTTCGTCCCCGGAGGGTGGGGGTACCTGCAAGAGACTCCGATGCTTAAGTTAGCAAGGGTATTAAGCAGGTATTAAGTAGAATCAGAGTATGAATTATACCTGGGTGCTCCAGTGTATTTATATTGGTGAGATGTGGCCTTCTGTGGATAAGATAAGTTAGTTATCTTATCTTATCTTTATCTTTAAGTGAGGTCATCTTTATCTTTAAGGGAACTGCCCTTCTTTCTGTAGGCATGGGCCGCCTTAGGATTTGGGACGTGTTCCTCTATTTGGGCCCTTTGTTTGGGCTTTTCTGTGACTTGTCCGAGCTCTTTGAGAAGAGGTCGGGTTGTCCTGCCCTGAAGAGGTCGGCCGCTTTGTCTGTAGAACATCCCGGGTCGGATAGCTCGACCGAGGGTATGAACAGTGCCCCTGCTTGAGCTCGATTTTTCTTGTTGAGGTCGAATTTTTTGACTTCGGTCCTTTCATGATGAAGCCGAACTCAAGCATTTTGTCGATTTCTTCTTTTTGTAGAATCTTTTGAATGTAGAACGTTTTCCTCTAAAGGCGTGCGTTTTTATATCAGCGCTTTGCTTTGGGAACGCGAAAGGGTTTAGTACCTCCATTAATTAGTATTAATTGCCCCGTTTTCTCCTGGCTTTTATTTTGAATCTCTCAAAAAACGGTTTCTCTTCTTTCACTTCTTCTCCGTAACTCCTCCCTTTACTTTCTCATTTTCTGTTTCTTGCCCAGAGTTTTGAAGTTTCTTTTTTGTGACGTCTGTTCTGCTGCTGCGTTTTTCGGAAGAGGGCTGATTCCACATTTTCTTCTTCTGTCTTTGCATTCTTCCACTTCGAGGGGGTGGTTTTGTTGCTTCTGCTCTTCAGCTTTCTTTTGAGGTTTTCTTCTATTCTCCAGGTTAGTCCCATTTCGTGTTTCCTTGTTTATTTCTGATTTTGCGATGGAGTTTTCCTTTTGATCTTCTTTTTGGAGAAAGTTTGGATCTTTTTCTTTTGCATGTTGCCGTTGTTTCCGTTTGTGCCTTGGATGATGATTTTTGCTTTGATTTTGAAAAAGCTTGTGCTTTTGCTGTTTTTCCTTTGGTCTTTTTGGTGTTCTGATGAACTGTGGCAGTAGTGTTGGTAAACTGTAGGAGCAATGCTTTTCCTGATAAAACTGTAGAAGGGTGGATTTTCTGCGTTTTTTTACTTCCTTTGCTTTCTTTTCTGGACTTTATTCTGATGAGTGCCGAGATGTAGATTGTAGAAATGATTTTGAGGACCCTCTTTGTTTACTGCCTCCAAGGGATGCTCCAAGACTTCTTTTCTTGAGTCTTGGGGTTTTTCCCTTTTTGGTTAATCCGTCCGTTTGAGATGTTTTGACTCGTGTCCGTAATGTTTTTAAGTAATCCACTCTTCTTTTCTTTTTGTAGGATTTAGTTGGCCTCATGTCTTCCCGAAATAATGTTGTAGAGATGCCTTCCCAGGTTCCTGCGGGTATGGCCGATTGGGTGGACTCCATGGTTCTCCTATGTGTCTCGCTGGCTGATTCTGAGTTTTGTGCTCAGCTTAGGCAGTTTCATAGTGTCTGTAGCAATTCTGGTGATGAGAAGAACTATGAACTTGTTCCTCCTTCTTCTGACGAGAGAGTCTGTTTTTCAACTCGGGTTGTTGATGGTCGCCCCTTCTTTTATGTGTATGACTTTTTCTTTGGTCTGCTGGGTATTACTCTTCCTTTTACTCAATTTGAAACCGACCTGTTATGGTCTTGTAATATTGCCCCCTCTCAACTTCACCCTAATTCCTGGGGTTTTATAAAGATTTTCAATTGTTGTGCAATGGTTTCGGTATCCCTGCTTCCCAATCTCTCTTTTTCTATCTGTTTGTTTTGACTAAGCCTGGAGTGGTAAAAAAGAAGGCAGCTTGGGTCTCCTTTCGCTCTACCCAAGGAAAGAAGGTCTTTTCCATGTTTGACGAGTCATTCTGTGATTTTAAAAACTACTTTTTCAAGGTCCGAGCTGTTGAAGGAGCTCGGCCCTTTTTTCTGGACGAGAATGATGAGCCTGCCTTTCCCCTGAAATGGCAAAAGGATGTGAGGGTCTCCAGGTACTCTTGGGACATGTTGGATGAGGCTGAGCGGGCCTTTGTGACTGTTTTGGAAGAGCGCTGGGGTCAGCCTCCCCATCTTGATACAAAGAAATTTCTAACCAATCCTTCTCTTCTTCAAACTGAACTGGGTTTCTTTGTGTTTTCTTTGCTATCTGTTTATGTTTACTTGTAGCTGTATCTCCGACTTGTTCGATTTGTAGCTTGACTTCTGTTTTATTTTGCAGAGGCAATAAAAAATAATGAATCCATGAAGGCTTTTAAGAAGGCGCAGAAGGCGACTGCTGCCAGGAATATTTCCGCCAAGGCGGCTGGGGAGGGGTCCTCCCAAGTGCGTGAGAAGCCATCAGTGCCGAGTTCCTCCACAGTGAAGAAAGCGATTCCGACACCTCGGGTCCGCTTGGTGGATCCTCATCCTGCTTCTGCCGTTCCATCTGCTGCCCCTCCAAATAAAAATCAGAGGACGGTTGAGCCCTTCGACCTTAATGCCCCTGACTTCAATGCCATCGAGTTCATAGATCAACAAATTGGGCCCTATGGTACCCTTTCGATGGACGATGTATCCATCCTCCATCATTTGGAATTTATGGCCCAGAATCACGTGCAGATGGCGTTTATGGCGGCCGCTATACATCGGACTGCTCAAAGTCTCCCTCTTCATGCCACCAAGGTATTTATGGAGGAGGCCAAGCAAGAGTTTGACCGGATGAAGGGGCTGAAGGAGGAGCTCGAATTAAAGGTGACCAAGTTAGAGAAGGATCTAGAGAATGAGAAGGCGAGTTCCCTTTCATTAGCGGCTTCTTTGAGGTTGGCCGAGGACACAGCTCTGATGCATAAAGATAGTTATGTTACAACTTATCGGGAGGTGATGCGTCTGAGGGGGGAGTTGGACAGTGCTCGGGAGGATTATTCTGAGCTTCAAGGTCATCTCGTAGGCAGCGTGACTGCTGCTTACGAGAACTTGAAGGAGCAAGTTCGGGTCATTGCTCCCGAGGCCGATCTCACCCTTTTCAGTTTAGATAATGTTGTCAGAGATGGCAAGATTGTCCCTGATGACGAGGGTGATGATGACGTTGATCCTCCTCCTGTGTCCTCTGCCAAAGTGTCGACTACCTCTGCTCCTCCGGTTGCACCTGATTCGGATTGCCAAGTTCTGAACCGGGAGGATGGAACTATAGATGCCGTGCCTATTCAAACTCGTCCTCCTTCTCCTTGTCCTGATGATGCTCCTGATGTTTGCTGATCTTTTTCTGGATTCTCATGTTAGTTGGCCCGGCTTGTGGGCTCTTAAAACTTTTTATTTATTTGCTGACGTTTCTAGTTGTTTTGTCTGGCAACCTTTTGAAAAACAAAAGTAGCTCGTTATCTTTTTTTGATGCCCTCCAAGGCTTTAAAACTTTGTAGATCATATCAAGATTTTTGATATTTTCTTCTATTTTCTGAGAATGTTGGTCCTTGCAATTTGACCTTTTTGGATTGCCTCGTGCTTATCGTTTGTAGCTTGGATCCTCTGTATTTGTGTGGATCCGACTTGTTTTCTCGTTTTTGTAGGTATTTTTGATGTTTCTCCAACTGATTTCTTTGTGTTGATTCCCTTTATTTCTGTAATCCTCTTTCCTGGACCTTCGTTAGGTCTCTTTCAGGGATTACTTTTGTAGGAGTCCGACTTCATTTAGGTTGGTCTCTTCTGAGTTATATCTGTAATCCTCTTTCTCGGATCTTTATCAGATCTCTTTCAGGGACTACTTGTATAACTTTTTTTTTTGGTAAGAGTACGACTTGGTTATGTCGGTCTCCTTTAAGTTATTTTTCGTAGTCCTCTTTCTTAGATCTTTGTCAGATCTCTTTCAGGGACTACTTGTATAACGTTTTTAGTGGTAGGAGTCCGACTTGGTTATATCGGTCTCTTTTAAGTTATTTTTTGTAGTCCTCTTTCTTGGATCTTTGTCAGATCTCTTTCAGGGACTACTTGTATAACTTTTTTAGTGGTAGGAGTCCGACTTGGTTATATCGGTCTCCTTTAAGTTATTTTTCGTAGTCCTTTTTCTTGGATCTTTGTTAGATCTCTTTCAGGGACTACTTGTATAACTTTTTTGGTAGTAGGAGTCCGACTTGGTTATATCGGTCTCCTTTAAGTTATTTTTTGTAGTCCTCTTTCTTGGATCTTTGTCAGATCTCTTTCAGGGACTACTTGTATAACTTTTTTAGTGGTAGGAGTCCGACTTGGTTATATCGGTCTCCTTTAAGTTATTTTTTGTAGTCCTCTTTCTTGGATCTTAGTCAGATCTCTTTCAGGGACTACTTGTATAACTTTTTGGTAGGAGTCTGACTTGGTTATATCGGTCTCCTTTAAGTTATTTTTTGTAGTCCTCTTTCTTGGATCTTTGTCAGATCTCTTTCAGGGACTACTTTGATAACTTTTTAATTTTGGGCTGACTTTGTTATGTCAGGCCCTTCTAAGTTAAAGTAATCCTCTTTAATAGGGTTGGCCATACCTCTTTCCAGGGTTTACTTATAACTTGGGTTGACTTGGTCCGACTTCTGGTCGTCGGCCAGTCTTTAAGTTGTTATATTAGCTATCCGTAAGACCTCGTCAGGTTCTTTTTTGGATTGCTTTCGATAACTTCTTACATTATTCTGTGTTCATCTTTGCCGATTTGTAGAAAATGGTTGGCGTCTTTAGATCGTCCTTTGGGTGAATCGCGTTTTCACCTTTATCGGACGATTGTCTTTATCGTGGTCGCGCAGTGAATTTGTTTTTCACTTTCTGCCGACTTGTTGCTTTATAATCGGACGATGAATACTTCAGATTAATGCGTCTTGGAATCATGTAGAATATCTAAATAAAATTTATTCAAAGAAAAAATGCAAATATATACATGTGGGAATTCCCTTGTTCCTAGGTCTCGACATGGTGCCTCATTAAAAAACCTTTTCAGGAAAAAGAGCGCATCCATTTAGTGAGATCCTTTACCTTTCCTAACTGTAGTACCTTCTTAGGTTGCAGGCGTGCCATGATCGAGGAAGCTCCCGTCCATCAAGCTCGGACAGTCTGTAGTAGCCCTTCCCCAGTACTTCAATGACTCGGTAAGGTCCTTTCCAGTTTGCTGCCAGCTTTCCTTCTCCGGGTCGAGTTGTTCCAATATCATTTCTGATTAGGATGAGATCATTCTCTGTGAAACTTCTCAGTACTACCTTTTGATTATATCTGGAGGCCATTTGTCGCTTTAGGGCTTCTTCCTTGATCCGAGCTCTTTCTTGGATTTCGGGTAACAAGTCGAGCTCTTCTCTCTGAAGTTGGGAGTTTGCTTGTTCATTGTAGTGGACTACTTGGGGAGATCCTTCTTCGATTTCTATTGGAATCATTGCCTTCACTCCGTATGCTAGTCAGAATGGTGATTCGTTTGTAGTAGAATGGGGTGTTGTTCGGTATGCCCATAGGACTTGTGTTAGTTCCTCGGCCCAAGCTCCCTTTGCTTCTTGTAGCCTCCACTTTAATCCGGCCAATATGACTTTGTTGGCCGCTTCGGCTTGTCCATTGGCTTGGGGATGTTCGACAGAGGTGAACTGGTGTTTTATGTTCAAGTCGGCCACCAGTTTTCTGAAGCCTGCCTCTGTAAATTGGGTACCGTTGTCCGTGGTGATGGAGTATGGTACCCCGAATCTCGTAATAATGTTCCTATATAGGAATTTTTGGCTTCTTTGAGCGGTGGCGTTGGCCAGGGGTTCTGCCTCGATCCATTTTGTGAAATAGTCTACTCCTACTATGAGGAATTTTACTTGTCCCGATCCCTGTGGGAAGGGTCCGAGTAGGTCGAGTCCCCATTTCGCAAATGGTCAGGGTGAGGTCACGCTGATGAGCTTTTCTGGTGGGGCAATGTGAAAGTTGGCATGCTTCTGGCATGGTGGACATGTCCTTACAAATTCTGTAGCCTCCTTTTGTAGAGTTGGCCAATAGAATCCTGCCCGGAGTACCTTTTTGGTGAGAGCTTGTGCTCCGAGATAATTTCCACAAATGCCACTGTGTACTTCCTCCAAGACTTCCTTTGTATTGGAAGTTGGTATGCATTTTAGTAAAGGTGTTGATATCCCTCTTTTGTACAGCGTGTTGTTTATGATAGTGTAGTACTGTGCCTCCCTTTTCAGCCTTTTTGCCTCCTTTTCATCTGTAGGGAGTTCTTCTGTTTTGAGGTAGTTTATTATGGGGGTCATCCATCCTTGATCCCGACCTATTATGGCTAGGATTCTTTCTTCTTCCGCTATTGACGGGTTATGTAATACCTCTTGGATGAGGCTTCTGTTGTTGCCCCCTGGTTTGGTGCTGGCTAATTTTGAAAGGGCATCAGCTCGGGCATTTTGCTCATGAGGTATGTGGTGGATCCTATATTCCCCGAGTTGTCCGAGCTGTTCTTTGGTTTTATCCAAATATTTTTTCATGGTCGGATCTTTGGCTTAGTAGTTTCCTGTTATTTGTGAGGTGATGACTTGTGAGTCACTGTAGATGTTGAGCTTCCGGGCTCCAACCTCTCTAGCCAGCTTTAGACCAGCTAATAGTGCTTCGTATTCTGCCTGGTTGTTTGAGGCCGGGAATCCGAATTTAAGGGAGAGCTCAAGTTGAGTTCCTTGGTTGCTCTCAACTATCACACCCGCACCACTTCCTGTTTAATTCGAGGATCCGTCTACGTATATGTTCCATTCTATGGGGATTTCCGGGATGTCTGTAAATTCTGCAATGAAGTCGGCCAGGTGTTGCGATTTGATCGCTGTACGTGCCTCGTATTGGAGATCGAATTCGGACAACTCGATTGCCCATTGCAGGATTCTTTCTGCTAGATCTATTTTCTGCAATATTCCTTTTATGGGTTGGTTGGTTCGAACTTTAATGGTATGCGCTTGGAAATACGGGGGAAGCCGCCGGGATGTGAGGATCAAAGCGTAGGCAAACTTTTCTATTTTCTGGTAGTTCAGCTCGGATCCCTGTAGTGCTTTGCTAATGAAGTAGACGAGTTTTTGCCCATGTTCGTCTTCTCTGACTAGTGCTGAGGCTATTGCCCGGCTCCCTACTGCGAGATATAATATGAGCGGTTCTTCTTCTCGTGGCCGAGATAGGATAGTGGTCGTCCTAAGAACTCCTTGAAGTCTAGGAAGGCTTGCTCACATTCTATTGTCCATTCAAACTGTTTTCCCTTTCTTAAAGTAGCATAGAAGGGAAGAGATCTTATCGCAGCTCCTGCTAAGAATCGGGATAGAGCGACCAACCTTCCGTTGAGTTGTACTTCTTTGATACAGGTTGGGCTCTTCATGTTGAGTATGGCTCGACACTTGTCTGGATTTGCTTCAATCCCCCTTTGTGTGAGCATGAAGCCCAAGAATTTGCCGGCTTCTACTGCGAAGGTGCATTTTGCGGGATTGAGCCGCATGTTGTGTTTCCTGATAGTAGAAAACACTTGAGTCAGGTCGGATAACAATGTATCTTCGCTTTGTGTCTTTATCAACATATCGTCTACATAAACTTCCATGATTTTTCCGATGTGATCTGCGAAAACTTTATTCATTAGCCTTTAATAAGTAGCTCTTGCGTTCTTGAGACCAAAAGGCATCACGATGTAACAGTAGTTTGCTTTCGGTGTTAGGAACGAGGTTTTTTCTTGATCTAGTGGATACATGGGGATTTGGTTGTACCCTGAATATGCGTCCATGAATGAGAGATACTTATATCCTGATGAGGCATCCACTAGAGCGTCGATGCTTGGGAGTGGATAGGGGTCTTTTGGGCAGGCTTTGTTGAGGTCGGTGTAGTCGGTGCACATTCGCCACTTCCGATTTGACTTTTTCACTAAGACGACGTTTGCTAGCCATAGTGGATATTTGACTTCCGTTATGAACCCGGCCTCAAGTAGCGCTTGTACTTGTTCTTCTACAGCCTGAGTTCGTTTTGATCCAAGTTTTCTTCGTCTTTGTTGTACCGGCTGGGATCTCGGATAGACTGCCAATTTGTGGCTCATTAGTTTGGGATCAATACCTGGCATGTCGGCAGCTTTCCATGCGAAGAGATCAACATTATCTTGTAGGAACCGTATTAGCGATTCCTTCATGTCTCCTTTCAGGATCGTGCCAATACTAGTTGTTTTATCCGAGGTGTCTCCGATCTGGATTCTTTCTATTTCTCCTTCGGGTTGTGGTCGGAATTCTTCTCGCCTCTGAACTCCACCGAGCTCGATTGTGTGAAACTCTCCTCCTTCACCTCGGAGGTTTAGGCTTTCGTTGTAACAGCGACGTGCCATTTTTTGATCTGCCTTTATCATAGCTATCCCTTCCGCAGTTGGGAATTTCATACATAGATGTGGGGTTGAAACTATTGCTCCGAGTTGATTTAACGTTGTCCGACCTATTAAGGCATTGTAGGCTGAGCTTACGTCGACCACGATGTAATCTATCTTAAGTGTTCGGGACTGGTTCCCCTTTTCGAAGGTTGTATGCAGCGATACGTATCCCAGCGGTTGAACTGGGGTATCTCCTAGTCCAAACAGGCTGTTTGGGTATGCTCTTAGCTCTTTTTCATCTAGACCGAGTTTGTCGAAGGCAGTTTTGAATAAGATGTCTGCAGAGCTTCCCTGGTCAATTAATGTACGGTGAAGGTTGGCGTTTGCCAGTATGATCGTAATGACCATGGGGTCGTCGTGTCCCGAGATGATTTCGGATGCGTCTTCCTTGGTAAACGTGATTGCTGGGATGTCCGGGACTTCCTTTTTTCCTTCGACGTGGTATACTTCTTTGAGGTGTCGCTTTCGGGCTGATTTGGAAATTCCTCCTCCGGCAAATCTGCCGTGTATTACGTGAACATGTCTTTCCGGTGTGCGAGGTGATCGTCCAGATTGTCCAACATCCTCATCCCTTCTTCTTTTTCTTGGTTCGTCATCCCGATTGGCCAAAAATCGATCTAGTTTTCCTTCTCTTACTAGTTTTTCTATGACGTTTTTCAAGTCGAAGCATTCGTTGGTGGAATGCCCTCGAAGTCGGTGATACTCACAGTATTCATTCCGATTTCCTCCTCCTCTTTTGCCTTTAAGTGGCCGAGTTGGAGGGATTTTCTCTGTATGGCAGACTTCTTTGTAAACATCTACCAAGGATACCCTAAGAGGAGTATAGTTATGATATTTTTTGATTTTTTCTCCGGAGCGATCTTCCTTTTTCTTGGATTCTTTATCTCGGTAGGTAGAGCCGAACCTTGAGGTTTCGACAAGTCGAGAGTTTTCCTCCATGTTGATGTATTTTTGTGCCCGTTCTTGTACTTCGTCTAAGGATGTAGGATATCTCTTTGATATAGATTGGCTAAATGGCCCTTCTCGTAGGCCATTTATAAGGCCCATAATGGCAGCCTCTGTTGGTTGACTTTGTATGTCCATGCATGTTTTGTTGAATCTTTTCATGTAGTTGCGAAGGCTCTCCCGATCTCCTTGTTTGATCCCTAGGAGGCTAGGCGCATGTTTGGCTTTGTCCTTTTGTATGGAGAATCGGGACAGGAACTTCTTGGTCAGGTCGTCGAAACTCGAGATGGATTTCGGAGGTAGGTTATCGAACCATTTGATGGCTGTCTTGGTTAGAGTTGTTGGAAAGGCTTTGCAGCGGACTGCATCTGAGGCATCTGTGAGGTATATTCTACTTCTGAAGTTGCTGAGATGATGGTTGGGGTCCGAGGTGCAGTCATATAGAGTCATATCCGGAAGCTTGAAATCTTTTGGAATTTTGGTCTTCATAATTTCTCTGGTGAATGGGTCTTGATCTTTCTGAGAGCTATCTTCTGCGGATGATAGAGTAGCTTTAGTTTTAAGATCGGCTTCAAGTTTTACAAGCTTATCTTCTAGTTCTCTGCGCCGCCTTATCTCCCGGTGTAGATCTTCTTCCTTTTCACGTTGATGTTGGGCTTCTTTCTCGAGTTGCTCCAATCGATTTTGAAGTGCTTCTATTATTCCTGGATTTGATGAATTTTTGTCTCCATTGGTTTCTGGAGTATCTTTGAGTATTATGTCCGCGTTTTTATGCGGCGTTCTGTCTTCCAAACCTGAATCGTGGTCGTTGTCATGGTCATCCGCCATGTTAATGGGATGACTTCCAGGTTCCCCGGCAACGACGACAATGTTCCGAGGGTTACCTGAAACTATAGGTCGATCTTGGATGAGATCGTCTGTGTTGATCGGAACCGACGTGTTTGGCAGGCGGATATCAGCCGGAGCTGGTGTGTCCGACTTGTTGGACTTGGCGGTGGTGCTGATCCTTCGTCTTCGGAGGGTGGGGGGTACCTGCAAGAGACTCCGATGCTTAAGTTAGCAAGGGTATTAAGCAGGTATTAAGTAGAATCAGAGTATGAATTATACCTGGGTGCTCCAGTGTATTTATATTTGTGAGATGTGGCCTTCTGTGGATAAGATAAGTTAGTTATCTTATCTTATCTTTATCTTTAAGTGAGGTCATCTTTATCTTTAAGGGAACCGCCCTTCTTTCTGTAGGCATGGGCCGCCTTAGGATTTGGGACGTGTTCCTCTATTTGGGCCCTTTGTTTGGGCTTTTCTATGACTTGTCCGAGCTCTTTGAGAAGAGGTCGGGTTGTCCTGACCTGAAGAGGTCGGTCACTTTGTCTGTAGAACATCCCGGGTCGGACAGCTCGACCCAGGGTATGAACAGTAATCGATTATGGATTTTCGAAAATTAATAATAAATAATAAACATAAAATAAAGATAAAGTTACTCATGTAATCCAATGATGGGGATTTCAGATAGGCGTATGGAGATCCTGTGCTCCTCCTGAATCTCTGCTTTCCTACTGCTTTTATCCAATTTTATCACTCCCTTCTATGGCAAGCTGTATGTAGGGCATCACCGTTGTCAATGGCTACAACCCATCCTCTCAGTGAAAAAGGTCCAAATTCTCTGTCACAGCACGGCTAATCATCTGTCGGTTCTCAATCAGGTTGGAATAGAATCCCTTGATTCTTTTGCGTCTGTCACTAACGCCCAGCCTTCAGGAGTTTGAAGATCGTCACAGTCATTCAATCCCGGAATCCTACTCGAAATACCACAGACAAGGTTAGACTTTCCGGATTCCCATGAATGCCGCCATCAATTCTAGCTTATACCACGAAGATTCTGATTAAGGAATCCAAGAGATATGCGCCCGGTCTAAGGTAGAACGGAAGTGGTTGTCAATCACACGTGTTCATAGGTGAGAATGATGATGAGTGTCACGGATCATCACATTCATCAAGTTGAAGTGCAACGAATATCTTAGAATAGGAATAATTCGAATTGGATAGAAAATAATAGTAGTTGCATTGAAACTTGAGGTACAGCAGAGCTCCACACCCATAATCTATGGTGTGTAGAAACTCCACCGTTGAAAATATATAAGTGAAAGGTTTAGGAATGACCGAATGGCCAGCCCCCCAAAACGTGATCAATAGTCTCCTAAGATGAAGAATAAAACAAAACTGAGACCAAAGATGTCTAATACAATAGTAAATTATCCTATTTATACTAGACTAGCTACTAGGGTTTACAGGAGTAAGTAATTGATGCATAAATCCACTTCCGGGGCCCACTTGGTGTGTGTTTGGGCTGAGCTTGATCTATCCACGAGCTGAGGCTTCTTTTGGATTTGAACGCCAAGTTGTAACGTGTTTTGGGCGTTCAACTCCGGGTCGTGACGTGTTTCTGGCGTTTTACTCCAGACAGCAACATGGAACTGGCGTTGAGCGCCAGTTTACATCGTCAAATCTTGAATAAAGTATGGACTATTATATATTTCTGGAAAGCTCTGGATGTCTACTTTCCAACACCGTTAAGAGTGCGCTATTTGGAGTTCTGTAGCTCCAAAAAACCCATTTCGAGTGCAGGGAGGTCAGATTCCAACTATATGAATCAAAAGGAGTTTGGAAAGACAAACAAATCCTCCAAAGAATTTAAGTAAACATAGGGAGTTAGGATTAAACGAGAATGCATTTCAACAAGAGGTATAATTGAGAAATAATCAAATTACTTTTTAGAAAGATATCTCAAATAAGGATTTCAAGGCACACTATGAAAGAACAAGTTACAAGTCATCAGTAAAATTTTCGAGACATATAAAAGAATATCCTCGAGAATTAATTCCTAACGTCCGCAAGCAGCGCGATAAGCGTTACCTATTACTTATCAATTCCAATTCGCCCATAATAACATATTAACTTACTCGTTCACATAGCCATCAACATTAAGTTGGCCAGACTTAACATCAACAGATATGCAACGACAAGCTAACAGTGTTAATTAATAGGCAGTAATGTGCATAAAATTCTAATTCTTGTTACTTGGACAAGACCTACAACATGACAGACACTCAAAGAATGCAATGAAGCATAGTTAGTCCATTCCCAAGGCTCTAATCAGGATGAACTGCTCTGATACCATAATGTAACACCCTCACTACCAGAAGGTCATGCTTCCGGCTGCGCTACTCTGATAGCAAGAAGTATTACGACTACTTTATATACTTAATATTAAAATAAAAGCCTGTGACTCAACACCGTATCGCTATTTTCTCTGAAAACCGAAAATAAATACTTTATCTTAAGAAAAATACAAGCAGGCATAGATTCATATACAAGACTCCTTACATAATATCTTATAATATAATATACATATAAAACATACAACTCCTATCCCTCTTACAAACTTGTAATAACAAAGACGAGAGAAGAAAATAATCTAATTAATACAACAACATATAAGCCAAACGCAGTATAACGCTTCATAATGCTTCATCCGGTTCAAAGTTAAAGCAATTAGGCAAACCAAAACAATTTCAAACCCAAGCAAAGCATACAAATGCATATGATGCATGCCAGTTCTATGGCTGATGAGGCTCATCTGTCCGTTATACAGCCAACCCGACAAGTCTGAATTGTCCTTAGACTGTCTCCCGACATGCATCCCCAAGAGTCTATGCATAGCTTTTTTTCTCAAATAATCAATATTGCTCAATGGGAGTAACATTCCCGGGAATTTATATAGTGCCCGGTCACACTTACGTCGTAGGGTCAACAGAGTATCGAGTTTTCAAATTGGTGCACGTGGTGGCAAGCCATGACACTTAATCCAGGAAACCTCGTATCTCAGATATTTCAAATTCATAAGCCATATAAATAATTCATTCATCATTCATGAATATCTAAGCCATTCTCAATATCATCATCATTCGTCAATCCATATCCCATTTCCAAATTCATTCAAAAATCATATTTCAAATTAATCCTCATCATCCTTCTTTCCGTTAATCAACAATCTCAATCCAAAACATAATTCTTTCTTTTCTAAAAAAATCAATCTTAAATAAATAATGTTTAAGAACTAAATATTTTTAAACGATTACTTCAAAAAAAATTTATAATTTTATAAAATTTCGGCAGCATCTCCTCTAAAACTCAGATTCTGCCACCCTTTTCGGGTCCCAACCAAACCAAACCAAACATCTGTTAATCAGTCAAATCACTTCCAATAACCACTATCACAACGACAGCACTCAACCCAAGGAAATTACAAAATCCATAATTCAATCAACCAATCCTATAAATCACAATTTAAACCAACTTCAACCAACATCATCAATCAATAGTTAAGAATTCTCGGTCTTCTCAAACAGTTTCAAACCAAACCATCCCTCAAACACTTTTCGAATCATTTCCAAAATAGTAAATCATTCTTAATAAATAACCCATTTTCAAAGATCAAGTCTTTTCCAAATTTATTTTAAAATCAAATTCCGATATCAAATCGGGTTTAATATCAAATCAAATTTCAATATTAAATCTTTTCTAAAATCAAACTGCTTACAAACATAACCTAAAAGGCAATAATAAATCTTCTCTAATAATTCAAGAAAAATCACTTTAACAATATCAATGAACTAATCCAAATATCCAACTTTCTCAATCGATCAGTTTATCAATCAAACTAATAATCTCATTCAACCAAAACAATTCAATTCAATTCATAAGACCTACGAAATCACAAAAATGTATTTTACGCGTTAATATCGATTTATAACAATCCTGTAATGTAAAATAATTTAAGGAAAACCCCTACCTCGAGGAATCAAGCCCGCATCGATTTTAACGCGATAAGCCCCTTTTTCCCACGGATCGCAACAGTAGCGGCTCCATCCACAACTTCGCTTACTTTTGCAATATCAGCAATAGCTTTAATTGTAACAAGCAACCTTGATAACTCAATCCTAAATCATTAATATCACGAAATCTTTAATAATATATAATGGAATATTAACGGCGAGGGTTTGAAATAAAATATACTTATGAGAATAGCAAAACGGAGCAGCTGCAATCCCGAACTGATCCGGCAGAAGCTCTGATAGCGGCCAGAAAATCCGGTGGCTTAGCAGTAACCTTAATATCGACGCACAAACACTGGAACTCAACCCTACGTAACCAACATCTCAGAATCTCTAACATGCTATAACTGAATACTGATTTCAAAGGTCTTAGAGATGATAACGCTTACCAAGACAGAGGATCCAGCGGCAGTCTCCAGCGGCGGTCTCCGACGGCAGAGGCAAGGCACGGCAAAACCCAACTCTTCCTCTTACCCCACGATTCAGATGGCGGCATGGGTAGCCACAGTGGCGGCGACCTTTAGCCGTGACGGGAAATGGCAAAACAGTGTCGTTGTTCCCCTCCTCTAGCTCTTCCCTCTTTAATATTGCGCGTTCCTTTCTTTCTCGGCATCAATGGCGATAAAGGCGAGCTTGGTGATGACGACGGCAACACGCCACGGTGGAGGTTGGTGATGAGGACAACGGCGGCGCTGGCTTTGTGGTGAACTGACGCGGTCTCCCTCACTCCTCACGGTTCTCTCTCTTGCCTTAGATCTGACTTGCGACAGCGGCTTCAAGGCAGGTCGGTGGCAATGCGTAGCACGATGACGGCATCTTCTTCCTTATCTCCCTCGTGTGGTGGTTCGGCGACAGCTCCGTGGGATGGCGACGATGAACGGATATTACGCGGTGACTTCCTTCGCGGCACTCTCCTTCTCTTTCAGATCTCCTCACTCCTCTGTCAGCAGCAGCGGTGATGGTGCCAGTGACACCCACCGCGCTGCCTCCCTCTTCTTCCTCCCCTTTCCTTCTTTCCTTTCTTCATTCTTCTGTTTTTTTCTTTCTTTCTTTCTTCCCTAATTTCCCTGCCCCCACTTTGTTCTTCACTTTCTTTTGTTTCTTTTTTTTTTCAACCGTGTCTGTGATAAGGAAAATGTTAGTGCCGGCTAGGGCCGGGTACAAAAGAATTAGGGTTTTGTGTTTAATTTAATCAAATTAGGATATAGAATATTAATTTAAAATCTAATTTGATCTTTGGTGCACGAAATTATGATTCATTCTTTTCACAACTCAAACAGTCCCCGGTAATGGCTCCAAAAACTTGGTGCTCAATACCATGGTCTAAACATAATTTCACAACTTCGAACAACTAACCAGCAAGTGCACTGGGTCGTCCAAGTAATAAACCTTACGCGAGTAAGGGTCGATCCCACGGAGATTGTTGGTATAAAGCAAGCTATGTTCACCTTGTAAATCTCAGTCAGGCAGATTCAAATGGTTATGGATGATTTATAAACAAAACATAAAATAAGGATAGAGATACTTATGTAATTCATTGGTGAGAATTTCAGATAAGCGTATGGAGATGCTTTGTCCCTTCTGTCTCTCTGCTTTCCTACTGTCTTCATCCAATCCTTCTTACTCCTTTCCATGGCAAGCTGTATGTTGGGCATCACCGTTGTCAGTGGCTACAGTCCCGTCTTCTCAATGAAAATGTTCAACGCGCTCTGTCACAGCATGGCTAATCATCTATCGGTTCTCAATCAGGTTGGAATAGAATCAATTAATTCTTTTGCGTCTGTCACTAACGCCTAGCCTTCAAGAGTTTAAAGCTCGTCACAGTCATTCAATCATTGAATCCTACTCAGAATACCACAGACAAGGTTTAGACCTTCCGGATTCTCTTGAATGCTGCCATCAATTCTAGCTTATACCACGAAGATTCTGATTAAGGAATCTAAGAGATAAACATTCAAGCCTTGTTTGCTTGTAGAACGGAAGTGGTTGTCAGGCACGCGTTCATGAGTGAGAATGATGATGAGCGTCACATAATCATCACATTCATCATGTTCTTGGGTGCGAATGAATATCTTAGAACAAGAATAAGCTGAATTGAATAGAAGAACAATAGTAATTGCATTAATACTCGAGGTACAGCAGAGCTCCATGTCTTAATCTATGGTGTGTAGAAACTCCACCATTGAAAATACATAAGAACAAGGTTCAGGCATGGCCGAATGGCCAGCCTCCCAAAACGTGATCAAAAGATTCAAATATCTAAAGATCTGATCTAAGAACTAGATGTCCAAAGATGAAAATACAATAGTGAAAGGTCCTATTTGTAGAGAACTAGTAGCCTAGGGTTTACAAAAATGAGTAAATGACATAAAAATCTACTTCCGAGCCCACTTGGTGTGTGCTTGGGCTGAGCGTTGAAGCTTTCATGTGTAGAGACTTTTCTTGGAGTTAAACGCCAGCTTTTGTGCCAGTTTGGGCGTTTAACTCCCATTCTTGTGCCAGTTCCGGCGTTTAACGCCGGGGCAGTTTTAAGCTGATTTGGAATGCCGGTTTGGGCCATCAAATCTCGGGAAAAGTATAGACTATTATACATTGCTGGAAAGCCCAGGTGTCTACTTTCCAACGCAATTGAGAGGGCGCCAATTGGGCTTCTGTAGCTCCAGAAAATTTACTTCGAGCGCAGGGAGGTCAGAATCCAACAGCATCTGCAGCCCTTTTTAACCTCTGAATCAGATTTTTGCTCAGGTCCCTCAATTTTAGCCAGAAAATACCTGAAATCACAGAAAAACACACAAACTCATAGTAAAGTCCAGAAAAGTGAATTTAAACTAAAAACTAATAAAAATATAATAAAAACTAACTAAAACTTACTAAAAACATACTAAAAATAATGCCAAAAAGCGTATAAATTATCCGCTCATCACAACACCAAACTTAAATTGTTGCTTGTCCCCAAGCAACTAAAAATCAAATAAGATAAAAATAAGAGAATATGTAATGAATTCCAAAAACATCTATGAAGATTAGTATTAATTAGATGAGCGGGGCTTTTAGCTTTTTGCCTCTGAATAGTTTTGGCATCTCACTCTTTCCTTTGAAATTCAGAATGATTGGCTTCTATGGGAACTCAGAATCCAGATAGTGTTATTGATTCTCCTAGTTAAGTATGATGATTCTTGAACATAGCTACTTTATGAGTCTTGGCCGTGGCCCAAAGCACTCTGTCTTCCAGTATTACCACCGGATACATATATGCCACAGACACATAATTGGGTGAACCTTTTCAGATTGTGACTCAGCTTTGCTAGAGTCCCCAATTAGAGGTGTCCAGGGTTCTTAAGCACACTCTTTTTTCCTTGGATCACAACTCTATTTTTTTCTTTTTCTTTTTCTCTATTTTTTTCGTTTTTCTCTCTTTTTTTTTGTATTCACTACTTTTTCTTGTTTCAAGAATCATTTTTATGATTTTTCAGATCCTCAATAACATGTCTCCTTTTTCATCATTCTTTCAAGAGCCAACATTCAGGAACAACAAATTCAAAAGACATATGCACTGTTCAAGCATACATTCAGAAAACAAAAGTATTGCCACCACATCAAGATAATTAATTTGTTATAAAATTCGAAATTCATACAATTCTTCTCTTTTTCAATTAAGAACATTTTTCATTTAAGAAAGGTGATAGATTCATAGGACATTCATAACTTTAAGGCATAGACACTAAGACACTAATGATCATAAGACACAAATATAGATAAACATAAGTATGAAAATTTGAAAAACAAGAAAATAAAGAACAAGGAAATTAAAGAACGGGTCCACCTTAGTGATGGCGGCTTGTTCTTCCTCTTGAAGATCTTATGGAGTGCTTGAGCTCCTCAATGTCTCTTCCTTGCCTCTGTTGCTCCTCTCTCATGATTCTTTGATCTTCTCTAATTTCATGGAGGAGGATGGAATGTTCTTGGTGCTCCACCCTTAGTTGTCCCATGTTGGAACTCAATTCTCCTAGGGAGGTGTTGATTTGCTCCCAATAGTTTTGTGGAGGAAAGTGCATCCCTTGAGGTATCTCAGGGATTTCATGATGAGTGGGATCTCTTGTTTGCTCCATCCTTTTCTTAGTGATGGGCTTGTCCTCATCAATGAGGATGTCTCCCTCTATGTCAATTCCAACTGAATAACAGAGGTGACAAATGAGATGAGGAAAGGCTAACCTTGCCAAGGTAGAGGACTTGTCCGCCACCTTATAAAGTTCTTGGGCTATAACCTCATGAACTTCTACTTCCTCTCCAATCATGATGTTATGAATCATGATGGCCCGGTCTATAGTAACTTCGGACCGGTTGCTAGTGGGAATGATTGAGCGTTGGATAAACTCCAACCATCCCCTAACCACGGGCTTGAGGTCATGCCTTCTCAGTTGAACCGGTGATGGAGCACAGAAGTTGGTGAATTAAAAATTATTAAAATGGTTACGTTGTAAGTATAGTTCTTAACTCACCAAAAATCTGCCTATCAATTTAAAATGTGTCACAGAAAATTTAAATTAAAAATTACTGGGAGTATGAATCCCAAGTCGTCTCCCAACGAGTTGCAGAAAGTGTGCTATTTTATTAACCAGAGGTTTTCAAAGAAGTGAATTGAGTAACAGGAAAATTAAAGTTAATAAAATTGAATAATGTAAATAAAAAGCCTTGACTAGGAGTTGATCAGTTAGAATCTCTAATGTTGTTGGAATTCTCTCAGAGTAATTGATAATTAAAGATTTGTTTGTTTAATTATCCTTTACTAAGTAAGGGAAAGTCAAACAAATTGGAATGCCATGTCTGTTCACAAGTTGCAATTCAATTAATAAAAATGAGTTGGTATTAGTGACTAGAGAGCAATCCAATAATTATCCCAATTACAAATTCTCTTTCAATCCTTCCAACTCAAGAGTTCCTTTCAATCAACTCCCCATCAAGTGAGGAGAACTACTCGCTCATTGTAAATAACAAATCCATAACATATGAAAAGGAATTAAAAGAAGACATGATTATTGGAATGTAAAATGGATTAAAATGAAAGGAATAATTCTCGTATTAAATAATCATAAAAATATTCACATGATAAAATTGAACAAAGCAAACAACATGGAAGAATAAAACCAAGTTAAGAGAACGAACTAGAATGACGAAGTCTTGATAAGGAAGTAACTCTTCTCAATGTTCCAATACTCGGATCAAAATTGAAAATTAAAATTCTAAAACCTAGAGAGAAAAACCTAGAGGAGGAGTAAGACTAGATCTAAAAACTCTCCACTGTGTGGAATGAATGTTGTGTTTGTTTCTGCATATTCTCTGGCTCTAGTCTGCTGTTCCGGGCCGAAAACTGGGTCGAAATAGGGTCCAAAATTGCCCCCAACGAATTCTGCAAATTATGCAGATCGCACATGTCATGCGATCGCGTCACCTATGCGGATGCGTCACTCGCGCTTTTCCATGCCACGCGTTCGCGTCGTCCACGCTACCGCGTCACTTGAGCTTTTCCAATCCATGCGGCCACGTGATCCATGCGGCCGCGTCACTGCGATTTGCTCTCCTTCGTGCAGTCGCGTGAGCCATGCGACTGCGTCACTTCTCGCTGGTTATCTCCTCAAATTCTTGTGTTCCTTCCATTTTTCGCTAGCTTCCTTTCCAATCTCTAACTCATTCATGCCCTGTAAAGTCTGAAACACTCAACAAACAGATCACGGCATCGAATGGGATAAAGGAGAATTAAAAGTACATAATTAAAGCCTTTAGAAAGCAGTTTTCGAACATGTAATGAATTCAGGAAGAAAATCTAAATGCATGCTATTTTGATGAACAAGTGGGTAAGGATTATGATAAAACCACACAATTAAACACAATATAAACCATAAAATAGTGGTTTATCAACCTCCCCACACTTAAACATTAGCATGCCCTCATGCTTAATTAAAGGAGATAAAATGAATAAGTATGAACATGTAGAAACCCATGCAATGCAATCCTATATATATAAACAAATGTAACTATATGATTCTTGCCCACTTGATCAAAAGTAAATAAGCTCTTCAAAACAATTACAAATCAAATTCCACTAATTCTATCATTTTACAGTGACACAGATAAAAATGCAAGAAGATAGCTCATGAAAGCAGGGAATATGAAAATTCAAGCATTGAACCCTCACTGATAATGTATGTAGCTCTAATCTCTAGTGTATAGGGTAATCGCTCTATCCTTCTCTAGTCATGCTTTCTAACTTTTGTTTTTCTCCTAATCAATCAACAACAGTTAATATACCAATGCAAACATCATGAGGTCTTTTCAAGGTTGTAATGGGGCCAAGGTGAGGTTATGGATATACATTTGGTTAAGTGAGCTGATAAATTGAATCTTTAATTAACCCAAGCTTCAACCCAACCTATATATTTTAATGTAATCTTAAAGTTCATACCTAGCTACCCAGAATTCCCTTTTCCAATCCATACTCATGTGTCAACTTATATTTTGGTTCTATCATATGTGCATTGATCTTTGAATTCTGAATTCAACATTGGGGTAATTTTGTCCCCTTATTTATTCATTTATTTATTTAGTATTTTTTTTCTTTTTAAGATTAAAATAAATATATCTTATCAATGCACATGGATTTTCGGTTCTTGTAGTTTCACATGAGTAGGTATCCAAATTCCTATTAAATGACACATTTCTTTAACAACCTTTGTTCCCACAATTTCCCATACTTAACTAGCACACACAATTTTATCTTAAGCTAACCAAAGATTCAATTTGGGATATACAATTATTTTTTAGCTTAAGGTTATTAATGTGGTAGAATATAGAATAAATGGGATTTAAAGGCTCAAAGTGGTTAACAAAGGTAATTGAAAAGGGTAGGCTTAATTTGGATAAGTGAGTTTAAATAAATAATGGCCTCAATCATGTGCAAGCATGCAAATATAATAAATATTGGACATATAAGATAAAACAAAATATAGATTACAATCATAGAGAAGTAAACACACAAGAATAAAATAATTATGGTTAAATAATGTAACCATACATAAAGGCTCAAATCTTTCATAGGTTGTGTGTTCTTTAGCTCAAACATCATGTTCCAAATACAACTCAAGCAAATTTATCATAAAAAATTTTTGAAAAATTATTGAAATTTTTGTTCCAAAGATAGAGTCTTAGAAGAAACTTATTGTCTTTTCAATCAAGTAGAACATGCATGGAACTATCCTAACCTATGCAATTTATTCTAAACTATAAAAGAAAATCTAACTAAAATATCCTAATTAT
Source organism: Arachis stenosperma (assembly GCF_014773155.1). Lineage (NCBI taxonomy): Eukaryota > Viridiplantae > Streptophyta > Magnoliopsida > Fabales > Fabaceae > Arachis > Arachis stenosperma. The sequence continues at coordinate 100,792,205 of NC_080380.1, read as the reverse complement.
TGGTGCTAGAGAAGAGAAATTACCTCTGGAAGTCAGGTACTGACCGACCTCCCCACACTTAAGGCTTTGCACCGTCCTCGGTGCCATCTGTCAGGAACAGGGGTGGGCTGGTAGCAGTATCTCCACAATCGAGACCGTCATGGCTCCCTGTGCTAGTGAAAGAAGTGGATTCCGGGGTGTCGGAGTCTTTGCAATCTCCTCTAAGTAGCTCCCTGAGGTGTTTGAATCGTCGGTTGTTACGCCGCTCTCTCAATTTAGCTTTGTGTTCTTGCCGATCCAACCGTTTGATTATCTGCTGGAGCAAATCATCAGTTGTAGGTGCTTGTGGTGTTGAAGAAGGATCATCTGCAATTGGAGCAGTAGGGAGGCTTGTAGTGGCTGCTTGAAGTCTGAGGTATTTCCCATTAGGGACATATTGATCATTCCGTGGAAGCACGGCTTTGGTGTTCCCAGCTCTGTGGGTGACTCTGGCTGCTGAGACAAGATCTGAGACCAAGGCGGGAAAAGGTAAACTGCCCGCAATTTGTACATGTCCCATAGCATTCCGGATATGGCTTGAGAAATTCAAAGGTTGGTCTGTAAGGATGCACCATAGTAGAACAGCCATGTCCGCGGTGAAGGAGGACTCGTGAGTGCTCGGAAAGACGTAATGGGACATGATCTGTGCCCATACACGAGCCTCCAAGGTAAGAGCTGAAGCCAAGATTCCCTTAGGGCGGGTACGGTGGTATCCGTAGATCCAACGGCTGCCAGGTAGTGCGATAACTCCGAGAACGGAGTCCTAGTCAAATTGGTACCTCTGGCGCTTAAGTGTGGCTTCTTGGAAGGCGTCCATTCCTTCTGGAATAGGGGGAAGACTCAGAGCTTGCTGAATAGCTTCTTCCGTAATGGGGACTTGCTTCTGCCGGACATAAACAGACTGTAGGGTTGGCATGTAGAAGTTGGAGTAGAACTCAACTACCCAAAAAAGATTGACCTGCCTTGGCTGTCTCCGTAGGAAATCCCATTGTCTTCGTTCAATTTGTGGCTCAACAAAGGAAGCAATATTGGACGGGAGGATAAGAAGGTATGCATTGTTATAGTTCCTTTCTGCTAGGATAGGGAACATCTGCTCACAGTAGCGATTGGGAAATCGCGCAGTGTCCTTTGCTGGAAAGGCTTTCTCCTTTTCATCAACCTTTATTATCCTCTTAACTCTTTTTGTTGAGGGCTTGACTGCGGTTGAAGGGAGCTGTGCCACTAATGCTCTTTTAGTTCCTCTTCTTGCTGGGGGTTTAGGATTTGCTTTCTCCTTTCCTTTCTTGGTAACCATCCTGAAAAAGGGAGGAGAAAGTAAATTAAATTCAAATAGATATACAACAAGGAAGAGAACGGAAGATTGGTGATGGATGTACAAAAGAATGTAAATGACATTAACACATGCTCTCGAGTACATGTGAAAAGCCGTCAATGAAAAGTAGGAAGTGCATTGAAACATAAGTGGATGCAAGGTGTTTATTGGCATGCCGGAAAAGGGCATGAGTAGCATGGACCAAGCATCAGTTGTAACAAGCCAAAATTATTTGTATTGACAATTAAATTCAAGTAAAACAATAGCAAAGAGAATTTGTGAAAAGCAAGCATTGAATGGTAGAGTAAAGTAATGTAGAAAAGTGCATAATGCTATATGGGCTTTTTCACAAACACATGGCATGCATGGTAGATAAGATATAAAAAGTATGAAAGTGAACATGCAAGCAATCCCTTAAAAAATTAAGAATAATAATTGTCAAACAATTTGTAACAATTCACAAGCATATAATGAGGAATAATGACTCAAATAAATTTCTATCACCATGTAAAAAGGAAAAAAAGAAAAAAGAAAATAAGAATAATGAAAAGAAGAATAAAAGAAAAAAAATAACTTATAAAATAATAAGAATGATAGAAAAGTGAAGAGGGAAGAAGAAAATAGAACCTTAGGAATGGAGGTGAGAGAGAGAAAGTGAAAGGTGAGATAGGAAGAAGAAGGGAAAAGGAAGAAATAAGGAGGGAAAAGAAAAATTAGGATTTGGAGGAGAGAAAGATAAGATATGTGGCAATTTTAGGGTGAACTGTGCGGCGCATGCGACGCGGCCGCGTGGGGCACGCGTTAGCGTGGATGCACGTTAAGTATGGGCACGCGATCGCGTCAGTCACGCGGTCGCGTGACCCATGTTATGCTTCTGGCATGAGTGCAGCCTCGCGCCAGCACAACTCTCTGTTCAAATTAATTTATTTGCCAAAATTGGGGTGACGCGATCGCGTGGGGCATGCGATCGCGTGAGTGTGCTACAGAAGATGGAGGACGCGGTCGCGTGTGGCACACGGTCGCGTGATAAGGATTGTGCTTTCAGCACCAATCTAGCACCACTCTCGCACAATATTTCATTGTGCACTCTTTTACGTCGAAAACCCAGGGCACGCGGCCGCGTGGGGCACGCGGTCGCGTGGGAGGCCGTACTTCCCATTCGACGCGGACGCGTCAGCGACGCAGTCGCGTGGGTCGATATGTGCCATTAGCACGCCTCCAGCCACGCTCTAGCGTGACTCTCTGTTCACTTTTATTTTTCCTTTCTCTCCAAGCGATGCGGACGCGTCGCTGATGCGATCGCGTCACGTAGCGAAATTTTTTTTTTATGAAACATGTAAATGAAAATGCACGAAAGTACTAATAAAGAGAACAGTTATTGAATAGGAAAAACTAAAAATAAGGAAAAGAACGATCATACCATGGTGGGTTGTCTCCCACCTAGCACTTTGCTTTAACATCCTTAAGTTGGACGCTCCACTAGCTCAGTCTTCTGCTATGTGGGGATCTTCCAAGAGAAAGATCTCAAACTCCTTGTTTCTCTGCCTCTTCTCGCCATGGTATAGCTTCAGGCGTTGGCCATTAACTTTATTGAGTTCAGAGCTTGAAGGATGGCTTAGGTGATAAACTCCGTATGGTTCTGCCTTCTCTACTCTATATGGACCTTCCCATCTTGATCTCAACTTACCTGGCATGAGCCTTAGTCGAGATTTGTAAAGGAGGACTAAATCTCCAGGTTGGAACTCTTTCTTCTTGATGTTTTGATCATGTACAGCCTTCATCTTCTCCTTGTATATTCTTGGGTTCTCATAGGCTTCTAGGCGAAGGCTCTCCAATTCTTGCAGTTGCAACTTCCTTTCAGCTCCGGCTTTATCAATTCCCATGTTGCACTCCTTAACTGCCAAAAGGCTCTGTATTCTACTTCAACTGGGAGATGACAAGCTTTTCCATAAACCAAGCGGAAATGACTCATCCCAATGGGTGTCTTATATGTTGTTCTATATGCCCAAAGTGCATCTTGTAGCCTAGTGCTCCAGTCTTTTCTATGAGGCTTTACTATCTTTTGTAAGATACGCTTGATTTCTCTGTTTGACACCTCGGCTTGCCCATTAGTTTGGGGATGGTAAGCTGTTACGACTTTATGGATTATCCCATGCTTTTTCATTAATCCTGTTAGTCTCCTGTTACAGAAATGGGTGCCTTGATCGCTCACGATTGCTCGTGGTGATCCAAAGCGACATATAATATGGTTTCTCACAAAGGAAACAACAGTGTTAGCATCATCAGTACGGGTAGGAATTGCTTCTACCCATTTGGAAACATAATCCACAGCTAACAATATATAAAAATAACCATTAGAATTTGGAAATGGACCCATGAAGTCAATGCTCCAAACATCAAAAATTTCACAGAAAAGCATAATTTGTTGAGGCATCTCATCCCTCCTGGATATATTACCAAATTTCTGGCATGGGAGACAGGATTTACAAAATTCGGCAGCATCCCTAAAAAGAGTAGGCCACCAGAATCCACAGTCTAAGATCTTTCTAGCTGTTCTTTGAGGACCAAAATGTTCTCCACTCTCAGATGAGTGACAGGCCTCTAAGATAGACTGGAATTCTGATTGAGGCACATAGCGTCTAATTACTTGGTCAGCGCCACATCTCCATAAATATGGGTCATCCCATATATAATATTTGGATTCACTTTTCAGCTTGTCTCTTTGATGCTTAGAAAAATTTGGAGGAAATGTGCGGCTAACCAAATAATTAGCAACATGTGCATACCAAGGGGCTACCGTAGATACTGCTTGTAGGTTATCAAAAGGAAAATTGTCATCTATAGGAGTAGAATCATCCTTAATATGCTCAAGGTGACTCAAATGGTCTGCCACTAAATTTTGATTACCACTTCTATCCTTTATTTCTAAATCAAATTCTTGTAACAGCAGTATCCAACGTATAAGTCTTGGTTTGGACTCCTTTTTAGCTAATAGATACTTTAAAGCTGCGTGGTCCGAATACACTACTATCTAGTACCAAGTAGATAAGCTCGGAATTTATCCAGAGTAAAAACAATAGCAAGAAACTCTTTCTCAGTAGTAGTATAATTGGACTGGGCAGTGTCTAAAGTCTTAGACGCATACGCAATAACAAAAGGATCCTTACCTTCATGCTGAGCCAGCGCTGCTTCTACAGCATGGTTGGAAGCATCGCACATGATTTCAAACGGATGGCTCCAGTCTGGTCCTCTCACAATTGGAGCTTGAGTCAGAGCAGTCTTCAGCTTATCAAACGCTTGTTTACAATCATCACTAAACTCGAACTCAATATCCTTCTGTAGTAATCTGGATGAGGGAAGTGCTACCTTACTAAAGTCCTTGATAAATCTCCTGTAAAATCCTGCATGGCCAAGGAACGAACGGACTTCCCTCACAGAAGAGGGGTAAGGTAAACTAGAAATAACATTCACCTTTGCTGGGTCTACAGAAATACCATTATTAGATACCACATGTCCTAATACAATCCCTTGTTTTACCATAAAGTGATGATGTGCATAAACTTGATATGCTACGATTTAGGAAATTGCACGATCGGCAAAATTCCTTCCGGCAAGTGCACCGGTTATCGTCAAGTAAAAACTCACAATAGAGTGAGGTCGAATCCCACAAGGATTGGTTGAGTGAGCAATTCGGATTAGAAGTATGTTCTAGTTGAGCGGAATCAAGATTTAGATGAGAATTGCGGAATGTAAAATTGCATGAATTAAAGAGCGAGAAGCGAAATTGCTGAAATTAAAAGGGATGGGGGTGATTGCATGAATTTAATTGCAGAATGTAAAGAGAAAGTGGTAGATCAGAAATGGGGAGTTCATTGGGTGTTAGGAGATATTGAGATCTCCGAATCAAAACAACTTTTATCCCTTCCTCAACCAATGCATTCATTGAATTTTGCTTGGCAATCTTATATGATTGGATCCCAATCCCTTGGCTCACCAATTCTCTCTAAAAACAAACAAATTCCCAATCCCTTGGTTTAAATGTTCATAAGAAGAGATGATGCTCGATCACTGATTATACCACACAGTTTCATAAACCACAATTTGGTAGGATTACATGTCACAATATCCATCCAAACCCCAATCCAATTCACTGTGAGAAAGCTTCTCTAGCATGAATCCTCCATTCCTTTCCCAAGGTTCCGAAGGATTCCAATTATGAGTAGTTTCTTTCCCAAGACAACTACCCAATGAAATTAGATCGAGAAGCTTTCTAACAAAATTCAAGAGAAAAGATTGAAGAAGAAGATAAAACTATTATTGATTCATTGAATTACAATAGAGCTCCCTAACCCAATGAAAGGGGTTTAGTGAGTCATAGCTCTGAATTCAATTACAAAATATGAAAAGTAGCCAAATGATCAAAAAGTTCCCCCGTATATAAAAAGTCCCCCTCAGGGGCTGGATTCCCCTTCAATCCCCTCCTCAAATGCAGAAACTAAGGCCTTTAAATAGGCTCCCTAAATTACAAAATGAAAATGAAATTAAAAGCAAATTACAATTAAATGAAAATAAACTATTCTAGATGATTCTTGTGGCCTTGATTTGGTGTTGTTGATGGGCCTTGCTTGCTTGAAGGGTAGAGTGACATAATTGATCCAAAAAGGATAATGATCCATTAAACTACACTCAAACGTTGCACCCCCCCTTTCTTGAGTCGTCACTTTGTTCTCTTGTCAACGTTGCCAATTTGATGCCAAATATAGACTATTATACCTCGTTGGAAAGCTATGGATGTCAGCTTTCTAACGCAACTGGAAGCACCTCAATTGGATCTCTATAGCTCAAGTTATGCTTGATTGAAGGTGACAAGGTTGCTGGTTGGTTTGACAGCGTTTAAGCCAACGTTTAAGTCACTTAAACGTGCTCGAAAATGCCAATTTTGGGAGCTCAGTTGCATTGTCCACCCCATACTTATATACATCGTTGGAAAGCTCTGGATGTCTACTTTCCAATGCAACTGGAAGCGCATCATTTGGAGTTCTACAACTCGAGTTATACTCCATGGAAGGTGAAAAGGTCAGCTGGCCTGATTGCATGTTGGTACTATGCTCTTCTATGCACATTACGGGGCTGTTTTCTCCCTCAATTTTTAGTATCCACCATGCATGCAATATATGCTTGGAAAGCTCTAGATGTCTTCTTTCCAATGCATTTTGAATCACCTCATTTGGAGTTTTGTAGCTCAAGTTATTTATGTTTGAAGAAGGCATGGTCAAGCTGTTCCATATAACACGTTTAAGCTCCAGTTTAAGCTTAAACGCTGGCACTCCCTGGAGGCACAAGCTCGAGCACGTTTAAGCTTCAGTTTAAGGTTAAACTGAAGCTTAAACGTGGAAATGGAAGAAGGCAACCCTGGAGTGTGGAATTGTCGAACACGTTTAAGCTCCAGTTTAAGGTTAAACTGGAGCTTAAACGTGGAATGGCTCCCTGATGCGTTTCATTTCTGGCGTTTAACTTCCAGTTTAAGGTTAAACTGGAGGTTAAACGCCACTTTCAGCTTTCATGATTTTGGCGTTTAATGCTCCAGTTTAAGCTTAAACTGGAGCTTAAACTGGAGCTTAAACTCCACATGTGATATTCAAGCTTCTTTTATTGATTTTGTTGCTTCCTTGCCTAGCCTCTTCTTCCCTGAAATCATCCAAACAACTGCATCAAAGTCTTGCTAAAATTCATGAGAATTCTTCCATTCATAGCATTCAAGGAATATAACTAAAAACTCATGGAATTTGCATCAAAATCTTCATGTTTGAATGATTTAAGACAAGCATGACTATTTGGCCCAAATGATTACTTAAGGCTCAAGAAAATGCATAAAACAACTAAAAATAAAAGAAAAAGGCTAGTGAAACTAGCCTAAGATGCCTTGGCATCACAACACCAAACTTAATCCTTGCTTGTCCCCAAGCAAGTTCTGAATTATTGAGAAGAAAGAATGAAACAGAAAGTAAATTCATTAGCCATATCAGTAAGTAATTGACATTGATTAATGGGGTGTTCATGCAGAAAGTTGTTGCAGCATCACTTTATTGTTTCTTAGGTAAGAATGTCACTTTTTATGTTTCCACTAAAACACTGCTATGGCCTCTTGTTATTCACATATCCTTGGCAAGTTTCTTTTCTTTGTTTTTCTTTTTCTTTGAGCTTATTTGCTCCTTGTTGCTCAGTGTCATGTGTTGCACAAGCTTTTGACATTTTTCTTTCCTTATCAGTGCTCACACATATCCACCACAGGCACTTTAGTTTACATTTCTTCACAAGATATTGGTGCCCAGCACCTCTTTGTGTAACTAAATGTTTTGTAGCTAGGTTGCTCTTGATAATGGACTTTTGGTTGATAATCCCGGTTTAGTTAACCCAAGTTACCAAGTGTTGAAATACTCCACAGAACCTATTCATCCAAGCAGATCCTAGTACATAAACACCACAGGCATATGTCTCAGAAGTTCAAACCATTGGTGTCTAGCTTTATTTTCTTAATTCTTTTGCTTTTTGGTTACCTTTCTCATTGGCTTTTTTTTTTCTTTCTTTCCCTTGGCCAAGGACATTTATTTACCAAGATCCATAGACAGCATCCTAATTTCCACTAAAAGTGACAATTCTAACTTTATTTCTTAGTGAGCTGACTATTCAATCAAACATGCATACCACCACTTAATCTTATTTGATTTCTTACCAAATGGAATTGAGTTACTTTTGTTCAAACATTTCTTTTATTTTTGGAAACAGAACAAGCATGGCAAGCATTTGTTTAAGAAGGTGAAGTTCATCCAGACACTTAGACTATCACTTATTTGGAAATTAAACAAACAGACAAACAAAAACTGCAATGACTCAAACTTAAAGCAGGGGTGCATGCAAACTTCCAATATCAGCAATTCAAAGTACAAGCAATTAAGTGACAATACAACCTTTTAGCATCTTCTTTGATGTTCATCATCCTTCCTAGCCTTGGTGTTCTCTTTGATGATGATGTATATTCCTTCCATGAGATTGATTGTCTTCCTGCAAAGCTATTAGAAGTTGCTTGTTCCTCAAGCACTTTGAGAATTGGTTAGCATGCATGTATGTTTGTAGGCCTCTGAACTTAGATTGGTGTGTGAACACCAAACTTAGTTCCTTGCCATATGCAGCAATTTGGATCATATGCAGAAAACCTCATGTGCTTTTATTAAGAAAATAACTATGAACTAGAAAAAGAAACTATGAACTAGAAATTAAACTATTGTTTAAGTAGTTTCCCTGATTGGTTGGAGCTAGTGACTAGTCATGCTGAGGTAGAAATGTGCTTTTAATGAAGTTTTTGGTGGAACACCAAACTTAGAATCTCACCTTCACCCTTGAATTGTTTTGGTGTGCAACACCAAACTTAGCTCCTTGCAATACAGATAAATCTACTTAACTCTTTTATTGAAATAACTAGAAAAGAAAAACTACCTTTGGTTGGGTTGCCTCCCAACAAGCGCTCGTTTACTGTCATTCGCTTGACATGTTGTTCCTGACTTTCTTCCTCTTCCTCCAGTTTGTTAAGAGGAATGACTTCAAGTGGATAAAGGAGCTAGTTAGTGCCCCTTGTTGTGAATGCCTCTTTCCAGCAAGCTTTCCCTTGTGATTGGCTTGAGTGAACTTGCTTGTTGGCTCAGGAGTTGGATTGTTCTTCGACCTTCTCTTCTTCATGGATATGGTCCTTTGTTTCTCGGTCACAATCCTCATTTTAGTGCTTGTTTCTACTGCCTTCACATCCTTGATCTCAGAACTTGGTTGTTGTTGGACAGTTGGAGTATCCTGTTCATCAAAAGCTTCCTGAATTTGTGGTTCAATGAACCCTTCCTCTTTGCAACTCTCTGTTTCATTGGAGTGTTATCTCCCTTGATTGACTTTCTCCCTTTCTTGTTCTTCTGATTCCTCCCTTGGGTTTGCCATGGTATCACTAGAAGAATTGTGGGTAGGGATTTGCTTTGATAGATATCCAATTTGTGCTTCTAGCTTTTGAATGGCAGCACCTTGATTTTGTAAGTTGGATATCACTTCTTCTTTAAAGCCTTTCAAATCGGCCACATCTCTGCCCATAGTTGTAAGCATTCCTTCTATCCTGGTTAACTGATCATGAAGTGATTGGTTCGGATTGGGTTGATGAGGTTGATTATCTTGGCTGTGATATGGTGGCTGGGAGTATGTGTTTTGTGTGGGCTGATAGAGTCTTTGGTTGGAGTGTTGGTAGTGGTATGACTCTTGTGTGTAGTGGAATGAGTCTTGTGGATAGTGAAATGAATTGTATGAATTTGAGAAGGAATTTTGTGCTGAGAAATGCTCAAGTGATGAAGAATTTGGATATGTAAAACTAGGAGGTGAGGTTGGATAATTCAGAGGTGATGGCTCTTGATGAATGGGGTGTGAATAAGTGAAATCTCTTTGGTTTTGATCTTCCCAGCCACAACTTGAGTAGTGATCAAATTCACCAAAACATGGACCATTTTGTGGCTCTGAGAAGTACCCCGTTTCCTGTTCCTGATACTCCCACCCACCATGAGCATAATAACATGAATCATTCTGTGGTGGTGGAGAGTTTCTCATGAATTTTGATTGACCAAAAGATGATGGATACTCCTTTCTTTTTTGCAATGTGTTCAGTCTCAAACAATACTCATCCAAAGATAGTGAAAATTCCATAGTGAGGCAATATCACAAACAGCTAGTGGTTAATATGCTAACAAGTGAATAAGTAAAGAAAACAAATTAAAATTTGCAGAAATTAGCAGTAATAAACTGAAACAAAAACTATTAACAAAAGAAAAGAAAAATTGCTCAATCTAGTTAACTTCCAATTGGAGAATTGTCAATCGAAAACCAATCCCCGGCAACGGCGCCATAAACTTGATGTGCATAAACATGATATGCTACGATTTAGGAAATTGCACGATCGACAAAATTCCTTCCGGCAAGTGCACCGGTTATCGTCAAGTAAAAACTCACAATAGAGTGAGGTCGAATCCCACAAGGATTGGTTGAGTGAGCAATTCGGATTAGAAGTATGTTCTAGTTGAGCGGAATCAAGATTTAGATGAGAATTGCGGAATGTAAAATTGCATGAATTAAAGAGCGAGAAGCGAAATTGCTGAAATTAAAAGGGATGGGGGTGATTGCATGAATTTAATTGCAGAATGTAAAGAGAAAGTGGTAGATCAGAAATGGGGAGTTCATTGGGTGTTAGGAGATATTGAGATCTCCGAATCAAAACAACTTTTATCCCTTCCTCAACCAATGCATTCATTGAATTTTGCTTGGCAATCTTATATGATTGGATCCCAATCCCTTGGCTCACTAATTCTCTCTAAAAACAAACAAATTCCCAATCCCTTGGTTTAAATGTTCATAAGAAGAGATGATGCTCGATCACTGATTATACCACACAGTTTCATGAACCACAATTTGGTAGGATTACATGTCACAATATCCATCCAAACCCCAATCCAATTCACTGTGAGAAAGCTTCTCTAGCATGAATCCTCCATTCCTTTCCCAAGGTTCCGAAGGATTCCAATTATGAGTAGTTTCTTTCCCAAGACAACTACCCAATGGAATTAGATCGAGAAGCTTTCTAACAAAATTCAAGAGAGAAGATTGAAGAAGAAGATAAAACTATTATTGATTCATTGAATTACAATAGAGCTCCCTAACCCAATGAAAGGGGTTTAGTGAGTCATAGCTCTGAATTCAATTACAAAATATGAAAAGTAGCCAAATGATCAAAAAGTTCCCCCGTATATAAAAAGTCCCCCTCAGGGGCTGGATTCCCCTTCAATCCCCTCCTCAAATGCAGAAACTAAGGCCTTTAAATAGGCTCCCTAAATTACAAAATGAAAATGAAATTAAAAGCAAATTACAATCAAATGAAAATAAACTATTCTAGATGATTCTTGTGGCCTTGATTTGGTGTTGTTGATGGGCCTTGCTTGCTTGAAGGGTAGAGTGACATAATTGATCCAAAAAGGATAATGATCCATTAAACTACACTCAAACGTTGCACCCCCCCTTTCTTGAGTCGTCACTTTGTTCTCTTGTCAACCTTGCCAATTTGATGCCAAATATAGACTATTATACTTCGTTGGAAAGCTATGGATGTCAGCTTTCTAACGCAACTGGAAGCACCTCAATTGGATCTCTATAGCTCAAGTTATGCTTGATTGAAGGTGACAAGGTTGCTGGTTGGTTTGACAGCGTTTAAGCCAACGTTTAAGTCACTTAAACGTGCTCGAAAATGCCAATTTTGGGAGCTCAGTTGCATTGTCCACCCCATACTTCTATACATCGTTGGAAAGCTCTGGATGTCTACTTTCCAATGCAACTGGAAGCGCATCATTTGGAGTTCTACAACTCGAGTTATACTCCATGGAAGGTGAAAAGGTCAGCTGGCCTGATTGCATGTTGGTACTATGCTCTTCTATGCACATTACGGGGCTGTTTTTTCCCTCAATTTTTAGTATCCACCATGCATGCCATATATTCTTGGAAAGCTCTAGATGTCTTCTTTCCAATGCATTTTGAATCACCTCATTTGGAGTTTTGTAGCTCAAGTTATTTATGTTTGAAGAAGGCATGGTCAAGCTGTTCCATATAACACGTTTAAGCTCCAGTTTAAGCTTAAACTGGAGCTTAAACGCTGGCACTCCCTGGAGGCACAAGCTCGAGCACGTTTAAGCTTCAGTTTAAGGTTAAACTGAAGCTTAAACGTGGAAATGGAAGAAGGCAACCCTGGAGTGTGGAATTGTCGAACACGTTTAAGCTCCAGTTTAAGGTTAAACTGGAGCTTAAACGTGGAATGGCTCCCTGATGCATTTCATTTCTGGCATTTAACTTCCAGTTTAAGGTTAAACTGGAGGTTAAACGCCACTTTCAGCTTTCATGATTTTGGCGTTTAATGCTCCAGTTTAAGCTTAAACTGGAGCTTAAACTGGAGCTTAAACTCCACATGTGATATTCAAGCTTCTTTTATTGATTTTGTTGCTTCCTTGCCTAGCCTCTTCTTCCCTGAAATCATCCAAACAACTGCATCAAAGTCTTGCTAAAATTCATGAGAATTCTTCCATTCATAGCATTCAAGGAATATAACTAAAAACTCATGGAATTTGCATCAAAATCTTCATGTTTGAATGATTTAAGACAAGCATGACTATTTGGCCCAAATGATTACTTAAGGCTCAAGAAAATGCATAAAACAACTAAAAATAAAAGAAAAAGGCTAGTGAAACTAGCCTAAGATGCCTTGGCATCAAGTGACATTTTTCAAAATTTAATACAAGGTTTGTATTAACACATCTATCTAATACTCTAGATAATCCATCTAAGAAAAAGCTAAAAGAATCACCATAAACGCTAAAATCGTCCATAAAAACTTCCATACAATCCCCAATAAGGTCAGAGAAAAGACTCATCATGCACCTTTGGAAGGTAGCTGGTGCATTGCACAAGCCAAAGGGCATTCTCTTATAAGCATACGTTCCGAAAGGACATGTAAAAGTGGTCTTTTCCTGATCCTCAGGGGCTATATGAATCTGGAAATAACCTGTGTACCATCTAAAAAGCAATAATGTGAGTTACCTGACAGGCGATCCAGCATTTGATCAATGAATGGAAGTGGGTAGTGATTCTTACGGGTAGCTTGGTTGAGATGCCTGTAATCAATGCAGACTCTCCAAGCATTCTGAACTTTAGTTGCTATGAGCTCTCCATGCTCATTCTTCACTGTAGTGACTCCAGACTTCTTGGGCACCACTTGTACTGGGCTTAGCCATTCACTGTCTGAAATGGGATATATGATACCTGCTTCCAATAGTCTGGTCACTTCCTTTTTGACGACTTCCAAGATGGTGGGATTCAATCTTCTTTGGGGTTGACAGACAGGTCTTGCTTCCTCTTCTAAAAATATTCAGTGCTCACATACTTGAGGGTTGATTCCTACTATGTCTGCCAAACTCCACCCAATTGCCCTCTTATGCTTCCTCAGCACATCAAGTAACTGCTCTTCTTGTTGAGGAGTAAGTTCTCTTGCAATAATAACTGGAAACTTCTGCTCATCTCCAAGATAAGCATATTTGAGATGTGGAGGGAGGGGTTTCAATTCTAACTTCTGTTCATGGGCAGGCTCTGGAGTATCTGGAGCTTGTGAAAATGTTGAAGTGCCCACATTGTCAGTTAAGAGGGTCTCCACACTTGGACCTTGTCCAGTGTGCCTCTCTTCTAACTCTTCCTTGTGAACTTCAGCTACACTTTCATCCATGACATCACATTGGAAGATAGAGCGATCTTCTGGAGGGTTATTAATGACTCCATTCATATTAAAGATCACAATGCGGCCATCTATTTCAAAGGAGTATGTTCCTGAAAAAGCATCCAATTTGAATTTTGACGTCTTCAGGAATGGTCTTCCAAGTAGGATTGATGATGGCTTATCTGAATCATTATGGGGCATCTCCAAAATATAAAAATCAGTGGGAAATGTAAGCCCCTTAATATTCACCAGAACATCTTCAGCAACTCCAGTCACTGTAATAATGCTTTTATCTGCTAACACAAAACGAGCTGCCGACTTTTTTAAGGGAGGGAGCCTCAAAATATCATATATAGACAAAGGCATTATACTGACACATGCTCCTAAATCACACATGCAATCATAAATTACTACACCACCAATAGTATAGCTAACTATACAAGGACCTGGATCACTACATTTTTCGGGTAGTCCTCCCATTAAAGCAGATATAGAACTACCTAAAGGAATAGTTTCTAATTCATTAATTTTGTCTTTATGGATACATAAATCTTTTAGAAACTTTGCATATTTAGGTACTTGCTGAATAACATCAAAAAGAGGAACAGTTACCTCGACTTTTTTGAATATTTCTACCATTTTAGGATCGGGTTCCAGCTGCTTCCTGGGCTTCCTTGCAAGTTGTGGAAATGGAATAGGAGTAGTGTTGTCTGTAGTGTCTGCGCCTTTTGGTGCTTCCTCTTGTGGTTGAGCTATTTCTTCTTCAGCTATGTCCTGTATGCCCTCTTCTTCTTCATCATCTTCTATTTCTACCACCTCTTCAGCTGAGGCGTGTTCTGGTGAGCTTGGCTCCTCCTGGTTCCTCTCCTGCAGTGTGGTTTTGGACCTCAGGGTGATGGCATTAATGCCTCCCTTTGGATTGGGTAATGGTTGAGAGGGGATTCCAGTAGAACTTGAAGGTTGGTTACTGGAATTTTGTGAAGCTCTGATCTGTGAGACAAGAGCTTGCAAAGTAGAGGTCAGACCATTCAAACTGGCATTAATACTATTCATGATATTATTTTCCATGGTCTGCTGTCTTCGCTCAAAAGATTGTAGTAACTCTTTATTATGAGATGAAGAAGAATGATTAAATTGATAGGTCTGCTGTTGATTATTCTGTGGTCCTTGGTTTTGCCTCAGGTGAGGTGCTCTGTAAGGTTGATTCTGCTGCCTATTGTTGTTATTATTCCACCTCTGATTTCCCTGATTATCTCTGCCTCCTCTGTTATTGTTGTCCCTCCAATTCTGGTTATAATTGTCCTACCATCCATGGTTATTGTTTCCACCTTGATTGTACCCTTGGTTGGGGCGGTCATAGAAATTATGAGTGGATGCTACCATGTTGTCTTCTTGTTGGAGCTGCGGACATTCATCAATGTAGTGGCTATAATTTGCATAAATTCCACAAACTCTCTAGGGGACTAGCTGTTGGTTTTGCTGTGGTGGAGGAGGTTGAGCTTGCTGAGCTTGTTGTTGATTCAAATGCATCTGCTTCAGCAAGTTGGTCATCTCACATATACTCTGAGCTAGAGCCGCAGTCTCTCTGTTAGAGGATACTTCTGCAACGGCTTTTGAACGGTTTTGCCTTTGCCTTTGGTTCCTAGTAGATTCAGCTAAATCACTGATCAATTGCCATGCGTCATTAGTGGTTTTGTACTTCTTCATAGACCTATTGCTAGCACTTTCCAATGTGGTCTTATCTTGGGGCCTCATACCCTGTGTGATGTAGCTGAGTAACACTATCTTATCAATCATGTGGTGGGGGCATGCTTCCAGAAGATTATTGAAGCGCTCCCAGTATTCAAAAAGAGATTCATTGTCATCCTGAACAATGGTGGAAATATCCTTCCTCAGTTTATCAGTAACTTCAGATGGAAAGAATTTCTCCAAAAACTCCTTTCTGAGTGTATCCCAGTTGGATACATTCGCTAGAGGTTGAGTGTAGTACCACTCTCTTGCTTTTCCCTCAAGAGAAAACGGGAAAGCTTTCAGCAAAATTGAAGTTTCATTAGTACCATCACGCCTGACAGTAGAACAGGCGGCCTGGAAATCTCTCAAGTGCTTGATGGGCTCTTGAGCAGGTAAGCCATGAAACTTGGGCATCAAATTTAGCAGTGCGGTCTTTATTTCAAAATCTGTAGCTACCGCTGGATGATGCGCTTGGAACGGTTGCATTGTAAAATCAGGAGCTCCTTCCTCCTGGATGGTAACTCTCCTAGCTGCCATGTTTTCTGCACGTAAAACAACCGGATTAGTAGGACGGGGGCTGGTTTCTTCCTCAACTGACATTTCAGATTCGTCCTCAGAGAGGACTAACTGACGCTTAACTCGCCTTATTCGTGAAATAGTCCTTTCAATTTCAGGATCGAATATTGGCAAATTAGGGTCAGGTAGAGAACGCGTCATTTGACGAAAGAAATACGCAGCTCATATTAAAAGCAACAAAATAAAATGCAAATAAATAAATTCTAATTAATAACTTTAGCACTCTATTGCAACTCCTCAGCAACGGCACCAAAAATTGATGGAGCACAGAAGTTGGTGAATTAAAAATTATTAAAATGGTTACGTTGTAAGTATAGTTCTTAACTCACCAAAAATCTGCCTATCAATTTAAAATGTGTCACAGAAAATTTAAATTAAAAATTACTGGGAGTATGAATCCCAGGTCATCTCCCAACGAGTTGCAGAAAGTGTGCTATTTTATTAACCAGAGGTTTTCAAAGAAGTGAATTGAGTAACAAGAAAATTAAAGTTAATAAAATTGAATAATGTAAATAAAAAGCCTTGACTAGGAGTTGATCAGTTAGAATCTCTAATGTTGTTGGAATTCTCTCAGAGTAATTGATAATTAAAGATTGGTTTGTTTAATTATCCTTTACTAAGTAAGGGAAAGTCAAACAAATTGGAATGCCATGTCTGTTCACAAGTTGCAATTCAATTAATAAAAATGAGTTGGTATTAGTGACTAGAGAGCAATCCAATAATTATCCCAATTACAAATTCTCTTTCAATCCTTCCAACTCAAGAGTTCCTTTCAATCAACTCCCCATCAAGTGAGGAGAACTACTCGCTCATTGTAAATAACAAATCCATAACATATGAAAAGGGATTAAAAGAAGACATGATTATTGGAATGTAAAATGGATTAAAATGAAAGGAATAATTCTCGTATTAAATAATCATAAAAATATTCAGATGACAAAATTGAACAAAGCAAAGAACATGGAAGAATAAAGCCAAGTTAAGAGAACGAACTAGAATGACGAAGTCTTGATGAGGAAGTAACTCTTCTCAATGTTCCAATACTAAGATCAAAATTGAAAATTAAAATTCTAAAACCTAGAGAGAAAAACCTAGAGGAGGAGTAAAACTAGATCTAAAAACTCTCTACTGTGTGGAATGAATGTTGTGTTTGTTTCTGCATATTCTCTGGCTCTAGTCTGCTGTTTTGGGCCAAAAACTGGGTCGAAATAGGGTCCAAAATTGCCCCCAACGAATTCTGCAGATTATGCAGATCGCACATGTCACGCGATTGCGTCACCCATGCGGACGCGTCACTCGCGCTTTTCCATGCCACTCGTTCGCGTCGTCCATGCTACCGCGTCGCTTGAGCTTTTCCAATCCGTGCGGCCGCGTGATCCATGCGGCCGGGTCACTGCGATTTGCTCTCCTTCGCGCGGTCGCGTGAGCCATGCGACCGCGTCACTTCTCGCTGGTTATCTCCTCAAATTCTTGTGTTCCTTCCATTTTTCGCTAGCTTCCTTTCCAATCTCTGACTCATTCATGCCCTGTAAAGTCTGAAACACTCAACACACAGATCACGGCATCGAATGGGATAAAGGAGAATTAAAAGTACATAATTAAAGCCTTTAGAAAGCAGTTTTCAAACATGTAATGAATTCAGGAAGGAAATCTAAATGCATGCTATTTTGATGAACAAGTGGGTAAGGATTATGATAAAACCACACAATTAAACACAATATAAACCATAAAATAGTGGATTATCAACCGGTTTCCCTCTTGAATCTCTCTTCCATTGAGCGCCCTCTTCACAAATGTCTATGAGGACTTGGTCCAACCTTTGATCAAAGTTGACCCTTCTAGTGTAAGGGTGTTCATCTCCTTGCATCATAGGCAAGTTGAATGCCAACCTTACATTTTCCGAACCAAAATCTAAGCATTTCCCCCGAACCATTGTAAGCCAATTCTTTGGGTTCGGGTTCACACTTTGATCATGGTTCTTGGTGATCCATGCATTGGCATAGAACTCTTGAACCATTAAGATTCCGACTTGTTGAATGGGGTTTGAAAGAACTTCCCAACCTCTTCTTCGGATCTCATGTCGGATCTCCGGATATTCACTCTTTTTGAGTTTGAAAGGGACCTCGGGGATCACCTTCTTCATGGCCACAACTTCATAGAAGTGGTCTTGATGCACCCTTGAGATGAATCTCTCCATCTCCCATGACTCGGAGGTGGAAACTTTTGCCTTCCCTTTCCTCTTTCTAGAGGTTTCTTCGGCCTTAGATGCCATAAATGGTTATGGAAAAACAAAAAGCAATGCTTTTACCACACCAAACTTAGAAGGTTTGCTCGTCCTCGAGCAAAAGAAGAAAGAAGAGAGTAGAAAAAGAAGAAATAGAGGAGATGGAGGTGGCTTTGTTTTTCGGCCAAGGGGGAGAAGTAGTGTTTAGGTTGTTTGAAAATGAAGGGGTGAAGATGGGTTTATATAGGAGTGGAGAGGGGGTGTATGGTTCGGCCATTATGGGTGGGTTTGGGAGGGAAAGTGGTTTGAATTTGAATGGTGAGGTAGGTAGGAATCCTGTGGGGTCCACAGATCCTGAGGTGTCAAGGAAAATTCATCCCTGCACCAAGTGGCGAGCAAAAATGCTCTTTATGCCAATTCTGGTGTTAAATGCCGGGCTGGTGCCCATTTCTGGCGTTTAACGCCAGCTTCTTGCCCTTTCCTAGCGTTTAACGCCAGTCTGATGCCCCTCTCTGGCGTTAAACGCCCAGAATGGTGCTAGACTGGGCGTTAAACGCCCATTTGCTGCCCTTACTGGCGTTTAAACGGCAGCATGGTTTTTCTCCAGAGTGTGCTATTTTTCTTTCTGTTTTTCATTCTGTTTTTGCTTTTTCAATTGATTTTGTGACTTCCCATGATCATCAACCTACAGAAAACATAAAATAACAAAGGAAAATAGATAAATATAACATTAGGTTGCCTCCCAACAAGCGCTTCTTTAATGTCAGTAGCTTAACAGTGGGCTCTCATGGAGCCTTACAGATACTCAGAGCAATGTTGGAACCTCCCAACACCAAGCTTAGAGTTTGAATGTGGGGGTTCAACACCAAACTTAGAAGTTGGTTGTGGCCTCCCAACACCAAACTTAGAGTTTGACTGTGGGGGCTCTGTTTGGCTCTGTTTTGAGAGAAGCTCTTCATGCTTCCTCTCCATGGTAACAGAGGGGTATCCTTGAGCCTTAAACACAAAGGATTCTTTATTCACTTGAATGATCAATTCTCCTCTGTCAACATCAATCACAGCCTTTGCTGTGGCTAGGAAGGGTCTGCCAAGGATGATGGATTCATCCATGCACTTCCCAGTCTCTAGGACTATGAAATCAGCAGGGATGTAATGGTCTTTAACTTTCACCAAAACATCCTCTACAAGTCCATAAGCTTGTTTTCTTGAATTATCTGCCATCTCTAGTGAGATTCTTGCAACTTGCACCTCAAAGATCCCTAGCTTCTCCATTACAGAGAAAGGCATAAGGTTTATGCTTGACCCTAGGTCACACAGAGCCTTCTCAAAGGTCATGGTGCCTATGGTACAAGGTATTGAGAACTTCCCAGGGTCCTGTCTCTTTTGAGGTAATCTCTGCCTAGACAAGTCATCCAGTTCTTTGGTGAGTAAAGGGGGTTCATCCTTCCAAGTCTCATTACCAAATAACTTGTCATTTAACTTCATAATTGCTCCAAGGTACTTGGTAACTTGCTCTTCAGTGACATCTTCATCCTCTTCAGAAGAAGAATACTCATCAGAGCTCATGAATGGCAGAAGTAAATTCAATGGAATCTCTATGGTCTCATTATGAGCCTCAGATTCCCATGGTTCCTCATTAGGGAACTCATTGGAGGCCAGTGGACGTCCATTGAGGTCTTCCTCAGTGGCGATCACTTCCTCTTCCTCCTCTCCAAGTTCGGCCATGTGGGTCATGTTAATGGCCTTGCATTCTCCTTTTGAATTCTCTTCTGTATTGCTTGGAAGAGTACTAGGAGGGAGTTCAGTAATTTTCTTGCTCAGCTGTCCCACTTGTGCCTCCAAGTTTCTAATGGAGGACCTTGTTTCAGTCATGAAACTTTGAGTGGTTTTGATTAGATCAGAGACCATGGTTGCTAAGTCAGAGTGGCTCTGCTTAGAATTCTCTGTCTGTTGCTGAGAAGATGATGGAAAAAGCTTGCCATTGCTAAACCTGTTTCTTCCACCATTATTGTTGTTGAAACCTTTTTTAGGTCTCTGTTGATCCTTCCATGAGAGATTTGGATTATTTCTCCATGAAGGATTATAGGTGTTTCCATAGGGTTCTCCTATGTAATTCATTTCTTCCATTGAAGGGTTCTCAGGATCATAAGCTTCTTCTTCAGATGAAGCATCCTTAGTACTGCCTGGTGCAGCTTGCATTCCAAACAGACTTTGAGAAATCATATTGACTTGCTGAGTCAATATTTTGTTCTGAGCCAATATGGCATTCAGAGTATTAATCTCAAGAACTCCTTTCTTCTGATTTGTCCCATTGTTCACAGGATTCCTTTCAGAAGTGTACATGAATTGGTTATTTGCAACCATTTCAATCAGTTCTTGAGCTTCTGCAGGCGTATTCTTCAAATGAAGAGATCCTCCAGTAGAGTTATCCAATGACATCTTGGATTGTTCAGACAGACCATCATAGAAAATACCTATGATGCTCCATTCAGAAAGCATGTCAGATGGACACTTTCTGATTAATTATTTGTATCTTTCGCAAGCTTCATAGAGGGACTCTCCTTCCTTCTGTCTGAAGGTTTGGACTTCCACTCTAAGCTTACTCAATTTTTGAGGTGGAAAGAACTTTGCCAAGAAGGCATTGACTAGCTTTTCCCAAGAGTTCAGGCTTTCTTTAGGTTGTGAGTCCAACCATATCCTAGCCCTGTCTCTTACAGCAAAAGGGAATAGCATAAGTCTATAGACCTCAGGGTCAACCCCATTAGTCTTGAAAGTGTCACAGATTTGCAAGAACTCAGCTAAAAACTAATGAGGATCTTCCAATGGAAGTCCATGGAGCTTGCAATTCTGTTGGATTAGAGAAACTAATTGAGGCTTAAGCTCAAAGTTGTTTGCTCCAATGGCAGGGATAGAGATGCTTCTCCCATAGAAGTCGGGAGTAGGTGCAGTAAAGTCACCCAGCACCTTCCTTGCATTGTTGACATTATTGTTGTTTTCGGCTGCCATGGGTTCTTCTTCTTTGAAGATTTCTGTTAGGTCCTCTACAGAGAGTTGTGCCTTAGCTTCTCTTAGCTTTCGCTTCAAGGTCCTTTCAGGTTCAGGGTCAGCCTCAACAAGAATGCTTTTGTCTGTGCTCCTGCTCATATGAAAGAGAAGAGAACAAGAAAATATGGAATCCTCTATGTCACAGTATAGAGATTCCTTGAGGTGTCAGAGGAAAAGAAAAATAGAAGGAAGAGGTAGAAGAATTCGAACTTATCAAGTAAGATAGAATTCGAATTGTGCATTGAGGAGGAGTGTTAGTCCATAAATAGAAGGATGTGAGAAGAGGGGAAGAAATTTTCAAAAATAAATTAAAAATATTTTAAAAACATTTTGAAAAAATACTAATTGATTTTCGAAAACTAAGAGTGAAAAAGAAATCAAGTGATTTTTGAAAAAGATTTTGAAATTATAAATCAAAAAGATATGATTGAAAACTATTTTGAAAAAGATGTGATTAAAAGATATGACTGAAAAGATATAGTTTTAAAAAGATATGATTGAGAAGATATGATTTGAAAAACAATTTAAAAAGATTTGATTTTGAAAATTAATGAATTGGCTATCAAGAAAAGATATGATTCAAACATTAAACCTTTCTCAACAGAAAAGGCAATATATTTGAAATGTTGAATCAAATCATTAATTGTTAGCAAGTATTTTTAAAAAAGAAAGAAATTGATTTTGAAAACATATGATTGAAAAGATATGATTTGAAAAAGATTTGATTTTGAAAAAAATTTGAAATCTCAAAAAAATTTGAGTTAAAAACAAAATCTTCCCTCTTGTGCCATCCTGGCATTAAACGCCCAGAATGGTATCCATTCTGGCGTTTAACGCCCAAAACACTACCCTTTTGGACGTTAAACGCCAGCTTTCCTTCCTCACTGGGCGTTTTGAACGCCCAGCTTTTTCTGTGTAATTCCTCTGCTGTACGTTCTGAATCTTCAATTCTCTGTATTATTGACTTGAGAAGACACAAATTAAAGAATTTTTGGATTTTTAATAATGAGGAATAATCAACATGCAACTAAAATCAAATAAACAATGCATGCAAGACACCAAACTTAAAAGTTTGTATACTATTGACACCAACAAAATGAGAATGCATATGAGAAACAACAAAACACACAAGACAAGAGAATTTAAAGATCAAAGCAAGAAATCATCAAGAACAACTTGAAGATCAAGTAAGACACATGAATAAATTCAAAAAATGCAAGAAGAAAGGAAACATGCAATTGACACCAAACTTAAAATGAGACACTAGACTCAACAAGCAACATAAAATATTTTTGGTTTTTATGATTTTGTAATTTTTTTTGGTTTTTTTCGAAAATTGAGTGAAAAAGAAAATAAGGATATCAAAATTCTTAATGAGAATTCCAGGAATCATGCAATGTTAGTCTAAAGCTTTAGTCTAAAGAAATTAGACATGGCTAGCCAAGCTTCAGCAGGACATTGCATTCAAGAGCTAAATCGATGAAAATCAATCAGCTTTGGTGATGATAAGAACATCACCTTGAAACACTAGAATTCATTCTTAAGAACTCTGAAAAAAAATACCTAAGCTAAGCAACAAGATGAACCGTCAGTTGTCCAAACTCAACAATCCCCGGCAACGGCGCCAAAAACTTGGTGCACGAAATTGTGATTCATTCTTTTCACAACTCAAACAGTCCCCGGTAATGGCTCCAAAAACTTGGTGCTCAATACCATGGTCTAAACATAATTTCACAACTTCGCACAACTAACCAGCAAGTGCACTGGGTCGTCCAAATAATAAACCTTAGGCGAGTAAGGGTCGATCCCACGGAGATTGTTGGAATGAAGCAAGCTATGGTCACCTTGTAAATCTCAGTCAGGCAGATTCAAATGGTTATGGATGATTTATGAACAAAACATAAAATAAGGATAGAGATACTTATGTAATTCATTGGTGAGAATTTCAGATAAGCATATGGAGATGCTTTGTCCCTTCTGTCTCTCTGCTTTCCTACTGTCTTCATCCAATCCTTCTTACTCCTTTCCATGGCAAGTTGTATGTTGGGCATTACCGTTGTCAGTGGCTACAGTCCCGTCCTCTCAGTGAAAATATTCAACGCGCTCTGTCACAGCACGGCTAATCATCTGTCGGTTCTCAATTAGGTTGGAATAGAATCCATTGATTCTTTTGCGTCTGTCACTAATGCCCAGCCTTCAGGAGTTTAAAGCTCGTCACAGTCATTCAATCATTGAATCTTACTCAGAATACCACAGACAAGGTTTAGACCTTCCGGATTCTCTTGAATGCCGCCATCAATTCTAACTTATACCACGAAAATTCTGATTAAGGAATCCAAGAGATAAACATTCAAGCCTTGTTTGCTTGTAGAACGGAAGTGGTTGTCAGGCACGCGTTCATGAGTGAGAATGATGATGAGCGTCACATAATCATCACATTCATCATGTTCTTGGGTGCGAATGAATATCTTAGAACAAGAATAAGCTGAATTTAATAGAAGAACAATAGTAATTGCATTAATACTCGAGGTACAGCAGAGCACCACACCTTAATCTATGGTGTGTAGAAACTCCACCGTTGAAAATACATAAGAACAAGGTTCAGGCATAGCTGAATGGCCAGCCTCCTAAAACGTGATGAAAAGATTCAAAGATCTAAAGATCTGATCTAAGAACTAGATGTCCAAAGATGAAAATACAATAGTGAAAGGTCCTATTTGTAGAGAACTAGTAGCCTAGAGTTTACAGAAATGAGTAAATGACATAAAAATCCACTTACGGGCCCACTTGGTGTGTGCTTGGGCTGAGCATTGAAGCTTTCATGTGTAGAGACTTTTCTTGGAGTTAAACGCCAGCTTTTGTGCCAGTTTGGGCGTTTAACTCCCATTCTTGTGCCAGTTCCGACGTTTAACACCGGGCAGTTTTGAGCTGATTTGGAACGCCGGTTTGGGCCATCAAATCTCAGGAAAAGTATGGACTATTTATATATTACTGGAAAGCCCAGAATGTCTACTTTCGAACGCAATTGAGTGCGCGCCAATTGAGCTTCTGTAACTCCAGAAAATCCACTTCGAGTGCAGGGAGGTCAGAATCCAACAGCATCTGCAGTCCTTTTCAGCCTCTGAATCAAATTTTTGCTCAGGTCCCTCAATTTCAGCCAGAAAATACCTGAAATCACAGAAAAACACACAAACTCATAGTAAAGTCCAGAAAAGTGAATTTTAACTAAAAACTAATAAAAATATAATAAAAACTAACTAAAACATACTAAACACATACTAAAAACAATCCCAAAAAGCGTATAAATTATCCGCTCATCAATCTTTAAATAAAATTATTTTAAAAATATTATGTGGTATAAAAATACTAATTAATTTTCAATAAATTACTCTAATTGAAAATTCATGATAATATAATTAATTTCTCTTTATCTTTAACTTAAAGTATTAAATGATATAAATTAAATTATCTAAAATCAAATCATATAAAATTTTATTATTTCATAACTACCAATTTTATAATTTAAATATAGAAAATAATTCAATAATTATAAAATTAGACAAAATTCTAATTTAAATAGCCAAACCTCATTATTTTCGAATTTTCAAAACTTTAAATCATAAATAGGAAAATAATCCATAGGTATAGAGTTTGGATAAAAAATCTTAATTTATTTCAAGTCCAATTAATTGCCTTTAATTATTTTCAATAAAAATAATTTCTGAAATTAAAACCATAAATAAATATATAATTTGAGATTGATTAAAAATATGGCTTTTCAAAAGTCTTGGGTCTTACAACAACTTCTAATAAGACATTTATAACTCATTTTTCATTTTTTTTAATTTATTCTTAAATTTTTTTGTCAATTTATACTATATCATTTTCTTTAAATAAAGGTAGAATTTCTTATATATAAAGGGGGAAAAATATTTTTTGATAAAAAAATGAGACAAAAAAATATAACAAAAACATAAAACAATAAATAAGAGATTTTTTTATATATTAGACCTCTAAAAAAGATGTTCTTATCAACTAGATCATCAAAAGAATTTTTTCTACTACACTTTTAAAAAAGTTGTCCTTGACAACCTAGATCAGAGGGGCGAAAATTAAAAGAGACTAACACATAGAATTACCTTAGTGTTAAATCATTCAATCTTCTTCATGCAACAAGCAAAACAACTCACTCACCTTACTTAATTACACAATAAATCATGCATAAAAGCAACTTGAAATTTTATTTGTCAAAGTTGTATAAATTGACTCACCAAAGGTGTTTAAATAGGCTCCTAACAACTAGGTAAAAGATAACTAATTTAAATCAGATTTGATCTTATTGTATTAGATCATATTTCATTTAAATTTAAATATATGATAACTAATTTAAATAAGATTTGATCTTTATTAGATTATATCAGATTTTATTTAAATTTAAAATTCATAAAAATACTACTAAGCAAATAAGAACTAAACAAATCTCCTAACAAACTTTAAAAATAAAGTAAACTAAAATATAGGCCTAATAATATCGAAAATTAATATTAAATTTGTGTCTTCCATTGGAATTAAGAAACACTGTTGGGATGCTTGCTATCCTGACATAGCCCAATGAATTTTATGAGTTGTGGCCATTTCAGTGGTGCGGTATTTTATAACCCACAAAATAACCGGCAAGTGTACCGGGTCGTACCAAGTAATACCTTACAAGAGTAAGGGTCGATCCCACGAGGATTGATAGATCAAGCAACAAGGATTGATTGATTGGCTTAGTTAGGCAAGCAGAAACTAGTTTTGAGATGTTAAAAGGTTTAAGTTCGAAGTCAGAATATCAAAATGATAGACAAATAAATAAGTTGGAATAAAATATGGAGAAAACAGTTAAGGCTTCAGAGTTATCTATTTTTCAAGATTAACTTTTCTTACTAACTATTTTAAATTTGTAGGATTTAATTTATGGCAAACTATATGTGACTAGACCCTAGTTCCTTAGAACTTTCTAGTCTCCTCTAAAATTCATTAACTGCCAATTCCTTGGTCAATTAATTCCAATTAGAAGGTGTTCCGAGGGTTACCTGAAACTGTAGGTCGATCTCGGACGAGATCTTCTGTACTGGTCGGAGCTGTTGTGTCCAACTTGATAATGGTGGCCGAAACCGCTGTGTCCAACTTGTTGGACTTGGTGGTGGTGCTGATCCTTCGTCACCAGAGGGTGGTAGTACCTGCAAGGGACTCCGATGCTTAAGTTAGCAAGGGTATTAAGCAGGTTTTTAGTAGAATCAGAGTATGAGTTATATCTGGGTGCTCCAGCGTATTTATAATAGTGTGGAGTGACCTTTTTAGATAAGATAAGTTAGTTATCTTATCTTATCTTATCTTATCTTATCTTTGACTGGAGTCCTCGTATCTTCAAAGGAACCGCCCTTATCTCTATAGGCTTGGGCTGCCTTTGGATTTGGGTCGTGTTCCTCTATTTGGGCCCTTTACTGGGCTTCCTTGGCAATTTTGACCGAGCTCTTTGAGAAGAAGTCAGATAATCGGACCTGAAGAGGTCAGTTGCTCTGTCGCTAAACATCTCAGGTCGGGTGGCTCGATCCTGGGTATGAACAGTGCCCCTGCTCGAGCTCGGTCTTTCTTTTGAGGTGGAGCCTTAGTCTTAGGACTTCGAACCTTCTTGGATGAAGCCGAACTCGAGTATTTTGTCGACTTCTTCTTTGTAGGGTGTTCTTCTTTCTTTTGAATGCAAAACGCTTTGTTTCTTTTTAGAAGTGCGCGCTTTAGCGCTCTGGCTTTGGGAATATGCGAGGGTTTTAATACCCTCATTAATTGATTTTAATGCTCTGTTTCTCTTGGTTCTTTTATTTTGAATTTTGTATCCAAGAAACGGTTTTCTTTTTTCTGTAACATCCCCTCTTTTTCTCTGTTTCGTCCTGCATTTTTGTTTTTTCCTGTGACGCTTTGGTACTTTGTTGGTGCTTTGCTTCAAGGGACGTCTTTCATCGCTCCGTCTTTCAGCTTTTCTTCAGAGCTTCTTTCTTTTCTCCAGGTTGGTTCGACTTTCTTCTTCTTTACTTTCTTTTGTTGCTTTTCCTTTGATTTTTGATAAAGCTTTGGTTTTTTGTTTGGAACGCATGCTGGAAAGTCTGAACCTTTTCGCAGCGTTATGCTCAATTGTTGTTGTGATGCATGTTTTCTGTTTTCTTTGCTGACCTTATGCGTGCTCTTGGGTAGATTTCCTTGCTATTTTGATGCTTATTAGGGCTTCACATTTTGCTGTCTTTTATTTGTTTTGTAGCTTTCTGGGATAATGACTTTGGCTTCGTTTGATTCTTTCTAGAGAAAAAAGGTTACGTCTTTGATGTCCTCTGTTTGGGATTTTTTTTGTTGTTTTGCTTGAACTGCTTCTTTTGTAGCTCTTTTGATGACTTTGTTTGAAGAGGGTTGATTTCTTTGTGGAAAGATGATGTGAGACTTCACTTTGTTACTGCCTCCAAAGGATACCCCTGGACCTTGGGTTGTGTCCTGGGGTTTTCCTTTTTACTGTTGAGTCTGCTATTTGCTATTTATTTTACTGTCCGAGTTGTTTGTCTGATTTTCCGAGTAGTTTTGGTAGTGATCCCGTTTTCTCTTTTATCTTGCTGTAGGATTAATTGACCTCATGTCTTCTCGCAAAAATATTGTCGAGAGGTCCTCTCAGGTCCCTGATGGCATGGCCGACTGGGTAGATTCTATGGTTCTCATGTGTGTCTCACTGGCTGACTCTGAGTTTTGTGAACATCTTAGGAAGTTTCATAGGGTTTGTAGCAATGGTAGTGATAAAAAGAATTACGAGCTTGTGTCCCCTAATTCAGAAGAGAGAGTTTGTTTTTCAACTCAGGTTGCTGGAGATCGTCCTTTTTTCTATGCGTATGATTTCTTTTTTGACCAAATGAATATCACCCTTCCTTTCACTCCTTTTGAAACCAATTTTTTGTGGTCTTATAATGTAGCTCCGTCCCAACTTCACCCCAATTCCTGGGGCTTTATAAAGATCTTCCAACTACTGTGTCATGAACTTGGCGTCCCTGCCTCGCAATCCCTTTTCTTTTATTTATTTGTCTTGACAAAGCCTGGGGTGGTTTAGAAAAAGGCTGCCTGGATTTCTCTCCAAGTTTCACAAGGGAAGAAAGTTTTTTCTATGTATGACGAATCGTTCCGTGATTTTAAGAACTATTTCTTCAAGATCCGAGCTGTTGAAGGAGCTCGACCATTTTTTCTAGATGAGAATGATGAGCCCACTTTTCCTCTAGAGTGGCAAAAGAATGTTGTTGTGTCAAGGTATTCATGGGAAATGTTGGACAAGGTCGAACGTGCTTTTGTGACTGTATTAGAGGAGAATTGGGGGGGAACCTCCTTATCTTGACACCAAAAGGTTTTTGGGGAATCCCTCACCTCTCCAAGCCGAGTTGGGTAGTGGTCAACTTCCCTTTTTTCTGTTCTTTTGCCTGCTTTCTCAAATTTATTTCTTTTCCTTTCTGACTCATGACTTGGTTTCTTCGTTGTGATGTTTGTTTGTAGAGATGATTAAAAATACTGACTCTTTGAAAGCTTTCAAGAAGGCGAAGAAAGCTACGGCGGCTCAAAACATCTCGGCTAAGGAGGCTGGGGAGGGGTCCTCTCAGGTTCAGATGAAGCCATATGTGCTGAGTTTACCTCGACCGATGAGGATGATCCCAACTCCCCGGGTTCGTTTGGCTAACCTTCCACAAACTTCGGTTGCTACTTCTGGCACTCCTCCTCCGAAAAAACAGAAGACATCTTGCTCCTGACTTTGATGTTGTCGAGTTTGTCAACCAGCAGATCGCCCCCTATGGTGAACTTTTATTGAATGACGTATCCATTCTTCACCAACTAGAATTCATCACTAGGAGTAGTGTGAAGATGTCACATATGGGTGCGGCTCTTTTTTGAACTGCTCAGGGTATCCCGGTTCATGCTACAAAACCTTTTATGGAGGAGGCTAAGTCGGAGTTTGATCGGATTAAGGGTTTGAAGGAGGAGCTGGAGGTGAAGTTGGCAAAGGTAGAAAAGGAGTTGAAGGGTGAGAAAGCTAGTTCTGTTGCCTTGGCAGCTTCTCTGAGGTTGGCTGAGGATCGTCGAGGCTAAGTCGGAGTTTGATCGGATTAAGGGTTTGAAGGAGGAGCTGGAGGTGAAGTTGGCAAAGGTAGAAAAGGAGTTGAAGGGTGAGAAAGCTAGTTCTGTTGCCTTGGCAGCTTCTCTGAGGTTGGCTGAGGATCGTCGAGGCACAAGGAGAGTTATGTTTTGGCCTACAGGGAAGTGATGCGTCTCAGGGGTGATTTGGAATTTATCTGAGCTAACTATACCGAGCTCCAGGATCACCTTGTAGGAAGCGTGAATGTTGCTTATGAGAGCTTGAAGGAGCAAGTTCGGGTTCTTGCACCCGAACTCGACCTTACTCTCTTTAGTCTCGACAATATTGTGAAGGACGGCAAGATTGTCCCTGACGACCATGATGATGATGATGTTGAACCTCCTCCTACGCCTGCCACCAAAGCTTCTATTGTGCCGACTTCCTCAGCTCCTTCGGCCAGAGTTGAGTCAGAACCTGACTGTCAAATCTTAAACTGAGAGGATGGGACAGTGGATGCTGTGTCTCTTCAAACTCGTCCTCCTTCACCCCGTGTTGATGTAGCCGAGAAGTCTTCGGATCCTCAATGATTATTCTAGATATTTGTATGGATAGCCTGATATGTGGGCTTTTGAACTTTTTATTTTGTAAATGGTGCTTCTGACTGTTGCTACTTCTTTAGTTGCTTGTTTAGCAACTTTATTTTGAAAAACAAAGTAGTGCTTGATTTTGGTAGCCTCTTGAGTTTGTTTATATCTTGTGCTTTTTCTTAATATGTTTTTCTTCACCTACCTGGTACCTTTTCAGGTTTTGCGGGGGTGTTGGAGTCTTGTTGACCTCTTTGGATTGCCTTTGTATTTCATACTTGTGGCTTGATTCTTTGAGGTTGAGTATGTTTGGATCCAACTTATGTGTCAGCTTCCTTACCTTGGCCCAAAGTTATCTCTAGTAATTCATTTTGTTTGTACCTTCGTGAGGTCTCTGTTAGGATTTACCTTTTATAACGTTTAGGTTTTCGGGAGGCCGACTTCATCGTGTTAGTCCTTTCTAAGTTACTTTTGGTAATCCTCTTTTTGGACTTTTGGCAGGTCTCTTTTAGGGATTACATTTGTAACTTGTTCGAGGGAGACTGACATCATCTCGTCGGTCTCTTCTAAGTTACTTCTAGTAATCCTCTTTCTTGGACCTCTGTCAGGTCTCTTTCAGGGATTACTTCTATAACTTGTTCGTGGGTGATGAACGGATAATTTATACGCTTTTTGGCATTGTTTTTAGGTAGTTTTTAGTAAGTTCAAGCTACTTTTAGGGATGTTTTCATTAGTTTTTATGTTAAATTCACATTTCTGGACTTTACTATGAGTTTGTATGTTTTTCTGTGATTTCAGGTAAATTCTGACTGAAATTGAGGGATTTGAGCAAAACTCTGAAAAAGGCTGACAAAAGGACTGCTGATGCTGTTGGAATCTGACCTCCCTGCACTCGAAATGGATTTTCTGGAGCTACAGAACTCCAATTGGCGCGCTCTCAACAGCGTTGGAAAGTAGACATCCAGGGCTTTCCAGCAATATATAATAGTCCATACTTTATTCGGAATTTGACGACGTAACTTGGCGTTGAACGCCAAGTTCATGCTGCTGTCTGGAGTTAAACGCCAGAAAAACGTCATGATCCGGAGTTGAACGCCCAAAACACGTCATAACTCGGAGTTCAACTCCAAGAGAAGCCTCAGCTCGTGGATAGATCAAGCTCAGCCCAAACATACACCAAGTGGGCCCCGGAAGTGGATTTATGCATCAATTACTTACTCATGTAAACCCTAGGAGCTAGTTTATTATAAATAGGATGATTTACTAATGTATTAGGGATCTTTGGTCTCAGTTTTGTTTTATTCTTCATCCTAAGAGGCTATTGATCACGTTTTAGGGGGCTGGCCATTCGGCCATGCCTGAACCTTTCACTTATGTATTTTCAACAGTGGAGTTTCTGCACACCATAGATTAAGGGTGTGGAGCTCTGCTGTACCTCAAAGTATTAATGCAATTCTATTTTCTTTTATTCAATTCTCTCTTATTCTTATTCCAAAGATATTCATTTGCACCCAAGAACATGATGAATGTGATGATTAGATAACCCTCATTATCATTCTCACTTATGAACGCACGTGATTGACAACCACTCTCATTCTACATGCAACAGAGCTTGAATGTGTATCTCTTAGATTCCCCAACAGAATCTTCGTGGTATAAGTTAGATAGATGGCGGCATTCATGAGGATCCGGAAAGTCTAAACCTTGTCTATGGTATTCCGAGTAGGATTCTGGGATTGAATGACTGTGACGAGCTTCAAACTCCTGAAGGCTGGGCGTGATGACAAGCGCAAAAGAATCAATGGATTCTATTCCAACCTGATTGAGAACCGACAGATGATTAGCCATGCGAGTGACAGCCGCAGAGGACCATTTTCACTGAGAGGATGGGATGTAGCCATTGACAACGGTGATGCCCTACATACAGCTTGCCATGGAAAGGAGTAAGAAGGATTGAGTTGAAGCAGTAGGAGGGCAGGCGTCCTTGAGCCTTACAGTATCTCCATATGCTTATCTGAAATTCCCACCAATGAATCTGCATAAGTGTTCTATCCCTTTTATTATTTCTTCTATTTTATTATTATTATTAATTTTCGAAACCATAAACCAATTTTAATCTGCCTAACTGAGATTTACAAGGTGACCATAGCTTGCTTCATGCCAACAATCTCTGTGGGATCGACCCTTACTCACGTAAGGTTTATTACTTGGACGACCCAGTACACTTGCTGGTTAGTTGAACGGAGTTGTGAATTCAACCAGTGCCATAATAATGATTTCTCTCAAAATAGTTAGAACATTGATCACAATTTCGTCCACCAAGTTTTTGGCGCCGTTGCCGGGGATTGTTCGAATATGGACAACTGACGGTTCATCTTGTTGCTCAGATTAGGTAATTTTCTTTTCAAAAATCTTTTTCAAAATTATTCTTTTATTTTTCGTTTTTCTAAACTTTATTTTCGAAAAAATTAATAAAAATTCAAAAAATTCATAAAATCATAAAAATAAAAAAATATTTTGTGTTTCTTGTTTGAGTCTTGAGTCAATTTTTAAGTTTGGTGTCAATTGCATGCTTTAAAAAAAAATTTTCTTGCATTTTTCGAAAATTCCATGCATTCATAGTGTTCTTCATGATCTTCAAGTTGTTCTTGATAAGTCCTCTTGTTTGATCTTGATGTTTTCTTGTTTTGTGTTGTTTCTTGTTTTTCATGTGCATCTTTGCATTCATATTTTCCAAGCATTAAAAATTTCTAAGTTTGGTGTCTTGCATGTTTTCTTTGCATCAAAAATCTTTTCAAAATTATGTTCTTGATGTTCATCATGATCTTCAAAGTGTTCTTGGTGTTCATCTTGACATTCATAGCATTCTTGCATGCATTCATTGTTTTGATTTAAAAATTTCATGCATTGAGTATTTTTGTTGTTTTTCTCTCTCATAATTAAAAATTCAAAAATAAAAAAAATATCTTTTCCTTATCCAAATTTTCGAAATTTTGGGTTGACTTGGTCAAAAATTTTCAAAATTAGTTGGTTCTTACAAGTCAAGTCAAAATTTCAATTTTAAAAATCTTATCTTTTCAAAATCTTTTTCAAAAATCATATCTTTTTCATTTTTTCTATTTTTCGAAAATTTCAAAAACATTTTTCAAATTATTTTCAAAATCTTTTCCTTATCTTTACATCATATTTTCGAAAATTCACTAATAATTAATGTGATTGGTTCAAAAATTTGAAGTTTGTTACTTTCTTGTTAAGAAAGGTTCAATCTTTAAGTTCTAGAATCTTATCTTGTAGTTTCTTGTTAGTGAAGTAAATAATTTCAAAATTTTTGAATTAAATCTTTTTATCTTTTATTTTGATCTTTTTCAAAAATTTTATCTTTTTCAAAATTTGATTTCAAAAAAATTCTTATCTAACTTACTATCTTCTTATCTTTTTCAATTTTGTTTTCAAATCTTTTTCAATCAACTAACTAACTTCTTGTTTGTTTCTTATCTTTTTCAAAACCACCTAACTACTTTTCCCTCTCTAATTTTCGAAAATATCTCACCCCTTTTTCAAAAGTTCTTTTTAATTAATTAATTGTTTCATGTTTTAAATTTTAATTACATTTTACTTCTAATTTTCGAAAATTACTAACCTCTTTTTAAATTTTTTTCGAAATTTCACTCCTCTTTTCTTCTTCTATTTAATTATTTAATTACTAACACTTCTCTTCACCTCTCTTCATCCAAAAAATCCGAATCCCCTTCTTCATTCTTCTACCCCTTTCTTCTTCTACTAACATAAAGGAATCTCTATACTGTGACATAGAGGATTCCTCTTCTTTTCTTGTCTTCTTCTCTTTCATATGAGCAGGAACAAGGATAAAGGCACTCTTGTTGAAATTGATCCAGAACCTGAAAGGACTCTTAAGAGAAAATTAAGAGAAGCTAAATTAAATTATTCTAAAGGTAACCTTTCAGAAACATTAGAACAAGAGAAGGAGATGACAGCCGAAAATAATAATAATGCAAGGAAAATGCTTGGTGACTTCACAAAGCCAACGTCCAAGTTTGATGGAAGAAGCAACTCCATTCCTGAAATTGGAGCCAACAACTTTGAGCTGAAACCTCAGCTAGTTGCCTTAATGCAACAAAACTGCAAGTTCTATGGACTTCCATCTGAAGATCCCTATCAGTTCTTAACTGAGTTCTTGCAGATCTGTGAGACTGTAAAGATGAATGGAGTTGATCCTGAAGTCTACAGACTCATGCTTTTCCCTTTTGCTGTAAGAGACAGAGCTAGAATATGGTTGGATTCACAACCCAAGGATAGCCTGGACTCCTGGGATAAGCTGGTCACTGCCTTCTTGGATAAATTCTTTCCCCTTCTATGAAGCTTGGGAAAGATACAAGCAGCTGACCAAAAGATGTCCATCTGACATATTTTCAGAATGGACCATTTTAGATATATTCTATTATGGTCTCTCTGAATTTTCGAAAATGTCATTGGACCATTCTGCAAGTGGATCTATTCACCTGAAGAAAACGCCTGAAGAGGCTCAAGAACTCATTGACATGGTTGCAAACAACCAATTCATGTATACTTCTGAGAGGAATTCCGTGAACAATGGGATACCTCAAAAGAAAGGAGTTCTTGAAATTGATACTCTGAATGCCATATTGGCTCAGAACAAAGTGTTGACTCAACAGGTCAACATGATCTCTCAAAATCTGAATGGATTGCAACATGCATCCAACAGTACTAGAGAGGCAGCTTCTGAAGAAGCTTATGATCCTGAGAACCCTGCCATGGCAGAGGTTAATTACATGGGTGAACCTTATGGAAACACCTATAACTCATCATGGAGAAATCATCCAAATTTCTCATGGAAGGATCAACAAAAACCTCAACAAGGTTTTAACAATGGTGGACGCAATAGGCTGGGCAATAGCAAGCCATATCCATCATCTTCTCAGCAACAGACAGAGAATTCTGAACAAAACACTTCTAATTTAGCCAATGTAGTCTCTGATATGTCAAAGGCCACTTTCAGTTTCATGAATAAAACAAGATCCTCCATTAGAAATCTGGAGGCACAAGTGGGCCAGCTGAGTAAGAAAGTCATTGAAACTCCTCCCAGCACTCTCCCAAGCAATACAGAAGAGAATCCAAAAGGAGAGTGCAAAGCCATTGACATAGTCAATATGGCCGAATGCACAAAGGAGGAGGAGGACGAAAATCCTAGTGAGGAAGACCTCCTGGGACGTCCCTCAAGCAAGAAGGAGTTTCCTATTAAGGATCCAAAGGAATCTGAGGCTCATACAGAGACCATAGAGATTCCATTGAATCTCCTTCTGCCATTCATGAGCTCTGAAGACTATTCATCCTCTGAAGAGGATGAAGATGTAACTGGAGAGCAAGTTGCTCAATATTTAGGAGCTATCATGAAGCTGAATGCCAAGTTGTTTGGTAATGAGACTTGGGAAAGTGAACCTCCCTTGCTCATTAATGAACTGGATACTTGGATTCAGAAAATTCTACCTCAAAAGAAACAAGATCCTGGCAAGTTCTTAATACCCTGTACCATAGGCACCATGATCTTTGAAAAGGCTCTGCGTGATCTGGGGTCAGGGATAAATCTAATGCCACTCTCTGTAATGGAGAAGCTGGGGATCATTGAGGTACAACCTGCCTTGTTCTCATTACAACTGGCAGACAAGTCATTGAGACAAGCTTATGGAATAGTAGAGGACGTGTTAGTAAAGGTTGAAGGCCTTTACATCCCTGCTGATTTCATAATCTTAGACACTAGGAAGGAAGAGGATGATTGCATCATCCTTGGAAGACCTTTCCTAGCCACAGCAGGAGCTGTGATAGATGTCAACAGAGGTGAACTAGTCCTTCAATTGAATGGGGACTACCTTGTGTTTAAGGCACATGGCCATCCCTCTGTGACAGAAGAGAGTAAGCATGAAGAGCTTCTCTCAGTTCAGAGTCAAGAAGAGCCCCCACAGTCAAACTCTAAGTTTGGTGTTGTGAGGCCACAACCAAACTCTAAGTTTGGTGTTAAGATCCCATATCCAAACTCTAAGTTTGGTGTGGACAACTATACAACATTGACCTGATCACCTTGTGGCTCTATGAGGGCCACTGTCAAGCTATTGACATTAAAGAAGCGCTTGTTGGGAGGCAACCCAATTTTATTTATCTAATTTTTATTTTATTGCTATTTTGTGTTTTATTAGGTACATGATCATGAGGAGTCACGAAAAAAATCATAAAAATTAAAAACAGAATCAAAAACAGCAGAAGAAAAAATTCGCACCCTGGAGGAAGCACGGGCTGGCGTTCAACGCCAGCAAGATGCATCTGGCTGGCGTTCAACGCCAGAATAGAGCACCATTCTGGCGCTGAACGCCAGAAACAAGCAACATTCTGGCACTGAATGCCAGGAATGTGCCCAAAGAGGAAAAACTGGCGCTGAACGCCAGTAACAAGCATGAAACTGGCGTTCAACGCCAGAAACATGCTTTACATGGGCGTTGAACACCCAGAATGTGCACCAATGGGCGTTTAAACGCCAGAATGATGCACGAAGGCATTTTACATGCCTATTTGGTGCAGGGATGGAATTCCTTGTCACCTCAGGATCTGTGGACCCCACAGGATCACCTCAGGATCTGTGAACCTCACAGGATCCCCACCTACCTCGCCCTCTCTCTCTCCATTCATGGTCATCCCTTCTGTTTTTCATTCACCACCCACATTTATCCACTCTTCCCCATACACCCCACCTACCTTTACAATTCAACTTCTCCTTCCTACCCAATCCCACCCATATAGCCGAATCCTTCTCCCCTCACTCTCCTCCATTTTCTTCTTCTTCTTCTTCTTCTCTTCTTTCTTCTCTTGCTCGAGGGCGAGCAATATTTTAAGTTTGGTGTGGTAAAAGCATAGCTTCTTTGCTTTTCCATCACCATTAATGGCACCTAAAGCCAGAGAAACCTCAAAGGGAAGACAAAAAGCTTCCACCTCTGAGTCATGGGAGATGGAAAGACTAAATATAAGCCGTCATAGCTCAGTGGTAGAACATGTGGCTGCAAATCAAGAGATCCCTGAGATACCTCAGGGAATAAGTTGTCCTCCACACAAATATTGGAAGCAACTAAGGGGAGGAACACCAAGAATTACTAGGAATCATTCAACAGAAGCAAGGAAGAGACATAGAGGAGCTCAAAGAGCATCATTGGACCTTCAAGAAGGTGCCACCCTCACTCAGGTGGATTCATTCCTTGTTCTTATTTCTTTCTGTTTTTCGGTTTTTAATATTGTGTTTATCTATGTTTTGTGTCTCTACTTCATGATCATTAGTATGTAACCATGCCTTAAATCTATGAATAAATTCCATTAATCCTTCACCTCTCTTAAATGAAAAAATGTTTTAATTCAAAAGAACAAGAAGTACATAAATTTCGAAAATAGCTCTTGAATTTAATTTAATTATATTGATGTGGTGACAATATTTTTGTTTTCTGAATGAATGCTTGAACAGTGCATATGTCTTTTGATCTTGTTGTTTATGAATGTTAAAATTGTTGGCTCTTGAAAGAATGATGAACAAAGAGAAATGTTATTGATGATCTGAAAAATCATGAAATTGATTCTTGAAGCAAGAAAAAGCAGTGAAAAAGAAGAAGCATTCGAAAAAAAAAAGAGTATATAGAAAAAGAAGGAGCAGTAGAAAAAGCCAATAGCCCTTAAAACCAAAAGGCAAGGGTAAAAAGGGATCCAAGGCTTTGAGCATCAATGGATAGAAGGGCCCAAGGAAATTAAATCTAGGCCTAAGCGGCTAAATCAAGCTGTCCCTAACCATGTGCTTGTGTCATGAAGGTCCAAGTAAAAAAAACTTGAGACTGAGTGGTTA
Organism: Arachis stenosperma; assembly: GCF_014773155.1. Classification (NCBI taxonomy): domain Eukaryota; kingdom Viridiplantae; phylum Streptophyta; class Magnoliopsida; order Fabales; family Fabaceae; genus Arachis; species Arachis stenosperma. Next base: position 100,754,350 of record NC_080380.1, on the reverse strand, counting down.
AAGTCGTGATCCAAAGCAAAAGAGTGTGCTTAAGAGCTCTGGACACCACTAACTGGGGACTCTAGCAAAGCTGAGTCACAATCTGAAAAGGTTCACCCAGTTATGTGTCTGTGGCATTTATGTATCCGGTGGTAATACTGGAAAACAAAGTGCTTAGGGCCACAGCCAAGACGCATAAGTAGCTGTGTTCAAGAATCAACATGCGTAACTAGGAAAGTCAATAACACTATCCGAAATTCTAAGTTCCTAGAGAAGCCAATCATTCTAAACTTCAAAGGAAAAAGTGAGATGCCAAAACTGTTCAGAAGCAAAAAGCTACAAGTCCCGCTCATCTAATTATAATTAATATTCATTGATATTCTAGAATTTATAGTATATTCTCTTCTTTTTATCCTATTTGATTTTCAGTTGCTTGGGGACAAGCAACAATTTAAGTTTGGTGTTGTAATGAGCGGATAATTTATACGCTTTTTCGCATTGTTTTTAGGTAGTTTTTAGTAAGTTCAAGCTACTTTTAGGGATGTTTTCATTAGTTTTTATGTTAAATTCACATTTCTGGACTTTATTATGAGTTTGTATGTTTTTCTGTGATTTCAGGTAAATTCTGACTGAAATTGAGGGATTTGAGCAAAACTCTGAAAAAGGCTGACAAAAGGACTGCTGATGCTGTTGGAATCTGACCTCCCTGCACTCGAAATGGATTTTCTGGAGCTACAGAATTCCAATTGGCGCGCTCTCAACAGCGTTGGAAAGTAGACATCCAGGGCTTTCCAGCAATATATAATAGTCCATACTTTATTCGGAATTTGACGACGTAACTTGGCGTTGAACGCCAAGTTCATGCTGCTGTCTGGAGTTAAACGCCAGAAAAACGTCATGATCCGGAGTTGAACGCCCAAAACACGTCATAACTCGGAGTTCAACTCCAAGAGAAGCCTCAGCTCGTGGATAGATCAAGCTCAGCCCAAACATACACCAAGTGGGCCCCGGAAGTGGATTTATGCATCAATTACTTACTCATGTAAACCCTAGGAGCTAGTTTATTATAAATAGGATGATTTACTAATGTATTAGGGATCTTTGGTCTCAGTTTTGTTTTATTCTTCATCCTAAGAGGCTATTGATCACGTTTTAGAGGGCTGGCCATTCGGCCATGCCTGAACCTTTCACTTATGTATTTTCAACAGTGGAGTTTCTGCACACCATAGATTAAGGGTGTGGAGCTCTGCTGTACCTCAAAGTATTAATGCAATTCTATTTTCTTTTATTCAATTCTCTCTTATTCTTATTCCAAAGATATTCATTTGCACCCAAGAACATGATGAATGTGATGATTAGATAACCCTCATTATCATTCTCACTTATGAACGCACGTGATTGACAACCACTCTCATTCTACATGCAACAGAGCTTGAATGTGTATCTCTTAGATTCCCCAACAGAATCTTCGTGGTATAAGTTAGATAGATGGCGGCATTCATGAGGATCCGGAAAGTCTAAACCTTGTCTATGGTATTCCGAGTAGGATTCTGGGATTGAATGACTGTGACGAGCTTCAAACTCCTGAAGGCTGGGCGTGATGACAAGCGCAAAAGAATCAATGGATTCTATTCCAACCTGATTGAGAACTGACAGATGATTAGCCATGCGAGTGACAGCCGCAGAGGACCATTTTCACTGAGAGGATGGGATGTAGCCATTGACAACGGTGATGCCCTACATACAGCTTGCCATGGAAAGGAGTAAGAAGGATTGAGTTGAAGCAGTAGGAGGGCAGGCGTCCTTGAGCCTTACAGTATCTCCATATGCTTATCTGAAATTCCCACCAATGAATCTGCATAAGTGTTCTATCCCTTTTATTATTTCTTCTATTTTATTATTATTATTATTAATTTTCGAAACCATAAACCAATTTTAATCTGCCTAACTGAGATTTACAAGGTGACCATAGCTTGCTTCATGCCAACAATCTCTGTGGGATCGACCCTTACTCACGTAAGGTTTATTACTTGGACGACCCAGTACACTTGCTGGTTAGTTGAACGGAGTTGTGAATTCAACCAGTGCCATAATAATGATTTATCTCAAAATAGTTAGAACATTGATCACAATTTCGTCCACCAGTGGGAGGCCGACTTCATCATGTCGGTCTCTTCTAAGTTATTTCTAGTAATCCTCTTTCTTGGACATTTGTCAGGTCTCTTTCAGGGATTATTTTTATAACTTGTTCGTGGGAGGCCGACTTCATCATGTCGGTCTCTTCTAAGTTATTTCTAGTAATCCTCTTTCTTGGACCTTTGTCAGGTCTCTTTCAGGGATTATTTTTATAACTTGTTCGTGGCAGGCCGACTTCATCATGTCGGTCTCTTCTAAGTTATTTCTAGTAATCCTCTTTTTTAAGGATGGCCAGGCCTCTTTCCAGGGATTGACTTTTTATAACTTTGGTTAGTGTGGTCGACTGGTCTGACTTCTTTACGTCGGCCTGTCCTTTAAGTTATTTTTAGCAACCCATTTTGTTAATACCTCGTCAGGTCCTTTCTGTGGATCACTTTTGATAACTTCTTACATTATTCTGTTTTGTCGCTTTTTCATCTTTGCCGATTTTGTCGAAGTTAGGTTTGATCCTGGTTTGGTCGACCTTTTGATGAATTTTGGTTTTCACCTCCTTTGGTCTTTTATCGTGGTTGGACAGTGAATTTAATCTTCACTTGTTGCCGATCTCGTAGCTTTGTAATCGGGCGATGAATTTTTAGCGTTTCAGACTAATGCGTCTTGGGAGTTTGTAGAAAATCTAAAAAATTTTATTCAAAAGAAAATGCAGATATATACATGTAGGAGTTTTTATCTTCGAGTCGAGTGATTTATGGATCTTGGCTTGGTGCCTCATTAAACAACCTTTTTAGGAAAAAGAGTGCACCTTATCCTAAGATCTCAATTACCTTTTAACTATAGTATCTCCTTAGGTTGCAGGCGTGCCAAGATCTTGGTAGTTCTTGCCCGTTGAGTTCGGATACTTTGTAGTAGCCTTTTCCCAGTACTTCTATGACTCAGTAGGGTCCCTTCCAATTAGCTTCTAGCTTTTCCTCTCCCGGTCGACTTGTTCCGATATCATTTCGGATTAGGATAAGGTCATTGTTGGCGAAGCTTCTTTACACTACCCTTCGATTGTATCTTAAGGCCATGCGACGTTTTAGCGCTTCTTCCCTAATCCGAGCTCTTTCTCGGATTTCTGGAAGTAAGCCGAGTTCTTCCCTTTGAAGCTGGGAGTTGACTTTGTCACTGTAGAGAATTGCTCTAGGAGATCTTTCTTCGACCTCTACTGGTATCATTGCCTCCATTCCATAAGCTAGCCGGAAGGGTGATTCCTTTGTGGTGGAATGTGGAGTTGTTCTATATGCCCATAGGACTTGTGGAAGCTTTTCAGCCCAGGCATCTTTTGCGTCCTGTAGTATTCATTTTAACCCAGCTAGTATGACTTTATTGGCAGCTTCTGCTTATCCATTAGCCTACGGGTATTCTACGGAGGTGAATTGATGTTTTATTCTTAAGTTGGCCACTAATTTCCTAAAGCCTGTGATGAGCGGATAATTTGTACGCTTTTTGGCATTGTTTTTAGTATGTTTTTAGTATGATCTAGTTAGTTTTTAGTATATTTTTATTAGTTTTTAGTTAAAATTCACTTTTCTGGACTTTACTATGAGTTTGTGTGTTTTTCTGTGATTTCAGGTATTTTCTGACTGAAATTGAGGGACCTGAGCAAAAATCTGATTCAGAGACTGAAAAGGACTGCAGATGCTGTTGGATTCTGACCTCCCTGCACTCGAAGTAGATTTTCTGGAGCTACAGAAGCCCAATTGGCGCACTCTCAACGGCGTTGGAAAGTAGACATCCTGGGCTTTCCAGCAATATATGATTGTCCATACTTTGCCCAAGATTTGATGGCCCAAACCGGCGTTCAAAGTCACCTTCAGAATTCCCAGCGTTAAACGCCGGAACTGGCACCAAAGTGGGAGTTAAACGCCCAAACTGGCACAAAAGCTGGCGTTTAACTCCAAGAGAAGTCTCTACACAAAAATGCTTCAATGCTCAGCCCAAGCACACACCAAGTGGGCCCGGAAGTGGATTTTTATGTCATTTACTCATCTCTGTACACCCTAGGCTACTAGTTCCCTATAAATAGGACCTTTTACTATTGTATTTGAATCTTTTGATCTTTACATCTTTTGATCACTTTAGATCTCTAGATCATCTTCGGACATCTAGTTCTTAGATCATTTGGGGGCTGGCCTCACGGCCATGCCTAAACCTTGTTCTTATGTATTTTCAACGGTGGAGTTTCTACACACCATAGATTAAGGTGTGGAGCTCTGCTGTACCTCGAGTATTAATGCAATTACTATTGTTCTTCTATTCAATTCTGCTTGTTCTTCAACTTGATGAATGTGATGATCCGTGACACTCATCATCATTCTCACCTATGAACGTGTGACTGACAACCACCTCCGTTCTACCTTAGATTGGGTGAATATCTCTTGGATTCCTGATACACGATGCATGGTTGATCGCCTGACAACCGAGCGCTCGCCAAACAAACGAGCCAGCCATTCCGTGAGATCAGAGTCTTCGTGGTATAGGCAAGAACTGATGGCGGCATTCAAGAGAATCCGGAAGGTCTAACCTTGTCTGTGGTATTCTGAGTAGGATTCAATGATTGAATGACTTTGACGTGCTTCAAACTCCTGAGGGCGGGGCGTTAGTGACAGACGCAAAAGAATCACTGGATTCTATTCCGGCCTGATCGAGAACCGACAGATGGATAGCCATGCCGTGACAGGGTGCGTTAAACATTTCCACTGAGAGGATAGGAGGTAGCCACTGACAACGGTGAGACCCTTGCATAAGCTTGCCATGGAAAGGAGTAAGAAGGATTGGATGAAAACAGTAGGAAAGCAGAGAGACGGAAGGGACAAGCATCTTCATACGCTTATCTGAAGCTCTCACCAATGATATACATAAGTATCTTTATCTTTATCTTTATGTTTTATTCATATATCATCTATACCCATTCGAGTCTGCCTGACTAAGATTTACAAGGTGACCATAGCTTGCATCATACCAACAATCTCCGTGGGATCGACCCTTACTCGCGTAAGGTTTATTACTTGGACAACCCAGTGCACTTGCTGGTTAGTTGTGCAAAGTTGTGTTTATGCCATGGTATTGAGCACCAAGTTTTTGGGGCCATTACTAGGGATTATTTGAGTTGTGAAAAGTAGTGATCACGATTTTGCACACCAGCCTGCGTCGGTGAATTGGGTGCCATTGTCTGTGGTTATGGAGTGGGGGACCCCAAACCTTGTGACGATGTTCCTATATAAGAATTTTCAACTTCTTTGAGCCGTGGCATTGGCCAAAGGTTCTGCCTCGATCCACTTTGTGAAATAATCCACCCCTACAATGAGGAATTTTACATGTCCCGATCTTTGGGGGAAAGGGCCGAGGAGGTCCAGTCCCCACTTTGCAAATAGCCAAGGTGAGGTTACGCTAATGAGTTCTTCTGGTGGGGCGTTGTGGAAGTAGCATGTTTTTGACACTATGAGCATGTTTTCACGAATTCGGCCGCTTCTTTCTGCAAGGTCAGCCAAAAGAATCTGGCTCGGAGTACCTTTTTAAAGAGGGCTCGTGCTCCGAGATGATTACCGCACTCGTCGCTATGTATTTCTTCCAAGACCTCTTTTGTGTTAGGGGTTGGTACGCATTTTAGTAGAGGTGTCGAGATTCCTCTTTTGTACAGGATGTCATTTATGATGGTGTAATACTGTGCCTCCCGCTTTAACCATTTTGCTTCCTTTTCATCTGTAGGGAGTGTTTCTGATCTAAGGTAGCGGATTATGGGAGTTATCCATCCTTGGTCCTGATCTGTTATGGCTAAGATTTTTTCTTCTTTTGTGATTGACGGGTTTTGGAGCATTTCTTGGATGAGGCTTCTATTGTTACCCCCTAGTTTGGTGCTGGCTAGTTTTGAGAGTGCATCAGCTCGAGCATTTTGTTCTCGAGGTATGTGGCAGACCTCATATTTTCCGAGTTGTCCGAGCTGTTCCCTAGTTTTGTCCAGGTAATTTTTCATGGTAGAATCTTTGGCTTGGTAGCTCCCTGTTATTTGTGAAGTAACTACCTGTGAGTCGCTGAAGATGATGAGCTTTTGAGCTCCGACCTCCTTAGCCAGCTTCAAACCGGCCAGTAGTGTCTCATATTCGGCATGGTTGTTTGAGGCAGGGAACCTGAATTTGAGAGAAAGTTTGATTTGGGTTCCCTGGTTGCTTTCTATGATGACGCCTGCGCCGCTTCCAGTTTTGTTTGAGGAACCGTCCACATAAAGATTCCATTCTGTAGGAATTTCCGGAGTGTCTATAAATTCTGCAATGAAGTCGGATAGATATTGTGATTTGATGGCTATCCGAACTTCATATTGAAGGTCGAATTCGGATAACTCGACTGCCCATTGCAAAATTCTGCCTACTAGGTTTGTTTTCTACAAAATTCCTTTTATGGGTTGGTTGGTCCGAACCTTAATGATGTGAGCTTAGAAATATGGATGGTGCCGTCGAGAGGTTAGTATGAGAGCATAGGCGAATTTTTCTATTTTTTGGTAGTTCAGCTCGGATCCTTGCAACGCTTTGCTGATGAAGTATACAGGTTGCTGCCCACTGTCGTCTTCTCGAACTAATGCTAAAGCTATTGCCCTACTTCCTACTGCGAGATATAATATAAGTGGTTCTCCTTCTTGAGGCCGAGTTAGGATAGGGAGCTGTCCCAGGAATCTTTTGAAATCCTGGAAGACCTGCTCGCACTCTGTTGTCAATTCAAATGTCTTTCCCTTCCTTAGAGTGGCATAGAAGAGGAAAGATCTTATTACTGATCCACCCAGGAATCTGGACAAGGCTACTAACCTTTCGTTGAGTTGTTGTACTTCCTTGACACAAGTCGGACTCTTCACGTTGAGTATGGCCTGGCATTTATCTGGATTTGCCTTGATTCCTCTTTGTGTGAGCATGAAACCCAAGAACTTGCCAGCTTCTACTGCGAAGGTGCATTTTGCAGGATTAAGTCGCATACCATGCCTTCTTATAGTGTCGAATACTTGGGTGAGGTCAGATAGCAGCGTCTTCTCGCTTTGTGTCTTTATTAACATGTCGTCCACATATACTTCCATGATTTTTCCGATGTGATCTGTGAAGATCTTATTCATTAATCTCTGATAGGTAGCTCTTGTATTTTTTAGCCCAAAAGGCATGACAATGTAGCAGTAGTTTGCTTTTGGGGTTAAGAACGCTGTTTTTTCTTGGTCAGGTGGATACATCGGGATTTGATTGTATCCCGAGTATGCATCCATAAATGAGAGGTATTTATACCCAGAGGAGGCATCTACCAGAGCGTCGATACTTGGGAGTAGATAAGGATCTTTTGGCCAGGCTTTGCTGAGATCAGTGTAGTTAGTGCACATCCGCTACTTCCCATTTATTTTTTTCACTAAGATAACGTTAGCTAGCCATAGTGGGTACATGGCTTCTCTTATGAATCCTGCCTCTAGTAGAGCTTGTACCTGTTCTTCCACAACTTGGGATCGTTCTGGCCTGAGCTTTCTACACCTCTGTTGTACTGCCGAGATCCTGAGTAGACTGCTAGCTTGTGGCACATTAACTTGGGGTCTATGCCTGGCACGTCTGCGGCCTTCCATGCAAAGAGGTCGACGTTATCTCGCAATAACTATATGAGTGATTCTTTTATGTCTCCTTTTAGGATTGTACCGATATTGGTTGTTTGGTCTGGGATATCTCCGATCTGGACATTCTCCACTTCACCTTTGGGTTGTAGGCGGAGTTCTTCCCGCTTCTGAGCTCTGCCAAGTTCGATTGTGTGGAATTCGTCCCTTCTACCTCTGAGGTTTAAGCTCTCATTGTAGCAGCGGCGTGCCGTCTTCTGGTATGCTTTTATTGTAGCTATTCCTTCTGTAGTTGGGAACTTCATGCATAAATGTGGAGTCGAGACTACTGTGCCAAGCTGATCCAATGTTATCCGACCTATTAAGGCATTGTAGGCTGAGCTTACGTCGACCATGATGTAGTCTATTTTGAGTGTTCTTAACTGGTTTCCTTTTCCAAAGGTCGTGTGTAGTAAGACATATCTAAGTGGTTGAACTGGGGTGTCTCCCAGTCTGAATAGGCTGTTCGGATATGCTCTGAGTTCTTTTTCTTCTAGGCTGAGTTTGTCGAAGACGGTTTTGAATAATACGTCGACGGAGCTGCCTTGGTCTATCAGCATGCGGTGGAAATTTGCGTTTGCCAGTACGATAGTGATGACCATAGGATCGTCGTGTCCTGGGATGATGCCAGATGCGTCCTCTTTGGTAAAGGTAATTATGGGGATGTCGGGTGTTTTCTCTCTTCCCTCAACATGATATACTTCTTTGAGATACCTTTTGCGAGATGATTTGGAGATCCCGCCTCTCGCAAATCCTCCGTGGATCATGTGGACGTGTCTCTCAGGGGTATGAGGTGGTCGTTCTGTCTGTCCGATATCTTCGTCCCTTCTCCTTTTTCTGGGATCGTTTGCTCGGTTCACCAAATACCGATCTAATTTTCCTTCTCTTACCACTTTTTCTATGATATTTTTTAAGTCAAAACATTCATTGGTGGAATGTCCATAGATTCGGTGATATTCACAATACTCTGCCTGGTTTTCTCCTCCTTTTTTGCTTTTGAGTGGTCGAGCTGGGGGTATATTTTCAGTATGGCATACTTCTCTGTAGACATCCATAAGGGATACACAGAGAGGGGTATAATTATGGTATTTTTTATCTTTTCCCTCAGTCGATCTCCTTTTTTCTTGGATTCTTTGTCCTTATCTTGGGAGGAGTAGGAGAATCCGGATTTTGAGGTCTCTCCTAGTCGAGCATTTTCTTTCATGTTGATATACTTCTCGGCTCATTCTTGGTGATTAAAATAACGATGAAAGGGGTGATCCATGCATTGGCATAGAACTCTTGAACCATTAAGATTCTGACTTGTTGAATGGGGTTGGTAAGAACTTCCCAACCTCTTCTTTGAATCTCATGTCGGATCCGCGGATATTCACTCTTTTTGAGCTTGAAAGGGACCTCGGGGATCACCTTCTTCATGGCCACAACTTCATAGAAGTGGTCTTGAAGCACCCTTGAGATGAATCTCTCCATCTCCCATGACTCAGAGGTGGAAGCTTTTACCTTCCCTTTCCTCTTTCTAGAGGTTTCTCCGGCCTTAGGTGCCATAAATTGTTATGGAAAAACAAAAATCAATGCTTTTACCACACCAAACTTAGAAGGTTTGCTCATCCTCGAGCAAAAGAAGAAAGAAGATAGTAGAAGAAGAAGAAATGGAGGAGATGGAGGAGGCTTTGTGGTTCGGCCAAGGGGGAGAAGTAGTGTTTAGGTTGTGTGAAAATGAAGGAGTGAAGATGGGTTTATATAGGGGTGGAGAGAGGGGTAGGGTTCGGCCATTATGGGTGGGTTTGGGAGGGAAAGTGGTTTGAATTTGAATGGTGAGGTAGGTGGGGTTTTATGAAGGGTGGATGTGAGTGGTGAAGAGAATGGTGGGATTTGATAGGTGAGGGGTTTTTTGGGGAAGAGGTGTTGAGGTGATTGGTGAATGGGTGAAGAAGAGAGAGAGTGGTGGGGTAGGTGGGGATCCTGTGGGGTCCACAGATCCTGAGGTGTCAAGGAAAATTCATCCCTGCTCCAAATGGCGAGCAAAAATTCTCTTTATGCCAATTCTGGCGTTAAACGCCGGGCTGGTGCCCATTTCTGGCGTTTAACGCCTGCTTCTTGCCCTTTCCTGGCATTTAACGCCAGTCTGGTGCCCTTTTCTGGCGTTAAATGCCCAGAATGGTACCAGACTGGGCGTTAAACGCCCATTTGCTGTCCTTACTGGCGTTTAAACGCCAACAAGGTTTTCCTCCAGGGTGTGCTATTTTTCTTTCTATTTTTCATTCTGTTTTTGCTTTTTCAATTGATTTTGTGACTTTTCATGATCATCAACCTACAAAAAACATAAAATAACAAAGGAAATTAGATAAATATAACATTGGGTTGCCTTCCAACAAGCGCTTCTTTAATGTCAGTAGCTTGACAGTGGCCTCTCATGGAGCCTTATAGATACTCAGAGCAATGTTGGAACCTCCCAACACCAAACTTAGAGTTTGAATGTGGGGGTTCAACACCAAACTTAGAAGTTGGTTGTGGCCTCCCAACACCAAACTTAGAGTTTGACTATGGGGGCTCTGTTTGGCTCTGTTTTGAGAGAAGCTCTTCATGCTTCCTCTCCATGGTAACATGGGGATATCCTTGAGCTTTAAACACAAGGGATTCTTCATTCACTTGAATAATCAATTCTCCTCTGTCAACATCAATCACAGCCTTTGCTGTGGCTAGGAAGGGTCTGCCAAGGATGATGGATTCATCCATGCACTTCCCAGTCTCTAGGACTATGAAATCAGCAGGGATGTAATGGTCTTCAACTTTCACCAAAACATCCTCTACAAGTCCATAAGCTTGTTTTCTTGAATTGTCTGCCATCTCTAGTGAGATTCTTGCAGCTTTCACCTCAAAGATCCCTAGCTTCTCCATTACAGAGAGAGGCATAAGGTTTATGCTTGACCCTAGGTCACACAGAGCCTTCATAAAGGTCATGGTGCCTATGGTACAAGGTATTGAGAACTTCCAAGGGTCCTGTCTCTTTTGAGATAATTTCTGCCTAGACAAGTCATCTAGTTCTTTGGTGAGCAAAGGGGGTTCATCCTCCCAAGTCTCATTACCAAATAACTTGTCATTTAGCTTTATGATTGCTCCAAGGTATTTAGCAACTTGCTCTTCAATGACATCTTCATCCTCTTCAGAGGAAGAATACTCATCAGAGCTCATGAATGGCAGAAGTAAATCCAATGAAATCTCTATGGTCTCAGTGTGAGCCTCAGATTCCCATGCTTCCTCATTAGGGAACTCATTGGAGGCCAGTGGACGTTCATTGAGATCTTCCTCAGTAGCGATCACTGCCTCTTCCTCCTCTCCAAGTTCGGCCATGTGGGTTATGTTAATGGCCTTGCATTCTCCTTTTGGATTCTCTTCTGTATTGCTTGGAAGAGTACTAGGAGGGAGTTCAGTAATTTTCTTGCTCAGCTGTCCCACTTGGGTCTCCAAGTTTCTAATGGAGGACCTTGTTTCAGTCATGAAACTTTGAGTGGTTTTGATTAGATTAGAGACCATGGTTGCTAAGTCAGAGTGGTTCTGCTTAGAATTCTTTGTCTGTTGCTGAAAAGATGATGGAAAAGGCTTGCCATTGCTAAACCTGTTTCTTCCACCATTATTGTTGTTGAAACCTTGTTGAGGTCTCTGTTGATCCTTCCATGAGAAATTTGGATGATTTCTCCATGAAGGATTATAGGTGTTTCCATAGGGTTCTCCCATGTAATTCACCTCTTCCATTGAAGGGTTCTCAGGATCATAAGCTTCTTCTTCAGATGAAGCGTCCTTAGTACTACCTGGTGCAATTTGCATTCCAGACAGACTTTGAGAAATCATATTGACTTGCTGAGTCAATATTTTGTTCTGAGCCAATATGGCATTCAGAGTATCAATCTCAAGAACTCCTTTCTTCTGATTCGTTCCATTGTTCACAGGATTCCTTTCAAAAGTGTACATGAATTGGTTATTTGCAACCATTTCAATGAGTTCTTGAGCTTCTGCAGGTGTCTTCTTCAGATGAAGGGATCCTCCAGCAGAGCTGTCCAATGACATCTTGGACAGTTCAGACAGACCATCATAGAAGATATCTATGATGCTCCATTCAGAAAGCATGTCAGAGGGACACTTTCTGATCAATTGTTTGTATCTTTCCCAAGCTTCATAGAGGGATTCACCTTCCTTCTGTCTGAAGGTTTGGACTTCCACTCTAAGCTTACTCAATTTTTGAGGTGGAAAGAACTTTGCCAAGAAGGCATTGACTAGCTTTTCCCAAGAGTTCAGACTTTCTTTAGGTTGTGAGTCCAACCATATCCTAGTTCTGTCTTTTACAGCAAAAGGGAATAGCATAAGTTTGTAGACCTCAAGGTCAACCCCATTAGTCTTGACAGTGTCACAGATTTGCAAGAACTCAACTAAAAACTGATGAGGATCTTCCAATGGAAGTCTATGGAACTTGCAATTCTGTTGCATTAGAGAAACTAATTGAGGCTTAAGCTCAAAGTTGTTTGCTCCAACGGCAGGGATAGAGATGCTTCTCCCATAGAATTCGGGAGTAGGTGCAGTAAAGTCACCCAGCACCTTCCTTGCATTGTTGGCATTGTTGTTGTTTTTGGCTGCCATGGGTTCTTCTTCTTTGAAGATTTCTGTTAGGTCCTCTACAGAGAGTTGTGCCTTAGCTTCTCTTAGCTTTCGCTTCAAGGTCCTTTCAGGTTCAGGGTCAGCCTCAACAAGAATGCTTTTGTCTTTGCTCCTGCTCATATGAAAGAGAAGAGAACAAGAAAATATGGAATCCTCTATGTCACAGTATAGAGATTCCTTGAGGTGTCTGAGGAAAACAAAAATAGAAGGAAGGGGTAGAAGAATTCGAACTTATCAATTAAGATGGAGTTCGAATTGTACATTGAGGAGGAGTGTTAGTCCATAAATAGAAGGATGTGAGAAGAGGGGAAGAAATTTTTGAAAATAAATTAAAAAGATTTTAAAAACATTTTGAAAAAATACTAATTGATTTTCGAAAACTAAGAGTGAAAAAGAAATCAAGTGATTTTTAAAAAGATTTTGAAATTAGAAATCAAAAAGATATGATTGAAAACTATTTTGAAAAAGATGTGATCAAGAAGATATAATTGAAAAGTTATGGTTTTAAAAAGATGTGATTGAGAAGATATGATTTGAAAAACAATTTAAAAAGATTTGATTTTGAAAATTAATGACCTGCCTAACAAGAAAGATATGATTCAGACATTAAACCTTTCTCAACAGAAAAGGCAACATACTTGAAATGTTGAATCAAATCATTAATTGTTAGCAAGTATTTTTAAAAATGAAAAGAAATTGATTTTGAAAACATATGATTGAAAAGATATGATTTGAAAAAGATTTGATTTTGAAAAATTTTGAAAACTTGAAAAGAATTGAATTAAAAACAAAATCCTCCCTCTTGTGCCATCCTGGCGTTAAACGCCCAGAATGGTATCCATTCTGGCGTTTAACGCCCAAAACACTACCCTTTTGGGCGTTAAACGCCCAACCAGGCACCCTGGCTGGCGTTTAAACGCCAGTTTTCCTTCCTCACTGGGCGTTTTGAACGCCCAGCCTTTTTTTGTGTAATTCCTCTGCTGTATGTTCTGAATCTTCAATTCTCTGTATTATTGACTTGAAAAGACACAAATTAAAATTTTTTTTGGATTTTTAATAATGAGGAATAATCAAAATGCAACTAAAATCAAATAAACAATGCATGCAAGACACCAAACTTTAGAGGTTTGTATACTACTGACACTAACAAATTGAGAATGCATATGAGACACAACAAAACACTCAAGACAAGAGAATTTAAAGATCAGAGTAAGGAAATCATCAAGAACAACTTGAAGATCAATGAAGACACATGAATGAATTCAAAGAAAATGCAAGAAGAAAAGAAACATGCAATTGACACCAAACTTAAAATGAGACACTAGACTCAACAAGAAACATAAAATATTTTTGGTTTTTATGATTTTGTAATTTTTTTTGGATTTTTTTTCGAAAAATGAAAGAAAATAAGGATATCAAAATTCTTAATGAGAATGCCAGGAATCATGCAATGTTAGTCTAAAGCTTCAGTCCAAAGAAATTAGACATGGCTAGCCAAGCTTCAGCAGGACATTACATTCAAGAGCTAAATTGATGAAAATCAATCAGCTTTGGTAATGATAAGAACATCACCTTGAAACACTAGAATTCATTCTTAAGAACTCTGAAAAAAATACCTAAGCTAAGCAACAAGATGAACCGTCAGTTGTCCAAACTCAACAATCCCCGGCAACGGCGCCAAAAACTTGGTGCACGAAATTGTGATCATCAATTGCGCCATCAACATGGTATGCTCAATTGCAATCTCAACTCTTTATCAAAACTTCGCAAAACTAACCAGCAAGTGCACTGGGTCGTCCAAGTAATAAACCTTACACGAGTAAGGGTCGATCCCACGGAGATTGTTGGTATGAATTAAGCTATGGTCACCTTGTAAATCTCAGTCAGGCAGATTCAAATGGTTATGGATGATTTATGAATAAAGCATAAAATAAAGATAGAGATACTTATGTAATTCATTGGTGAGAATTTCAGATAAGCGTATGGAGATGCTTTGTCCCTTCCGTCTCTCTGCTTTCCTACTGTCTTCATCCAATCCTTCTTACTCCTTTCCATGGTAAGATGTATGTTGGGCATCACCGTTGTCAATGGCTACAGTCCCGCCCTCTCAGTGAAAATGTTCAACGCGCTCTGTCATAGCATGGCTAATCATCTGTCGGTTCTCAATCAGGTTGGAATAGAATCCATTGATTCTTTTGCGTCTGTCACTAACGCCCAGCCTTCAGGAGTTTGAAGCTCGTCACAGTCATTCAATCATTGAATCCTACTCAGAATACCACAGACAAGGTTTAGACCTTCCGGATTCTCTTGAATGCCACCATCAATTCTAGCTTATACCACGAAGATTCCGATTAAGAGATCCAAGAGATAAACATTCAAGCCTTGTTTGCTTGTAGAACAGAAGTGGTTGTCAGGCACTCGTTCATAAGTGAGAATGGTGATGAGCGTCACATAATCATCACATTCATCATGTTCTTGGGTGCGAATGAATATCTTAGAACAAGAATAAGCTGAATTGAATAGAAGAACAATAGTAATTGCATTAATACTCGAGGTACAGCAGAGCTCCACACCTTAATCTATGCTGTGTAGAAACTCCACCATTGAAAATACATAAGAACAAGGTCTAGGCATGGCCGTGAGGCCAGCCCCATGATCTAAGATAGCATAAGACTACTCAAACATAGCTACCCCGATGAGAATACAATAGTAAAAGGTCCTATACATAGAGAACTAGTAGGCTAGGGTTTACAGAAATGAGTAAATGACATAAAAATCCACTTCCGGGCCCACTTGGTGTGTGCTTGGGCTGAGCATTGAAGCATTTTCGTGTAGAGACTTCTCTTGGAGTTAAACGCCAGCTTTTGTGCCAGTTTGGGCGTTTAACTCCCATTCTTGTGCCAGTTCCGGCGTTTAACGCCGGGCAGTTTTGAGCTGATTTAGAACGCCTATTTGGGCCATCAAAGCTCGTGCAAAGTATAGACTATTATACATTGCTGGAAAGCCCAGGATGTCTACTTTCTAACTCAGTTAAGAGCGCGTCAATTGGGCTTCTGTAGCTCCAGAAAATCTACTTCGAGTGCTGGGAGGTCAGAATCCAACAGCATCTGCAGTCCTTTTCAGCCTCTGAATCGGATTTTTGCTCAGGTCCCTCAATTTCAGCCAGAAAATGCCTGAAATCACAAAAAAACACACAAATTCATAGTAAAGTCCAGAAAAGTGAATTTTAACTAAAATCTAATAAAAATATAATAAAAACTAACTAAAACATACTAAAAACATACTAAAAACAATGCCAAAAAGCGTATAAATTATCCGCTCATCAGATCCGCCGTGCCATCGTATAAAGCCATATCCGGGAGCTTAAAGTCTTTTGGGATTTTGGTCTTCATGATCTCCTTGGTAAATGGATCTTGGTCCTTGCGGGAGCTGTCCTCGTGAGTGGATCAAGTCGCTTTGGCTTTGAGATCGGCTTCGAGTTTTAAGAGTTTGTCCTCTAATTCCCGGCATCACCTTATCTCCCTTTGTAGGTCCTTCCCAGCTTCTCGCTGATGTTGGGCTTCTTCCTCAAGTTGTTTTAAATGATCTTGAAGCATCTCAAGGGCTCCCGGGCTTGGTGAATTCTTGTCTCCGTTAGGTTGCGGGATATCTTTTGGTGTAGTGTTCGCGTTTTTGTGCGGCGTTCTATCTTCTAGACCTAAATTATGGTCGCTGTCATTGTCATCCGCCATGATGATGGGATGACTTCTAGGTTCCCCGGCAACGGCGCCAATGTTCCAAGGGTTACCTGAAACTGTAGGTCGATCTCGAATGAGATCTTCTGTACTGGTCAGAGCTGTTGTGTCCGACTTGATGATGGTGGCCGGAACCGTCGTGTCCAACTTGTTGGACTTGGTGGTGGTGCTGATCCTTCGTCACCGGAGGGTGGTGGTACCTACAAAGGACTCCGATGCTTAAGTTAGCAAGGATATTTAGCAGGTTTTTAGTAGAATCAGAGTATGAGTTATACCTGGGTGCTCCAGCGTATTTATAATGGTATGGAGTGACCTTTTTAGATAAGATAAGTTAGTTATCCTATCTTATCTTATCTTATCTTTGACTGGGGTCCTCGTATCTTCAAGGGAACCACCCTTATCTCTATAGGCTTGGGCTGCCTTTGGATTTGGGTCGTGTTCCTCTATTTGGGCCCTTTACTGGGCTTCCTTGGCAATTTTGACCGAGCTCTTTGAGAAGAGGTCGGATAATCGGACCTGAAGAGGTCGATTGCTCTGTTGCTAAACATCCCAGGTCGGGTGGCTCGATCCTGGGTATGAACATAAGGTGAAGTTCAAATTCCAGTTTATATGCCATAAAAATTCTAATTACCCAAAAATAAGGGGATTATATGTCACGTATCCCGTTAAATCCAGATAATTAAAATTTAGGAGAAATTGTTTTCAAGCTGTTGTTCAAGTAAAGAGCTTTTCCAAGTTTTACAAGAACTTAAATAGAAAGAGGGTCATACTTCTGTTCCACCCAAATTCATAAAATAAAGAGCGAAAACAATTCTTAAATTATAAATCCATGCATAAATTAAAATAGAAAAAGCAATAAAATCAATCCATACAAATAGACAGAGCTCCTAACCTTAACAATGGAGGATTAGTTGCTCATGGAATGTGGAATGTAAATTTGTATAGAATTCCCTAATGGAATCCCCCTAATAGAATCTCTTCTATAGAAGAGAAGTCTCTCCTTTTTATAACTAATCCTAATTAATTTAAAATATAATATCTAAAATTAAGATAATATCTTTTGCTATTTTCAAATTCAAATTTGAATTTAAATCAAAATTAATTATAACAATCATCAAGTTTTCAATTGATGGATGGGGACCACTTGATTCCTTCACTCTGCAGCTTCTAATCTGTGTTTTCTGGGCTGAAAACTGGGTCAAAATAGCCCAAAAATCGCTCCCAGCATTTTTCTATGTTTTTTGCATGTAAGGCATGTCACGCATACGCGTCGATGGTCTTTTTCCCGATTCACACGCACGCATCGCTGTGCAATTCTTCAAATCACGCGTACGCATCAGTCACGCGCATGCGTCGCCATGGAAAGCTCCAAATCACGCGTACGCGTCAGTCACGCATACGCGTTGCTCCTCGCTGCCATCTCCTTTGATTCTTGTGCTGCAGAAACTCCATCAAATCCAGCTGAATGCTACCTAAAATAAACAAAATTGCAAAATACTCAAAGTAGCATCCATATTGGCTAAAAGATAATTAATTTTTCATCAAACTCAACAAATTAGATGTAAATTCACTAGGAAAAGATAGGAAAGATGCTCACGCATCACAACACCAAACTTAAACTGTTGCTTGTCCTCAAGCAACCAAAACTAATAGTAGGGTTTACAACTGCAATCCTGAATAGTTTTAGCATTTCCCTTTATCCTTTGAAGTTCAGAATGATTGGAATCCATAGGAACTCAAAACTCAGATAGTGTTATTGATTCTCCTAGTTCAGTATGTTGATTCTTGAATACAGCTACTTTATGAGTCTTGGCCGTGACCCTAAGCATTTTGTTTTCCAATATTATCACCGGATACATAAATGCCGCAGACACATAACTGGGTGAACCTTTTTAGATTGTGACTCAGCTTTGCTAGAGTCCCCAGTTAGAGATGCCCAGAGTTCTTAAGCACACTCTTTTTGCTTTGAATCATGACTTTAACTGCTCAATCTCAAGCTTTTCACTTGACACCTTCACGCCACAAGCACATGGTTAAGAACAGCTTAATTTAGCCGCTTAGGCCAGGGTTTTATTCCTTTTCGGCCCTCCTATCCATTAATGCTCAAAGCCTTGTATCCTTTTTACCCTTTGCCTTTTAGTTTAAAAGGTTATTCGCTTTTTCTTCTTGCTTTTTCTCTTTTCTTCTTTTTTAAAATTTTTTTTCCCAAGCTTTATGTTTTTCACTACTTTTTCTTGCTTCAAGAATCAATTTTATGATTTTTCAGATTATCAATAACATTTCTCTCTTTTCATCATTCTTTCAAGAGCCAACAATTTTAACATTCATAAACTTCACTATTCAAAATATGCACTGTTCATGTCATGCATTTAGAATCACAGAAAATACCACCACATTTAAGTAAATAAGACTATTCTTCAATATAGACCTACTTTCTCATGCAATATATCACTCCTGTATTTTTTTATTTGGATTCAAGCTCAGTGAGTAATACATGAGACATCTTTTCAGAATTAAAGTAATAGGGAGAACTAAACTAGTCCTAGGATTCTAATTAATAAAGGATCATACAACAAACAAAGTAAAATAGCAGAAAACCAGAACATAACATATTAAAAGCGGGAAGGAATAAAAGAAATGAAAGGAACTCAACCACCTTAGTTATCCGAGCGATCATTTTATTCTTCAGGTTGTGCTCCTCAGTGAAGATGATTCGCCTCCTTTTTGGTGCCATAGGAATAAATAGAAAACCCTTAAGCGAAGCGTCAACACCAAACTCAAAGATTTGCTTGTCTTCAAGCAAAGAAGAACTGAAAATAGAAAGAGACAAATATTATGATGAAAGAAAAAGAAAAGGATAAAAGAACAATAGAGAATTAGGATTGGGACAGGGAAAAGAAAATTAAAACTTGGGCGGCGAACTGGTGGAGTTGTCCAGCGCAATCGACGCGTACGCGTGGGTCGCGGAATTTTTTAAATGACGCGTCAGCGTCAGGCACGCGTCCGCGTGCCCTGGGTTTTGTGCGATTCGTACGAAGCCAACCGTGCGCACGCACTACTCTCTGTTCACGTGGCTTGGGAACCTATACTTTCATACGACGCGTGCGCGTCATGCACGCGCACGCGTGGATAAACACTTGTGCAAATGACGCGCACGCGTCAGGGACGCATACGCGTGATCAATTTTGTGTGTCAAGCACACTTCCTGCCCCAAGACCAGCACAAGTCACTGCCCAAACAAATATTTATGTCGAATTTCAAGGTCACGCGTACGCATCACTGACGCACACGCGTGGAGGGCGAAAAGTGCAAACGACGCGCACGCGTGGGTTACGCGTACGCGTGATGCGGCTTGTGCTTCTAGCATGCTTCCAGCGCTACTCCCGCTCAACTCTCTGTCAAGTTTTATTTTTCACGCACATGCATATGACGCGTACGTGTCAGCGACACTTGCGCGTCATGTGCTCCTCTTCTCTTTTTTTTTTCCAGTTCCTGTTCTAAAATAGCTGCATGATCAGAAAATTAGTAAGAACTCAATAAAAATCAAATAAGTAAGAAAACTGCTACTACAAAAATAACTAAGAATGAAAAGAAACGATCATACCACGGTGGGTTGTCTCCCACCAAGCACTTTTAGTTAAAGTCCTTAAGTTGGACATATGGTGAGCTCCTTGTCATGGTGGCTTGTGCTTGTACTGATCCAGGAATTTCCACCAATGTTTGTAATTTCAATGGCTACCGGGATCCCAAACTAGGCGCCTAACTCCTTCGAGCAAGTTGAAGCAAGTGACAAGTCCCAAAGGGTGTTGATTGTAGGAATGAATTCCAGGATCCCAAACCTTGCTTTTACTCCCGTCTTCTTATGGATCACCATTGTTCTCACCAGGTGGAAAGCAATCTGAATTCTCATAGAGACATCCAAATAACCTTCTAAATCCATTCAATTGAGCTCTACACTAATCCTTGCACTTCAATTTGGAGCATGCAACCATATTGAACCTTGCTTGACAACTCTTGCCACTAACTATCTTCCTCTTACTTTTAATGCCACGAAGAGCTCTAAGTTAACCATCCATCTCCAGTAGCCCATATTCAAGTGGGAAAGTAAAGGTTAAGGATAGGAATTTTACCCACTTGAATGTTGTATTGGATGGTGATGGCTTTGGAAGAGGTCTTGCAAGCTCCACTCCCTTGTGTTCTTCTTTGAATTCTTCTACCTCTTTGCAAGCTTCCTCAATTTCAACCTCTTCCTCTTGGTAGCTTTCTTCTAATTCAATCTCTTCTTCATTACTTACCAAGGGCATGGGAGGTTGTGCATCTTCCTCTTCTTCCATATGTGAGGGTGGAAAGTTCTCTAATTCACTGGAGTATAAACTCCTTTGATTGATTTCCTCACTTTCTTCCCTAGGATCTTGCATTGTATCTTTTGGGAAGGAAATTGCTTGTTCCTCTTCCTGGTTCTTGATTAGCGACTGCACATGTTTCTCTACATTTTTGATACTCGTCTTTATATCATGTAGGAATTCTTTCATGAGGAGCTCAAGATCTGATGGTATTTGAGATGAATAGGGAGATGGAGGCTCTTGATATGGGTAGAAAGATGATGGTTCTTGATATGGATAGAGAGGTGGTGGTTCTTGATATGGATAGAGAGGTGGTGGTTCTTGGTATGAATAGAGAGATGGTGGTTCTTGATATGAATATGGAGGTGGTGGCTCTTGATAGTTGGAATATGGATCATTGAAGTTTCTTTGGTTTTGACTTTGCCAACCAAAATTTGGATAGTTCTTCCATCCACAATCATATGAATTACTACTTGGGTAGGAGTAGTAACCCATGTGATCTCTCTCCATTATTTTTCCTTAGCACAACACACCAAACAGAATTAAATGCACCATGTGGTAAACAGGAAAGCAAAGAAGACAGAATAGAATTCTAAAAATTAAAATAAGAAAAATTAAAATAAAACTAACTAGGAAACACCAAACTTAATTTTAGAAATTAAGGAAAATATTAGTGCTATTTATTTATTTAAAATATTTTTTTCGAAAATAATAAAATAAAATTTAAATAAAATTAAAATAAAATTAAAATTAAAACGCCTAATCTAAGCAATCAAACAATTGATAGTTGTTAATCACTATCAATCCCCGACAACGGCGCCAAAAACTTGGTGCGGTATTTTATAACCCACAAACTAACCGGCAAGTGCACCGGGTCGTACCAAGAAATACCTTACGTGAGTAAGGGTCGATCCCACGAGGATTGATGGATCAAGCAATAATGATTGATTGATTGTCTTAGTTAGGCAAGCAGAAACTGGTTTTGAGATGTTCAAAAGGTTTAAGTTCGAACTTAGAATATTAAAAGGATAGATAAATAAATAAGTTGGGAATAAAATATGGAGAAAACAGTTAAGGCTTCAGAGTTATCTATTTTTCCAGATTAACTTTTCTTACTAACTATTTTAATTATGTAGGATTTAATTTATGGCAAACTATATGTGACTAGACCCTAATTCTTTAGACCTTTCTAGTCTCCTCTAAAATTCATTAACTGCCAATTCTTTGGTCAATTAATTCCAATTAGAAGGTGAAGTTCAAATTCCAGTTTATATGCCACAAAAATTCTAATTACCCAAAAATAAGGGGATTATATGTCATGTATCCCGTTAAATCCAGATAATTAAAATTTAGGAGAAATTCTTTTCAAGCTGTTGTTCAAGTAAAGAGCTTTTCCAAGTTTTACAAGAACTCAAATAGAAAGAGGGTCATACTTCTGTTCCACCCAAATTCATAAAATAAAGAGCAAAAATAATTCTTAAATTATAAATCCATGCATAAATTAAAATAGAAAAAGCAATAAAATCAATCCATACAAATAGACAGAGCTCATAACCTTAACAATGGAGGATTAGTTGCTCATGGAATGTGGAACGTAAATTTGTATAGAATTCCCTAATGAAATCCCCCTAATGGAATCTCCTCTAGAAGAGAAGTCTCTCTTTTTTATAACTAATCCTAATTAATTTAAAATCTAATATCTAAAATTAAGATAATATCTTTTCCTATTTTCAAATTCAAATTTGAATTTAAATCAAAATTAATTATAACAATCATCAAGCCTTCAATTGATGAATGGGGACCACTTGATTCCTTCACTCTGCAGCTTCTAATCTGTGTTTTCTGGACTAAAAACTGGGTCAAAACAACCCAGAAATCGCCCCCAGCATTTTTCTGCATTTTCTGCACGTAGTGCATGTCACGCGTATGCGTCAGTCACGCGTACGTGTCTATGGTCTTTTTCCCGAGTCACGCAGACACGTCGATCACGCGCACACGTCGCTGTGCAATTCTTCAAATCACGCGTACGCGTCAGTCACGCGCACGCGTCACCGTGAAAAGCTCCAAATCATGCGTACGCATCGCTCCTTGCTGCCATCTCCTTTGATTCTTGTGCTGCAGAAACTCTATCAAATCCAGCCGAATGATACTTAAAATAAACAAAATTGCAAAATACTCAAAGTAGCATTCATATTGGCTAAAAGATAATTAATTCTTTATTAAACTCAACAAATTAGATGTAAATTCATTAGGAAAAGATAGGAAAGATGCTCACGCATCATTCAGCACTGCTATTTTTGAGACGAACTCTTAGTCTCTTTGATGTTCTAGACCGGCATAGTATAATTCTTCTAGTGTCCAGATCATTGAATATAACAAGATTACTATTATGCCCCTTGTCTTTAAAATAATGAAAATGCCTTCCTGAACACGTATCATTCTCTCCCTTTTCAAAAAGATTCATCTTCGAATATGCATATATATCAAAAGGAGAAAAATTAGAGATACTAAATACAATTGAATTACCATTTCTACCAAAAAATTATTCTTCCTCAAATTGTCCTTAATAATCCACAATATTTGGATTGGGCCATCTTCTCTAGCAACAAGTATTGTTTTTCTCTGACTTACAAGCTCCGCTTCCCTCCAAGAAATCTAAACCCCATCTCTGGATTTAAATATCATGATTTGATGGTTCTTCTCAACCCACTGAATTGTTATATCCCTCATGTGTGCAAGTTCAATCTTTCCAACCATACGTTCACTATCTAAAGTAATACCATTACTCAAAGGTAAAAATAATAATTTTAAAATAATCAACGATTGAAAAACATTCAGATATTCACAAAGATAACAACCAAATAGAGTTATAAATAGCAGAGTTATGAGAACACTCAATGTCTTACACAAAAAAAAAAAAAACAAGTGTAACATTCAAGATATGCTCATCCAAACAACTAGCATAAATTAGCACATAAACAAACTCTTTGGGAAAAAACTCAGTAATGTGTGTGGAATCTTTAATATCTTGACTTTTAATTAAAATTATCATCATATTAAATCTATCCACTAAAAAATTAATGATATACGTACGTTTTCTAACTCTATGCAAACCAAGTAGAAAATTCATAGAAATATCAATCCATGTATAAGTAAGAATAAATAAAGGAATGCACAACGTAATCAAGAATGCTTAATATTTAACTTTCTTACATGCAATAAAATCAGAATAAATTCCATCTATACTCTTATATTTATGAGACCAACAAAAAAAATATATAGATAACATATCTGAAATTCTATTTATTCTTTTTATTTCACAAGCAATAGATATAGAACAAAAATTAGATTTAGTTGGATAAAGATTCTTCATATAATCAAATACTAAGAATCTAGGAGTAAAAGTTGTGGTTAAATCATACCTTATGGACAATTCATTAGCAATTATGTTCTTATTACCTTGTCCAAATAAAATATAGAATTAATTATCTTTCTTCCTTTTCATCTATATTAATGCCTCCATAATTGACCAGTGAATCTGCAAAACCTTGAAAAGTTGACATAAAAACACTAGAAATTTTATTGTTATATATATGAGAAATTAAAAACTATGTAGAATTTAATGATACTAATGCACTCTTGTCTAAACTAGAACTTTCTACATCTCTCTCACAATCGTGTGTATTGCTCCCAGTTTTTTTTTTTTTTGCTCATTGACTTCTTTCACTCACTATTCTCGTCTTTTCTCTCAAAACTCTTGCTTTTAATCAAATATTGATTCTTTTCACTCAAACACTCACTCTGTTTCTTTGTTTCGTTTCTCTCATGTTTGTCAAATTGCTCACAATCCAAGGATCTATTTGAAATTTTTTGCATTTTTAGATCCTCTAAGTACACATCTGCTTTTACATCATACTCAATATGTTCTTCCATTACTGGCTTTGAAAAACTCTTCTTCTTATGTCGATCTATAATATTCTTCTTCATCTGCTCTAACTCAATGGCAACATTGACTAAATCTTCCATGGTTGTGTAATGGTAAAGAGTGACATTATCTGTAATGTCTTTATTAAGTCCAATAAGAAAGCCCCTCATAATAACTTTCAGGACACCTTTTAACATTAGCCTTGGTCCCCAAGTACATTAACTCCTTGTGGTACTTCATTATTGATTTGGAACCATGTTTCAACTTACGAACCTTTTTAAGAAACTTATTTTGGTATGACGATGACACGAATCGATTTCTCATGATTTTCTTCATCTTCTCCCAAGACTGAATTGGTGATTTTTCATTCCGTCTTTTCTTTTTGTCTAGTTTGGCCCACCAGACAAGGGCATAATCCAAGAATTCTACAGTTGCTAGTCTTACCTTTTTTTACCTCAGAGTAATTGTGACACTGAAATAAGAGCTTCACTGTTTGTTCCCATTCCAAATAAGCCTCAAGGCCACTTTTGTCTTTAAATCCTGGGATATGTATTTTGATAGCATTGATGTTACTATCAACATCTTTCCTGTGCTCTTTGACTAGGGGATAAAGAATTAATTATTGAATCCATGTCATTAAGATGATGTTCAATCCTTGCAAGGTTGCTAGCGATTGCGTCGACGTGGAAAGTCAGTTGTGGATCATGGTTCCCTTCGATGTCAGCCATCACTAAAGAACCTGTGAAAAAAAAACCTCACAGCAGTCTTCTCAAATGTATAACTCGGATTAGGATGGTAGCACGAATCCCAACACTTTCGTACTGTTTTACTAGCAAGTGCACTGGGTAGTCCAAGTAATACCTGAGTGAGTCAGGGTCAATCCCACGGAAATTGAGGTTTGAAGCAAGCTATAGTTATCTTGCAAGTCTTAGTCAGGTGGAATCAGAAGGTTGTTAGAAGTACGATGATCATGAAACTATGAAAGCAAAAGGGGTAGAAAATATTGAAAGGAATAGGGTTAAGGATTGGAGTTGCGTTGTCTTTCTGAATTAACTCTAGTACTACTGTCTTCTCTACTTGTGAATGATCCTCTTCAATGGCAGGCTGTAAGTTATTAGCACCTTTATTGAGAGGTCGTCAATATTCCTCTGGATCTGAACCCAAGGGTTAGTGTGGATCCATCTCTGCTTGAGGGTGAAGTGCGTACAGTCCATTCTCCTTAATGATCCTACTCAAAATACCACAGACAAGGTCAGATCTTCTGGATCAGAGAATGCTGCATCATTGGGTTCTAGCCTCTACCACAGACACCCTAATCTCCCCGAAATTGGCTGAACTGGTGTCTCGAGAAGTCCCCAACAAAGTCGTGGATTAGCCGTCTGAGAGATGTATGATTCAAGCTGGTGGTGCGTGCTTTCCACTGAAGTATTCACACGAACCTAAGTAGACGCGGGTGTTTGTCAGGCACGTTCGTCTTAATGTGATGAATAGAGCTAATTTGTCAGATCATCCTATTCACCACGTTGAGGTGCGAATATATATCTTAGAATTAATCAAACACGGATCGGAGAAGAAACAGTAATACTTTTATTAATTCATAGGACTCAGCATAAATTATGAAAATCTCAAATTTAGAAACTCGAATTTAAAATAAAAGTCTTAATACTGAAGTAAGAATACAATGTAAAACTTGAATTTAGCATAAAGTCTTAATAAGTCCCTTAATGATTATGAAAAATACACTTTAAATACTAAACAGATGATTAGTAAAGGTAAAATAGTCTTTTTAGTGCTAAAATGCACTTCTGAAGCTCACTTGGTGAGTATTTGGGCTGAACATTGATGAGATCCACGTGTTATGAGGTTTCTTGGGCATGGAACGTCCGCTAGGGGGTCCATCTTGGGCGTTTTGACATTGGTCTCTGCTCTTTGGGCGCTGGACACCTGGAAGGGGGCAAGAAGCTGGCGTTGGACGCCAGTTTTGGGCCTTATAATCCGAGATAAAGCATAGACTATTATATATTGCTGGAAAGCTCTGGAAGTCAGTTTTCCATAGCCATTGAGAGCGCTCCATTTTGACTTCTATAACTCTAGCAAAGTTCTTCCAAATGCAGACAGGTCAGATCTGGACAACATCTGCAGTGCTTTCTCTGTCTCTGAATCAGACTTCTGCTCCAGCTCCCTAATTTCAACCAGAAATCACCTAAAATTGTACAAAAATACAAAAACTCATAGTAGAATCCAAAAATGTGAATTTAACACTAAAACCTATAAAAACTTAATAAAAAATAAATAAAACATACTAAAAACTATATGAAAATGATGCCAAAAAGCGTATAAAATATCCGCTCATCATAGATACAATAACTAATTTAAATTAGATTTGATCTTTATTAGATTAAATCAGATTTGATTTAAATTTAAAATTTCTAAAAATACTACTAAGCAAATCAGAACTAAATAAATCTCATAACAAACTTACAAGCAAACTAAAATATAGGCCTAATAATTTCGAAAATTAATATTAAATTTGTGTCTTCCACTAGATTTGAAAAATACTGTTGGGCTACTTGTCTTGTCTTGACTTAGCCCATTGGATTTTATAAATTGTGGCCATTTTTAGCACCACTGTTTTAGAGATGAACTCTTAGTATCCAAAATCGACATAGTATAATTCTTCTAGTATTCAAATTATTGAATATTATAAAATTATTATATTACCCCTTGTCTCTAAAATAATGAAAATATCTTCTTGAACACATATCATTTTTATTAAGCTATGGAGAGTTAAAACAAAATAATTTGTTAAATATATGAGAGAACAGGAGAAAAGAATAAAAGATTTGGTTTGGTGAGTAGATTAAAACTAAAAACATCTTGAATGAAGAGCCGTTAAAGTTGATTAAATTTAAGTATGAATTACATTATAATTTATTATGTATTAATTATAATATATCAGTTACAAATATAATAAATACTACTTTTACTATTTTATGATTTAAAAAAATATATAATTAAATTATTATAGCAATATGTAATAATACAAAATTTATTCATTTATGACATAAGTTTCTTAATTTTTGTTTTCTTTTATTTGAGTTTCTGTTGTATTAAATTATTCTATATTGTAATTTTTGAAGTATGATAATGTTTTCCTGCAGAAATAGGAATTAGAAAAGAAAAAGGCCTTGCAACTAATAAAGGTTTTCTTTTTGAAAAAGTGCTAGTTTAATATTTGGTAAATTAAAAAAGAATATTCTAACTATTTTGTTAATTTATACTAATAATATTATATTTCATTATAATACCTAAATGAAACCAAAACACTCAACAAATCAATATCAAACTTTTTTTTGTCAACAATAATATTGTTCTCGGGTGAATGACCTGAATGTAACTTGCATTGGTCCCTTGCAGTCGATGTCGAACTATTATCCTTCGCACCGAGCTTTATGCTTGGATGTCCAAGTTTTTTGTCTAAAAATGTTTCACGTTGTGGGGAGAACAAAAAAGGGGAGTGTACCTGCAAAAGGCACTTTAATTCTTAAGTTAGTATTGTGAATTTCTTATATCCCTTTCGAAAATACCTTACCTTCTTTATGTAGGGAGAGGTGTTTGACAGTTTCATTGGTCATGATTATTCATGTTGAAAGGAAATTATATTGTATTCGGCCATTATGATGCTCGGCCAGGCGTTTTACTCTGAGCTATACTATTTGGATGAGTTATGACTCATTAAGCTGAGCTATAACGTATGATGCCGAGTTATATCTTTGAATTGTAACAGCCATATCACATCTCCAAGATTGGTCTGAGGATATTTTTAAAGAAGCAAGTTGAGCCTTTGATGAGCTATAACTCGGCGAGTGGGATAGTTATGAAGTCCCCAGTTCAACATACTTTATTAAAAATAATATGAAATAATAGTTTGGAAAATGTGACAATTTTAAATGAAGAGAGGGAAAGGTATTGATGGCATTAAAAGAAGTTATCATTTCCCAATACCATCTGAACCATCGATTTGATTGATGGAATGGTTTTGATGGAATTCAACCGGTCATGGTTTCGTTTAATTGATTGCTTTGGAATCCAAATAGTTTTTTGCAAATCAGAATTTCACTTGGGTTAAGAGTCGCTTGGGAAGGTTGCTGAGAAAGAAATGAGTAAAAGAGGTACGCATTTATTTTTTGCTCTCTGTGTGCTCTGCCTTCTTCATCTTTTGCTTTCTTGTTTTTAAATATGGGTTTTGAGAAAGAGAGAGAGAAACAAGAAAAAGTATACTGGTCGTATGATTGGGTTAGTGAAGATGTCAAAATGCAGACTTCTTTGTTTACTGATGCTGAAGCTGTGAAAGAAATAGATGTGCAGAAAATAGTTAAAGTAGGTTTTGGAGTTTGTGTTGTGTTGTTACCATGCTCCAGTGAGGACCGTGTGTTTCATAGGGGAGAGGGTTTTAAATTCTTCTACATGTATAGCTGTGTCATGGAGGAGTTAAGAGTAAAGCTTCCATTTTCAGATTTTCAAGGTCAAGTTTTGAAGCAGTTGAACTGTGCCCCCTCTCAGCTTCATCCCAATAGGTGGGCTTTTTTGTGAAACTTTAAGGTTGTGATAGAATATTTGGAAGAAAAGCCCTCAATAGAGCTATTCTTCTCTATGTTCCAAGCTAACGGCGTCTGAAAAGATGGTTGAATTAATTTGAATAGTTCTCGAGGGTTTGCTGTTTTAAATTATATAAGTCCTCCTTCAAGGACATTGAGGAAATGTATTTGAAATTTAGAAGTGTTAAAGATGATTTCGTATTTTATTTAGATCAAGCTTTAGGGGAAAGTTTTCCCTTATGGTGGTGTTCGAAGACTCAGACTATTCTCGGTTTTGAAACAATAAGTCTAAGGAATGAATGTGTGATTGAGTACATGGTGGAAGTTGTCAACTGAAAAGAATTAATCTTGGTTTTTTATTTATTCTAATGGGACAAAAATAAGCAAGCTGTGATAGATTACTTAGGTAAGTTTGTGAAGTAAGATGGTGTAGGCATAGTTTGACTGTTTGCCTAATTGTTTGATTATGTTTTTTGTTTCAGGAGGAAAATATCCTTTGTTTCCACAGCTACCTTAAGAGCTCGAATGAAGAGTAAAAATCTTAAAAGAGAAGGGTCATCATCCAAAGCGGATAAAGGTGTCAAGGTGGGTGAGGTTAACCAACCTCGCCCTAAGCGAAAAAAGGTTATATTGAAGAAAAGAAAATCCGATGTTGTGGATTTTTCAGAGGATTCAAGTGAGAAGGGTAAGGAGATTTCTATAGAGGAAATTCATGCCTTTATTGATAATCAAAAGAAACTCCCTGATATGGCCGACCATAGTGATGGATTGTCGGTCTGGGGAAAAGATTTTCCTTTTATGGTTGTGGGCCAACGAGGTTTGTCAATTGTCGGTGTAACACCCTAATGACCCTAAGCTTTACCTCACGTCATAAAGCAAAGGTTAATCAAACGTTACGACAGTTCTAATACTTATACACATAATATAGAAGGAATTAATATATTCTAGAAGTCTGTTGAAGAATTAAGCTCAAAAATAGAGTTCGAAAAGTGCAAAACGTACTCACAAAGCTACATTAAACGAAGCACAAGATATACGTACGGATATCAAGGTATATGTAAATAGATATATCAAAAGATAATAATAAAGAGATTTAGCCGTCGCTCGCGAAGTTTAAGCAGGCTAGTTACATACAGATATACAGAGTTAAGACAGTAAAACAGCTTATACAAATTTTCCTCTCAAAATAAGCCATTAGGCCAAATAAATACAAAAGTGAGAGATCTTAAACAAAATAATCAAAAAGACTTCAAACAAGTTAGCGATCCTTCATTTTGTCACCACCAAGCAACTCACCGAGGTGGGTTGCGACCTGCATCTAAAAAACCACAACAGAAAATGGTATGCGAACCGGAGGTTCTCAGTATGGTAACGGTGCCCAATGATGTAAGATATAAGACTCTGGGATGCCAGAGGCAATCCTAGAACTTCATATCCATCACAAGATTCAACTTAAAGCATAACTAAACCATTAAAACATCACATAAAACCATAATGATAAATGGTAATCTAACTTAGTAGATTTCTAAACTAACAACTCTCCGCTATCCCACAGCCTTCACCAACCTATCCTCCATGCGATCCCATCGCCACTGCCTTCCGAACCTCGTCAATTCCAGTAGAATACACAATTAATACAATGCAAGTAAAGCACAAGTATAAGCATATAGGTCAAGTAATTCAAATAGGCAATTATGCATGTTATACAATTAGGAAAGCAATACAAGTTGCAAAGCAAGCAAAAAGATAAAAGATATACATTATGAATGCCAGTCCTATTGGCTATGATATCACATTGTCGGTTCAACTGCCAACCCGACACATCTCCATGGAGACGTCGCCCTTCGGTCTCATATTGGGAACCACCGAGATATCGTGTCTGGATCACGGTCCAGGATGTCAATGCCTACACACTATAGTGATTCTGAAGGGATGCAAGTAGGATACTCTTGCCACGGACCTCACATCTCAGTGTAAGTGGGATAAACCTTCCGTCCTTACGCTGCCGCCGCGACCTCAACAGGTAGGATTAACCTACTTTCACAATTCATTCCAAACACATTAGTTCACCAATTTCACAATTCATTATCAATTATCACCAATACCATATGCCGCCTTCTCAGTCAACCAAAACCATCCTCAGTATTCCAGAAACATATTGGTGCACGAAATTGTGATCTCTTCTTTTCACAACTCAAATAATCCCTAGTAATGGCCCCAAAGACTTGGTGCTCAATACCATGGCATCACAACTTCGCACAACTAACCAGCAAGTGCACTGGGTCGTCCAAGTAATAAACCTTACGCGAGTAAGGGTCGATCCCAGGGAGATTGTTGGTATGAAGCAAGCTATGGTCACCTTGTAAATCTTAGTCAGGCAGACTCAAATGGTTATGGATGATATATGAATAAAATATAAAGATAGAGATACTTATGTATTTCATTGGTGAGAATTTCAGATAAGCGTATGAAGATGCTTTGTCCCTTCCGTCTCTCTGCTTTCCTACTATCTTCATCCAATCCTTCTTACTCCTTTCCATGGCAAGCTGTATGTAGGGTTTCACCGTTGTCAGTGGCTACCTCCCGTCCTCTCAGTGGAAATGTTCAACGCACCCTGTCACGGCACGGCTATCCAGCTGTCGGTTCTCGATCATGTCGGAATAGAATCCAGTGATTCTTTTGCGTCTGTCACTAACGCCCCACAATCGCGAGTTTGAAGCACGTCACAGTCATTCAATCATTGAATCCTACTCAGAATACCACAGACAAGGTTTAGACTTTCCGGATTCTCTTGAATGCCGCCATCAATTCTAGCTTATACCACGAAGATTCCGGTTAAAGAATCCAAGAGATAAACATTCAAGCCTTGTTTGCTTGTAGAACGGGAGTGGTTGTCAGGCACGCGTTCATAAGTGAGAATGATGATGAGCGTCACATAATCATCACATTCATCAAGTTCTTGAGTGCAAATGAATATCTTGGAATAAGAACAAGCTGAATTGAATGGAAGAACAATAGTAATTGCATTAATACTCGAGGTACAGCAGAGCTCCACACCTTAATCTATGGTGTGTAGAAACTCCACCGTTGAAAATACATAAGAACAAGGTCTAGGCATGGCCGTGAGGCCAGCCCCATGATCTAAGATAGCATAAGACTAAAGATAGCTACCCCGATTCAAATACAAATAGCAAAAGGTCATACTTATAGAAAACTAATAGCCTAGGGTTTACAGAAATGAGTAAATGACATAAAAATCCACTTCCGGGCCCACTTGATGTGTGCTTGGACTGAGCATTGAAGCATTTTCGTGTAGAGACTCTTCTTTGAGTTAAACGCCAGCTTTTGTGCCAGTTTGGGCGTTTAACTCCCACTTTGGTGCCAGTTCCGGCGTTTAACGCTGGGAATTCTGAAGGTGACTTTGAACGCCGGTTTGGGCCATCAAATCTTAGGCAAAGTATAGACTATCATATATTGCTGGAAAGCCCAGGATGTCTACTTTCCAACGCCGTTAAGAGCGCGCCAATTGGGCTTCTGTAACTCCAGAAAATTCACTTCGAGTGCAGGGAGATCAGAATCCAACAGCATCTGCAGTCCTTTTCAGTCTCTGAATCAGATTTTTGCTCAAGTCCCTCAATTTCAGCCAGAAAATACCTGAAATCACAGAAAAACACACAAACTCATAGTAAAGTCCAGAAAAGTGAATTTTAACTAAAAACTAATAAAAATATACTAAAAACTAACTAAAATATACTAAAAACATACTAAAAACAGTGCCAAAAAGCGTACAAATTATCCGCTCATCACATATGCCTCTGTTCTCTAACTTTTTACTAGAAATACCGAATTAGATCGCCTAGGACCTTTTCTATGTTTTACACCAAAAAACAAGCCAAAGATTCTTATATAAGTGTCACGGAAGATTACAAGCATGCCAAGAAGGTGAAACATTTAAAAACAAGGTTCACCACTTTCAGAATTCATTATGAAACGTACAAATAGATCTTTAACGGTCCATGGGGTTCAAGTAGTGCAAACACTAGCGCTGTAGTTAATCTTTCTTTGAAGTTTGAAGAATTTTCCTTGATAATCTGACATTCGCACCAATGGGCACTTTTGTATGTCGACTCAGTCATCGGTAACACCATTTGCAAAATCGAAGCTTCACAACTCCTCGTAAGGTCACACGCTCACTAGTTTCATTCTTCGTGTTCATAAGTTGTATCCTAGGAAACTAAAATATTTATCGTTGCGTCTAAGAGTTCATGTGATGTCGAAATGAGCTCAAGCTATCCAAAGGAATATCAAGCTTGAAATGAAGCAAACAATTCTATAGGGTATTCGTAAGAAGTTGAAAAGATATATTGTTTTGGGATCAGATAGGGTTGTAGGGATTTTAGAAAATGCACTAGAAAGAGAATTAGAGTGCAGTCAAAATGAAATTGCAATTTGAGAATCTTTAAAGGATACAATAAAGCAGATTGAATCAAAATACGTCTGTACTAATTTCAGAAGGATTACAAGCTCTTAAATAAAGGCGGTTTACCTCAACCGTACACGTTCAAGCTCACATCAAGGAATTACAAGGTTCACACTAGGATATGTGCAAACAAGGAATAGGATTAGGCAAAGTTTAATTTATTCACCAAGAAGAATTTCGAAATAAAGAGCTCTATTGCAATTTACAAAGGAAAAGATAGGTCAGTTCGTAAGGATGTGTTGATGCTCTTATTCGAATAAAATCTCATACCGCCATTAAGAGTACCGTACTTCCACAGCGTTACCCTGACTTGTTGGTCTTTAAGAATTGGATTATTTGCCCACGCCAACCAAAAACGTCCTTAAGTTCTGTCGGCTCTAACAGCAATACTTTACGCGACACAAGTGAGCTTGGTCCTAAGTTTGATACTAAGTTTGATACCTTTAGTCTCGAACCCTCATCCTTATTATAAGCTATGAATAAACGCGTTGTCCCAATATCGTAAAATACAGTTAAAGATTTATAACTAGTTACACACCTACCTCTTATCTCAGGCCCCCACATATGGCGTTCACAGCAAATACTTGGCTTTACTGTTGGTTCTGACTCGCATCTTGGTTTTTCCCATGAGGGCAATCCCTGGCAATGTGTCCAAACATTCCACAAGTGTAACATCGACCATTTCCTTTTGCCTGGTGAAACTGGGCATTGTTGTTTCTTCTAAAGTTCCTTGACCATAAGAATAATGAGTGGCGTGTCTATCCCTTTTGAAGATCTGGCCTTTTGGGGAAAAATACTTTCTACGACCTCTACTACTGGTACCATCGCGAGTATCTCTCGTCAAAGTCATCTTCTCAATGTAATTCTCCACGAATCTTCCCTCATTCACCAATTTTGAGAATTTCCTAATCTCCAATGGAGCCACAACACGCATGATATCTTCCCTCAACCCAACTAAGTATTTAATGTATTTCTAGCCCTCATAGGACTGAGGAGCACCCTTACTTATTCTCGAAAACCTACAGAGTTCCTCAAACTTGCTGGTGTATTCAGGTACAGTCATGGACCCTTGCATTAACCGTAAGACTTCCAACTCCCTGGCCTCCTTTATTGACTCATGAAAGTACTTCCTGTAGAAAGCTGTCTGGAATAACGTCCATGTAATGTCCACATTTTGTTGGTGTAGCTGTTGGTGCTCTCATTGCCACCATTGCTAAGCTTTTCCCACTAGTTGATAAGCTGCATATTCCACGAACTGGTCATATAGTACATATTGAGTTTGCAATGCACGCTCCACATCTTGGAACCAGTTGTCTGCTTCAGTAGGGTTTGTCGATCCATTGAAAATCGGCGGGTCAACTTTCCGAAAAGAAGCTAGAGTTCTCTGAACACCATCTAAGTAGTCCTCAGAACCCTCTCCACTTTCATTTTCGACTGATTGCCTTGTCCGCTACATAGCATGAGTAGTCATAGCAGTGTTCGCTTGAATCGTGTTAACTAAGTTAGTCATTGCCACCACGAGTTTAGTGTGATTGTCCGTCGTCGGGTTACCCTCATAGTCTCTCCGTATACGTAACTGACCTTGTCCATGAGATGCCATTCAAGGTCTTGTCCACACCAAACAATCGATATCAAGGTGATTAGTCTCAATATCAAAGGTATATCCCAAAAAGGCACTCACAAACAAGCATGCTATAGATATATCAAGCAGATAACCTAAGTAGCATGAAAAAAAAAGACACAGAGTATGTAATGAAGCACAGTCCGTCCATCCCTTAGGCTCACAAGGAGGAACCACTCTGATACCACTAAATGTAACACTCTAATTACCCTAAGCTTTACCTCGTGTTGTAAAGTAAAGGTTAATCAAAGGTTACGACAGTTCTAACGCTTATACACATAACATAGAAGGAATTAATATATTCTAGAAGACCGATGAAGAATTAAGCTCAAAAACAGTGTTCAAAAAGCATAAACCGTACTTAGAAAGCTACACTAAACAAAGCACAGGATATACGTACGGATATCAAGGTATATGTAAATAGATATATCAAAAGATAATAATATAGAGATCTAGCCGCCGCTCGCAGAGTTTAAGCCGACTTGTTACATACAGATATACAGAGTTTAGACAATAAAACAGTTTATATAAATTTTCCTCTCAAAGTAAGCCACTAGGCCAAATAAATATAAAA
Source organism: Arachis stenosperma (assembly GCF_014773155.1). Lineage (NCBI taxonomy): Eukaryota > Viridiplantae > Streptophyta > Magnoliopsida > Fabales > Fabaceae > Arachis > Arachis stenosperma. The sequence continues at coordinate 100,718,663 of NC_080380.1, read as the reverse complement.
GTGAGAGATCTTAAACAAAATAATAAAAAATACTTCAAACAAGATAGCGATCCTCCGCTCTGTCACCACTAAGCAACTCACCGAGATGGGTTGCGACCTGCATCTGAAAAACAACAACAAAATATGGTATGAGAATTGGAGGTTCTCAGTATGGTAACAGTGCCCAATGATGTAAGATATAAGACTCTGGGACGCCAGAGGCAATCCTAGAACTTCATATACATCACAACATTCAACTTAAAGCATAACTAAAACATTAAAACATCACTTAAAACCATAATGATAAAGAGTAATCTAACTTAGTGGATTTCTAAACTACCAACTCTTCGCAGTCCCACAGCCTTCACCAACCTATCCTCCATGCGATCCCATCGCCACCTCCTTCCAAACCTCCTCAATCCCAGTAGAATACGCAATTAACACAACGCAAGTAAAGCACAAACATAAACATATAAGTCAAGTAGTTTAAGTAGGCAATTAGGCATGTTATACAATTAGGCAAGCAATACATGTCGGCAAAAGCAAGCAAATAGATAAAAGATGCACATGATGAATGCCTGTTCTATTGGCTGTGATATCACATTATCGGTTCAACTGCCAATCCAACACATTTCCATGGAGACGTTGCCCTTCAGTCTCATACTGAAAATCCCCGAGATATCGTGCCCGGATCACAGTCCATAACGTCAGTGCTTGCATACTATAGAGATTCCGAAAGGATGTGAGCAGGATACTCTTGCCACAGACCTCACATCTCAGCGTAAGCGGGATAAACCTACCATCCTTATGCCGCCGCCGCGACCTTGACAGGCTGGATTAACCTACTGTCCCTGCCAGGCGCATAGCATCCCGTCCCTGCCAGGCGCATAGCGTCTCAATAATAATATATCATTGATAAACCCCATTTGTAGGGTTTATCTTGTATTGATTTTAGGGGATTTTATCACCTTTTACCCACATTTATTCAATGAAGTAGCATGGTTTTATAACTTCTCCTTAATTGTGCTCAAGAGTGAAAACATGCTTTTTAGGTCTTAAAATAAATAAATTTAATTCACCTTGATTCCATTAGATGCCTTGATATGTTTGTTAAGTGATTTAAGGTTTAGGAGGCAAAGATTGGATCAAGGAAATGAAGAAAGAAAGCATGAAACGTTGGAGAACTCATGAAGAGATGAAAGAACCGGAAAGCTGTCAAGCCGACCTCTTCGCACTTAAACGACCATAACTTGAGCTACAGAGGTCCAAATGATGCGGTTCCAGTTGAGTTGGAAAGCTAACATCCGGGGCTTCAAAACGATATAAGATTTTTCATAGTTGCATCGCGCATAGGGGCGCGCACGCGCACGGTACAAGGACGCGCCGATTGTGGCACATGACCCACTTAATGCAACTCGTGGCCAGCGAATTCTAAAGCCTTGTGGGCCCAATCCAACTCATTTCTGATGCTATTTAAGCCAAAGATTGAAGAGGGAAACACATGTTGGTTACCATTAGTTTAGTTTAGCTTAGTTTAGTAGTTAGAGTTAGTTTCTAGAGAGAGAAGCTCATACTTCTCTCAAGGATTAGGATTAGGTTTAGTTCAATAATCTTAGATCTAGATTTTAATTCATGCTTTCATCTCCTTCTACCTCTCAATTCTTTGTTGTTACATTCATTCTTCTTCCATTCTTTTGTTGTAATTTCCTTTATGTTGTTCTTATGTTTTGTTGTAGATCTACTTTTGTTCCTTCCATTTTCTTTCAATTCAATAAGAGGTAATTCATAATAAATGTGTTTCTTTTAATTGTTGTTGTTAATTCCTTTCAATAATTGTTGTTAGATTTCATTCTTGTTGTTGCTTTACTATGCTTTTCTTTTGTGCCTTCCAAGTGTTTGAGAAAATGCTTCGTTGGATTTTAGAGTAGAGTTTTATGTTCTTGGCTTGGAAAGGTAACTTAGGAACTCTTGAGTTACTAATGTCCAAGTAATTGATGATTGGGATCCATTGACTCTAGTTCTCACTAATTGAATTAGTGGAGAGTTAGGACTTATGGACTAGGATTGATATAGCTCATTTGACTTTCCTTTACTACTAGTTAGAGGATGATTTAATGAGATTAATCCTTGCCAATTCTCATATTGTGGTTAGTGATTAGGATAGAGATCCTTGACCACCAACCCTTGCCAAGACCTTTTTAGGCCTTAGTTTACTTTCTTGCCATTTATCTTTCATGCTTCATATCAAAACCCCAAAATAACTCACAACCAATAACAAGACACTTTATTGCAATTCCTAGGGAGAACGACCCGAGGTTTCAATACTTCGATTTATAAATTTAGGGGTTTGTTTTAGTGACAAACAACTTTTTGTATGAAAAGATTATTGTTTGGTTTAGGCACTATACTTGCAACGAGAATTCATTTGTAAAATTCTAAACCATCAAAAATCTAATCATCAAAATGGCGCCGTTGCCGGGGAATTGCAATGGTGTTATGTTATTGGTTATTGTATATATGTGAATATTGTGAATATGTTTGCTTTTTGCTTCTTTGTTAGTTTTTAGTTTGTTCTCTTTAATTGTTCCTATTTTTTGTTTTTGCCCTCTCTTATCACCATGAATTCTCATTTTGGCTCTGAGTGTGATTACAACTATGTTGTAGGTGATGGGAGCTACAATGAAGATGTGTGTCAAGGATGGGATAACCAAAGGTGGGAGGAGCCATATGCTTATGATCAATCCTCTTGGCAACAACCTCCACCAATGCACTATGAAGAAAAGCCATTCTATGATGCATATCAATCCAATGGCTATGGTGAATCGCCTTGTGATTTTCAAGAACCACCACCATATGCCTATGAGTCATATCCTCAACATGAACCTCAACCACACTCACAAGCCTATTTTCAACAAACACCTCCATATGACTGATGAGCGGATAATTTGTACGCTTTTTGGCATTGTTTTTAGTATGTTTTTGGTAGTTCTAGTTGAGTTTTTATTATATTTTTATTAGTTTTTAGTTAAAATTCACTTTTCTGGACTTTACTATGAGTTTGTGTGTTTTTCTGTGATTTCAGGTATTTTCTGGCTGAAATTGAGGGATCTGAGCAAAAATCTGATCCAGAGACTCAAAAGGACTGCAGATGCTGTTGGATTCTGACCTCCCTGCACTTGAAGTGGATTTTCTGGAGCTACAGAAGCCCAATTGGCGCGCTCTCAACGGCGTTGGAAAGTAGACATCCTGGGCTTTCCAGCAATATATGATAGTTCATACTTTGCCCAAGATTTGATGGCCCAAACCGGCGTTCAAAGTCACCTCAAGAAATTCCAGCGTTAAACGCCGGAACTGGCACCTAATTGGGAGTTAAACGCCCAAACTGGCATAAAAGCTGGCGTTTAACTCCAAGAAGAGTCTCTACACGAAAATGCTTCAATGCTCAGCCCAAGCACACACCAAGTGGGCCTGGAAGTGGATTTTTATGTCATTTACTCATCTCTGTACACCCTAGGCTACTAGTTTTCTATATATAGGACCTTTTACTATTGTATTTTCATCTTGGTTCTTCTGGTTCCCTCTCTGGGGCCGAAACCAATGATCACTTTTGTTCTTATGTATTTTCAATGGTGGAGTTTCTACACACCATAGATTAAGGTGTGGAGCTCTGCTGTACCTCGAGTATTAATGCAATTACTATTGTTCTTCTATTCAATTCCGCTTGTTCTTTGTCCAAGATATTCATTTGCACCCAAGAACATGATGAATGTGATGATTATGTGACGCTCATCATCATTCTCACTCATGAACAAAGTGACTGACAACCACTCTTGTTCTACAAGCAAACGAGGCTCTAATGTTTATCTCTTGGATTCTTTAACCGGAATCTTTGTGGTATAGGCAAGAACTGATGGCGGCATTCAAGAGAATCCGGAAGGTCTAAACCTTGTCTGTGGTATTCTGAGTAGGATTCAATGATTGAATGACTGTGACGTGCTTCAAACTCCTAGCAGGCTAGGGCGTTAGTGACAGACGCAAAAGAATCAATGGATTCTATTCCGGCCTGAACGAGAACCGACAGATGATTAGCCTATGCTGTGACAGAGCATCAGGGACGTATTTTCACTGAGAGGATGGGAGGTAGCCACTGACAATGGTGAAACCCTACACGAGCTTGCCATGGAAAGGAGTAAGAAGGATTGGATGAAGACTGTAGGAAAGCAGAGAGACGGAAGGGAAGGCATCTTCATACGCTTGTCTGAAGCTCTTACACCAATGATATACATAAGTATCTCTATCTTTATCTTCATGCTTTATTCGTTTATCACTATACCCATTTGAGTCTGCCTGACTGAGATTTACAAGATGACCATAGCTTGCTTCATACCAACAATCTCCGTGGGATCGACCCTTACTCACGTAAGGTATTACTTGGACGACCCAGTGCACTTGCTGGTTAGTTGTGCGAAGTTGTGTTTATGCCATGGTATTGAGCACCAAGTCTTTGGAGCCATTACTAGGGATTGTTTATGTTTGGAAAAGTATTGATCACAATTTCGTGCACCAAGTTTTTGGCGCCGTTGCCGGGGATTGTTCTTGTGTATGGACAACTGACGGTTCATCTTGTTGCTTAGATTAGGTATTATTTTTCTTCAGAGTTCTTAAGAATGAATTCTAGTGTTTCAAGGTGATGTTCTTATCATCACCAAAGCTGATTGATTCTCATCAATTTAGCTCTTGAATGCAATGTCCTGCTGAAGCTTGGCCGGCCATGTCTAATTTCTTTAGACTAAAGCTTTAGACTAACATTGCATGATTCCTGGAATTCTCATTAAGAATTTTGATACCTTTATTTTCTTTTTCCACTTAATTTTCGAAAAATCCAAAAAAAAAAATTTACAAAATCATAAAATCCAAAAATATGTCTTGTTTGAGTCTAGTGTCTCATTTTAAGTTTGGTGTCAATTGCATGTTTCTGTTTTTCTTGCATTTTTCGAATTTATGCATGTGTCTTCACTAATCTTCAAGTTGTTCTTGATGATTTCCTTGTTTTGATCTTTGAATTTTATTGACTTGAGTGTTTTGTTGTTTCTCATATGCATTTTCATTTTGTTAGTGTCAATAGTATACAAACTGCTAAGTTTGGTGTCCTGCATGCATTGTTATTTGAATTTAGTTGCATTTTGATTATTCCTCATTATTAAAAATCCAAAAATATTTTTAATTTGTGTCTTTTCAAGTCAATAATACAGAGAATTGAAGATTCAGAACATACTGCAGAGGAATTATACAGAAAAAGCTGGGCATTCAAAAATGCCCAGTGAAGAAGACAGACTGGCGTTTAAACGCCAGCCAGGGTGCCTGGCTGGGCGTTTAACGCCCAAAAGGGTAGTAGTTTGGGCGTTAAACGCCAGAATGTGCACCATTCTGGGCGTTTAACGCCAGGATGGCACAAGGGGGAGAATTTTGTTTTCAAATCAATTTTTTTCAAGTTTTTCAAAATCAAATCTTTTTCAAATCATATCTTTTCAATCAAATGTTTTCAAAATCAATTTCTTTCCTTTTTCAAAGATACTTACTAACAATTAATGATTTGATTGAACATTTTTTGCCTTTTCTGTTGAGGAAGGTTTTATGTTTGAATCATATCTTTTCTTGTTAGGCAAGTCATAAATTTTTAGAATCATATCTTTTCAAATTGTTTTCAAATCATATCTTTTAAAATTGTTTTCAAATCATATCTTTTCAATCACATCTTTTTCAAAATAAGTTTTCAATCAAATCTTTTTAATTTCTAATTTCAAAATCCTTTTCAAAAAATCACTTGATTTCTTTTCCACTCTTATTTTCGAAAATCAATTAAGTGTTTTTCAAAATGTTTTCAAAATCTTTTAACTTAATTTTCGAAAATTACTTCCCTTCTTCTCACATCCTTCTATTTATGGACTAACACTATTTCTTAATGCAAAATTCGAACTCCATCTTCTTTGATAAGTTCGAATTTTCTACCTCTGTCTTCCATTTTTCTTCCTCTGACACCTTAAGGAATCTCTATACTGTGACATAGAGGATTCCATATTTTCTTGTTCTCTTCTTCTTCATATGAGCAGGAACAAAGACAAAGGCATTCTTGTTGAAGCTGACCCTGAACCTGAAAGGACCTTGAAGCGAAAGCTAAGAGAAGCTAAGGCACAACTCTCTGTTGAGGACCTGACCGAATTCTTCAAAGAAGAAAAACTCATGGCAGCCGAAAATAACAGCAATGCCAACAATGCAAGGAAGGTGCTGGGTGACTTTACTGCACCTACTCCCGACTTCTATGGGAGAAGCATCTCTATCCCTGCCATTGGAGCAAACAACTTTGAGCTTAAGCCTCAATTAGTTTCTCTAATGCAACAGAATTGCAAGTTCCATGGACTTCCATTGGAAGATCCTCATCAGTTCTTAGCTGAATTCTTGCAAATCTGTGACACAGTCAAGACTAATGGGGTTGACCCTGAGGTCTACAGACTGATGCTATTCCCTTTTGCTGTAAGAGACAGAGCTAGAATATGGTTGGACTCTCAACCTAAAGAAAGCCTGGACTCTTGGGAAAAGCTAGTCAATGCCTTCTTGGCAAAGTTCTTTCCACCACAAAGATGGAGTAAGCTTAGAGTGGAGGTCCAACCCTTCAGACAGAAGGATGGAGAATCCCTCTATGAAGCTTGGGAAAGATACAAACAATTAATCAGAAAATGTCCCTCAGACATGCTTTCTGAATGGAGCATCATAGGTATTTTCTATGATGGTCTCTCTGAACTATCCAAGATGTCTCTGGATAGCTCTGCTGGAGGATCTCTTCATCTGAAGAAGATGCCTACAGAAGCTCAGGAACTAATTGAAATGGTTGCAAATAACCAATTCATGTACACTTCTGAAAGAAATCCTGTGAACAATGGGACTAGTCAGAAGAAAGGAGTTCTTGAGATTGACACTCTGAATGCCATATTGGCTCAGAACAAAATATTGACCCAACAAGTCAATTTGATTTCTCAAAATCTGTCTGAAATGCAAAATGCACCAAGCAGTACTAAGGATGCTTCATCTGAGGAAGAAGCTTATGATCCTGAGAACCCTTCAATGGAAGAGGTGAATTACTTAGGAGAACCCTATGAAAACACCTATAATTCTTCATGGAGAAATCACCCAAATTTCTCATGGAAGAATCAAGAGAGATCTCAACAAGGTTTCAACAACAATAATGGTGGAAGAAATAGGTTTAGCAATGGCAAGCCTTTTCCATCATCTTCTCAGCAACAGACAGAGAGTTCTAAGCAGAATACCTCTGACTTAGCAACCATGGTCTCTGATCTAATCAAAATCACTCAAAGTTTCATGACTGAAACAAGGTCCTCCATCAGAAATTTGGAAGGACAAGTGGGTCAGCTGAGCAAGAAAATTACTGAACTCCCTCCTAGTACTCTCCCAAGCAATACTGAAGAAAATCCAAAAGGAGAGTGCAAAGCCATCAACATGGCCGAATTTTGGGAGGAAGAAGAGGCAGTGCACGCCACTGAGGAAGACCTCACTGGACGTCCACTGGCCTCCAATGAGTTCCCCAATAAGGAACCATGGGAATCTGAGGCTCAAAATGAGACCATAGAGATTCCATTGGACTTACCTCTGCCTTTCATGAGCTCTGATGAGTATTCTTCCTCTGAAGAGGATGAGTATGTCACTGAAGAGCAAGTTGCTAAATACCTTGGAGCAATCATGAAGCTAAATGACAAGTTATTTGGAAATGAGACTTGGGAGGATGAACCCCCTTTACTCACCAAAGAACTGGATGACTTGTCTAGGCAGAAATTACCTCAAAAGAGACAAGATCCTGGGAAGTTTTCAATACCTTGTACCATAGGTACCATGACCTTCAAAAAGGCTCTGTGTGACTTAGGGTCAAGTGTAAACCTCATGCCTCTCTCTGTAATGGAGAAGCTAGGGATCTTTGAGGTACAAGCTGCAAAAATCTCACTAGAGATGGCAGACAACTCAAGAAAATAAGCTTATGGACTTGTAGAGAATGTTTTGGTTAAGATTGAGGACCATTACATCCCTACTGATTTCATAGTCCTAGAGACTGGGAAGTGCATGGATGAATCCATCATCCTTGGCAGAACCTTCCTAGCCACAGCAAAGGCTGTGATTGATGTTGATAGAGGTGAACTAATCATTCAAGTGAATAAAGAATCCTTTGTGTTTAAGGCTCAAGGATATCCCTCTGTCACTATGGAGAGGAAGCATGAAGAGCTTCTCTCAAATCAGAGACAAACAGAGCCCCCACGGTCAAACTTTAAGTTTGGTGTTGGGAGGCCACAACCAAACTCTAAGTTTGGTGTTGAACCCCCACATTCAAACTCTAAGTTTGGTGTTGGAAGGTTCCAACATTGCTCTGAGTATCTGTGAGGCTCCATGAGAGCCCTCTGTCAAGCTACTGACATTAAAGAAGCGCTTGTTGGGAGGCAACCCAATGATTATATTTTATATATTTCTCTTTGTTATTTTATGTTTTTTGTAGGTTGATGATCATAAGAAGTCACAAAATCCATTGAAAAAGCGAAAACAGAATGAAAAACAGGAAGAAAAATAGCACACCCTGGAGGAAGAATTCACTGGCGTTTAAACGCCAGTGAAGCTAGCATTTGGGCGTTTAACGCCCAGTCTGGCACCATTCTGGGCGTTTAACGCCAGAAAGGGGCACCAGACTGGCGTTAAACGCCAGAAAAGGGCTAGAACCTGGCGTTAAACGCCAGGAATGGGCACCAGCCCGGCGTTTAACGCCAGAAATAGCTCAAAACGTGATTTTGAGCAACATTTGGTGCAGGAATGACTTTTCCTTGACACCACAGGATCTGTGGACCCCACAGGACCCCACCACCACTCTCTCTCTTCTTCCCCCATTCACCAATCACCTTAACACCTCTTCCCCAAAAACCCTTCTTCACCCCTTCATTTTCACACAACCTAAACAACACTTCTCCCCCTCTTTGGCCGAATACACCACCATCTCCCTCTTCCTCATTTCTTCTTTTTCTACTCTCTTCTTTCTTCTTTTGCTCGAGGACGAGCAACCATTTTAAGTTTGGTGTGGTAAAAGCGTTGCTTTTTTGTTTTTCCATAACCATATATGGCATCCAAAGCCGGTTCAACTGAGAAGGCATGACCTCAAGCCCATCACTAAGAAAAGAATGGAGCAAACAAGAGATCCTCCTCCTCAATGAATCATGAGAGAGGAGCAACAAAGACAAGGAAGAGACATTGAGGAGCTCAAGCACTCCATAGGATCTTCAAGAGGAAGAACAAGCCGCCATCACTAAGGTGGACCCGTTCTTTAATCTCCTTGTTCTTTATTTTTCTGTTTTTCGAATTTTAGTGCTTTATGTTTATCCATGTTTGTGTCTTATGATCATTAGTGTCTTAGTGTCTATGCCTTAAAGCTATGAATATGAATCCATCACCTTTCTTAAATGAAAACTGTTTTTATCACAAAAGAACAAGAAGTACAGGATTTCAAATTCATCTTTAAAACTAGCTTAATTAGATTGATGTGGTGACAATACTTTTTGTTTTCTGAATGTATGCTTAAACAGTGCATATGTCTTTTGAATTTGTTGTTCATGAATGTTAAAATTGTTGGCTCTTGAAAGAATGATGAAAAAGGAGACATGTTACTGAGGATCTGAAAAATCATAAAAATGATTCTTGAAGCAAGAAAAAGCAGTGAATACAAAAAAAAAAGAGAAAAAGAAGGAGAAAAACGAAAAAAAAAGGGGAGAAAGAGAAAAAGAAAGAAAAAGAAAGAAATAAAGTTGTGATCCAAGGCAATAAGAGTGTGCTTAAAAACCCTGGACACCTCTAATTGGGGACTTTAGCAAAGCTGAGTCACAATCTGAAAAGGTTCACCCAATTATGTGTCTGTGGCATGTATGTATCCGGTGGTAATACTGGAAGACAGAGTGCTTTGGGCCACGGCCAAGACTCAATAAGTAGCTGTGTTCAAGAATCATCATACTTAACTAGGAGAATCAATAACACTATCTGGATTCGGAGTTCCTAAAGAAGCCAATCATTCTGAATTTCAAAGGATAAAGTGAGATGCCAAAACTGTTCGGAGGCAAAAAGCTACTAGTCCCGCTCATCTAATTTGGAGCTTAGTTTCATTGATAATTTGGAGTCTATAGTATATTCTCTTCTTTTTATCTTATTTGATTTTCAGTTGCTTGAGGACAAGCAACAATTTAAGTTTGGTGTTGTGATGAGCGGATAATTTGTACGCTTTTTTGCATTGTTTTTAGTATGTTTTTGGTAGTTCTAGTTGAGTTTTTATTATATTTTTATTAGTTTTTAGTTAAAATTCACTTTTCTGGACTTTACTATGAGTTTGTGTGTTTTTCTGTGATTTCAGGTATTTTCTGGCTGAAATTGAGGGATCTGAGCAAATATCTGATCCAGAGACTCAAAAGGACTGCAGATGCTGTTGGATTCTGACCTCCCTGCACTTGAAGTGGATTTTCTGGAGCTACAGAAGCCCAATTGGCGCGCTCTCAACGGCGTTGGAAAGTAGACACCCTGGGCTTTCCAGCAATATATGATAGTCCATACTTTGCTTAAGATTTGATGGCCCAAACCGGCGTTCAAAGTCACCTCAAGAAATTCCAGCGTTAAACGCCGGAACTGGCACCTAATTGGGAGTTAAACGCCCAAACTGGCATAAAAGCTGGCGTTTAACTCCAAGAAGAGTCTCTACACGAAAATGCTTCAATGCTCAGCCCAAGCACACACCAAGTGGGCCCGGAAGTGGATTTTTATGTCATTTACTCATCTCTGTACACCCTAGGCTACTAGTTTTCTATATATAGGACCTTTTACTATTGTATTTTCATCTTGGTTCTTCTGGTTCCCTCTCTGGGGCCGAAACCAATGATCACTTTTGTTCTTATGTATTTTCAACGGTGGAGTTTCTACACACCATAGATTAAGGTGTGGAGCTCTGCTGTACCTCGAGTATTAATGCAATTACTATTGTTCTTCTATTCAATTCCGCTTGTTCTTTGTCCAAGATATTCATTTGCACCCAAGAACATGATGAATGTGATGATTATGTGACGCTCATCATCATTCTCACTCATGAACAAAGTGACTGACAACCACTCTTGTTCTACAAGCAAACGAGGCTCTAATGTTTATCTCTTGGATTCTTTAACCGGAATCTTCGTGGTATAGGCAAGAACTGATGGCGGCATTCAAGAGAATCCGGAAGGTCTAAACCTTGTCTGTGGTATTCTGAGTAGGATTCAATGATTGAATGACTGTGACGTGCTTCAAACTCCTAGCAGGCTAGGGCGTTAGTGACAGACGCAAAAGAATCAATGGATTCTATTCCGGCCTGAACGAGAACCGACAGATGATTAGCCTATGCTGTGACAGAGCATCAGGGACGTATTTTCACTGAGAGGATGGGAGGTAGCCACTGACAATGGTGAAACCCTACACGAGCTTGCCATGGAAAGGAGTAAGAAGGATTGGATGAAGACTGTAGGAAAGCAGAGAGACGGAAGGGAAGGCATCTTCATACGCTTGTCTGAAGTTCTTACACCAATGATATACATAAGTATCTCTATCTTTATCTTCATGCTTTATTCGTTTATCACTATACCCATTTGAGTCTGCCTGACTGAGATTTACAAGATGACCATAGCTTGCTTCATACCAACAATCTCCGTGGGATCGACCCTTACTCACGTAAGGTATTACTTGGACGACCCAGTGCACTTGCTGGTTAGTTGTGCGAAGTTGTGTTTATGCCATGGTATTGAGCACCAAGTCTTTGGAGCCATTACTAGGGATTGTTTATGTTTGGAAAAGTATTGATCACAATTTCGTGCACCAATGACCATGATCCTTACCCACCATACCAACCTCCTTTTGAACCATATGAGCCATACATGGAACCACAATTCCAAGATTACTACTCCTAAGAACCACCTCAATACACACCACCACCTTACCAAGAAGAACCACCTTCCTATAATGAACCCTTTCTCTAATATGATGAACCCTCCCATCCACCCCAACCTCTAATGGATGAAACCCTCGGTGTTCTTCTTCAAGGACAAGAGAAGATGACAAGGGATGTGCAACAATTCATGACCGCCTTGGATGAGGTGGAAAATCGGCTAGCATCCCAACTTTTGGACACTCAAGGCACTCCCATGGCTACATGTGGAGAATCTAAAGAGGAACATAGCATGAAGAAGAGATTGGAAACTCCGGTGGAAAATGAGGAATTTCACTTTGTATTAGAACAATTGGAGAAGCCTATGATTATTGAAGAAAAGAAAGAAATGGTTGAAGACTTAGGAGATGCGAAACCTCCATGGGAACCTAGAGTTATAGAAAACTCTTCCAAGAAGATTAAAGTTGATGTTGAGGAGGAATGTGCACAACCTCCAAGGCATATCCCATATGAAGACTTGGAATGAGTGAAGCAAGAATTGAGTTCCCTTGGTGATGAAGATCATGCATCCGATCTTCTTGGTGAAGAATCCTTTGAATTTGAAGAACCTTCTCCCAATGAATTTGAAAGTGATGTGGAGGTAGATTTCTCTCAACCTCCCATTTATGACTTGAGTGATGGAGAAGAGTTAGATGAAGTTGATGAACAAAGGATTGAGAATGAAAAATTTTATGAAGAGGTGGAGATTGACAAGGAAGCAAACAAGGGAATAGAGCTTGCAAGCACATTGGAGACACTTCTCCCCAAGCCGCCACCATCCATTCTCGCATTCAAGTGGGTAAATCCCTTATACCTAAGCTTTGTTATTCCCCTTGAATATGGTTTGCTTGAGACGGATGGTCAACTTAGAAAAATTAGTGGCCTTAAGAGTAAAAAGGAGATGGTTAGTGGTTGGAAGCATCATTCTAGGTTCATTATGGTCACATGTCCAAAGCTTGATAGCAAAGGTTGGTGTATAACAAGAGTACATGGGTCTATAAGGATGTTTGGTCACTTTGTTGAGAATTCACCTTGCTCACCACCCACATGGATTAATGATAATCAACTTGGAGATGGGTGTGAAGACAAAATATGGGATCCGGGAACACATGAGGATCAACATTGGGAGCCCATGGTTTGTGAAGAACTCCATCAAAGCTTGGAGATATTAATCTTGAATGATGAAGCTTATTGGAAGTCCAAGCATTGGTGGAAGTTCCAAGATGAGTATAAGCACAAGCCACCTTGAGAGAAGCTCCTCATAAGTCCAACTTAAGGACAATAAACAAAAGTGCTAGGTGGGAGACACCCATCATGGTAACTTCTTTTCATTTTCTCTTTTGTACATATTGGAAGAATTGGTTTAATTTCATGTTCTGTTTAGATCGTTGAGTTTAATTGGTAGTTTAGTATGTTACATAAGGGTTTATGGTGTTTTGGTAGCTGTTTGGAGGTTTCGAATGCTTAGATCGGTGCAAAAACATAGCAAAACTTTTTGAAAAACAGAGCACCATCCACGCGTACGCGCACTGCGTGCGTACGCGCATTTCAAGCATTCTCGACCACTTACGCGCACGCGTACAGGGTGTGAGCGCGTAGATAAAGAAGTTCCACTCCCAGCCAACGAACCCGGGAGTTAGGCCTTCACTGTGCGAATGTTGAGCCCCAGGCCCAACACCATCCGCGCGTACGCGCACGTGGCGCGTACGCGCCCATCATGCTGAATTCGCAATACACGCGCAAACGCACATGCCGCGCGCGCGTGGATTAGGCCACCTGCACCCCTGGTACTTTTACCAGAGAGTTGTGCCAACTCGGGGCCAACATTGAACCGCCGGCCTGACTAGCCACCCACGCAGATGCGTACTGTACGCGTCCGCGCCCCTCTCTCTGTTCCACCACCCGCGCGCGCGCCGTGCGTGCGTGCACGTGGATGCCCTTTCTTCCATCCATTTCTTTTCTTCCCCTCTTTCCATTTCTTTTCCTTCTTCTTTCTTCCTTCCCTCCTCCTACCCCTCATCCAACACTCCCAAACACCATTGATAACCATTTATTTTAGATAGCTAATTAGTTAGTTAGTTAGTTTGTTAGTTAGCTTTAGTTTAGTTTTCATTTTATTTTCTCTCTTTTCATTATAAGTGTTGGATTATTGACTTTGTTTACCATACATTGCTGCCCCTTATTGCCTAAATGCTATTTTAGCATGAATGTTTTTAGATAATCTTTGTTGGATTCTATGATTGAGGTTATATTTTACTACTTGGTTTTGAGATTTTCATGCTTATCTTTTGAAAAATACCAAGTGATGAGAATTGCTTTCGAGCTTGTAACTCTTTTGAATTGCATGTTGTAGCTAGCCACCATGTGATTTGAACTCTCTCTTTGAGTGGGCAATTTCTTGATGGATGTTGAGCATTTACCTTAATGCATTGTGTTCATGATTATATGCATCCATATATGTTTCACTTGAATGCTTCCATGCTTCTCTAATGCTTGTTTTACCTTACAAGCTTACTTAAAGCATCTTAAGTACACTAGGATAAGTGAAGTGCACGCTTCTTTTGTGACATAGCTCTTTATACTAATGTGTGTTCTAAACCGCGCAATTTAGAATTCACACACTTATTTGTCATTCATGTCACACTAATTCACTCACTCATTCCTAGTAATTCTTACCTCATTCCAACAATATATGCTTCCTTGCTTTTATATCTTCTCATCTTATGGTGTTATATTTTTGTTTTTCATAAATGATGCACCATAAGCAATAACGGAAGCAAGACTAAGAACACGCAGCAACTCGGAGAGTCGTTGTACCCCCTTGCTCATCTTTGAGTGCACCGAGGACGGTGCAAACTTTTAAGTGTGGGGAGGTCGTCCGACCGGTCGACGATTTTGGGTGACAAATTTCTAATCCCAATACTTTTACATTTCATTCTAGGATTTTATGGTTTTTACTTACATTTTCTTATTTTTGCATACATATACACAATAATAAGCTTAGTCAAAATAATGAAAATTTTCAAGAATTCTATCTATAGGGCACCTTAATTGTTTTGAGTGAAAACTTTTTATTAAACTTGCTTGAATCACATATATATGTATATTGTGGAACATGAATTTTTGAGCTAAGAACACAAGCTTGCGAGATTCGAGCCTAATGGTGTGGTTACATCTTATAACCACTTATTTTTTCCTTCTTGTGTGCATTATTCTCTTTCTATGAATGTAATCTTTGATTTGTTTGATTCTTTATGTCCATTATTTTGTGTATTCGTGCATTTATATGATTGAGACCATCATTTCATTAGCTCACTTACCCAAATAGCCTTACCTTTTATCTTCTATTGTTAGCCAACTTTGAGCCTACGCTTAACCCACTTTGTTCTTAATTTAGCACATTACAAGCCTGAAAGCGAAAAATAATAAATGTCCTTAATTTGGATCTTTGATTGGCTTAGGCTAGTGTGTGTGAGTACCATTCAAGTGTGGGAATCTTGGGACATTGGGGGAATAAAAAGGTAGTTTTGTATTTTTATTGAAATTATTGGGAATTGGGTACATACTCATGTGTTGATCAAATGTAAAACCTTATGCATTGATGCTCTTGTAAAAAAAATATGAGAAAAAGAAAAGAAAAAAAAAAGAAAAAAAACAATATGGAAAAGAAAAAAAAAATATATAGAAAAAGAAAGAAAAAGAAGAAAAAAAAGAAAAGTAATAAAAAAGGGGACAAAATGCCCCAAAGCAAGGTCCAATAAAATCAATGCATGTGTTGTGAAATAAAAAGGAATACATGAGTATGTGAAAAAGTGAAGAATGGGTAGTTAGGTTAGCTTTGAAATTGTATAGGATGTAATAGGTTAGGTGGGAAGTTTAAGCTTATCAAAGATTCAAACTTCAAGCTCACTTAACCAAATTTGCATCCTACCTTGACCCTAGCCCCATTACAACCTATGAAAAGACCTCATGATAATTGTATGACATGCATGAAATAAATGTTGATTGTTAGAAGAAAAATAAATCTTAGAAAGCATGAAATAGAGGAGAATTGAGAGAGTTAACCCTAAACACTTGAGCGAATAGAGCGCAAACACATCCGGTGAGGGTTTGATGCTCAATTACATGTTTCCATCTATAATCATCAACTTTCATGCAAGTTTGTAAAAATATTTAATAACTCAATTCAATTATGGATTAGACTTGTTAGTCCTTAGCCCTTGTGCATATATGCTTCTTGGAAATTGATTTATTTTGACCAAGCAATTGCATTCATGTAGATAGTTGCATATAGGTAGATTGCATTTAGTTAGTTTCCATTGAATAAATGCCATCCCTTACTTCATTCTTGGTTTAAGCATGAGGACATGCTTGGTTTAAGTGTGGGGAGGTTGATAAACCCCATTTGTAGGGTTTATCTTGTATTGATTTTAGGGAATTTTATCACCTTTTACCCACATTTATTCAATGAAGTAGCATGGTTTTATAACTTCTCCTTAATTGTGCTCAAGAGTGACAACATGCTTTTTAGGTCTTAAAGTAAATAAATTTAATTCACCTTGATTCCATTAGATGCCTTGATATATTTGTTAAGTGATTTAAGGTTTAGGAGGCAAAGATTGGATCAAGGGAATGAAGAAAGAAAGCATGAAAAGTTGGAAAACTCATGAAGAGATGAAAGAACCGAAAAGCTGTCAAGCCGACCTCTTCGCACTTAAACGACCATAACTTGAGCTACAGAGGTCCAAATGATGCGGTTCCAGTTGGTTTGGAAAGCTAACATTCGGGGCTTCGAAACGATATAAGATTTGCAATAGTTGCATCGCGCATAGGGGCGCGCACGCGCACGGTACGCGGATGCGCCGATTGTGGCACATGACCCACTTAATGCAACTCGTGGCCAGCGAATTCTAAAGCCTTGTGGGCCCAATCCAACTCATTTCTGATGCTATTTAAGCCAAGGATTGAAAAGGGAAACACATGTTGGTTACCATTAGTTTAGTTTAGCTTAGTTTAGTAGTTAGAGTTAGTTTCTAGAGAGAGAAGCTCTCACTTCTCTCTAGGATTAGGATTAGGTTTAGTTCAATAACCTTAGATCTAGATTTTAATTCATGATTTCATCTCCTTCTACCTCTCAATTCTTTGTTGTTACATTCATTCTTCTTCCATTCTTTTGTTGTAATTTTCTTTATGTTGTTCTTATGTTTTGTTGTAGATCTACTTTTGTTCCTTCCATTTTCTTTCAATTCAATAAGAGGTAATTCATAATAAATGTGTTTCTTTTAATTGTTGTTGTTAATTCCTTTCAATAATTGTTGTTAGATTCCATTCTTGTTGTTGCTTTACTATGCTTTTCTTTTGTGCCTTCTAAGTGTTTGAGAAAATGCTTGGTTGGATTTTAGAGTAGAGTTTTATGTTCTTGGCTTGGAAAGGTAACTTAGGAACTCTTGAGTTACTAATATCCAAGTAATTGATGATTGGGATCCATTGACTCTAGTTCTCACTAATTGAATTAGTGGAGAGTTTATGACTTATGGACTAGGATTGATATAGCTCATTTGACTTTCCTTTACTACTAGTTAGAGGATGATTTAATGAGATTAATCCTTGCCAATTCTCATATTGTGGTTAGTGATTAGGATAGAGATCCTTGACCACCAACCCTTGCCAAGACCTTTATAGGCCTTAGTTTACTTTCTTGCCAATTATCTTTCATGCTTCATATCAAAACCCCAAAATAACTCACAACCAATAACAAGACACTTTATTGCAATTCCTAGGGAGAACGACCCGAGGTTTCAATACTTCGGTTTATAAATTTAGGGGTTTGTTTTAGTGACAAACAACTTTTTGTATGAAAAGATTATTGTTTGGTTTAGGAACTATACTTGCAACAAGAATTAATTTGTAAAATTCTAAACCATAAAAAATCTAATCATCAATCATTGCAACCTCGACAGGCGAGATTAACCTACCGTCTCTGCTAGGCGCATAGCGTCTCAACAATCTCATTAAAATATTTCATTAGTGGTTTTCAAAATTATTTCATTCAGAACTCATTAGTTCACCACTTTCACAATGCATTCGGAACTCATTAGTTCACCACTTTCACAATTCATTCCGAACTCATCAGTTCACCACTTTCATAATTCAATCCGAACACATTAGTTCACCACTTTCACAATTCATTATCAATAATCACCAATACCATACACTGCCTTCTCATTGAACCAAAACCATCCTCAGTACTCTAGAAACCTAAGCCTCCATTCTCTAACTTTTTACCAGAAATACCGAATTAGATTTCCTAGGACCTTTTCTATGTTTTGACACCTAAAAACAAGCCAAGGAGTCTTATATAAGTGTCACGGAAGATTACAAGCTTGCCAGGAAGGTGAAACATTTAAAAACAAGGTTTTTATTGAAAAACAAGGCGGTGTGCGTATGCATAGGGTTGTGCGTATGCACGCCCATAGGAATTTTCAAGAAGTGTGCATACGCATAGAGGTGTGCGTATGCACAGTAAGTAAAAATTTTCATTCTGCTCATACACACGATGCGTGAGAACTCCTTCAATAGAATGCACCTTCTAGTGTGTGCCTGCGCACAAGGCTGTGCGTGTGCACAGCTTGCAAAACTTCATTGGTTGTGTGTGCGCACAGAGCATGCTAGTGCTCCCAATAGCAGCCATATCCCGTTGTGTGCATTTGCACAAGAGTGTGCGTATGCACGTTTTTAAAAATACACGGGGTGTGTGTTCGCACACAAACGGAAAATCACAAATTCTGCAGCATTCATAGAATTCAGATTTCAGACACCAACTTGCAACGATCATATCTTTCTCTACAAAATTCAAATTTCTACAAAATTGATACTGTTTTAAATCTCTTTAAATTATCTTGTATTTGATATAAAATTCATTCCATTTCATAAAGAGTAGCTCAAGATATGATCCGTTGAAGCTCATCAAAAATCCACTTTTTCAAAATTTTACCAATTTCTCAATATACCAAAATTTTTAACCAAAACCACACCAACTTCAACTCACATCAGTTCTTACCATGTGTATCACATTCTACCACTCATATCATCAAATTCTCAAACCCAATTATCAATCATATCGCTTATAACCATTTCTCACATAACAAACTCATCAATCATCATTCTATTTCCACTAATCATGAGAAATTAACTTCAATTCAATATCTAACATCATTTATCAACATCAATACCAACTTCCATCAAAATAACCCAAAGTCATCAAATCATCATACATTATCATTCACAAATTTAACAACCAATTTAATCCAATCATATCCTATGGGTCACCAGCCTAAGTGTCCAGAAATATTATATATTACATAGAGAAAACTGAAACCATACCTTGGCCGATTCCTAATATGTACTAAATTACCAAATTGACCTCCACCAAGCTTCCACAAGCTCTCAAACTCAATCAAGCCACCAAGCCCACTTTTAAGTCACCAACATTCTCCATATGACGCCAATTCAAGCTATATACACATAATTCATAGCTAATCAACCTAGTGTTTATCGTAATCACAATTTTACAAGGGTTAAGAATTAATTCACCTCACCCAATATTGATTGAGTCAAAACCCAATAGGAATCAAGTGCTAGAGTGTACCTAAACACCCAAAAATACAAGATTTCACTCAAAACCAAAACCTCCAAACTCGAAATTCTTAGGGCAGTAAACTGGGTAGAGATGAGTGAAAATCTTATCAAAATACCTAAATAGAAGTGACGGACTCGGCAAGAACTTCACGTAGCCGCTGACGGCACGCGAATCGGAGCATCGTATCTCGAGATATGATTGATTGAATGTGGATGTGAATAGTAACTTTTCTCTCTTCTTTTTCTCACTTCTGCTGCTGGTGTGTGTGTTGTTTAATGAAGAATTAGGCTGAATGGCCTTCATTTAAAATTATATATGTTGGACTTGGGTCCAATATGGACCCAGTCCAACCCGTTAGCATTTTTGACCTGTTTGGCCCAATTTCAGGCCAAACCTTTAAAATTAGTGTCCAACTTTCAACTTTAAATATTTTCCTAACTTTTTTTACCGTTTTTAATTATTCTTGCATAGTACCAAATAGATCTAAGCCGATACTGCCGGTTAATTTACCGATACACATTTTTACGTAATTTTCTGAAGAAAATTACATTTTTCAACTCAGCAAAATCTACTGAGTCTAAATATCATATTTAAATTCTCTAATTCACATTCTAAATTTTTGGATCCTATATTGGGCAATTAATTTAATTAATTAAGTGGTTAATTAATCACGGTTCTTACAATCGGCATATGTGGCTTTGGCTGATGAGGTTTGGGACATCGTCATTGACCAGTATATATAGGTATGTTTGGTTTGTTTGTTTGTTTATGTTACTCATTGTATATGCCTTCATGTATTTTGTTGGGGTTTTTTGTTTTTTGAAGGTTCTTGGGTTACAATTGGCCAGCCTTGGATGTAGCCAGGAGGTTAAACATAAGAGGTTGTTGGAACAAGGTAGAGAGCCAAATAAATTAAAGGAGAAACTACTGCTAAAGGAAAATGAAATTGCCGAGTTAGAAGTTAAGCTTTCTGAAAGGGTGAAATAGTTAGAGCTGATAAAGGAGAATTATGCTAAGGAAGTGGAGGCCTTGAAGAAAAAAGATAGTGACTTGTCCAATATGAGGAGTCAGGTTATCGAGGTAACTGAAAATTTAAGGATTTGGAGAAGAGCAAGAAAACTGAAATACTGGATTCATTTGTTGAGGGGTTTTGAATGTGCATCACTTCAGGCGAAGTTTTTGGTTCCTTAGTTCGATTTCTCTCAAATGGATCCGGGGAAGATCGTTTAAGATGGAGCTATGGTGGAAGATGATGATACCACTGAAGAGGAGGACGAGAATATCGAGTAGTTTGTTCTTATGGAATTTGTATTTTGTGTAAAGTAACTTTCATGCTTGTTGGGATTCGGTTTGCTTTGTATAGAGCTTTTAGACTTTATATTATTTTGCTATCTGAATAAAATATATTTGTTAGTGAATGTGATTTGTTGCAAAATTTGATTTAGATTGTTATTTGTTTGACGGGGAGCATTTGCATTGTTTGCTTGATAGAATTGGGAATATGCTTATGGTATTTGTATTTGTCTTGTTTGACCTTAGTCAATAGTTTGTTTGATTGTTATATCTTAAAGAGATATAATTTGGATTTTGAGATTGGTGAGCATAGATCAAAATTTTAGTTTGTTAGATATAAGTCTGAGATCTGATCATTATGCTTGTGAACATAAGTCAGAAAATTAGAATTTTGGATACGAGTAAATACAAAATTTTGGAATAAGACAGAACAACTGAAAATATAGAATTATATAATATTGATTGACCTTTGTTTACAAAGGTGCAGGTAGGCATGCCTCGTTAAAACTTCTCCAAGCAAAACCCATTTTCGGAAAAAGTTTTAGTAGTAAGAAAAAGAGTACAAGCATGTCCCTGGCTTTAACTATAGTAATGTTTTAAAGAAGAAACATTCCAGGTGTTAGGGATAGTTGTACCATTCTAAGATTGACTGATATGCCCCATTTTCGAGGACATCAATAACTCAGAACGGTCCTTCCCAATTTGCGGCGAGCTTTTCATGTACTGATAGTCTTCGGGCCTGTTTTGTTTTGTGAAGTACCAAATCATTTACTTGAAATGATCGGGGATGGACCTTTTTATTGTGTCTTCAGAACATGATTTGCTGCTGCTCGGTGCCATAGAGTTGCAATATCTCTGACTTCTTCAATTGATTCGAGGCCTATACGCCGAGCTTCATTATGGTCATCTATTTGAGTTCTGATGGAGGATTGAGATATTTCTAAAGGTATCATAGCTTCGGAGCCATACACGAGCCAAAAGGGCATTTCCTTTGTTGTTGAGTAGATGGTGGTATTGTATCCCCAGATTACTTCTGGTACCAGTTCAACCTAGAGACCTTTTGTGTCGTCAAGTTTCTTTTGTAAAGCCTGCAAGATAACCTTGTTGATCACTTCTACTAAGCCGTTTGTTTACGGATGTTCCACAGATGAGAGGTGATGTTTGATCTTCAGGCCCTGCAAAAAAGAGGTAAACTTATGATTGGCAAACTAGCAAACATTATCAGTGATAATGTATCAAGGTATACCGAATCTGCAAATAATATTCTTCCATACGAAGGAGATCATTTGTTCTGATGTTATTTTTGCTAGAGGTTGTGCCTCTATCCATTTGGAAAAGTATTCAATCGCAACTATAAAAAATTTTAGCTGCCCTCTTGCTAAGGGGAAAGGGCAACAATATCGAGCCCCCATTGATTGAAGGGCCAACCTATCTTGGAATGGTGAAGGACCTCGGCCAGGAGGTGTGTGATTGGGCTATGCTTCTGGCAATTGTCACAGTGTTTTACCTTTGTGCTGCAAGTCTTGTTGCAGTGTTGGCCAAATGAAACCAGCCTGTAGTATTTTGGAGAATAAGCTATGGTCTCCGATGTGAGTTCCCCATATATCTTCGTGGGCTTCAGCAAGTGCAAGCTCGGCGCATGATCTAGAAATACATTTAAGCAGTGGACGAGAAAAACCTCGTCTATACCGAGAATTGTTATAGATACTAAATAAAGATGCCTATCGGCGAAATCGCCAAACATTGTCAATGTTGTCAGGAATTTCTCCAGTCCTGAGGTATTCTATAAAGGGTGTTCGCCAATCTTCTTCCTAGGTAACACTCAGAACTTTGATTAGTTTTATGCTCGGTTTATGTAATACAGATTGGTATAGTGTGGAACTCGGTGTTTATGTGCTAGCGAGCTTAGATAAGATATCAGCTTGGCTATTTTGTTCACGAGGTATATGAAAAATTTCAAATTTTTAAAAATTAGAAATAAGCTTTTTTTGACAATATCCAAGTATTTTGCTAATAAGGGGTCTTTCACTTGAAAGAGATTGTTTACCTGCTGCACAACAAGCAGAGAATCACAGTATACCTATAAGTCTAAGAGTTTTAGTTCGACTACAAGTCTGAGTCCTACAATTAGAGCTTCGTATTCTGTTTGATTGTTGCTTGCTTTGAATGAAAGGTGCAAGGATTGTTCTGGAACAAAACCGTTGCCATCTTCAAGCAAGACCCGGCTCCACACCCTTGGGGGTTGGATGCTCCATCCACATATAGTGTCCACTGTATTGGGTTATCCACCAAACTTGGTACAGTGAATTCGACGATGAAATTTAAGGTACTAAGACTTTATTGGGCCTCGGCAATGGTATCTAATGTCAAACTCGGATAGTTCAACCAACCATTTTACTAGTCGGCCAGCTAGCTCTGGTTTTTATAGCACTTATCATAGTGGCTGATCAGTTGGAACATGGATAACATAGCCTTGAAATATGGTCGAAGACGTCTGGCTGAAAATACCAAGGCTAAAGCCATTTTCTCGATTTTCAGATAGCAAAGCTCGGCATCCTCCAAAGACTTGCTAATTAAATAGATAGGTTGTTGTTATTTTTCCCTTTCTGTAACAAGCACAGAGCTTATTGCCCAGTCAGTAATGGATAAATATAAGTAAAGTTCTTCCCCTTAAAGGGGTTTTTGTAAAATAGGTGATTTTGAAAGCGTGCTTTTTATGTTTGTGAAAGCATCTTCACATTCATTAGTCTAATTAAAATGGTTCTTCTTTTTTAAAGTTTGAAAAAAGCAGCATGACTTAAATGCTAAGCAAGGTAAAAATCAAGATACTGTAGCAAGTCTCCCTGTTAATCGTTGGACTTCTTTGATGGTCTTTGGGCTTGCCATGTCTAATACAGCTTGGCATTTCTTTGAGTTGGCTTCTATTCCTCGATTTGTAAGCAAGAATCCGAGGAATTTGCCTCCCTGCACTCCAAAGGCGCACTTCTCTGGGTTCAGTCGCATGTGATATCGTCGTACTTGATTGAAGATCTCCAAGAGATCGTCAAGGTGGTTGTCACCGAGCTTTATTTTTGCCACCATATCATCGACATATACTTCCTGGTTTCTACCAATTTAATATGCAAATACCTTATCCATAAGGCATTGGTATGTCACGCCTGCATTTTTAAGTCTGAAAGGCATGACCTTATAATAGTAATTTCCATACTCAATGATAAATATCATTTTGTTTTTATCATATGGATGAATTAGAATCTGGTTATAACTAGAGTACGCATCCATAAAACTTAATATTTTGTAACCCGAAGCATTATCTACTAAACAGTCAATAGATGGTAAAGAATAGGAATCTTTTGGGCATGCTTTGTTGAGATCGGTGAAATCAACACACATGCGCCATTTACCATTGTGTTTTTTTACCATGACGACATTTTCCAGCTATGTTGTGAACCGAATTTCCTGTATAAAGCTAGCATTAATTAATTTTTTGGTTTCTTCCAAAGATGCTTATTTCTTTTCGAGTCCTAGGTTTTGCTTTTTCTGTGCAATAGGTCAGACGGATGGGTCTAGTGCCAATTTGTGAGAGATGACAAAAGGATCAATGCCGGGCATCGACATGTTGTTGTAAGAACATCTAGATCGTAAATCTTTCTTGCAAGCTAAGTTTTGTATCTACATAGGTAAATTTGTTAGGGTCATTGTTAAAATAAACCTTTTGTAACTCTTCAGTTGGTGTAGGCCGCCCAAGGAACTCAGCTCTTGGATCGAGATCGACAAGAGCTGAGAGCTCGCCAGAGCTATTGACGTTATTCACTTGTGCTCCTATAGCTCGGTGTGGTTGTTTAAGACTTATATTATAGCACTTATGGGCTTCACGATGATCGCTGTGGATGGTAGCAATGAGTTCATCCTACACAAAAAACTTCACACAGAGATGGATTGTATATACTATATCACTGAACTTGTTTAAAAATGGTCGGCCGAGTATTAGATTATAAAGACTGAAATAGTCAACCAATAAATATTGAACGTTAGAAGTTTTTTATAAGGGATGTCCACCCAGTATGATTTGTAACCACACAGATCCTAACACTAGGATGCGTTCACCTGAAAAGCCGACCAAGTTACCCGTGGAAGGTTGGAGCATGTTGTCACTCAATTTCATTTTATGAAATGTGAAATAGAATAGAACATCTACGTAGCTTTCAAGGTCTAGTAATACTTTGTATACCAAAATGTCTCTGAGCTGAATGGAGATTATCACCGGATCATCCAGATTGGAAGTTGTTGTATAAAGATCGGATGCCTAAAATGTCATTTGTGGGAAATGAGAGAAAGTTTTGTTGTCAGTTAGGTCACATTCTACCAATAACATAGCTCGGTATGAACACTTCTGTGTCGAGCTTGTGGCTCATCCACCTGCAAAACCTCTAGAAATACAGATGATGAGCGGATAATTTGTATGCTTTTTGGCATTGTTTTTAGTATGTTTTTAGTATCTTTTAGTTAGTTTTTAGTATATTTTTATTAGTTTTTAATTAAAATTCACTTTTCTGGACTTTACTATGAGTTTGTGTGTTTTTCTGTGATTTCAGGTATTTTCTGACTGAAATTGAGGGTCCTGAGCAAAAATCTGATCCAGAGACTGAAAAGGACTGCAGATGCTGTTGGATTCTGACCTCCCTGCACTCGAAGTGGATTTTCTGGAGCTACAGAAGCCCAATTGGCGCGCTCTCAACGGCGTTGGAAAGTAGACATCCTGGGCTTTCCAGCAATATATAATAGTCCATACTTTGTCCAAGATTTGATGGCCCAAACCCGCGTAGCAATCCGGCCTCAGAAACTCCAGCGTTAAACGCCGGAACTGGATTAAAAGTTGGAGTTAAACGCCCAAACTGGCATGAGAACTGGCGTTTAACTCCAGAAAACGTCTCTACACATAAAAGCTTCAATGTTCAGCCCAAGCACACACCAAGTGGGCCCGGAAGTGGATTTTTCTGTCATTTACTCATTTCTGTAAACCTTAGGATACTAGTTTACTACTTATAGGACCTTTTGACATTGTAATCAGGACCTTATGACCTAATAACATTTCATACACGTTCTTTCCACAGTATGAGCCTCTAAACCCCATGGTTGGGGGTGAGGAGCTCTGCTGTGTCTTGATGGATTAATGCAATTACTACTGTTTCTTATTCAATCATGCTTGCTTCCGTTCTAAGATAACACTTGTTCTTAATCCGGATGAATGTGATGATCCGTGACAATCATCATCATTCTCAACCATGAACACGTGCCTGACAAGCACCTCTGTTCTATCTTAGATTGAGTAGTTATCTCTTGGGTTCTTTAATCGAATCTTCGTGGTATAGGCAGGACCTGATGGCAGCATTCAAGAGAATCCGGAAGGTCTAAACCTTGTCTGTGGTATTCTGAGTAGGATTCAATGATTGAATGACTGTGATGTGCTTCAAACCTGTAACCTACTGGGCGTTAGTGACAGACGCAAAAGAGTGATTCTATTCCGGTAGGGGAGGGAACCAAACCGGTGATTGGCGGCACTGTGACAGAGTGCTTTGCATTAGCTTTCACTGCGCGGATGGGAGGTAGCTGCTGACAACAGTGAGACCCTACACGAGCTTGCCATGGAAGGAGACATGCGTGTTTGATGAAGAGGACAGTAGGAAAGCAGAGATTCGGAAGATGGAGCATCTCCAAACCTCAACCCATTCTCCATTACTACAGTACAAGTAACCATTACATGTTCTTTTGCTTTTTACAATCAATCCTGATAATTTCTGATATCCTGACTAAGATTTACAAAATAACCATAGCTTGCTTCAAGCCGACAATCTCCGTGGGATCGACCCTTGCTCACGCAAGGTATTACTTGGACGACCCAGTGCACTTGCTGGTTAGTTGTGCGGGATTGCAAAAGTGTTATTGCAATTTCGTGCACCAAGTTTTTGGCGCCGTTGCCGGGGATTGTTCGAGTTTGGACAACTGACGGTTTATTTTGTTGCTTAGATTAGGATTTTTTTTATTTTTGTTGGTTTAGAGTCTTTTTAGTTGAGTCTAGTTTCATATTCTAAGTTTGGTGTCAATTGCATGCGTTTGTTTTTCTTTTAAAATTTTCGTTCTTGCATGTTCTTAGCCCTTTTTGATTCATAAAAGTTCTAAGTTTGGTGTCCTCTTTGTGTTTTTCCTTTAAAATTTTCGAAAAAAATTAGTGTTTGATTTTCTAAAATTTTAAGTTTGGTGTCTTTTTGTGTTTTTCTCTTTCCTCTTTTTAAGAATCAAATCTTTTTCAAAAAAATTTTTCAATCATATCTTCTTAATTGCTGTTTTCAAAATCTTTTTCTTTACTAATTGATTCAGTTCCCAATTTGCTTTGATCTTATTCTATTCTTAATTTTCGAATTTTATTTTATTTTCCTTTTGTTTTATTTTATTTTATTTTAATTTTTCGGTTATTTCAAAAAAAAAAATAATAATAAAAAAATAAACAAAATTCATCTCTTTGCAATTATTCTCATTTCCCTTTTGTCTATTATGGACTTAAGTGGAATTAATCAGTCCAGAAGGACTCTGGGGTCCTATGCCAACCCCAGTACAGCTGCATATGGGAGTAGCATCTGTGTACCTCCCATCAAAGCAAGCAGCTTTGAGCTAAACCCTCAACTCATTATCATAGTGCAGCAAAATTGCCAGTATTCCGGTCTTCCAGAGGAAGAACCTACTGAGTTTCTGGCACAGTTCTTACAAATTGCTGACACAATACATGATAAAGAGGTAGATCAGGATGTCTACAGACTGTTACTGTTTCCATTTGCTGTAAAAGATCAAGCAAAAAGGTGGTTAAATAACCAACCTACAGCAAGCATAAAGACATGGAAACAGTTATCAGAAAAATTCCTGAATCATTTTTACCCTCCAAAAAGGATGACACAGCTAAGGCTGGACATCCAAGGCTTTAAACAAGAGGATAATGAATCCCTTTATGATGCCTGGGAGAGGTATAGAGGTATGCTAAGAAAATGTCCCTCTGAAATGTTTCAGAGTGGGTACAGTTAGACATTTTCTACTATGGGCTCACAGAAAAAGCTCAGATGTCTTTAGACCACTCAGCTGGTGGATCTATACACATGAGGAAGACAATTGAAGAAGCTCAAGAGCTTATAGACATTGTTGCTAGAAACCAATACTTATATTCTAGCAAGGAATTCGTTCCACAAGAAGAGGTCATGGCAGTAGTCACTGATCCTGATCCTCAAGAACAGATGAATGAGCTTAATCAACAACTACTCCTGATGACTGAACAGTTAGCAGAATTTAAAGAAATGCTCCATGATACTAAGGTTGCTAACAAGAGCATAGAACTGCAGTTGAATCAAGCAAAACAGCAAATATCTAAACAAATAACAGAAGAATGTCAAGCAGTTCAACTGAGGAGTGGGAAAACACTGAATGCCACTGCTCAAAAGAGCAAGAAGTCAATTAAGGAACAGTTGACAGAGGATGACCAAGCCACTGTTCAAAATCCCTCTGAGGACAGTAAGAGCCCAGAGAGGAATATTATTGGCGTTCAAACGCCAGAACAGGG
Source organism: Arachis stenosperma (assembly GCF_014773155.1). Lineage (NCBI taxonomy): Eukaryota > Viridiplantae > Streptophyta > Magnoliopsida > Fabales > Fabaceae > Arachis > Arachis stenosperma. Next base: position 100,690,118 of record NC_080380.1, on the reverse strand, counting down.
AGGAAAGCTGGCGTTAAACGCCCATTCCCTGCCCAGTTCTGGCGTTCAAACGCCAGAAAAGGGGGAGAAGTTGGCGTTTAACGCCCAAACTTCATCCACTCCTGGCGTTCAAACGCCCCAGGAGAATCAGACACCTGAGAGTGCTGACAGTAATCCCTCTAACAAGGCTTCTTCAACCACTTCTGTAAGGAATAAACCTGCAGCATCTAAGGTTGAAGAATATCAAGCCAAGATGCCTTATCCTCAGAAACTCCGCAAAGCGGAACAGGATAAGCAATTTGCCTGCTTTGCAGACTATTTAAGGACTCTTGAAATAAAGATTCCTTTTGCAGAGGCACTTGAGCAAATACCCTCTTATGCTAAGTTCATGAAAGAGATCTTAAGTCATAAGAAGGATTGGAGAGAAACTGAAAAAGTATTTCTCACTGAAGAATGCAGTGCAGTCATTCTAAAAAGCTTACCAGAAAAGCTTCAAGATCTTGGAAGCTTTCTGATACCATGCACATTGGAAGGCACTTACACCAAGGTAGCCTTATGTGATCTTGGAGCAAGTATTAACTTAATACCTGCATCCACTATCAGAAAGCTTGGGTTGATTGGAGAAGTCAAACCAACCAGGATATGCCTCCAACTTGCTGATGGCTCCATTAAACACCCATCAGGCATAATAGAGGACATGATTGTCAAGGTTGGGCCATTTGCCTTTCCAACTGACTTTGTGGTGCTGGAAATGGAGGAGCACAAAAGTGCAACTCTCATTCTAGGAAGACCTTTCCTAGCAACTGGACGAACTCTCATTGATGTACAAAAGGGGGAAGTAACCTTGAGAGTCAATGAGGATGAGTTCAAGTTGAATGCTGTAAAGCTATGCAGCATCCAGACACACCAGAGGACTGCATGGGCGCTGACATTATTGACTCTCTGGTAGAAGAGATCAATATGGCTGAAAGCCTAGAATCAGAGCTTGAGGACGTCTTCAAAGATGCTCCAACTGATCAGGAAGAGCCAGAAGAGGCAAAGGAATTTTCGAAAATTCCTCAGGAGGAAGATAAGCCTCCTAAGCCTGAACTCAAGCCATTACCACCATCCCTGAAATATGCATTTCTGGGAGAGGGTGATACTTTTCCAGTGATTATAAGCTCTGCTTTAAATTCACAGGAAGAGGAAGCACTGATTAAAGTGCTAAGGACACACAAGACAGCTCTTGGGTGGTCCATAAGTGATCTCAAGGGCATTAGCCCAGCCAGATGCATGCACAAGATCCTGTTGGAGGATAATGCCAAACCAGTGGTTCAACCACAGAGGAGGCTAAATCCTGCCATGAAGGAGGTGGTGCAGAAAGAGGTCACTAAATTACTGGAGGCTGGGATTATTTATCCTATTTCTGACAGCCCATGGGTGAGCCCTGTCCAAGTTGTTCCCAAAAAGGGAGGCATGACAGTGGTTCATAATGAAAAAAATGAACTGGTTCCTACAAGGACAGTCACAGGGTGGCGCATGTGTATTGACTACAGAAGGCTCAATACAGCCACCAGAAAGGATCATTTTCCTTTACCATTCATAGACCAAATGCTAGAAAGACTAGCTGGCCATGATTATTACTGCTTTTTGGATGGCTATTCAGGCTACAACCAAATTGCAGTAGACCCTCAGGACCAAGAGAAGACAGCATTCACCTGCCCTTCAGGCGTGTTTGCCTATAGGAGAATGCCTTTTGGTCTGTGCAATGCACCTGCAACCTTTCAGAGGTGCATGCTCTCTATCTTCTCAGATATGGTAGAGAAATTTCTGGAAGTCTTCATGGATGACTTTTCAGTATATGGAGACTCATTTAGCTCCTGTCTTAACCACCTATCACTTGTCCTGAAAAGATGCCAAGAGACCAACCTGGTTTTAAACTGGGAGAAATGTCACTTTATGGTGACTGAAGGAATTGTCCTTGGGCACAAAATTTCAAGCAGGGGAATAGAGGTGGATAAGGCAAAGGTGGAAGTAATTGAAAAATTACCACCACCTGCCAATGTTAAGGCAATCAGAAGCTTTCTGGGGCATGCAGGATTCTACAGAAGGTTTATCAAGGATTTTTCGAAAATTGCTAAACCTCTGAGTAACCTGCTAGCTGCTGACACACCATTTGTGTTTGACACACAGTGTTTGCAGGCATTTGAGACCCTGAAAGCTAAGCTGGTCACAGCACCAGTCATCTCTGCACCAGATTGGGCATTACCATTTGAATTAATGTGTGATGCCAGTGATCATGCCATTGGTGCAGTGTTGGGACAGAGGCATAACAAACTTCTGCATGTCATTTATTATGCCAGCCGTGTTCTAAATGATGCACAGAAGAATTACACAACCACAGAAAAAGAATTACTTGCAGTGGTCTATGCCATTGACAAGTTTAGATCCTACTTAGTGGGATCAAAGGTGATTGTGTACACTGACCATGCTGCTCTTAAATACTTACTCACAAAGCAGGATTCAAAACCCAGGCTTATCAGATGGGTGTTGCTTCTGCAAGAGTTTGATATAGAAATAAGAGACAAAAAAGGGACAGAGAACCAAGTGGCAGATCATCTGTCCAGAATAGAGCCAGTAGCTGGGGCGTCCCTCCCTTCTACTGAGATCTCTGAGACCTTCCCAGATGAGCAACTCTTTGCCATTCAGGAAGCTCCATGGTTTGCAGACATTGCAAATTATAAAGCTGTGAGGTTCATACCCAAGGAGTACAGTTATGTGCAAAGAAAGAAACTAATTTCAGATGCCAAGTACTACCTTTGGGATGAACCATATCTCTTTAAGAGATGTGCTGACGGAGTGATCCGCAGGTGTATACCCAGAGAGGAAGCACGAAGGATCCTATGGCACTGCCATGGATCACAGTATGGGGGACACTTTGGAAGTGAGCGAACAGCCACTAAAGTTCTCCAGTGCGGCTTCTACTGGCCTACTCTCTATAAAGATTCCCGAGAGTTTGTGCGTAACTGTGACAGTTGCCAAAGAGCTGGTAACCTGCCTCACGGATATGCCATGCCTCAACAAGGGATATTAGAGATAGAGCTGTTTGATGTATGGGGAATTGACTTCATGGGGCCATTCCCACCATCATACTCAAACACTTACATTCTGGTGGCAGTGGACTATGTATCTAAGTGGGTAGAAGCAATTGCTACACCCACTAATGATACCAAAACCGTGCTGAAATTCCTCCAGAAAAACATTTTCAGCAGGTTTGGCGTCCCTAGAGTACTAATCAGTGATGGGGGTACTCATTTCTGCAATAAACAGCTATACTCTGCTATGGTTAGATATGGAATCAGCCATAAAGTGGCAACTCCGTATCATCCACAGACAAATGGGCAAGCTGAAGTCTCTAACAGAGAGCTAAAAAGAATCCTGGAACGGACTGTGATGTCCCGAAGAAAGGATTGGGCAAAGAGCTTGGATGATGCTCTGTGGGCATACAGAACAGCATTCAAGACTCCTATAGGCACCTCTCCATACCAATTGGTGTATGGAAAGGCCTGCCATTTGCCTGTGGAACTGGAACATAAAGCCTACTGGGCAACCAGATTCCTAAACATGGATGCACAGTTAGCTGGTGAGAAAAGACTGCTCCAGCTAAATGAGCTAGAGGAGTTCAGACTCAATGCCTTTGAAAATGCTAAGATCTATAAGGAAAAGGCAAAGAAGTGGCATGACAAGAGATTGTCAACCAGAGTCTTTGAACCAGGACAAAAAGTTCTGCTCTTCAACTCTAGGCTCAGACTGTTTCCAGGAAAACTCAAATCCCGGTGGAGGGGTCCATATGTGATTACAAAAGTGTCACCATATGGGTATGTTGAGCTTCAGGATATTGATTCTGACAGTAAGTTCATTGTTAATGGACAGAGGATCAAACACTATCTTGAAGGAAATTTTGAGCAGGAATGCTCAAAACTGAGACTTGAGTGATTCTCAGTGAAAGTCCAGCTAAAGACAGTAAAGAAGCGCTTGCTGGGAGGCAACCCAGTCATTAGGAAGTTGTACGATTAGTTCTTACAGAGGCAAGTATCAAAAATGAAGGAATTCACAGAGTTACAGAAGGATTCAGCTCAAAAAGCAGAGAAAATGAGCTTACTGGCGAAAAAACGCCAGTAAGGGGCATTTTGGGCGTTAAACGCCAGAATGGGCACCATTCTGGGCGTTTAACGCCAGTAATGGTACCATTCTGGGCGTTAAACGCCAGAATGGGCACCATTCTGGGCGTTTAACGCCAGGTGTGCAGCATCACTGGGCGTTCAGAAAAACGCCCAGTGAGGAAGGTTTTCTGGCGTTTAACGCCAGCCAGGGTACCTGGCTGGGCGTTAAACGCCCAAAAGGGGCAACAAATGGGCGTTAAACGCCAGAATGGGTGCCATTCTGGGCGTTTAACGCCAGCTTGGTGGGGGGACCACATTTTTGTTTTCAACTCAGATTTTTTCAAACTTTCCTTTTCTCACCCATACTTTTCTACAAAATCACACTTCAATCATTCATTATACACTTTCAAATCTTCAAAAATCAAAACAATCTTTTCAAATCTATTTCAAATAATCCCAATTCTTCTTCAAAAACTCACCCTTTTCTCAAAAATCTTTCATATCTTTTCAAATTTCCTTTCAAATCTCTCTTTTGTTTTCGAAATTCTCCTCCCCCCACTCTATAAATGAACGTTCCTCACCCCTCCTTCCTCACACCATTCGAATTTTCTCTCCCTCTCTCTCTCTCTTCTCTTATTTCTTTTCTTTTTGCTTGAGGACAAGCAAAACCTCTAAGTTTGGTGTGCCTTTCCGTGATCACTAAGCCAAGATTCATCAATATCATGGCTCCCAAGGGAAAACAAACCAACTCAAGAGGAAGGAAAGAGACCAATCCAAAGAATCTTTGGAATGAAGAGAAGTTCTTAACCAAAGAACATGAGGACCATTATCACAAAATAATGGGACTGAGGTCAGTGATCCCGGAAGTTAAATTTGATCTGAAAGAAGATGAATATCCGGAGATCCAAGAGCAAATTCGAAACAGAGGTTGGGAAGTTCTGACCAATCCTGAGACAAAGGTTGGAAGGAACATGGTTCAGGAATTCTACTCAAATCTGTGGCTCACAGATAAGCAAAGAATGACTGGAACCGCTTTTCCTACCCACAGAACCATGGTCAGAGGGAAAGTTATGTACTTCCATCTGGACAAAATAAGAGAAATCTTCAAGTTACCTCAACTACAAGATGATCCTGATTCCTTCAATAGGAGGATGGTGAGAGTAGATAAGGGGTTGGATCAAGTTCTAGAGGACATATGCCTCCCTGGAACTAAGTGGATAACCAATTCTAAGGGTGTCCCAAACCAACTCAAGAGGGGAGACCTCAAGCCAATTGCAAGAGGTTGGCTAGACTTTATTGGGCGTTCCATATTGCCCACTAGCAACCGTTCTGAGGTCACCATCAAGAGAGCAGTGATGATTCACTGTATTATGCTTGGAAAAGCAGTGGAGGTGCATCATGTGATTGCTTGTGAGATCTACACAATTGCAAACAAGAATTCCACTGAAGCCAAGCTGGCTTACCCAAGCTTGATCTCCTTGCTCTGTAAAGAGGCTGGGGTAAAGATGGGAGTAGATGAGTTCATACCCATTGAACACCCAATCACCAAGAAGTCAATGGAAGGACAAGTGCAAGACAACTCCATCAAAAGGAGGGCGCGTGAGTTCCTCCCTGAATTCCCTGAAATTGGCTACTGGGCCAGCCTAGAAGCATCCATCAACAAGCTGCAAGAGACTATGGAGCAACTGAAGGAAGAACAGCAGAATCAGAACTGCATGATCTGCAAATTGCTGAAGGAACAAGAGAAGCAGGGGCGTGATATCAAGGAACTGAAACGCCAAAAGCTCTCCTCTCAAGCTGGGGGAGCATCCACTTCTCAAAATCAAGGTTGTTGAGTTCTAACTCTGTGAAACCTCTATCATTAGAGGCCTCTGTTTTTCGTTTTTTTATCTCTTTCCTTTATTTTTAGTCTCATCTTATATCTATAATTGAGTCTTGTTCTTAATTAATAAAATTAATAAAGTTTATGCCTTAAAGCTATGAATGTCCTATGAATCCATCACCTCTCTTAAAAGAAAAATGCTTTAATCACAAAAGAACAAGAAGTACAGGATTCCGAAATTTATCTCTGAAACTAGTTGAATTAGTTTGATGTGGTGGCAATACTTTTTGTTTTCTGAATGAATGCTTGAACAGTGCATATGTCTTTTGAATTTGTTGTTTTAAGAATGTTAAAATTGTTGGCTCTTGAAAGAATGAGGAGAAAGAGAACTGTTATTGAGGATCTGAAAAATCATCAAATTGATTCTTGAAGCAAGAAAAGCAGTGAAAAAAAAAATATATTTCGAAAAAAAAAGAGAAAAGAAAAAAAAAAAAAAAAAAAAAGGAAATAAAGTTGTGATCCAAGGCAACAAGAGTGTGCTTAAGAACCCTGGACACCTCTAATTGGGGACTTTAGCAAAGCTGAGTCACAATCTAAGAAGGTTCACCCAATTATGTGTCTGTGGCATGTATGTATCCGGTGGTAATACTGGAAGACAGAGTGCTTTGGGCCACAGCCAAGACTCATACATTAGCTATGTTCAAGAATCAATATACTTAACTAGGAGAATCAATAACACTATCTGAGTTCTGAGTTCTTATAGATGCCAATCATTCTGAACTTCAAAGGATAGAGTGAGATGCCAAAACTGTTCGGAGGCAAAAAGCAACTAGTTCCGCTCATCTAATTGGAGCTATGTTTCTTTGATATTTTGGAGTCTATAGTATATTCTCTTCTTTTTATCCTATTTTGATTCTCAGTTGCTTGGGGACAAGCAACAATTTAAGTTTGGTGTTGTGATGAGCGGATAATTTGTATGCTTTTTGGCATTGTTTTTAGTATGTTTTTAGTATCTTTTAGTTAGTTTTTAGTATATTTTTATTAGTTTTTAATTAAAATTCACTTTTCTGGACTTTACTATGAGTTTGTGTGTTTTTCTGTGATTTCAGGTATTTTCTGACTGAAATTGAGGGTCCTGAGCAAAAATCTGATCCAGAGACTGAAAAGGACTGCAGATGCTGTTGGATTCTGACCTCCCTGCACTCGAAGTGGATTTTCTGGAGCTACAGAAGCCCAATTGGCGCGCTCTCAACAGCGTTGGAAAGTAGACATCCTGGGCTTTCCAGCAATATATAATAGTCCATACTTTGTCCAAGATTTGATGGCCCAAACCCGCGTAGCAATCCGGCCTCAGAAACTCCAGCGTTAAACGCCGGAACTGGATTAAAAGTTGGAGTTAAACGCCCAAACTGGCATGAGAACTGGCGTTTAACTCCAGAAAACGTCTCTACACATAAAAGCTTCAATGCTCAGCCCAAGCACACACCAAGTGGGCCCGGAAGTAGATTTTTCTGTCATTTACTCATTTCTGTAAACCTTAGGATACTAGTTTACTACTTATAGGACCTTTTGACATTGTAATCAGGACCTTATGACCTAATAACATTTCATACACGTTCTTTCCACAGTATGAGCCTCTAAACCCCATGGTTGGGGGTGAGGAGCTCTGCTGTGTCTTGATGGATTAATGCAATTACTACTGTTTCTTATTCAATCATGCTTGCTTCCGTTCTAAGATAACACTTGTTCTTAATCCGGATGAATGTGATGATCCGTGACAATCATCATCATTCTCAACCATGAACACGTGCCTGACAAGCACCTCTGTTCTATCTTAGATTGAGTAGTTATCTCTTGGGTTCTTTAATCGGAATCTTCGTGGTATAGGCAGGACCTGATGGCAGCATTCAAGAGAATCCGGAAGGTCTAAACCTTGTCTGTGGTATTCTGAGTAGGATTCAATGATTGAATGACTGTGATGTGCTTCAAACCTGTAACCTACTGGGCGTTAGTGACAGACGCAAAAGAGTGATTCTATTCCGGTAGGGGAGGGAACCAAACCGGTGATTGGCGGCACTGTGACAGAGTGCTTTGCATTAGCTTTCACTGCGCGGATGGGAGGTAGCTGCTGACAACAGTGAGACCCTACACGAGCTTGCCATGGAAGGAGACATGCGTGTTTGATGAAGAGGACAGTAGGAAAGCAGAGATTCGGAAGATGGAGCATCTCCAAACCTCAACCCATTCTCCATTACTACAGTACAAGTAACCATTACATGTTCTTTTGCCTTTTACAATCAATCCTGATAATTTCTGATATCCTGACTAAGATTTACAAAATAACCATAGCTTGCTTCAAGCCGACAATCTCCGTGGGATCGACCCTTGCTCACGCAAGGTATTACTTGGACGACCCAGTGCACTTGCTGGTTAGTTGTGCGGGATTGCAAAAGTGTTATTGCAATTTCGTGCACCAACAGATAATAACTCTGCGTGGTTGCTCATGGTGGCTTCAATTCGCTTTTTTTATCACGAGAGTGCTGTCCTGTCGAGGTGTTGTCAGCAGAGAATGGTATATGGCTTTGTATATGGCCACTGATATACTTAACTAAGTGACATTGCCGAGCTAGTCGCTCTAGGAGGTCTTTAGCGATTCCACACTAATCGGTGGTATGTCCATGTTTCGGGTGAAAAGTGTAGTATTTTGACTTATCCACATTCTTCGCATCCTGATAGTTGTCGGCTTTTCGTGGTGGTTTGATTAGTTTGGAGTTTAGGATCTCCTTGACGATATCATCCATCTTGGTGTTAAACTGAGTATATGATTCGTAGTAAGGGGTCAGTTTAAAATTTTTCTTACTGTCTCGAGCTTTATCCTCTTCTTTATACTTGGGCTTTTCTACTTTCCGAGCTTGTTGGAGTTCCTTGATATCCATCTGACCTTTTGCCTTTTTCACGAAACTCGGCAAGGATCTTTGGTTTGGCAACTACAATTGCTTCTTGAAATTTGCCTGGTCAGAGTCCACTTTTGATGGCAGTAGGTGCACCTTGGGATGGAGATCTAGTATGCTCATGGCCACCTTTGTGAAGTGAGTAATGTAGTCCTTCAGTCTTTCATTTGACCTTGTTTGATTATGTTCAGGTAGTTAGAGTCATGTAGGTAGATATCAGAAGCAGCAAAGTGATCCTAAAAAATCTTCACTAGTTCCTGAAAACGAGAAATAGAATCTGCAGGCAAAGAACAAAACCAATCAAGTGCAGGACAGTATAAAAAGAAAGGAAAACAACGGCATAAAACAGGATCAGAGGCACCGTTTACTATCATTATAGATCTGAACTTTTTGAGGTGCTTCTTCGGATCCCCTAGCCCATTATAAGAGGTTAAGGTTGTTGGTAAAGTGAATCTCCTAGGCATTTGAAAATTCATAATGTCGGCCGCAAATGGCCCTATAGAGTTGTCAGGCTTGGTGTCTTCATTTTCTGGTGGAGCTTCTTCATTTCGAGGAGGCTAAGCTTCTTCATTCCGAGCAGTCTCAGAGACATTTGATGGATCGGATTTGTGTTCTACCTCCTCCGTTCGTTCATTACAATCACCATTATTTTCAATCCGAGCATTAGTTAACTCAGTGATTTGGTTTTCCATCCTTTGATTTTCCCCCGCCATACATTGATCTGCTTGTTGTAGCTCAGTTTTGGAAGGCGTTGGTGGAGGTAAATCAGCTATGGATGGGTGTCAAAGTATTGGGGTCAAGAAAAGGACGAATGGTTAATATTTTTGGCCCGATAGTGGGCGCCATTGTTCTAGGGTGAATGAACTGGATGTAACTCGTTCCCTTGCAGTCGAGTCCAAACTATTATCCTTCGCACCGAGCTTTATGCTTGGATGTTCGAGCTTTTCATCTGAAAATATTTCACGTTGCAGGGAGAACAAAAAAAGGGGGGAGTGTACCTGCAAAAGACACTCCGATGCTTAAGTTAGTATTGTAAATTTCTTGTATCCCTTTCGAAAATACCTTGCCTTCTTTGTGTAGGGAGAGGTGTCTGACGGTTTCATTGGTCATGATTATTTGTGTTGAAAGACAATTATGTTGTATTCGGCCATTATGATGCTGGGCCAGGCATTTTGCACTGAGCTATACCGTTTGGACGAGTTATGACTCATTAAGCCGAGCTATAATGTACGATGTCGAGTTATATCTGTGGATTGTAACAGTCATATCAAATATAATCCTAATTGCTCGAAAATAATAATAATGATAATAATAATAATAATGATACTGCGTGTAGCTTTCTAACTAATAAATATTAAACTATGACTTATGAGTAAAATGTTATATATAATTTTAGAATTTGAGGAGGTGAAGAAATAAGATTCCTAAATTTTCAGTAGTAAAATTGAATTTGAAACCTAAGAAGAAAATACATAATTCATTCATACTTACTTGCCAAAAAAATAACCAAAAACAGGACAATACCTTTTAAAAATTAGAGGCAAACTCATACTTGTTCATTACATGGAGGCCTAGCCACTAATGAGAGTATGAGACATGGCGACCCATTGCTTTACTAGCTGCATTGATGACCACGCCAACAAAGGACAATAAAAGTGTCTCTGTTTCTTAATTCATCTACCGACACAGCAGGTAAGGTACTCATATAACTTGGGGACCCATGTAAACAATTTTTCAAGGCATCAGAACCATCATCATATTTAATTGAATATATCAATGTTTTAGATTTACTATTATTACTTAGATTATTTTTTATTAGTTTAATATTGATGGTAATTAATTATAGTAGGAGTGCATAAAGTTAACCACAAAATATTTTTTTAGTTTTCTGCTTTCATACATTTGAAATTTTAAATGAAAAGAATTAATTTTTCTCTTTCTCTACGAAAGAAGGAGAAAAAGGTATATATAGAATTGCAAAGAGTTACGAAGAAGAACCAGAGATTTGGATCAGGTTAAGTGCATAAAGGATAAGGATAGAGGGGTGCTGGCTCAAGAAGAAAAGACTCATGAAAGGTGGAAGAGCTACTTCTACGACTTATTTAATGAAGGACATAAGACTCTTCCGAGCCTTGGTCAGTTAATCACAAGGGAAGAAGAACAAAACTTTGACTACTATCGAAGGATTCGAGACTTCGAGGTAAAAAAGACTCTAAAGCGGATGAAAAATGGCAGGGCAGTGGGACCTGATAATATCCCAATTGAAGTTTGGAAGGGCCTTGGAGGAAAAGGCATCAATTGGTTAACCAAACTTTTTAATGAGATTTTAAGGTCAAAGAAGGTGCCTGATGAGTGGAGAAAGAGTACCTTAGTACCTATCTACAATAATAAGAGGGATATACAAAGTTGTGGACATTATGGAGGGATCAAGCTCATGAGCCATACCATGAAGTTATGGGAAAGGGTGATAGAATAGAGGTTGAGAAAAGAGACACAAGTAATAGAGAAATAATTTGGATTTATGATAGGCAGATCCACCATCGAAGTGATATACCTGTTAAGAAGGATGATGGAGAGGTATTTTAGTAATAAAAGAGATCTACATATGGTGTTTATTGATTTTGAAAAAACGTACGATAGGGTGCCAATGGAGGTCTTATGAAAGGTTTTAGAAATGAAGAGAGTAAGGATCGTATATATTCGTGCAATTAAAGACATGTATGATGGGGCCATAACTAGTGTGAAGACTCAAGGTGGTGTGATAGAGGAATTTCCTATTGGTATAGGATTACACCAGGGATCATCCTTAAGTCCATACCTTTTCACATTAGTCTTGGAAGTACTCACAGAGCACATCCAAGAGCCTATGCCACGGTGCATGCTTTTTGCCGATGATATCGACCTTATGGGAAAGTCAAAGGAAAACCTAAATAAGAAGTTGGACTTATGAAGAGAAGCTCTAGAAGTGTATGGTCTGCGCATAAGACGTAGCAAGACGGAATATATGGATTGTAAGTTTGGTTTGAGAAGGGAAAACCTTAATATAGAGGTGAAGATTGGAGAAAACATCCTACAAAAAATTAAAAGTTTTAAGTATCTTGGGTTCATTATACAGGATAATGGAGAGATTGAACAAGATGTAAATCATAGGATCCAAGCAGGTTGGTCAAAAAGGCAGAGTGAATCTGGTTTCATATGTGACAAAAAAATGCCTTTAAAACTTAAAGGTAAATTCTACTGCACTACTATAAGACTAGCTATGCTTTATGGTACAAAGTGTTGGGTGGCCAAAGGGGAGTACGAACATAAGCTAAGAGTGGAAGAGATGAAGATGTTGACATGGATGAGTGGTCATATGCGATTGGATAAAATAAGGAATGAAGATATAAGGGAGAGAGTTAGAGTAGCACCCATTGTAGAAAAGATGGTAGAATCACATCTCAGATGGTTTGGACATGTGAGAAGAAGACCGACAGAACACTCAGTCAGTAGGGTGGATGAGATGGAAGATGGACAAAGGGTGAAAGGCAGAGGAAGACCTAAGAAGACCATCCATGAGGTGGTCAAACGAGATTTACATGTAAACGGTCTCTCTGTAGACATGATACATGACAGAGCTCAATGACATCGTTTGATTCATGTAGCTGATCCCACCTAGTGGGATAAGTCTTTGTTGTTGTTGTTGTTCTTTTGGTTATCAAACTGATGAGCGGATAATTTATACGCTTTTTGGCATTGTTTTTAGGTAGTTTTTAGTAAGTTCAAGCTACTTTTAGGGATGTTTTCGTTAGTTTTTATGTTAAATTCACATTTCTGGACTTTACTATGAGTTTGTGTGTTTTCTGTAATTTCTGGCTGAAATTGAGGGACTTGAGCAAAACTCTGAAAAAGGCTAACAAAAGGACTGCTGATGCTGTTGGATTCTGACCTTCCTGTACTCGAAATGGATTTTCTCGAGCTACGAAACTTTAAATGGCGCGCTCTCAACGGCGTTGGAAAGTAGACATCCAGAGCTTTCCAGCAATATATAATAGTCCATACTTTATTCGGGAATTGACAACGTAAAGTGGCACTCAACGCCAAGTACATGCTGCTGTCTGGAGTTAAACGCCAGAAACACGTCATAACCCAGAGTTGAACGCCAGAAACACGCTATAACTCGGCGTTCAACTCCAAGAGAAGCCTCAGCTCGTGGATAGATCAAGCTCAGCCCAAGCATACACCAAGTGGGCCCCGGAAGTGGATTTATGCATCAATTACTTACTCATGTAAACCCTAGTAGCTAGTCTAGTATAAATAGGATAAGTTACTATTGTATTAGACATCTTTGGTCTCAGTTTTGTTTTATTCTTCATCTTAAGAGGCTACTGATCACATTTTAGGGGGCTGGCCATTCAGCCAAGCCTGAACCTTTCACTTATGTATTTTCAACGGTGGAGTTTCTACACACCATAGATTAAGGGTGTGGAGCTCTGCTGTACCTCAAGTTTCAATACAATTACCATTACTTTCTATTCAATTCTCTTTTATTCTTATTCCAAGATATACGTTGCACTTCAAACTTGATGAATGTGATGATCCGTGACACTCATCATCATTCTCACCTATGAACGTGCGTGACTGACAACCACTTCCGTTCTATTTTAGGCCGGGCACATATCTCTTAGATTCCCCAACAGAATCTTTTTGGTATAAGCTAGATAGATGGCGGCATTCATGGGAATCCAGAAAGTCTAACCTTGTCTGTGGTATTCCGAGTTGGATTCCGGGAATCCGAAAAGTCTAACCTTGTCTGTGGTATTCCGAGTAGGATTCCGGTATTGAATGACCGTGACAAGCTTCAAACTCCTGAAGGCTGGGCGTTAGTGACAGACGCAAAAGAATCAAGGGATTCTATTCCAATCTGATTGAGAACCGACAGATGATTAGCCGTGCTGTGACAGAGCATTTGGACCATTTTCACTGAGAGGATAGGATGTAGCCATCGACAAGGGTGATGCCTCCAGACGATTAGCCATGCAGTGACAGCGCATAGGACCATTTTCCCGAGAGGATGAAAAGTAGCCATTGACAACAGTGATGCCCTACATACAGCTTGCCATGGAAAGGAGTAAGAAGGATTGGATGAATGTAATAAGAAAGTAGAGATTCGAGAGGATTCTAGCATCTCCACACGCCTATCTGAAATTCCCACCATGGAATTATATGAGTAACTATTTACAATTTTATTTTCTGTTTATTATTTATTTTCGAACTTATCATAAACCATTTAATCTGCCTAACTGAGATTTTCAAGGTGACCATAGCTTGTTTCATACCAACAATCTCTGTGGGATCGACCCTTACTCACGTAAGGTATTACTTGGATGACCCTGTACACTTGCTGGTTAAGTTGAATGGAGTTGTGATCATAAATTTCAATAGAGCCAATTTTTAAATTCCATACAAGTACAAGGAGTACAACTTTAAGGATCACAATTTCGTCCACCACAAACCATTAACATCACAACTTGAATAGCTTAGGAAATGAGATTTTTTTCATAGTATGGTAAGTGTGGAGAACAACCAAATTATGAATCGAATTAAAAAATTATGAATTGCCAATACTTGTCAATAATGCCATTTTCTTTTTTCCTTTCGTATCTCTTCCTTTAAGCTATTTTTGCAACTATAGGCTATCTTTTTTATGTAAATATAATGAAAATCATTAAGAAAAGACAAAAAATAAAACACACACATTTGAACAACTCAAAATATCAAATTTCGTACAAACAAGAATATCAAAAGTAAAAGTAAGATGAAGAAATGTTTGAATCTACTAAAAATAAAAGAGTGTATTTATAACTAAAAGTAAAATACATATTATAATTATATTTTAATATTTTGACATAAAAAGACTTAACTATAAAATTAAAAACAATAAATGAACCTAAATGAAAAGAAAAAAAAATATAACAATTTAATTATAAATTTGATAAAATTACAGTGACCACTAAAGTAATTAAATCTAAAAAATACTATATGTGCACAAAAAAAAATTAATCATCAAATCAGTTTTCATGTATTTCTATATAAATATAGAATAATATTTGAAAAACAATAAAAAATGGTCCAAACTTGCCTTATTTAAAATTTATTATTAATTGTTACTAAAATAATTATATAATTTTAAATGTAATAATTATATAATTACAAATGTTATATGTATAAAATTATGGATGTTATGTTATATAAGATAACTTTAAATATTGTCTCTCTAATATTATCGATATATATATAATATAATATATTTTGTATTCTAATATATATTTTATATAAATAGCTAATTTAGTGACTAATCTTTTATATACGCCGAATGATATCAGATATAGAGAACATAAATAGAAAAAAAAGAGTCTGGAGGATATTAATTTATTCAATGGTGTATTTAATTCACAAAGTTAATTCATTTCTTAAAGATATTTATTGCCATTTACACTAATTCATTTTTTACACAAATAACAATAAAAGGTCATTAAAAGATATACCTTTATCCACCTATAAATTGAGTACAATCATATCACTAACATTCAAACAACCAAAAAATTAGAAATGCTACTACACGCAACAAGAAAGTGCTATGGCATCATCTTGTGACATGAAAGAATGTGTTGCTATAGTGGTTATAACTATGTTAGTACTAGTACAAGGTGAAAATATTATTGCTACAAAAACAAATTTTGAGCCAGACTTTAGTTTTAGAAAACTTCTTTGTAATGGTAAATGTGTCTTGGAATGTTTGTAATGGTAAATGTGTCTTGAAATGTGCTATACAGAAATCAAATCCGTTTTTGTTGGGACTGTGTCTAAGTCTATGTATAAGCGATTGTATGCATAAATTGACACCCGTTAATCTTAACGATGATTCTCACTGCGTTGTAGCGTGTGCTTTGTCCAAATCTATTGAAGACAAATTAGGCATATATTTATACTTTTACCTTCTATTTTCTTTTCGTTCTTATTATGGTTACGTAATTGCAATATAGTTTAAATATATGATCTCATGCATATTTCTTAAATTTAAGAAGAAAGTTGAGTTAGCTTTTTCTTTTACATAATTAATTAATTATTTATTTAAAAATTTTGATTTCTCGTGCCAGATGATCGTGCCGTGAATGATTACGTGAGATCATGTTTGCGAGCGTGCAATATCAAATAAATAAGGGGATTGGATCTTTTCAAAAAAAAATTTCATTTGAGAGGGTGAAATGTAATCTCTCATTATAAATTTTATTGATAAGACCAAGAAAAAATTTAAAAAAAAAATATTAAAAAATTAAAGATAACACTTTACTCTTTTAATTAAAAAAAATTAAGAGAATTTATTCTCATAAATAAGTGCAATGTCACTTGCACTTCCACATACAAGTTATCATTTGTAATTAGAAATAAATCTTTATAATCATCAACTTCTTCTTCGTTTTTTTATACATCTAACATCCTACTTTTCATTTATTTTTCTTCTTTAGTTTAAGGTAACAATAATCGTGATTACATACTTGAAACTAAGTCGGCTAAAAGGGTAATAATTATTAATTTCAGCCAAATTAAAAGAGATTCAGAATAAGGAAGGAATTAGTCACAGAGATTTTTTTCATTTTTTAAAGTCAAATAATATTTGAGCAATAATAAAATCAAGATATATATTGATAAATCATAAAAATAAAGAACATTGAACTAAGTAATAATTAGTTTTGTATAAATGATGACAAGTTAGTTAATTCTAATAAAATATCCACTAAATATAAAATTATTTGTTTAAAAAGTAAATAAATAAAATATTAAATAAACAATAGTTAAATTAAATAACAAATATTTAGCTACAAATAAACTCTTTAATAAATAATATATACAATAAAAATAAATGATCATATATGCAATTTCGTGGTGATGTAAGAAGATTTTCTTTTCCCAACATACATGTTCATTTCGTTGGAACTTAATAAAAATTTAGTTTCATTTGATACTTTTGACCAATTGTCAATTTTAAAATGGCATCATTAGTTGCTGTTTCTACGTGGTTCCGGAGGTGAATGTTATTGTTATAATTCTAGATAATTCTTCATTTAATGTCAGCTCCCCAATTGAAAACTCTATTTTGCATAGAATCGGAAGAAATTCATTCAAGTAATGTCAATGCACCAAATTACATTCAATAGGAGTAGCAACATTATTGCTAGAACTTCAATTTGAAAGTAGGAGAAAGAGAAGATTATGCCACATAGATATGATAATTTTTCTCTATTTTTTAAAATGCCATTTCACATAATTGTTTGCATTATATAGTACATAAAATTAGTAAAAAGAAAAAGAGTGACATTATCAAAATTAAAGTGATAATATTTATTTTTAATTTCTAAAATTTAAAACATTTTGACGTCAAACTTGTCTATATGATGCCCTCTCTAACTAATCTTCATGCATCTCTTTTCTTAAAATCATTTATAAAAAATGTTATATATTGATATATAATAAAATTAGTGTATGTATTTGTTACTTGATATACTAGCTTAGCAATTAGTAGTTAATTGATTTACTAGTTATAACAACAAATTAGTTAGACAAGTAGTTTATAACATAAATTTTAGTTAGCCCCTAATTATTCTAACTCAGTTGATTAGAAGACCAATATATATATCTGACTGTTGTAACAGTGTAAAGTGTGGTTCATTATTGAGTACACTGAGAGAACAAGTACTCTCATTTTCTTCTTTCTATTTCTACTTTTGCTCTATTCTCACACTCTCTTTTCGCACCTTCAACATGGTGCGGTGAGCGTGGAACTCAAAGGGGTGAGAATAGAAGGAACAGCGATTGAGAAAAGAGAAACTCAGAATTCAAATCAAAGCACACATCAAGTGCACGATCTGAAACCTAGTGATGGATCCAAATCAAAATTCAGAGCAATTCCGAATGATCCAAGGCAATTCCTTCCAAGGCCTCGATCTTCAAGGTATCGCGGCGTTCTTGAACCAGATCTCATCGATTCAGGCTCACCTCAACAGGAATGGCAGCAACCCTAGCCAAGATTCATCGAGCCACTTCTACCTTCATCCTTCTGAAAATACTGGTATCCCCCTCATCCCTACCATTCTTGATGGCAAGAATTACAGTAGTTGGAGCAATGCGATGTTGTTAGCCCTAAAATCGAAAAATAAGCTGAAATTTGTTCATGGAAGTTTAAAGAAACCTGATAAGAATGATCCATTGTTTGAACTGTGGGATAGATGTAATACATATGTCTTAGCCTGGATTAAAATCTCGCTAAACCCTGAAATTACCCGAAGCGTGATGTGGAACAAGATTGCATATGAGCTATGGGAGGACCTGAAACACAAGTACCACGAGGGTGATAGATTTAGAATTGCAGAACTGCAGGAGGAGCTATACGGAACAAGACAAAGAGAAATGAGTGTGACACAATACTTCACAAAACTGAAGTCACTGTGGGAAGAATTTGATGACTTCAGGCCAATTCCACCCTGCAATTGTGAATCTGTGTGTACTTGTGGATTAGGAGACATGCAAAAATATAGAATGGAAGATCATGTAACTAGATTCCTAAGAGGACTTAATGAACAATTTGCGAATGTTAGAGCTCAGGTCATGCTGATGGAGCCACTGCCAGATTTAAAAGCTGTGTTTTCCATGATGACTAGACAAGAAAGGCAAAACCAGACCATGGATGATACCATAGACCCCAAGATCTTATTACACTCTACCAATTCCTTCAACACTGCTGAGACCTCACAAGGTAGAAGGAGAGAAAAAGGTAGAGGAGGTAGATTCCAAGGTTCTGGGAGAGGACAAACAGGAAGAGGTAGGATGCAGTGTTCATACTGTGGTAAAGGAGGCCACACAGTAGATATATGTTACAAGAAACATGGTTTTCTCCCATCTTAGACAGAGAAATCTGAACTCAAACGGAAATTTGGGGGCAGTGAATTTTAGTGCTGAAATAAATGGCGATGGCATTGATGATTCTGGCTCTGTGGAAGAAAATGGAACTTCTAATGTTGACTTTACTCCAGAGCAGAAATCAGCCCTACTAGCTTTACTCAACAGGGAAGAGGCAAAACAGATCCACAGTGCTAACCAAATCACAACCCTGGAACAAGTACCTCATCAAGGTAACTTGGTGATGATAACTTGGTGCATATCTTGCATTTTAAGTCAAGCGTGTTGGCTTTAAACATTTCTGCATCAAAACATGGTTCTTGGATAATAGATACAGGAGCTACTATTCATGTATCCTATTGCCTAGAAGATTTTCAAACTCATTTCAAGATAGCTCCTATAATCATTCGATTGCCTAATGGTGCACAAACCATTAGCAATATAGCTGGAACTATCAAATTTTCAAATAAACTGTACCTCACAAATGCATTATACGTCCCATCTTTCAATTTCAAATTGATATCAGTATCAAAAGCCACAAAACATTTGCATTGTAAAATGAGTTTTATTGATGACGATTGTGAGATACAGGATTTACTCTTGAAGAAGACGATTGGAGCAGCTAGAGTGTGTGGTGGCCTTTATACCTTGAACTGTGATGCTGCGCGATCAGAAATTGCACAAGTATCAAATAAAACTCATGTAGACATGCCAATACTGAATATTTCAAACACAAAGCTATGGCATTTTAGGTTAGGCCATGCACCATTCCATAGAATGAAAGAAATGAAGAAATTTTTCAAATTCATTCATTGTGACAGTGATGTACAGCCTTGTGACTCATGTTACCTAGCAAGGCAAAAGAGATTATCATTCAATAATAGCAGCACAGTTTCATTAACTTCCTTTGATTTAATTCATGTGGATGTTTGGGGCTCGCTGGCCATTCCCTCTACGGGAGGACATAGATATTTCTTAACCATAGTAGATGATAAAACAAGGTTCACTTGGGTATTTTTCATGAAAAACAAAACTAAAGTTGCTGATCTCATTAAATTCTTTGTAAATTTTGTTAAAACACAGTACGACAGCAAAATTAGATGTATAGGGTCCGATAATGGAACTGAATTTTTGATGCACTCTTTCTTCAATGAAACTGGCATATTACACCAAAGATCATGTGTTGAAACTCCTCAACAAAATGGTATTGTTGAACGAAAACATCAACACATTCTTGAAATAACTAGAGCAATTTTCTTCCACTCAAATGTATCTAAGTGTTTTTGGCAATATGCAGTTTCATATTTAGTTCACATCATGAATAGACTACCATCAAATTTTCTTAACAATTTATCACCTTATCAAGCTTTGCATAACTCTTTACTTGACATATCTCATTTAAGGGTTTTTGGGTGTCTGGCATATGCCAGTACACTCCAAGCAAATCGAAAGAAATTGGATCCAAGATCCAGAAGGTGTGCCTTTTTGGGTTTCAAGGAGGGTACCAAGGGATATTTCTTAATTGATCTAAAGACTAGAGAGATCTTTACTTTAAGAGATGTGTCCTTCTATGAAGATCATTTTCCATACTTAAGCACACACCCTGACCAAAGCACATATACTGCATCTTCTATTCAATTCAAAACTGACCCCTTTGCATATGACATCATGCTTCAACCTCACACAACACACACTAATCATCAGGCATCACATACATCCAACTCACACACTGAGACTCTCAACAATAATAATAATGCCCCACAAAGTTTCAATTCAGCACATACACCACCAATTCAATCTCCATCACCTAATCAAACAAATATGCCACAAAATCACACACTTGCACCTCAACATGCATCACCACTGCCGCTGTTAAGAAAATCAACAAAAATTCACAAAGCACCATCACATTTGCAAGACTATCATTGTCTAAATGCTACCACTTCTCGGCTTCCACTCCGAAAATCTAAAAGGTACCCTTTATTGAATTATTTGTCATATGAAAAATTTTCTACATCACATACTGTAGATTCTCTAGCCATATCTTCTAACATTGAACCCAAGCACTACAGTGAAGCAATTACTCAATCTTGTTGGGTTGATGCTATTAAGAATGAACTCCAAGCTCTTGAGCAAAGTCAAACTTGGAAGCTCACTTCACTTCCACCCGGCAAGAAGGCAATTGGCAACAAGTGGGTTTTCAAAGTGAAATACAACCCTAATGGCAGCATTGAACGCTACAAGGCACGATTAGTGGCGAAGGAATTCACCCAAGTCCCTGGGATTGATTATCGGGACACATTTAGCCCTGTGATGAAATTGGGCAGCTTGAGAGTTGTCTTGGCTGTGGCTGCGGCAAAGGGATGGTTCCTCAAGCAAATTGATATCAATACTGCATTCTTGCACGGCGATTTGGATGAAGAGGTGTACATTAAACCACCTCAAGGGTTGGACGTCAAAGTTGGCCAAGTGTGTAAGCTTGAAAATCGCTTTATGGTCTAAAACAAGCGAGTCGACAGTGGAATACAAAGCTGAAATCTGTTCTGGTTGAGTTGGGTTTTGTTCAATCAAAGGCTGATTATAGTTTGTTTACTAAGCAAACTGAATCTGGATTCACCGCATTGTTGGTTTACATTGACGATTTGATACTGGCTGGAAATGATTTGGGAGAAATTAATGCTGTCAAAACAGTCTTGGATGATAGGTTCAAAATCAAAGACATTAGAGATTTGAAATTCTTTATTGGGATGGAGGTTGCGCGATCGAAAGAGGGCATTCTTCTTAATCAAAAAAAGTATGCTATGGACATCCTGAAGGATGCTGGCTTTGAGAACTGCAAGCCTGCTTCTACCCCTATGGACTACAGTACCAAACTCAACAAAACTGAAGGCGTTCCCCTCTCAGATTCTACCGAATATTGAAAGTTAGTTGGCAAATTGCTCTATTTGACCAACACCTGACCTGACATTAGCTTTGCCATTGAAAAGTTGAGTCAATACCTTGAGCACCCCACTACTTCCCACCTCAGTGCTGTCCATCGAATTCTCAAATACATCAAAGCTTCCCTTGCCACTCGCATAGTGTTCTCGGCCACCTCTGATCTCTGTGTCACTGGATTTGCTGATTCCGATTGGGTGGCATGTCCTGATTCAAGAATATCTGTGACAGCCTACTGCTTCTACATCGACACTGCCCTAGTTTCATGGAAGAGCAAAAAGCAAGTGACAGTTGCTTGCAGTTCAGCCGAAGCTGAATATCGGGCGCTCGCCGCTGCTACTAAGGAGGTTATTTGGCTCAGTTTCATTTTGAAGGACTTGGGAATGCCTCTCACCAAGCTCATCAGCACCTACTGCGATAGCCAATCTGCAATTCACATCGCCTCTAACCCGGTGTTCCACGAGCGCACGAAGCACATAGAGGCCGATTGCCACATTGTACTTGACAAGTTCCAAGAAGGTCTCATTCACCTTCTTCCCATCTCCACCACTGAACAGGTTGCGGACATCCTGATCAAACCGCTACCTCCATCCATGTTCTCCATACTCTTTGGCAAGTTAGGATTGGTCAACTTACACACTTCTAACTTGAGGGAGGGTGTTACTTGATATACTAGCTTAGCAATTAGTAGTTAATTGATTTACTAGTTGTAACAACAAATTAGTTAGACAAGTAGCTTATAACATAAATTTTAGTTAGCCCCTAATTATTCTAACTCAGTTGGTTAGAAGACCAATATATATATATCTGACTGTTGTAACAGTGTAAAGTGTGGTTCATCATTGAGTACACTGAGAGAACAAGTACTCTCATTTTCTTCTCTCTGTTTCTACTTTTGCTCTATTTTCACACTCCCTTTCCGCACCTTCAACAATATTCGTGTGATGCACGAAAAATATTTATTTAATTTATGTTTTATTAGTATGTTTTAAGTTTATATTTTAATAATTTATTTAATTTATTTAAAAAGAATCTTAGCTCATCTTTTTTGTTATTCTCTTAATTTATAAATAAATAAAGTTTTGTATTTTTTATTTTTTTAATGTTTTTAAAAACTAACATACACTTAAATTCTTACTCATTTAAGTATTAGAAGGATAGATTAAATCTCTTAATCATTACTCATATTTTATTATTCTATATTATATTTTATATAAATAATTTTTTATAATTTCTAAAAAAATACAAATTTATGTTACATATTCATAAATGATAAATAAAAATTAACATGTTACAAATTTATGTTAAAATTTTTTCTTCTAATTTTATTACTTGTAGTTATATATATATATATATATATATATATATATATATATATATATATATACTACAAGTAATAAAATTAGAAGAAAAAATTTATAATTGATATGTATCCCTTATAAATGAAAATGAAGTCTATAAAAGATAAACGTTTTAGAAACAAAGAGTTAATGAAATATACATATTAGAATATAGCTACCCAAAATCTAGTAATAACCATATTATAAATATCTTAGAAGAGAAAAAACTAAAGGAACACCAAAAAAAATATTATAATTTTATTCATATAGGACTTATTCAAGTAGCCACCAAGCCTAACTTTAAGCTAGGAATGTACATATCTATTTAAATGATTCAACGAGATACAAGTTTAAAAAAATTTAGAGATTCACTGATTGATATAGTTAAAAGTAATTGTCATGATGTTCCAATATTTTTTAATTGTTATCCAAATTTTTTCATGAGTCTTAAAAATGAATATACCTATGAAGCTCATAAATTATATATTAAGACACCCAAAGACATTATTGATGAAAAATATGATCTTTTAAAGTAATTTATAGAATATCTTACAAAATTACAAGGGTAAACTATAATTTTAGGGTTAGAAGAGAATCGTCAAAAGACAAAACTATTATTATTCATGCTAATTTACGAAAATCTTTTGTTCAAATATCTAAAAAATTCCAACATGAAGAACTAATAAAAATAACCTTAAAGAATGGATTCTAAAGGATGTAGTAGAAAAAGAAAAATTAGAAAATACAGAAATTACAAAAATTATTAGAGAAGGTTCAAATATTAGACTATGAATGAATAGGTCGCATTAGTCAGAATACCAAACTATGAGAATAAAAAAGAAAATAGTCCTAGGCACTCTATAGATAATTTTGTTATAAACGAAGAAGTTATAAGAATAAATAATAATAGACCAAATATAGTAACTCCTTTATATGGGACAGAAACTAATTACTCATCAACTGCCTCTCAAATCCTAGGAGTTATAATAAAAGAGGAACCTTTTGAAATTGATAAAAATTGAATTAATAAAAATTTTAATGCAGAATATAATATGAGATTAAAAAAATGGTATTTTACTAGATATTTTAAAAAAGAAACCATAAAAATAAGAAAAGAATTTTCTGATTACTTAATAAAAAATAAAATCAATTTATACTTCTTTTACTGATTCAAAAATTACTTCAAGATTTTAAAAAAGAATTTTGTCCTTTAAATAAGATAATCACTGTTGAAAAACTAGCACAGGACAAATGGTAGAATTTCAATATCCATTGAAAAAAACTATAAAACTACAGGTAGTCCAAAATTTAGAATTAGAAGCCACTAAATATAAAGACAGTAGAATAAAAGGAAATATAGACAAAATAGACATTAAAAGGTACATCAATAGTTTAACTACATTAATACGGTCGTAGATATTATGAAAAATCAGTTAGAAAGAATTGAACATAAACATAAACAAATTAAACCCATAGAAAAGTCTATATATAAGTTTTAAAGTCCTGACGTGATTAAACTAAGAACAAATGTAGCAGGCTAGCAGCTGACATTAATGAGCTAAAAGAAAAATTTAAGTCTGTTAGTCAAGGAAAAATAACTATTAATACAATAGAAATTAACAAAATGACACATAAAAATTAATATTATCCGAAGCTAAGGGATTATTATTCAAGACCAACCCCAACTAATTAAGCATTGAAGAAGGAACATAATTAGTACAAAATAGTTTTACTAGATCTGATTTAGTAGAATGAAACTTAGATGGGTTATGTGAACAAGCTATTCTAGATCTAATATGTAGTATGACTATGGCAGCAATTACTTATAAGACTAAATGAGCTAGTGATAGAGAAGCAACAGTCATGATCACCCAAGGATTCACGGGACAATTAAATAGGAATGGTGGGATAACTTTCTAACCTTACCAGAAAAAGAATTAATCTTAAGTAATGTAAAATCAAAAGACCAAATACAAGATGCTACAACAACCTTAGTTTTTACAATCATAAAAACTTTTTAGGAGACCCAAATATTTTTAAAGATAGAATAGAAACCCAACTAATGTAGAATTAAAAAAAAGGGTTAGAAGATAGGATTAAAAAAACTTATGTAGTATAAAACCAAAAGCTTTTCATTACAGAAAATTACATGATACTCCCTACCATATGAAAATAATTTTAATGAAAAAGATATCTCGACCAAGATAAAACCTATCCAAATGAATAAAGAATTTTTGGAATACTGCAAGAAAGAAATCAAAGAATACTTAGACAAAGGATTAATCAGGCCATTAAAGTCTCCTTGGAGCTATACAAGATTTTATGTCATGAATGCCTCAAAAATTGAAAGAGGAGCTCTCAGATTAGTAATTAATTACAAGCCTCTAAATAAAGCCTTAAAATGGATAAGATATTCCTCATCGAACAAAAATGACTTAATTAAAAGATTAAGTAATACTATTATCTTTTCTAAATTTGATCTAAAATCTGAATATTATCAAATATCACTAAAAAAAAAAGAGAGCTCCTCTTTTTTATTGGAGAAATTCTATTAACTAATCAATGTCTGGTACCGTTATCAAAACTCATCCAATAGAGTTTGATGAGAGGCTAATTTCACAAGATTCTTTCTTGATGAACATAGCTGTTCCAATCAACAAGTTGGAATGAAGAAAAAGATCTGAATCTTTATTACTCTATCTCCGTGATTCATTGATTTTTCAAAATGGAGGACAAGTTAAACAGATCCTCAAGTGGTGATTTTGACAACTAGAGCAATGCCAATCTTCTTCATCAACTCAGGAATCTTCAATCTCAAATTTCGAAGAGCAACACAAGTTCGATTCAAAATCAATCAAACCCTTATTTTCTTCACCCTAGAAAAAATCTAATTAATAAAGGTCGTGAGTTACAATAGCATGCTCTCGTTACAACAAGCAAAGTCATACAGAAGATGTGTGTTATAAGAAGTATGGGTATTCCTCCTATTTTTAGCAACGGCAGCAATATAACACCACTAAGGAGCATGATAATATACTCAGTGACAAATAATCCCAGTTCAATTATCTCCAAGAAAACACTGGAATATCAAGACTCCAGTTCACTCCAGAACAAAGATTTGCCTTGTTAGAGTTTATCAAAGATAAAAGTGTGCAATAACAACCTCATCATGCAAACCAAATTTCTAATTCCATTCAGACCTCCACTCCAGATAAAACCATTGCATTACATTTTAATGCAAGAATTATGAGCATTATCACTCCAAAATATGCACTATGGGTCATTGACTCCGGTGCAACAGATCATGTGACTTTCGACTTAAAAGATTTTGCAAGCTTTCAAAATATTACTCCAATCAATGTGATATTGCCAAATGGGACTAAAACTGTCAGCACCATCATTGGCATAATCACATTCTCTAAAAAATTTTTCTTAAAAATGTTTTGTACATTCTCTCTTTTGATTTCAAACTGATCTCTGTATCAAAATTAACGTCAAACTTACTTTGTCAACTATTAATCGATGATAAGTGTTGTCTGATATAAGATCGATCCACATTGAAGATGATTGGCATTGCTAAGTGTAGAGAAGGTTTATATACAATAAGTAGAGAATCATAATTCTCTCACTTTCCCCTTCCTCCAACAAAGCAAGTTTCATTGATGGAAACTACGACTACTACTCATTCCACAACACCTTCACACACTGAACACAAAAATATTTGGCATCTTAGATTAGGACACATATCCATACATAAACTGATTTTACTAAAGAAATATTATCTTTATAGATTGTATTGCTTCAAAACTTCCTTGTGTCTCATGTCATTTTGCAAAACAAAAGAAATTATCTTTTGATCTTAGTACAACTAAAATAAAAAATTATTTTGACTTAGTTCATATGGATATCTGGAGTCTTATTTCTGTCCCATTCAATGAAGAACATAAGTATTTTTTGAGAGTGGTGGATGACAAGAGCATATTCACTTGGATATTTTCTTATGAAAACCAAATCTGAGACATCACAATTGGTTATTAATTTTGTGAATTTTGTCAAAGTACACTTTAAAAAATAAGTTAAGTGTATAAGGACTGACAATGGGTTAGAATTTACTCTAAAATCTTTTTTTGTATCATCTGGCATTTTACACAAAACTTCTTATGTAGAAACCTCAGAGCAAAATGAGATTGTAGAGTGAAAACACCAGCATATTTTAGGTGTCGCTAGAGCACTGTTATTTCAACCTAGAATTCTACATTGTTTTTGGCAATACACAGTTGCTCACGCTATTCACCTAATTAATAGGCTGCCCAGCACTAAACTGGATAATGCTAGTCCTTATAAACTTTTGTATGGTAATTTATCTCACCTTTCATATTTAAAAGTATTTGGTTCTCTTGCATATGCCTCCACATTAACAAATTCAAGAACAAAATTAGACCCAAGAGTCAGAAAAACAGCTTTTCTCGATTTTAAATTTAGAACAAAAGGTTTTTGACTTATTGATGTAAAATCAAAAGAAATTTTCATATCTAAAAATGTAATCTTCTATGAAACTCATTTTCCATTTTCACATTTTACTAGCACTGACATTCCTGCAACACCCACTCGTACTCCACAGTACATAGATCTTTTTCAATATGATACACTATCCACACATCATTTGCAATCACCCATACATACAACACTCACAAATTCAGATGAACATTTCTCAAGCTCAGTGCACTCATCAATTTTCTCACACACCATTGCACGCATTATCATACCTCACACTAACAATGCATCTGCATCAGAAAACTATGACATCACACATGACTGCATCATTAGAAAATATGAAAGATTCAAAAAACCGTCTGCTTATTTGAAGAACTACCATTGTATGATAACCTGCACAACTCACTCTAGTAACTTTGCCAACTCTACCTCTTTATATCCTATCTCACAAAACTTGTCATATGATAAACTAACCCAAAATATAAGTCTCTTTCTCTAGCCATCACCTCAAATTCGGAACCTAGCACTTATGAGAAAGCGGTTGCACATGAATGTTGGAGAAAGGCAATACAAGCTGAATTGACAGCTCTAGATTAGAACATAACTTGGTATCCCACTAAACTCCCAAAAGACAAAAAAAACTGTGGGTCGTAAATAGGTTTTTAAGGTAAAATTCAATCTCGATGGCACCATTAAAAGGCACAAAGATAGGCTAGTTGCAAAAGAATTTCCTCAAGTGTAAGGAGTGGATTATGGTGATACTTTTAATCCAGTTGTCAAAATGACTACTCTATGAGTAATGTTAGTATTAGCAACGGCAAAAAATGGCATTTGAAATAGCTGGAAGTCAATACTGCCTTCCTTCATGGAGATTTAGACAAGGAAGTTTATATGAGGATACCACCCAGTTTGACTGGTTCATAGCCAAGTTTGGTTTGTAAATTACAAAAGTCTCTATATGGGCTTAAGCAAACAAGCAGACAATGGAACATTAAGCTCACTTAGACTCTTTTTAATGCTAGTTATAAACAATTTTTTTAAGATCATTCCCTTTTCATCAAGAAACAATCCAAAAACTTCACTCCTAGTATATGTGGATGACTTGGTTTTAACCGGGGATGACATTGGTGAAATCAATTCCATCGAAAAAAATTTTGGATGACAAATTCAAAATAAAGGATCTTGGTGATCTCAAGTACTTCTTGGGAATGAAAGTAGCACACTCTAACTCTAGAATCCACATTTATCAATGAAAGTACGACATGAACCTTCTAAAGGATTTTGGTTATCTAGATTGTAAGCTTCTCTCCATTCCATTTCATTATAGTCGAAAACTCTTGATGGAGTTAGGTACCATTTTAACGGACAACACTACTTATAGACAGCTCATCGGCCGATTCCTTTACCTTCTAAACACTAGAACCGATATCTCTTATGCAACCAGTTTTTGGACTATGCAACCACTTCTGACCAACAGACTACTTTCTGCTTACTCCGATATTTAAAAGGCAGATGATGAGCGGATAATTTATACGCTTTTTGGCATTGTTTTTAGGTAGTTTTTAGTAGGATCTAGCTACTTTTAGGGATGTTTTTATTACTTTTTATGCAAAATTTACATTTCTGGACTTTACTATGAGTTTGTGTATTTTTCTGTGATTTCAGATATTTTCTGGCTGAAATTGAGGGACCTGAGCAAAAATCCGATTCAGGCTGAAAAAGGACTGCTGATGTTGTTGGATTCTGACCTCCCTGCACTCGAAATAGATTTTCTGGAGCTACAGAACTCCAAATGGCGCGCTCTCAACATCGTTGGAAAGTAGACATCCAGGGCTTTCCAGCAATATATAATAGTCCATACTTTATTCGAGTTTAGATGATGCAAACTGGCGTTTAACGCCAGTTCCATGCTGTATTCTAGAGTAAAACGCCAGAAATATGTCACAAACCAGAGTTAAACGCCAAAAACACGTTACAACTTGGCGTTTAACCCCAAGAGAAGCCTCTGCACATGTAAAGCTCAAGCTCAGCCCAAGCACACACCAAAGTGGGCCCCGGAAGTGGATTTCAGCACTAAGACTTATTTCTGTAAACCCTAGTAACTAGTTTAGTATAAATAGGACTTTTTACTATTGTATTTTCATCTGGGAATTAGTCTTTTGATTAATCTCTTGATCACGTTTGGGGGCTGGCCATTCGGCCATGCCTGGACCTTCATCACTTATGTATTTTCAACGGTGGAATTTCTACACACCATAGATTAAGGTGTGGAGCTCTGCTGTTCCTCGAGTATTAATGCAATTACTATTGTTCTTCTATTAAATTTAGTGTATTCTTATTCTAAGATATTCGCTGCACTTCAACATGATGAATGTGATGATCCGTGACACTCATCATCATTCTCACCTATGAACACGTACCTGACAACCACTCCCGTTCTTCTTTAGATCGAGCGCGTGACTCTTAGCCTCCATTCCGAAAGATAGGAGTCTTCGTGGTATAAGCTAGAATTATTGGCGGCCATTCCTAAGATCCGAAAAGTCTAAACGTTGTCTGTGGTATTCCGAGTAGGACCTGAGATGGGATGACTGTGACGAGCTTCAAACTCGCGAGTGTTGGGCGTAGTGACAGACGCAAAAGAATCACTGGATTCTATTCCAACATGATCGAGAACCGACAGATGATTAGCCGTGCTGTGACAGAGCATTTGGACCATTTTCACTGAGAGGATGGGAAGTAGCCATTGACAACAGTGACGCCCTACATACAGCTTGCCATAGAAAGGAGTAAGAATGATTGGATGAAAGCAGTAGGAAAGCAGAGATTCAGAAAGAACAAAGCATCTCCATACACTTTTATGAAATTCCCACCAATGATTTACATAAGTATCTTTATCTCTATTTTATGCTTTATTTATCTTTATTTTCGAAAACCATCATAACCATTTGAATCCGCCTAACTGGGATTTACAAGATGGCCATAGCTTGCTTCTTACCAACAATCTGCGAGGGATCAACCCTTACTCACGTAAGGTTTATTACTTGAACGACCCAGTGCACTTTATCGTTAGTTGTGCAAAGTTGTGACAAAGTGTGATTCACGTTTGAGAGCTCCAAGTCTTTGGCGCCTTTGTTGATGATCACATTTTCGTGCACCAAGTTTTTGTCGCTGTTGCCGGGTATTGTTTGAGTTTGGACAACTGACGGTTCATCTTGTTGCTTAGATTAGGTAATTTTCCTCTTATTTTATTTTCAAAAAGTTTTCAAAAAAATTTTTCTTCTTTTTCGTTTTTCTAAATATAATTTTCGAAAAATCCAAAAAAAATAAAAAAATCATAAAATCAAAAATATTTTGTGTTTCTTGTTTGAGTCTAGTGTCAATTTTTAAGTTTGGTGTCAATTGCATGTTTTTAAAAATTTATGCATTTTTCGAAAAACTCATGCATGGTGTTCTTCATGATCTTCAAGTTGTTCTTGACAAGTCTTCTTGTTTGATCTTTAAATTTTCTTGTTTTGTGTTTTTGTTGTTTTTCGTATGCATTTTTGCATTCATAGTGTCTAAACATGAAAAAATTTCTAAGTTTGGTGTCTTGGATATTTTTCTTTTCTTAAAAATTTTTCAAAAATAAGTTTTGATGTTCATCTTGATCTTCATAATGTTCTTGGTGTTCATCTTGACATTCATAGTGTTCTTGCATGCATCATTGGTTTTGATCCAAAATTTTCATATTTTGGGTCATATTTGTGTTTTTCTCTCTCCTCATTAAAAATTCAAAAATAAAAAAAATATATTTTCTTATTTTACTCAAAAATTCGAAATCTTTGGGTTGACTTAGTCAAAAAATTTTTAAAATTAGTTGTTTCTTGTTAGTCAAGTCAAGATTTCAATTTTAAAAATCTTATCTTTTCAAAACTTTTTCAAAAATTAAATTTTTTTCATTTTTCTTTTATATTTTCGAAAATATTTTTTAATTGATTTTCAAAATCTTTTTCTTATCTTTATCTCATGATTTTTCGAAAACTTTACTAACAATTAATGTAATTGATTCAAAAATTTGAAGTTTGTTACTTTCTTGTTAAGAAAGGTTCAATCTTTGAATTCTAGAATCATATCTTTTAGTTTCTTGTTAGTCAAGTAGTCAATTTTAATTTTAAAAATAAAATCTTTTTCAAAATATCTTTTCAATCATATCTTTTTAATCATGTCTTTTTTTTTCAAATCATATCTTTTTCAGAATTGATTTCAAAAATCTTTTCTAACTTCCTATCTTTTCAAAAAATTGAATTTCAAATCTTTTTCAACTAACCAATTGACTTTTTATTTGTTTTATTACTTCTTATCTTTTTCAAAACCACCTAACTACTTTTCTCTCTCTAACTTTCGAAAATTCATCCATCTTTTTCAGAATTCTTTTTAATTAACTAATTGTTTCAAATTTTAATTTTAATTTTATTTCTTCTCTTAATTTTCGAAAATCACTAACCTTTTTTCAAAAACAATTTTCGAAATTCTCTCCCTCTCATCTCTTTCTATTTATTTAGTTAATTACTAACACTTCTCTTCATCTAAAAATTCGAACTCTCTCTTCTCTTCTATGTTCAAATTTTTCTCATCCTTTTTCTATTCTTTTTTTCTTCTACTCACATAAAGGAATCTCTATACTGTGACATAGAGGATTCCTCTTCCTTTTCTGTTCTCTTTTTTTTTTCATATGAGCAGGAGCAAGGACAAGGACATTCTTGTTGAAGAAGATCCTGAACCTGAAAGGACTCTGAACAAGAAGCTAAGAGAAGCTAAAGCACAACAATCCAGAGAAAACCTTACAGAGAATCTCAAAAAAGAAGACATGGCCGAACCCAATAACAATGCTGGAGGTGCAAGGAGGATGCTTGGTGATTATACTACACCTACTTCCAATTTTTATGGAAGAAGCATTTCAATCCCTGCCATTGGAGCAAACAATTTTGAGCTGAAGCCTCAACTAGTTGCTCTGATGCAATAGAACTGTAAGTTCTATGGACTTCCATCAAAAGATCCCTATCAGTTTTTAACTGAATTCTTGCATATCTGTGATACTGTTAAGACTAATGGAGTAGATCCTGAAGTCTACAGGCTCATGCTTTTCCCCTTTGTTGTAAGAGACAGAGCTAGAACATGGTTGGACTCACAACCTAAAGATAGCCTGAACTCTTGGGATAAGCTGGTCACAGCCTTCTTGGACAAGTTCTTTCCTCCTTAAAAGCTGAGCAAGCTTAGAGTGGATGTTCAGATCTTCAAGCAAAAAGATGGTGAATCCCTCTCTGAAGTTTGGGAAAGATACAAGCAGTTGACCAAAAAGTGTCCTTTTGGCATGCTTTCAGAGTGGACAATTTTAGATATATTCTATGATGGTCTATCTGAGCTTTCTAAGATATCACTAGACCATTCTGCAGGTGAATCCATTCACCTAAAGAAAATATCTGCAGAAGCTCAAGAACTCATTGACATGGTTACAAATAACCAATTCATGTACACCTCTGAGAGAAATCCTGTGAGTAATGGGACGCCTCAAAAAAGGGGAGTTCTTGAAATTGATACTCTGAATGCCATATTGGCTCAGAATAAAATGTTGACTCAGCAAGTCAACAAGATTTCCAGAGTCTGAATGGATGGCAAAATGCATCCAACAGTACTAAAGAGGCGTCTTCTGAAGAAGAAGCTTATGATCCTGAGAACCCTGCAATAGCAGAGGTGAATTACATGGGTGAAACCTATAGAAACACCTATATTTTCTCATGGAGAAATCATCCAAATTTCTCATGGAAGGATCAACAAAAGCCTCAACAAGGCTTTAATAATGGTGGAAGAAACAGGTTTAGCAATAGCAAGTCTTTTCCATCATCTTCTCAGCAACTGACAGAGAATTCTGAGCAGAGCCCCTCTAGCTTAGCAAACATAGTCTTTTATCTATCTAAGGCCACTTTAAGTTTCATGAATGAAACAAGGTCCTCCATTAGAAACTTGGAGGCATAGGTGGGTCAGCTGAGTAAGAAAATCACTGAAACTCCTCCTAGTACTCTCCCAAGCAATACAGAAGAGAATTCAAAAAGAGAGTGTAAGGCCATTGATATAATCAAAATGGCCGAATATAAAGAGGAAGGGGAAGACGTGAATCCCAATGAAGAAGACCTCATGGGACGTCCTCCAGACAGAAAGGAGTTCCCTATTGAGGACCTAAAGGAATCTGAGGCTCATATAGAGACCATAGAGATTCCATTAAACTTCTTTCTGCCATTCATGAGCTCTGAGAACTATTCTTCCTCTGAAGAGGATGAAGATGTAACTGAAGAGCAAGTTGCTCAATATCTAGGAGCCATCATGAAGCTGAATGCCAAGTTGTTTGGTAATGAGACTTGGAAAGGTGAACTTCCCTTGCTCATTAGTGAACTAGATACATGGGTTTAGCAAACTCTACCTCAAAAGAAACAAGATCCTGGTAAATTCTTAATATCCTGTACCATAGGCACCATGACCTTTGAGAAGGCTCTGTATGACCTGGGGTCAGGTATAAATCTTATGCCACCCTCTGTAATGGAGAAGCTGGGGATCTTTGAGGTACAAGCTACAAAAATCTCATTAGAGATGGCAGACAAGTCAATAAAACAAGCTTATGGATTGGTAGAGGACGTGTTAGTGAAGGTTAAAGGCCTTTACATCCCTGCTGATTTCATAATCTTAGACACTGGGAAGGATGAGAATGAATCCATCATTCTTGGAAGACCCTTCCTAGCCACAGCAGGAGCTGTGATTGATGTTGACAGAGGAGAGCTAGTCCTTCAATTGAATGGGGACTACCTTGTGTTTAAAGCTCAAGGATCTTCCTCTACAACCATGGAAAAGAGGCACAATAAGCTTCTCTCAATACAGAGTCAAACAAAGCCCCCACAATCAAACTCTAAGTTTGGTGTTGAACCCCACATTCAAACTCTAAGTTTGGTGTTGGGAGGTCCCTACAATGCTCTGATGATCTGTGAAGCTCCATGAGAGCTCACTGTCAAGCTATTGACATTAAAGAAGCGCTTATTGGGAGGCAACCCAATTTTTATTTATCTATATTTCTATTGTTCTTTTATGTTTTATTAGGTTTATGATCATGTGGAGTCACAAAATAATTGCAAAAATTAAAAACAGAATAAAAAACAGCAGAAGAAAAAGCACACCCTGGAGGAAGAGCTTACTGGCGTTTAAACACCAGTAAGGAGAATCTGGCTGGTGTTTAACGCCAGAACAGAGCATGAAGCTGGCATTGAATGCCAGAAACAAGTAGCAGTCTAGCGTTTAAACGCCAGGATTGCACCTTGAGGAGAGCTGGCGTTAAACGCCAGAAACAAGAAGCAAAGTGGCGTTTAACGTAGAAACAAGCATAGAGCTGGCGTTTAACGCCTGAAACAAGTATCAGTCTGGCGTTAAACACTAGGATTGCATACAGAGGGCATTTTACACGCCAAAAGGGTGCAGGGATGAGAAATCCTTGACACCTCAGGATTTGTAGACCCCACAGGATTAATTCATGATCTGTGGACCCCACAGAATCCCCACCTACCTTCTCCCTCTCTCTCACACCTTTTCATAACACTATTCCCTAAACATCATTCACCAATCACCTCAATCACTCTTCCCCATCACTTCTTCACCACTCACATCCATCCACTCTTCCCCATAAACCCCACATACTTTCAAATTCAAAATCTCTTTCCCACCCAAACCCACCCTAAATGACCGAACCCTAACCCCTCTCCCTCCGCTATATAAACCCCCCCATCCTTCTTTATTTTCATACAACACCACCCTCTCTTCTCCCCCTTGGCCGAAACCTACACCACTCTCCCTCTCCTCTATCTTTTCTTCTTCTTCTTCTATTCTTTCTTCTTTTGCTCGAAGGCGAGCAACATTCTAAG
Organism: Arachis stenosperma; assembly: GCF_014773155.1. Lineage (NCBI taxonomy): Eukaryota > Viridiplantae > Streptophyta > Magnoliopsida > Fabales > Fabaceae > Arachis > Arachis stenosperma. Next base: position 100,654,580 of record NC_080380.1, on the reverse strand, counting down.
TTTGGTGTGGTAAAAGTATAGCTTTTTGTTTTTTCATAACCATTTATGGCACCTAAGGCCAGAGAAACCTCTAGAAAGAGGAAAGGGAAGACAAAAGCTTCCACCTCCGAGTCATGGGAGATGGAGAGATTTATCTCAAGGGTCCATAGCTTAGTAGTAGAGCATTTGACTACACGTCAAGAGAGCCCACTCATGGACCTCAACAAGAGCATGAGGAACTCCCTCATCAAGAAATCCCTGAGATACCTCAGGGGATACATTTTCCTCCACACAATTATTGGGAGCAACTAAGGATAGGAGCACCAAAATCACTAGAGGTCAAGCAACAAAGGCAAGAAAGAGACATAGAGGAGCTCAAGGACACCATTGGTCCTTCAAGAAGAAGGCGCCACCATCACTAAGGTGGACTCATTCCTTAACTTCCTTGTTCTTATCTCTCTGTTTTTCAGTTTTTGAGCTTTATGTTTGTCTATGTTTGTGTCTTTATCACATGATCATTAGTGTCTAGTGTCTATGTCTTAAGGCTATGAATAATTCCATGAATCCTTCATCTTTCTTAAATGAAAAATGTTTTTAATACAAAAGAATAAGAAGTACATGAGTTTCGAATTCATCCTTGAAATTAGTTTAATTATATTGATATGGTGACAATACTTTTTATTTTCTGAATGAATGCTTGAACAGTGCATATTTTTGATCTTGTTGTTTATGAATGTTAAAATTGTTGGCTCTTGAAAGAATGATGAACAAGAAAAATGTTATTGATAATTTGAAAAATCATAAAATTGATTCTTCAAGCAAGAAAAAGCAGTGAATAACAAAAGCTTGCAAAAAAAAAATAATAAAAGAAAAAGAAAAAGCAAGCAGAAAAAGCCAATAGCCCTTAAAACCAAAAGGCAAGGGTAAAAAGGATCCAAGGCTTTGAGCATCAATGGATAGAAGGGCCCAAGGAAATAAATTCAGGCCTAAGCGACTAAATCAAGCTGTCCCTAACCATGTGCTTATGGCATGCAGGTCCAAGTGAAAAGCTTGATACTGAGTGGTTAAAGTCGTGATCCAAAGCAAAAAGAGTGTGCTTAAGAGCTCTGGACACCTCTAACTGGGGACTTTAGCAAAGCTGAGTCACAATCTAAAAAGATTCACCCAGTCATGTGTCTGTGGCATTTATGTATCCGGTGGTAATACTGGAAAACAAAGTGCTTAGGGCCACGGCCAAAGTAGCTGTGTTCAAGAATCAACATACTTAACTAGGAGAATCAATAACACTATCTGAACTCTGAGTTCCTATGGATGCCAATCATTCTAAACTTCTAAGGATAAAGTGAGATGCCAAAACTGTTCAGAAGCAAAAAGCTACAAGTCCCGCTCATCTAATTAGAACTAATATTCATTGATATTTTGAGATTTATAGTATATTCTCTTCTTTTTATCCTATTTTATTTTTAGTTGCTTGGGGACAAGCAACAATTTAAGTTTGGTGTTGTGATGAGCGGATAATTTATACGCTTTTTGGCATTATTTTTAGGTAGTTTTTAGTAGGATCTAGCTACTTTTAGGGATGTTTTTATTAGTTTTTATGAAAAATTCACATTTCTGGACTTTACTATGAGTTTGTGTATTTTTCTGTGATTTGAGGTATTTTCTGGCTGAAATTGAGGGACCTGAGCAAAAATCCGATACAGGCTGAAAAAGGACTGCTGATGTTGTTGGATTCTGTCTTCCTTGCATTCGAAATGGATTTTCTGGAGCTTCAGAACTCCCAATGGCACGCTCTCAACTGCATTGAAAAGTAAACATCTAGGGCTTTCCAACAATATATAATAGTCTATACTTTATTCGAGTTTAGACGATGCAAACTGGCGTTCAACGCCAGTTCCATGCTACATTCTGGAGTAAAACGCCAGAAACACGTCACAAACTAGAGTTAAACGCCAAAAACACGTTACAACTTGGTGTTTAACCCCAAGAGAAGCCTCTGCACGTGTAAAGCTCAAGCTCAGCCCAAGCACACACCAAAGTGGGCCCCGGAAGTGGATTTATGCACTAAGACTTATTTCTGTAAACCCTAGTAACTAGTCTAGTATAAATAGGACTTTTTACTGTTGTATTTTCATCTGGGAATTAGTCTTTTGATTAATCTCTTGATCACGTTTGGGGGCTGGCCATTCGGCCATGCCTAGACCTTCATCACTTATGTATTTTAAATGGTGGAGTTTCTACACACCATAGATTAAGGTGTGGAGCTCTGCTGTTCCTCGAGTATTAATGCAATTACTATTGTTCTTCTATTCAATTATTCTGCTTATTCTTATTCTAAGATATTCGCTACACTTCAACATGATGAATGTGATGATCCGTGACACTCATCATCATTCTCACCTATGAATGCGTGCCTGACAACCACTCCCGTTCTACCTTAGATCGAGTGCGTGTCTCTTAGCCTCCATTCCAAAAGATCGGAGTCTTCGTGGTATAAGTTAGAATTGTTGGCGGTCATTTCTAAGATTCAGAAAATCTAAACCTTGTCTGTGGTATTCCGAGTAGGATCTGAGATGGGATGACTGTGATGAGCTTCAAACTCGCGAGTGTTGGGCGTAGTGACAGACGCAAAAGAATCACTGGATTCTATTCCAACATGATCGAGAACCGACAGATGATTAGCCGTGCTGTGACAGAGCATTTGGACCATTTTCACTGAGAGGATGGGAAGTAGCCATTGACAACGGTGACGCCCTACATACAGCTTGCCATAGAAAGGAGTAAGAATGATTGGATGAAAGCAGTAGGAAAGCAGAGTTTCAGAAGGAACAAAGCATCCCCATACACTTATCTGAAATTTCCACCAATGATTTACATAAGTATCTTTATCTCTATTTTATGCTTTATTTATCTTTATTTTCGAAAACCATCATAACCATTTGAATCCGCCTAACTGGGTTTTACAAGATGACCATAGCTTGCTTCTTACCAACAATCTCAGTGGGATCGACCCTTACTCACGTAAGGTTTATTACTTAGACGACCCAGTGCACTTGCTGTTTAGTTGTGCGAAGTCGTGACAAAGTGTGATTCACGTTTGAGAACTCCAAGTCTTTGGCGCCATTGTTGATGATCACAATTTCGTGCACTAGCAGACCTGCAACTGGTCTATTCTTCTCCTCTACTTTTGATCTGTATCTCACTGAATTTGCCGACGCTAACTAGGCTACTTGTGCCAATACTCGTTGCTCTGTTTCTGGTTATTGCTTCATGCTTGGGAACTCTCTTGCTAGCTGGAAGAGTAAGAATCAAATTGTTGTCAAGTCATCTGTAGAAGCTGAATATAGGTCTCTTACTGTTGCCACTAGTGAAGTTCGTTGGTTATCTTTCTTAATGGATTTTATTGGTTTGGCTTTTTCAAAGTCTATCACTCTATTCTATGACAACACCATTCACATTGTCAATAATCCCATCTGTAACACCCTACCATACAGAGTCTTATGCTTAAGTCATAATTCAGAAATGGCAAGGTATTACGACCTCTAAAATAAAACTTTAGTACGTATACTAGTATGAATAATTGATTATAACTAGGAGCCTCTGAAGAAAAAGGGGTAAAACAAAATCGCAACTCAAAAGCGCAACACTCCGATCGAAAATGTAACGAATAAAGGATGAACTAAAGCAAGATTTTATATATACAAAGGAGTGTCAAAAACATGAATATCAAAATTCAAAATCTGGTTGTGAAGATAACCGGTCCAAACATAGCAATATATACATGTAAATAAAGTAAGAAACCCCAAAGGAAACCCAAAGGGACATAAATACAGAAAACCTATTCTCCAAAACCCCCCACTAAGAGGAGTCATCACAGTTTGTATTATTTAGTGGAGATAAAAGTATCTAAACAAAACATATAAACCAAAAATAGAGTCCCGAGAACAAAGGATCTTCGCTAATCCAGAAGTCTCCAGCATGCTTCAGCGAGAAGCCTCACCTCCTGCATCTGAAAACCATAAAATCCGCATGGGTGAGAACCGGAGGTTCTCAATATGGTAACAGTGCCCACATATCTAACATGTAATGTCCTGAGAAAGCCAAAGACAATCCTAGAACTTCCAACAGATAATTCAAAGCTTATAAACAGGCTAAACCATAAATGGCAACTGACTATGGATTCTTCAGTCTAACTAATACTTCCCTTTCCAATTCCTTCAGACCTCCCAACCACCAGTAAGAGTATAATATGGCAAACACAGTTATATCAAATAAGAGATATACAAATAGGAATAGATAAGACATTTAGACAATTAGCAAGTAATATGCAGTCAAATAGGCAATCTCAAACAATTCACTTAGTATGCATATGATGAATGCATGTCCTAATGGCTGATGATATCATCTGTTGGTTATATAGCCAACCTGAAAAGTCTTGGTAGCTAACCATTGGACTGTCCCTCTGTCGTGCATCCCCAACTCGAGTTATCCTCGATCACCATCATGATCATAATCATAATCCATATCCAACACCCTCACTGGTGTATATTCATGGGAGCAAGCTCATTCGAAACTTTCACAGTGTCCGGCCACACTTACGATATAAGGTCAGCAGAGTATCGAGTCTCCATCTGGACCATGTGGTGCCTAGCCACTTGATGAGCGGATAATTTATACGCTTTTTGGCATTGTTTTTAGGTAGTTTTTAGTAAGTTCAAGCTACTTTTAGGGATGTTTTCATTAGTTTTTATGTTAAATTCACATTTCTAGACTTTACTATGAGTTTGTGTGTTTTTCTGTGACTTCAGGTAATTTCTGGCTGAAATTGAGGGACTTGAGCAAAACTCTGAAAAAAGGCTGACAAAAGGACTGCTGATGCTGTTGGATTCTGAAATAGCCATACTTTATTCGGAAATTAGACATACGGCGTTGGAAAGTAGACATCCAGAGCTTTCCAGCAATATATAATAGCCATACTTTATTCGGAAATTGACGACGTAAAGTGGCGCTCAACGCTAAGTACATGCTGCTGTCTGGAGTTAAACGCCAGAAACACGTCATAACCCGGAGTTGAACGCCAGAAACACGCTATAACTCGGCGTTCAACTCCAAGAAAAGCCTCAGCTCGTGGATAGATCAAGCTCAGCCCAAGCATACACCAAGTGGGCCCCGGAAGTGGATTTATGCATCAATTACTTACTCATGTAAACCCTAGTAGCTAGTCTAGTATATATAGGACATTTAACTATTGCATTAGACGTCTTTTTGACCACGTTTCATCTTTGGTCTCAGCTTTGTTTTTATTCTTCATCTTGAGAGGCTATTGATCACGTTTTAGGGGGCTGGCCATTCGGCCATGCCTGAACCTTTCACTTATGTATTTTCAACGGTGGAGTTTCTGCACACCATAGATTAAGGGTTTGGAGCTCTGCTGTACCTTAAGTTTCAATACAATTACCATTACTTTCTATTCAATTCTCTTTTATTCTTATTCCAAGATATACGTTGCACTTCAAACTTGATGAATGTGATGATCCGTGACACTCATCATCATTCTCACCTATGAACGCGTGTGACTGACAACCACTTCCGTTCTACTTTAGGCCGGGCGCATATCTCTTAGATTCCCCAACAGAATCTTCGTGGTATAAGCTAGATAGTTGGCGGCATTCATGGGGATCCGGAAAGTCTAACCTTGTCTGTGGTATACTGAGTAGGATCCCGGGAATCCGGAAAGTCTAACCTTGTCTGTGGTATTCCGAGTAGGATTCCGGTATTGAATAACTGTGACGAGCTTCAAACTCCTGAAGGCTGGGCATTAGTGACAGACGTAAAAGAATCAAGGGATTCTATTCCAACCTGATTGAGAACCGACAGATGATTAGCCGTGCTGTGACAGAGTATTTGGACCATTTTCACTGAGAGGATGGGATGTAGCCATCGGCAAAGGGTGATGCCTCCAGACGATTAGCCATGCAGTGACAGCGCATAGGACCATTTTCCCGAGAGGATGAAAAGTAGCCATTGACGACGGTGATGCCCTACATATAGCTTGCCATGGAAAGGAGTAAGAAGAAATTGGATGAATGTAATAAGAAAGTAGAGATTTGAGAGGAGCACAGCATCTCCATATGCCTATCTGAAATTCCTACCATGGAATTATATGAGTAACTATTTACTATTTTATTTTCTGTTTATTATTTATTTTCGAACTCATCATAAACCATTTAATCTGCCTAACTGAGATTTACAAGGTGATTGGTGCACGAATTTGCAATCCGTACAACTAACCAGCAAGTGCACTGGGTCGTCCAAGTAATACCTTACGTGAGTAAGGGTCGATCCCACGGATATTATTGGTTTGAAGCAGTCTATGTTTATTTTATTAATCTTAGTCAGGATGTCAATATGGTTATTTGAGTTTAATTGTAAGAAGTAAAAGTGTTTGGGATAAGTAATTGTTACTTTATTAATGAAGAATATGTTGGGGTTTTGGAGATGCTTTGTCCTTTGAACTTCAACTCTTCCTTGAAATCCCTTTCCACACGCAAGGCTCCTTCCATGGCAAGCTGTATGTAGGGTGTCACCATTGTCAGTGGCTACCTCCCATCCTCTCAGTGAAAATGGTCCAGATACTCTATCACAGCACGGCTAATCAGCTGTTGGTTCTCGATCATGTTGGAATAGGATCCATTGATCCTTTTGTGTTTGTCATCACGCCCAGCAATCGCAAGTTTGAAGCTCGTCACAGCCATTCAATCCTTGAATCCGACTCAGAATACCACAGACAAGGTTTAGACTTTCCGGATCCTCAAGAGTGGCCGCCATCAATTCTAGTTTATACCACGAAGATTCTGATTAAGGAATCTAAGAGAAGCTCATTCAGTCTGATATAGAACGGAGGTGGTTGTCAGGCACACGTTCATGGATCTGAGGAAGGTGATGAGTGTCACGGATCATCACCTTCTTCATGTTTAAGCGCGAATGAACATCTTAGATAGGAACAAGCGTGTTTAAATGGAAAACAAAGGTAATTGTATTAATTCATCGAGACGCTGCAGAGCTCCTCACCCCCAACAATAGAGTTTAGAGACTCATGCTGCCAAAAGGTACAAAATTCAGATCTAAAATGTCATGAGGTGCAAAGTAAATCTCTAAAAGTTGTTTAAATAGTAAACTAGTAAGGTAGGTTTACAGAAAATGAGTAAACTATGATAGATAGTGCAGAAATCCACTTCTGGGGCCCACTTGGTGTGTACTGGGGCTGAGACTTAAGCTTCTCACGTGCCTGGGGCTGTTTTGGGCGTTCAACGCCAGGTTGTAACCTGTTTCTGGCGCTGGACGCCAGACAGCAGCATGATACTGGCGTTGAACGCCAGTTTACATCGTCTATCTTCGCGCAAAGTATGGACTATTATATATTGCTGAAAAGCCCTGGCTGTTTACTTTTCAACGCCGTTGAGAGCGCGCCAATTGGACTCCTGTACCTCCAGAAAATCCATTTCGAGTGCAGGGAGGTCAGAATCCAACAACATCAATAGTCCTTTTTCAGCCTAACTCAGATTTTTTCTCAGCTCTCTCAATTTCAGCCAGAAAATACCTGAAATCACAGAAAAACACACAAACTCATAGTAAAGTCCAGAATATGATTTTTGCCTAAAAACTAATAATATTTAACTAAAAACTAATTAAAACATACTAAAATCTACATGAAATTACCCCCAAAAAGCGTATAAAATATCCGCTCATCACAACACCAAACTTAAACTGTTGCTTGTCCTCAAGCAACTAGATGAATAAAAGAGGATAAAAAGAAATCAAGAAGCAATAATATATCAGAGTTTTAAGTGAAGCTCAGATTCTAATTAGATGAGCGGGGCTAGTAGCTTTTTGCTTCCAAACAGTTTTGGCATCTCACTTTATCCTTTGAAATTCAGAATGATTGGCATCCATAGGAACTCAGAATTCAGATAGTATTATTGATTTTCCTAGTTAAGTATGTTGATTCTTGAACACAGATACTTTTATGAGTCTTGGCCGTGGCCCTAAGCACTTTGTTTTCCAGTATTACCACCGGATACACAAATGCCACAGACACATGACTGGGTGAACCTTTCCAGATTGTGACTCAGCTTTGCTAGAGTCCCCAGTTAGAGGTGTCCAGAGCTCTTAAGCACACTCTTTTTGCTTTGGATCACGACTTTAACCACTCAGTCTCAAGTTTTTCACTTGGACCTGCATGCCACAAGCACATGGTTTGGGACAGCTTGATTTAGCCGCTTAGGCCTGGAACTATTTCCTTGGGCCCTCCTATCCACTGATGCTCAAAGCCTTGGATCCTTTTCTTAATTCAATGATTCCTTGTAATTTTTTTTTGTTGTTTTTTTTTTCAAAAATCAAATTCATGATTTTTCAGATCATCAATAATATTTTTCGTGTTCCTCATTCTTTCAGGAGCCAATATTCGTAAAATTCAGGATAAAATATGCACAGTTCAAGCATTCATTCAGAGAACAAAAAGTATTGCCACCACATATAATTAATCATAATTTTTTTTTGTTATTAAGAACTCGAAAAATATAAATTACTTCTTTATTCTAAAAATCTACTATTTTATTCATGTCTGATGATGATGAGAAAAATAAATTATAACTTTAATTGGGAATAAAACCATAATAGATATGCTAACTACTACTACTACTCTATATATCTCCTAAGGTAAATTTCTATAATAACACTATCACAGAGTTAAAGCTAAAATTAGAACTCAACAACCTGTATTTTGAGAAGTAGATGTTCCTTTGATCTGTGGGGTGCTTGGTCCTTCAAGGATTAATTTCTGGCGCTTCAGCTCCCTTAAATCACGCCCTTGCTCTTCTTGTTCCTTAAGCAGTTTGCAAAGCATGCTACTTTGATTGTTCTGTTCTTCCTTTATTTGGTTCATAGCTTCTTGCAATTTGGAGATAGATGCCTCAAGGTGTTCCCAATATTCGAATTGAGGAAGTTCTGGGAGGACTTCCTGTGCTCTCCTCTTGATTGGATCATCCTGCAACTGTTGTCTGTCCATTGATATTCTAGTGATTGGCCTCTCAACTGAGATATACTCTGTTATTCCCATCTTCACTCCAGCATCTCTGCAGAGCATAGAAATTAAGTTGGGATAGGCCAATCTGGCATCCTTGGAATTCCTGTTTGCTATTTTGTATAGTTCACATGAGATCAGTTGATGGACTTCTACTTCTTTTCCCAACATGATGCAGTGAATCATCACTGCTCTTTTAATAGTAACTTCAGAACGGTTGCTGGTGGGCAATATAGAATGCCCAATGAAATCCAGCCAGCCTCTGGCTGCTGGTTTGAGATCTTCTCTTTTGAGTTGATTTGGGATGCCAGTTGTGCTGGTGGTCCACCTGGCTTCAGGGATGCATATATCCTCTAGAATCTTGTCCAAGCCTTTACTTACCCTCATCATTCTCCTATTAAAGGAGTCTGGGTCATCTTTCAGTTGAGGAAGCTTAAAGATCTCCCTGATTTTGTCAGGATGGGTATGAATAATCTTTCCTCTGACTAAGGTCCGATGGTCATAGAGGGCAGCTCCAATTATTCTTTGCCTGTCTGTCTGCCATAGATTAGCATAGAACTCCTGAACCATGTTCCTTCCCACTTTCGTTTCAGGATTAGCTAGGATTTCCCAGTTCCTGTTTCGAATTTGTTCTTGGATCTCCGGATATTCATCTTCTTTCAGATCAAACTTGACTTCCGGGATCACTAATCTTAGACTCATTATTTTGTAGTAATGGTCTGAATGTTCTTTAGTTAAAAACTTCCCTTGATTCCAAAGTGGCTTTGGAATATTCTCTTTCTTGCCTCTTGGGTTGGGTTGTTTTCCTTTAGGGGCCATGATCAAAGTGAGTATATTTTTGTGATCACGGATAAGCACACCAAACTTAGAGGTTTGCTTGTCCTCAAGCAAAAGAAAAGAGAGAAGAGGGATAGGAGGAGAGCAAGTTTGGAATGGTGGATGATGAGAGGGGCGCCGAAAGTGGATATAAAGGGAGGAGGGTGGGTTTTCGAAAATAAGAAAGAGATATAAGATAAAAGATATGATTTATAAAAGATAAATATGACAAGAAAAGGATATAATTTAAAAAGATATGAATAAATTTGAAATTTATAATTTGAAAAAGATTTTAAAAGATAATTAAGTTTGAAATTGGAAAAAGAGTTGGATTGGATTGGAAAAAAGGTTTATGTTTATGTATGAAGCTACATTTGATATTTTTGAAAAAGGGATTTTAGAAATTAGGGTTTTTAGAAATTAGGATTAAAAATTTTGGAATTGAAGGATGATATTTTGAAACATGTTTATGCAAGAAACCATGAATTGAAACATAAAAATTAGAAAATTTGTGAAGAAAAATGAATTTTACTTCCTCCCCACCATTTTGGCGTTAAACGCCCAACTGCTGCATGTTTTGGGCATTTAACGCCCAATTGTTGCTTCTCCTGGGTGTTCAACGCCCAGCTGTTGCTTCTTTCTGGCGTTGAACGCTGATGAGCGGATAATTTGTATGCTTTTTGGCATTGTTTTTAGTATATTTTTAGTATGATCTAGTTAGTTTTTAGTATATTTTTATTAGTTTTTAGTTAAAATTCACTTTTCTGGACTTTACTATGAGTTTGTGTGTTTTTCTGTGATTTCAGGTATTTTCTGGCTGAAATTGAGGGACCTGAGCAAAAATCTGATTCAGAGACTCAAAAGGACTGCAGATGCTGTTGGATTCTGACCTCCCTGCACTCGAAGTGGATTTTCTGGAGCTACAGAAGCCCAATTGGCGCGCTCTCAACGGCGTTGGAAAGTAGACATCCTGGGCTTTCCAGCAATATATAATAGTCCATACTTTGCCCAAGATTTGATGGCCCAAACCGGCGTTCAAAGTCACCTCAAGAAATTCCAGCGTTAAACGCCGGAACTGGCACCTAATTGGGAGTTAAACGCCCAAACTGGCACTAAAGCTGGCGTTTAACTCCAAGGAGAGTCTCTACACGAAAAAGCTTCATTGCTCAGCCCAAGCACACACCAAGTGGGCCCGGAAGTGGATTTTTATGTCATTTACTCATCTATGTACTAGTTTTCTATAAGTAGGACCTTTTACTATTGTATTAGGGAGACTTTGGTAGCTATTTTCGTTTTATGCTATCTTAGACCTTTGGGAGGCTGGCCATTCGGCCATGCCTAGACCCTGTTCTTATGTATTTCAACGGTGGAGTTTCTACACACCATAGATTAAGGTGTGGAGCTCTGCTGTACCTCGAGTATCAATGCAATTACTATTGTTCTTCCATTCAATTCCACTTGTTCTTTGTCCAAGATATCACTTGTTCTTCAACTTGATGAAGGTGATGATTGACGCCCATCACCATTCTCACTCATGAACAAGGTGACTGACAACCATTCTTGTTCTACAAGCATCTGAGGCTTAGTGAATATCTCTTGGATTCTTTAATCGGAATCTTCGTGGTATAGGCAGGACCTGATGGCAGCATTCAAGAGAATCCGGAAGGTCTAACCTTGTCTGTGGTATTCTGAGTAGGATTCAATGATTGAATGACTGTGACGTGCTTCAAACCTGTAACCTACTGGGCGTTAGTGACAGACGCAAAAGAGGGATTCTATTCCGGTAGGGGAGGGAACCAAACCGGTGATTGGCAGTACTGTGACAGAGTGCGTGCATTAGCTTTCACTGCGCGGATGGGAGGTAGCTGCTGACAACAGTGAAACCGTACACGAGCTTGCCATGGAAAGGAGTAAGAAGGATTGGATGAAGGCAGTAGGAAAGCAGAGAGACGGAAGGGAAGGCATCTTCATACACTTGTCTGAAGCTCTTACACCAATGATATGCATAAGTATCACTATCTTTATCTTTTATATTATTTTCGTTCATCATCATATATATTTGAGTTTGCCTGACTAAGATTTACAAGATGACCATAGCTTGCTTCAATGCTAACAATCTCCGTGGGATCGACCCTTACTCACGTAAGGTATTACTTGGACGACCCAGTGCACTTGCTGGTTAGTTGTGCGAAGTTGTGTAATGCCATGGTATTGAGCTACCAAGTTTTTGGAGCCATTACCGGGGATTATGAGAGTTGTGAAAAAGTATTGTTCACAATTTCGCGCACCAAGTTTTTGGCGCCATTGCCGGGGATTGTTCTAGTTTGGACAACTGACGGTTCATCTTGTTGCTTAGATTAGGTATTTATTTTTTTTCGAAATTCTTGAAGATGAATTCTAGAGTTTCATGATGATTTGTTGAAATCTGGCTGGCTGAGAAGCCATGTCTAATCTGATTGGACCGAGGTTTCAACTTATCACCACAAGAGCTTGTTGATTTTCATCAATTTTGCTTTTGGAGCAGTGATCCGCTAAGGCTTGGCTGACCTTTGGTCATGTCTAGTGTTTTGGACCGAAGCTTTCTTTGAAAGCTTGGCTGGCTGTGAAGCCATGTCTAATTCCTGGACCGGAGTCTTAGACTAGCATTGCACTGATTCCTGGAATTCTCATTAAGAATTTTGATACCTTTTTCCACTTAATTTTCGAAAAACACAAAAAAAATTACAAAATCATAAAAACCAAAATATTTGATGTTTCTTGCTTAAGTCTAGTGTCTCATCTTAAGTTTGGTGTCAATTGCATGAATTCATTCATGTGTCTTATGGATCCTCAAGTAATTCTTGATGATTTTTGTGTTCTAATCTCTAAATTCTATTGACTTGACGTATTTTGTGTGTCTCATATGCATTCTCACATTGTTAGTGTCAGTAGTATACAAACTGCTAAGTTTGGTGTCTTGCATGCATTGTTATTTGATTCTTGTTGCATTTTGATTATTAAAAATCCAAAAATATTTTTAATTTGTGTCTTTTCAAGTCAATAATACAAAGAATTGAAGATTCAGAACATACTGCAGAGGAATTATACAGAAAAAGCTGAGCATTCAAAAAATGCCCAGTGAAGAAGGCAGACTGGCGTTTAAACGCCAGCCAGGGTACCTGGTTGGGCGTTTAACGCCCAAAGAGGTAGCATTTTGGGCGTTAAACGCCAGAATGTATACCATTCTGGGCGTTTAACGCCAGGATGGTGCTAGGGGGAAGATTTTGTTTTCAAATCAATCTTTTTTCAAGTTTTCAAAGTTTTTCAAAACCAAATCTTTTTCAAATCATATCTTTTCAATCAAATGTTTTCAAAATCAATTTCTTTCCTTTTTCAAAGATACTTACTAACAATTAATGATTTGATTGAACATTTTTTGCCTTTTCTATTAAGAAAGGTTTTATGTTTGAATCATATCTTTTCTTGTTAGGCAAGTCATCAATTTTTTTTAAATCACATCTTTTCAAATTGTTTTCAAATCATATCCTTTAAAATTGTTTTCAAATCATATCTTTTCAATTACATCTTTTTAAAACCAATCATATCTTCTTAACCACATCTTTTTCAAAATAGTTTTCAATCAAATCTTTTTAACTTCTAATCTCAAATCTTTTTCAAAAATCACTTGATTTCCTTCTTACTCTTATTTTCGAAAATCAATTAAGTGTTTTTCAAAAATGTTTCCAAAATTCTTCTAATTAATTTTCGAAAATTACTTCCCTCCTTCCCACATCCTTCTATTTATGGAGTACCACTCCTTCTAAATGCACAATTCGAACCTTATCTAATTAAAGTTCGAATTCTTCTTCTCCTTCTTCTTACTATTTCTCTTTTCCTCTGACACTTCAAGGAATCTCTATACTGTGACATAGAGGATTCCACATTTTCTTTTTCTCTCCTCTTTCATATGAGCAGGAGCAGAGACAAAGGCATTTTAGTTGAAGCTGATCCTGAACCTGAAAGGACCTTGAAGAGAAAGCTAAGAGAAGCTAAAGCACAACTCTCTTTAAAGGACCTGACCGAATTCTTCAAAAAAGAAGAAGACATGGCAGCCGAAAACAACAACAATGCCAACAATGCAAGGAAGGTGCTGGGTGACTTCACTGCACCTACTCCTGATTTCTATGGGAGAAGCATCTCTATCCCTGCCATTGGAGCAAACAACTTTGAGCTTAAGCCTCAATTAGTTTCTCTAATGCAACAGAATTGCAAGTTCCATGGACTTCCAATAGAAGATCCTCATCAGTTTTTAGCTGAATTCTTGCAAATCTGTGACACAGTCAAGACTAATGGGGTTAACCCTGAGGTCTACAGACTGATGCTATTCCCTTTTGCTGTAAGAGCCAGAGCTAGAATATGGTTGGATTCTCAACCTAAAGAAAGCCTGGACTCTTGGGAAAAGCTAGTCAATGCCTTCTTGGCAAAGTTCTTTCCACCACAAAGATGGAGTAAGCTTAGAGTGGAAGTCCAAACCTTCAGACAGAAGGATGGAGAATCCCTCTATGAAGCTTGGGAAAGATACAAACAATTAATCAGAAGATGTCCCTCAGACATGCTTTCTGAATGGAGCATCATAGGTATTTTCTATGATGGTCTCTCTGAACTATCTAAGATGTCCTTGGATAGCTCTGCTGGAGGATCTCTTCATCTGAAGAAGACGCCTGCAGAAGCTCAAGAATTGATTGAAATGGTTGCAAATAACCAATTCATGTACACTTCTGAAAGGAATCCTGTGAACAATGGGACTAGTCAGAAGAAAGGAGTTCTTGAGATTGACACTCTGAATGCCATATTGGCTCAGAACAAGATATTGACTCAACAAGTCAATTTGATTTCTCAAAGTCTGTCTGGAATGCAAAATGCACCAAACAGTACTAAGGATGCTTCATCTGAGGAAGAAGCTTATGATCCTGAGAACCCTTCAATGGAAGAGGTGAATTACCTAGGAGAACCCTATGGAAACACCTATAATTCTTCATGGAGAAATCACCAAAATTTCTCATGGAAGAATCAAGAGAGACCTCAACAAGGTTTCAATAACAATAATGGTGGAAGAAACAGGTTTAGCAATGGCAAGCCTTTTCCATCATCTTCTCAGCAACAGACAGAGAGTTCTAAGCAGAATACTTCTGACTTAGCAACAATGGTCTCTGATCTAATAAAGACCACTCAAAGTTTCATGAATGAAACAAGGTCCTCCATCAGAAATTTGGAAGGACAAGTGGGACAGCTGAGCAAGAAAATTACTGAACTCCCTCCTAGTACTCTTCCAAGTAATACAGAAGAAAATCCAAAAGGAGAGTGCAAAGCCATAAACATGGCCAAATATGGAGAGGAAAGAGAGGAGGAGGACGCCACTGAGGAAGACCTCAGTGGGCGTGTACCAATCTCCTCTGAGTTCCTCAGTGAGGAACAATGGGAATCTGAGGCTCAAAATGAGACCATAGAGATTCCATTGGACTTACTTCTGCCATTCATGAGCTCTGATGAGTATTCTTCCTCTGAAAAGGATGAGTATGTCACTGAAGAGCAAGTTGCTAAATACCTTGGAGCAATCATGAAGCTAAATGACAAGTTATTTGGAAATGAGACTTGGGAGGAAGAACCACCTTTGCTCACCAAAGAACTGGATGACTTGTCTAGGCAGAAACTGCCTCTAAAGAGGCAAGATCCTGGGAAGTTTTCTATACCTTGTACCATAGGCACCATGACCTTCAAAAAAGGCCTTGTATGACTTAGGGTCAAGTGTAAACCTCATGCCCCTCTCTGTAATGGAGAAATTAGGGATCTTTGAGGTGCAAGCTGCAAAAATCTCACTAGAGATGGCAGACAACTCAAGAAAACAAGCTCATGGACTTGTAGAGAATGTTTTGGTGAAGATTGAAGACCATTACATCCCTATTGATTTCATAGTCCTAGAGACTGGGAAGTGCATGGATGAATCCATCATCCTTGGCAGACCCTTCCTAGCCACAGCAAGGGCTGTGATTGATGTTGATAGAGGAGAGTTGATCATTCAAGTGAATGAAGAATCCTTGGTGTTTAAGGCCCAAGGACATCCCTCTATCATCATGGAGAGGAAGCATGAAGAGCTTCTCTCAAAACAGAGCCAAGCAGAGCCCCCACAGTCAAACTCTAAGTTTGGTGTTGGGAGGCCACAACCAAACTCTAAGTTTGGTGTTGAACCCCCACATTCAAACTCTAAGTTTGGTGTTGGGAGGTTCCAACACGGTTCTGAGTATTTCTGAGGCTCCATGAGAGTCCTCTGTCAAGCTAATGACATTAAAGAAGCGCTTGTTGGGAGGCAACCCAATGTTTTATGGTTAACTATTTTCTTTTGTTATTTTATCTTTTTTGTAGGTTGATGATCATAAGAAGTCACAAAAACAATGAAAAAAGCAAAAACAGAATGAAAAACAGGAAGAAAAACAGCACACCCTGGAGGAGAAGAAGCTGGCGTTCAAACGCCAGTAATGCTAGCTGTTGGGCGTTTAACGCCCAGTCTGGCACCATTCTGGGCGTTTAACGCCAGAAAGGGGCACCAGACTAGCGTTAAACGCCAGTAAAGGGCAACAACCTGGCGTTAAACGCCAGGAATGGGCACCAGCCCGGCGTTTAACGCCAGAAATAGCTCAAAACATGATTTTGAGCAACATTTGGTGCAGGGATGACTTTTCCTTGACACCACAGAATCTGTGGACCCCACAGGACCCCACCATCACTCTCTCTCTTCTTCCCCCATTCACCAATCACCTCAATACCTCTTCCCCAAAAACCCTTCACCTATCAAATCCCATCTATCTCTTCACCACTCACATCCATCCTTCATAAATCCCCACCAACCTCACCCTTCAAATTCAAACCACTTTCCCTCCCAAGCCCACCCATCATGGCCGAACACACCACCTTCCCCCTCTTCCTCATTTCTTCTTCTTCTACTCTCTTCTTTCTTCTTTTGCTCGAGGACAAGCAAACATTTTAAGTTTGGTGTGGTAAAAGCGTTGCTTTTTGTTTTTCCATAACCATTTATGGCATCCAAAGCCGGTTCAACTGAGAAGGCATAACCTCAAGCCCATCACTAAGAAGAAGATGGAGCAAACAAGAGACCCCTCTCATCAAGAAATCCCTGAGATACCTCAAGGGATGCACTTTCCTCCACAAGACTACTGGGAGCAAATTAACACCTCCCTAGGAAAATTAAGTTCCAACATGGGACAACTAAGGGTGGAGCACCAAGAACATGCCATCCTCCTCCATGAAACTGGAGAAGATCAAAGGATCATGAGAGAGGAGCAACAAAGACAAGGAAGAGACATTGAGGAGCTCAAGCACTCCATAGGATCTTCAAGAGCAAGAAAGAGCCGCCATCACTAAGGTGGACCCGTTCCTTGATTTCCTTGTTCTTTATTCTTCTGTTTTTCGATTTTTATGCTTATGGTTATCCATGTTTGTGTCTTGTGATCATTAGTGTCTTAGTGTCTATGCCTTAAAGTTATGAATGTCCTATGAATCCATCACCTTTCTTGAATAAAAACGTGCTTAATTGATAAAGGAAAGAATTGCATGAATTCTGAATTTTATAATAGTTTAATTATTTTGATGTGGTGGCAACACTTTTGTTCTCTGAATGTATGCTTGAACAGTGCATATGTCTCTTGAACTTGTGGTTCATGAATGTTGGCTCTTGAAAGAATGATGAAAAAGGAGACATGTTACTGAGGATCTGAAAAATCATTAAAAATGATTCTTGAAGCAAGAAAAAGCAGAAGAAAAAAAAAAGAGAAAAAGCAAGCGAAAAAAAAAAGAAAGAAAGAAAAAGAAAGAAATAAAGTTGTGATCCAAGGCAAATAAGAGTGTGCTTAAGAACCCTGGACACCTCTAATTGGGGACTTTAGCAAAGCTGAGTCACAATCTGGAAAGGTTCACCCAATTATGTGTCTGTGGCATGTATGTATCCGGTGGTAATACTGGAAGACAGAGTGCTTTGGGCCACGGCCAAGACTCAAGAAATAGCTATGTTCAAGAATCATCATACTTTACTAGGAGAATCATTAACACTATCTGGATTCTGAGTTCCTAAAGAAGCCATTCATTCTGAATTACAAGGGATAGAGTGAGATGCCAAAACTATTCAGAGGCAAAAAGATAAAAGCCCCGCTCATCTAATTAATACTGATCTTCACAGATGTTTTTGGAGTTCATTGCATATTCTCTTCTTTTTATCTTATTTGATCTTCAGTTGCTTGGGGACAAGCAACAATTTAAGTTTGGTGTTGTGATGAGCGGATAATTTGTATGCTTTTTGGCATTGTTTTTAGTATATTTTTAGTATGATCTAGTTAGTTTTTAGTATATTTTTATTAGTTTTTAGTTAAAATTCACTTTTCTGGACTTTACTATGAGTTTGTGTGTTTTTCTGTGATTTCAGGTATTTTCTGGCTGAAATTGAGGGACCTGAGCAAAAATCTGATTCAGAGACTCAAAAGGACTGCAGATGCTGTTGGATTCTGACCTCCCTGCACTCGAAGTGGATTTTCTGGAGCTACAGAAGCCCAATTGGCGCGCTCTCAACGGCGTTGGAAAGTAGACATCCTGGGCTTTCCAGAAATATATAATAGTTCATACTTTGCCCAAGATTTGATGGCCCAAACCGGCGTTCAAAGTCACCTCAAGAAATTCCAGCGTTAAACGCCGGAACTGGCACCTAATTGGGAGTTAAACGCCCAAACTGGCACTAAAGCTGGCGTTTAACTCCAAGGAGAGTCTCTACACGAAAAAGCTTCATTGCTCAGCCCAAGCACACACCAAGTGGGCCCGGAAGTGGATTTTTATGTCATTTACTCATCTATGTACTAGTTTTCTATAAGTAGGACCTTTTACTATTGTATTAGGGAGACTTTGGTAGCTATTTTCGTTTTATGCTATCTTAGACCTTTGGGAGGCTGGCCATTCGGCCATGCCTAGACCCTGTTCTTATGTATTTTCAACGGTGGAGTTTCTACACACCATAGATTAAGGTGTGGAGCTCTGCTGTACCTCGAGTATCAATGCAATTACTATTGTTCTTCCATTCAATTCCACTTGTTCTTTGTCCAAGATATCACTTGTTCTTCAACTTGATGAAGGTGATGATTGACGCCCATCACCATTCTCACTCATGAACAAGGTGACTGACAACCATTCTTGTTCTACAAGCATCTGAGGCTTAGTGAATATCTCTTGGATTCTTTAATCGGAATCTTCGTGGTATAGGCAGGACCTGATGGCAGCATTCAAGAGAATCCGGAAGGTCTAACCTTGTCTGTGGTATTCTGAGTAGGATTCAATGATTGAATGACTGTGACGTGCTTCAAACCTGTAACCTACTGGGCGTTAGTGACAGACGCAAAAGAGGGATTCTATTCCGGTAGGGGAGGGAACCAAACCGGTGATTGGCAGTACTGTGACAGAGTGCGTGCATTAGCTTTCACTGCGCGGATGGGAGGTAGCTGCTGACAACAGTGAAACCGTACACGAGCTTGCCATGGAAAGGAGTAAGAAGGATTGGATGAAGGCAGTAGGAAAGCAGAGAGACGGAAGGGAAGGCATCTTCATACACTTGTCTGAAGCTCTTACACCAATGATATGCATAAGTATCACTATCTTTATCTTTTATATTATTTTCGTTCATCATCATATATATTTGAGTTTGCCTGACTAAGATTTACAAGATGACCATAGCTTGCTTCAATGCTAACAATCTCCGTGGGATCGACCCTTACTCACGTAAGGTATTACTTGGACGACCCAGTGCACTTGCTGGTTAGTTGTGCGAAGTTGTGTAATGCCATGGTATTGAGCTACCAAGTTTTTGGAGCCATTACCGGGGATTATGAGAGTTGTGAAAAAGTATTGTTCACAATTTCGCGCACCAAACGCTAGGAAGTCCTTTGTCACTGGGCGTTTTTCTAAACGCCCAGGATGCTGTGATTCTGGCGTTAAATGCCCAAAAGGAGCTTCTTTCTGGCGTTCAACGCCCAGAAGATGCTCCTTTCTGGCATTCAACGCCCAGATGGCTATCCTTACTGGCGTTGAAAGCCCAGTGGATGCTTCTTTTGGGCGTTCAACGCCCAAAATGTTTCTTACTGGCCTTTTTCACGCCAGTGAGCTCCCAAATTCCCCGGTAACTCTGTGAATTCAAGCAATTGCTATTTTACCTTGAAGATACTTTGACATATACCTGTGAAAATCAATTAATTAACAAAAAAAAAACAAATAAAATTAAATTTTGTGAATGGCTGGGTTGCCTCCCAGCAAGCGCTTCTTTAATGTCGTTAGCTGGACTATTACTGAGCTTTAATCAAGTCTTAGTTTTGAGCATTCTTGCTCAAAATTACCTTCAAGATAATGTTTAACTCTCTGTCCATTAACAATGAAATTTTTGTTAGAGTCATTATCCTGAAGCTCAATGTATCCATATGGTGATACACTTGTAATCACATATGGACCTCTCCACCGGGACTTCAATTTCCCGGGGAATAATTTGAGCCTAGAATTGAATAGCAGAACTTTTTGCCCTGGCTCAAAGACTCTGGATGACAATTTCTTATCATGCCATCTTTTTGCTTTCTCTTTTTATATTTTTGCATTCTCGAAAGCATTGAGTCTAAATTCCTCTAGCTTATTTAACTGAAGCAATCGTTTTTCTCCAGCTAACTTGGCATCAAGGTTCAGGAATCTGGTTGCCCAGTAGGCCTTATGTTCCAGTTCCACTGGCAAGTGACATGCCTTTCCATACACAAGCTGGTATGGAGAGGTCCCTATAGGGGTCTTGAATGCTGTTCTGTATGCCCACAGAGCATCATCCAAGCTTCTTGCCCAATCCCTTTTACGGTTAATTACAGTCTGTTCCAGGATTCTTTTGATTTCTCTATTTGAGACTTCAGCTTGCCCATTAGTCTGTGGATGATATGGAGTGGCCACCCTGTGGCTAACTCCATAACGAACCAAAGCAGAATAGAGCTGTTTATTGCAGAAATGAGTGCCCCCATCACTGATTAGTACTCTAGGGGTGCCAAATCTGCTGAAGATGTGTTTCTAGAGGAATTTTAACACTGTCTTAGTGTCATTAGTGGGTGTTGCAATAGCTTCCACCCATTTGGATACATAATCCACTGCCACCAGAATATAAGTGTTTGAGTATGATGGTGGGAAAGGTCCCATGAAGTCAATACCCCATAGATCAAACAACTCAATCTCCAATATCCCTTGTTGAGGCATGGCATAACTGTGAGGCAGATTGCCAGATCTTTGGCAACTGTCACAATTAAGTACAAACACTCGGGAATCTTTATAGAGAGTAGGCCAGTAGAAGCCACATTGGAGGACTCTTGTGGCTGTTTGCCCACTTCCAAAATGTCCTCCATACTGGGATCCATGGCAATGCCATAGGATCTTCTACGTTTCTTCTTTAGGCACACATCTACGGATTACTCCGTCTGCACATCTCTTAAAGAGATACGGCTCATCCCAAAGATAATACTTTGCATCTGTGATCAGCTTCTTTGATTGCTGCCTACTGTATTCTTTGGGTATGAATCTCACTGCCTTGTAGTTTGCAATGTCTGCAAACCATGGCACTTCCTGGATGGCAAAGAGTTGCTCATCCGGAAAGTTTTCAGAGATCTCAGTAAAAGGGAGGGACGCCCCTTCTACTGGTTCTATTCGGGACAGGTGATCTGCTACCTGATTCTCTGTCCCTTTTCTGTCTCTTATTTCTATATCAAACTCTTGCAGAAGCAACACCCATCTTATAAGTTTGGGTTTTGAATCCTGCTTTGTGAGTAGATATTTAAGAGCAGCATGATCAGTGTACACAATCACTTTTGATCCTACTAAATAGGATCTGAATTTGTCAATGGCGTAAACCACTGTAAGTAGCTCTTTTTCTGTGGTTGTGTAGTTCTTCTGTGCGTCATTTAGAACACGGCTGGCATAGTAAATGACGTGCAGAAGCTTGTCATGCCTTTGTCCCAACACTGCACCAATGGCATGGTCACTGGCATCGCACATTAGTTCAAATGGCAATGTCCAGTTTGGTGCAGAAATGATTGGTGCTGTGACCAATTTAGCTTTCAGAGTCTCAAATGCCTGCAGACACTCTTTATCAAAGACAAATGGCGTGTCAGCAGCTAGCAGGTTGCTCAGAGGTTTGGCGATTTTTGAAAAATCCTTTATAAACCTCCTATAGAATCCTGCATGCCCCAGAAAGCTTCTGATTGCCTTAACATTGGCAGGTGGTGGTAATTTTTCAATTACCTCTACCTTAGCTTGATCCACCTCTATTCCCTTGTTCGAAATTTTGTGCCCAAGGACAATTCCTTCAGTCACCATAATGTGACATTTTTCCCAGTTTAAAACCAGGTTAGTCTCTTGGCATCTCTTTAGAACAAGTGCTAGATGGTCAAGACAGGAGCTGAATGAGTCTCCAAATACTGAAAAGTCATCCATGAAGACTTCCAGAAATTTTTCCACCATATCAGAGAAAATTGAGAGCATGCACCTCTGAAAGGTTGTAGGTGCATTACACAGGCCAAATGGCATCCTTCTGTATGCAAATACTCCAGATGGACATGTGAATGTTGTTTTCTCTTGATCCTGGGGATCTACTGCAATTTAATTATAACCTGAATATCCATCCAGGAAGCAGTAGTATTCATGACCTGCTAGTCTTTCTAGCATCTGGTCTATGAATGGTAAAGGAAAATGATCCTTTCTGGTGGCTGTATTGAGCCTTCTATAATCAATACACATATGCCACCCTGTAACTGTTCTTGTAGGAACTAGTTCATTTCTTTCATTGTGAACCACTGTCATGCCACCTTTCTTAGGGACAACTTAGACAGGGCTTACCCAGGGGCTGTCAGAAATAGGATAAATAATCCCAGTCTCTAGTAATTTAGTGACCTCCTTCTGCACCACTTCCTTCATGGCTGGATTCAGCCGCCTTTGTGGTTGAACCACTGGCTTGGCGTCACCCTCCAATAGGATCTTGTGCATGCATCTGGCTGGGCTAATGCCCTTAAGATCACTGATGGACCATCCAAGAGCTGTCTTGTGTGTCCTTAGCACTTGAATTAGTGCTTCCTCTTCCTGTGGCTCTAAGGTAGAGCTTATGATTACAGGAAAGGTATCACCTTCTCCCAGAAATGCATATTTTAGGGATGGTAGTAATGGTTTGAGCTCGGGTTTAGGAGGTTTCTCCTCTTCCTGAGGGATTTTCAGAGGTTCTGTTATTCTCTCTGATTCCTCCAAATCAGGCTGAACATCTTTAAAGATGTCCTCTAGCTCTGATTCGAGACTCTCAGCCATATTGACCTCTCTTACCAGAGAGTCAATGATATCAATACTCATGCAGTCATTTGGGGTGTCTGGATGTTGCATAGCTTTGACAACATTCAACTTGAACTCCTCCTCATTGACTCTCAGGGTTACTTCCCCTTTTTGGACGTCAATGAGGGTTCGGCCAGTTGCTAGGAAAGGTCTTCCTAGAATGAGAGTTGCACTCTTGTGCTCCTCCATTTCCAGCACCACAAAGTCAGTAGGAAAGGCAAATGGCCCAACCTTGACAATCATGTCTTCAATCACGCCTGATGGGTATTTAATGGAGCCATCAGCAAGTTGAAGACATATCCGGGTTGGTTTGACTTCTTCAGTCAAACCAAGCTTTGTGATAATAGATGCAGGTATTAGGTTGATACTTGCCCCAAGATCACATAGAGCTTGCTTGGTACAATTACCCTCTAATGTGCATGGTATCATAAAGCTCCCGGGGTCTTTAAGTTTCTCAGGTAAGCTTTTCAGAATAACTGCACTGCATTCTTCAATGAGGTAAACTTTTTCAGTCTCCCTCCAATCCTTCTTATGACTTAAGATCTCTTTCATGAACTTAGCATAAGAGGGTATTTGCTCAAGTGCTTCTGCAAACGGAATCTTTATTTCAAGAGTCCTAAGATAGTCTGCAAAGCGGGCATATTGCTTATCCTGTTCCGCTTGGCGGAGTTTTTGAGGATAAGGCATTTTGGCTTTATATTCCTCAACCTTAGTTGCTGCATGTTTATTACCTACAGAAGTGGGTTGGGAAGCCTTTTTAGAAGGGTTGTCATCAACACTTGTATGTGACTGATCCCCCACTGGCGTTTGAATGCCAGGGGTGGAAGCTGGAGTGGCGTTAGACGCCAACTCCTTATCTGTTACTGGCGTCTGAACGCCAGAACTGTGCTCCCTTTGGGCGTTCAACGCCGGATTCATGCTTGTTTCTGGCGTTGAACGCCAGGAATGAGCATGGTCTGGGCGTTCAGCGCCAGCATTATTCCTCTCTGGGCTCTGATTGTCCTCAGAGGGATTTTGAGTAGCCATTTGTTCATTTCTTGGCTTCCTGCTGCCTTGAAGTGAGGTATTTAATGTTTTCCCACTTCTTAATTGAACTGCTTGGCATTTTTCTGCTATTTATTTTGACAGTTGCTTTTCTGTTTGCTTTAACTGTACTTCCATATTCCTGTTAGCCATTCTTGTTTCCTATAGTATTTTCTTGAATTCGGCTAGCTGCTGAGTTAGAAAATCCAACTGCCGATTGAATTCATTAGCCAGGTCTACACGACTGAGTTCAGCAGTTACTGTTTTAGCTTCTTCTTTCATGGAAGATTCACTGCTTAGGTACAGATGCTGATTTCTGGCAACTATATCAATAAGCTCTTGAGCTTCTTCAATTGTTTTTCTCATATGTATAGATCCACCAGCTAAGTGATCTAGAGAAATCTGAGCTTTTTCTGTTAGCCCATAGTAGAAGATGTCTAATTGCACCCACTCTGAAAACATCTCAGAGTGGCATTTTCTTAGCATCTCTCTGTATCTCTCCAAGGCATCATAATGGGATTCATTATCTCGTTGTTTGAAGCCTTGGATGCTTAGCCTTAGCTGTGTCATCCGTTTTGGAGGAAAATAGTGATTCAGGAATTTTTCTGACAGCTGTTTCCATGTCTTTATGCTGTTCTTAGGTTGGTTATTTAACCACCTCTTAGCTTGATCTTTTACAGCAAATGGAAACAGTAATAATCTGTAGACATCCTGATCTACTTCCTTATCATGTACTGTGTCAGCAATTTGTAAAAATTGTGCCAGAAACTCTGTAGGTTCTTCATGTGGAAGACCGGAATACTGGCACCTTTGCTGCACCATGATAATGAGCTGAGGATTCAACTCAAAGCTACTAACTCCAATGGAGGGTATACAGATACTACTCCCATATGAAGCAGTAGTAAGGTAGCATATGACCCCAGAGTCCTCCTGGACTGTTCATTTCCACTTAGTTCCATGATGGAGCAAGGGAGATGGTATAGATGTTGATATTGTCTATTTTATTTAATTTATTATATAAAGAAAATTGATTTTCGAAATAATAAAATAAAATAAAGTAAAAATCGAAATAAAATTAAAATAAATAAAGAAAGAAAATTAAAAATTAAAAATTTGAAAACTTTTATGAAGATTTTCGAAAATTTGAGGAGAGAAAAAGTGGTTAGGATATTTTTGAAAAAGATATATATATATATATATATATATATATATATATATATATATATATTTTAAAAAAAACTTAACAAAAAGATAAGAATTGAAAAATTTTGAAAATGAAATCTGAATTTTTATATAAAAATTTCGAAAATGTAGTTTAAAATTAGTTAGAAAAGATATTTTTTTTGAATTTTGAATTTTATGATGAAAGAGAAAAACACCCAAAAGACACAAGATTTAAAATTTTTAGATCTAATGCTCCTTATTTTTGAAAATTTTGGAGGGAAAATACCAAGGAACACCAAACTTAAAAAATTTTAAGATTAAAACACAAGAAAAACTCAAGAACACCTTGAAGATTCACAAGAACACAAGAACAAAAGAAAGAACACCAAACTTAAAATTTTTAGAAAACTTCACTAAATTTTCGAAAATTGAAGAAAAATTAACAATAAAACACCAAACTTAAAGTTTGGCACAAAATTAAATCAAGAAAAATTATTTTTAAAAGAAGTTTTGAAATAAAGATACCCAATTACCAAGAACATAGACCAACGCTCTAGCCAATTGGGCAGAAAATGTAACAATTGTTCTGAATAGGTATATTTCTTTTGGAAGACTAATGCTTTGGATTAGCACAGGAAAAACAAGAAAAGACACAGAACAAGAAAAACTCAAGATCAAACAAGAAAAATAAACAAGAACAACTTAAAGATCAATGAAGAACAAAAAAAACACAAATTCGAAAATTTAAAGGAAAAATATAAAATATGCAATTGACACCAAACTTAGAACAAGACACTAAACTCACGAAAAAGATTAAAATTGGTAAAGAAAAATAATATTTTTGAAAAATTTTTAAAAAGAAATTATCCTATCAGAATTTAATGACTCTATAACAACAAAAATAAACTATCCCTAATCTAAGAAATAAAATAAACCTTTAGTTGTTCAATCTCGAACAATCCCCGGCAACGGCGCCAAAGACTTGGTGCACGAATTTGCAATCCGTACAACTAACCAGCAAGTGCACTGAGTCGTCCAAGTAATACCTTACGTGAGTAAGGGTCGATCCCACGGAGATTATTGGTTTGAAGCAGTCTATGTTTATTTTATTAATCTTAGTCAGGATGTCAATAAGGTTATTTAAATTTAATTGTAAGAAGTAAAAGTGTTTGGGATAAGTAATTGTTACTTTATTAATGAAGAATATGTTGGGGTTTTGGAAATGCTTTGTCCTTTGAACTTCAACTCTTCCTTGAAATCCCTTTTCACACGCAAGGCTCCTTCCATGGCAAGCTGTATGTAGGGTGTCACCATTGTCAATGGCTACCTCCCATCCTCTCAGTGAAAATGGTCCAGATGCTCTGTCACAGCACGGCTAATCAGCTGTTGGTTCTCGATCATATTGGAATAGGATCCATTGATCCTTTTGCGTTTGTCATCACGCCCAGCAATCGCGAGTTTGAAGCTCGTCACAGCCATTTAATCCTTGAATCCTACTTGGAATACCACAGACAAGGTTTAGACTTTTCGGATCCTCAAGAGTGGCCGCCATCAATTCTAGCTTATACCACGAAGATTCTGATTAAGGAATCTAAGAGAAGCTCATTCAGTCTGATGTAGCACGGAGGTGGTTGTCAGGCACACGTTCATGGATCTGAGGAAGGTGATGAGTGTCACGGATCATCACCTTCTTCATGTTTAAGCGCGAATGAACATCTTAGATAGGAACAAGCGTGTTTAAATGGAAAACAAAGGTAATTGTATTAATTCATCGAGACGCTGCAGAGCTCCTCACCCCCAACAATGGAGTTTAGAGACTCATGCTGCCAAAAGGTACAAAATTCAGATCTAAAATGTCATGAGGTGCAAATCAAATCTCTAAAAGTTGTTAAAATAGTAAACTAGTAACCTAGGTTTACAGAAAATGAGTAAACTATGATAGATAGTGCAGAAATCCACTTCTGGGACCCACTTGGTGTGTGCTGGGGCTGAGACTTAAGCTTCTCACGTGCCTAGGGCTGTTTTGGGCATTCAACGCCAGGTTGTAACCTGTTTCTGGCGTTGAACTCCAGCTTGTAACCTGTTTCTGGCGCTGGACGCCGGACAGCAGCATGATACTGGCGTTGAACGCCAGTTTACGTCATCTATCTTCGCGCAAAGTATGAACTATTATATATTGCTGGAAAGCCCTAGATGTCTAATTTTCAACGCCGTTGAGAGCGCGCCAATTGGACTTCTGTAGCTCAAGAAAATCCATTTCGAGTGCAGGGAGGTCAGAATCCAACAACATCAGTAGTCCTTTTTCAGCCTAACTCAGATTTTTGCTCAGCTCTCTCAATTTCAGCCAGAAAATACCTGAAATCACAGAAAAATACACAAACTCATAGTAAAGTCTAGAAATATGATTTTTTCCTAAAAACTAATAATATTTAACTAAAAACTAATTAAAACATACTAAAATCTACATGAAATTACCCCCAAAAAGGGTATAAAATATCCGCTCATCAGTGACCATAGCTTGCTTCATACCAACAATCTCTGTGGGATCGACCCTTACTCACGTAAGGTATTACTTGGATGACCCAGTACACTTGCTGGTTAAGTTGAACGGAGTTGTGATCACGCGTGCCATTTCCAGGATCCCAATTCATCATACCATGATCTCTTTGGTGTATTTTTGATAGAGCCAATATTTAAATCTCATGCAAATACAAAGAGAACGAATCACAATTTCGTCCACCACCACTGCTTTCATCCAGGGAAACTCGTATCTCATAGTGGAAGTGCAACATTCACATTTCATTCAATAGCATAAATGCATTTACACTCGGCCATAATCAATAATGTCTTTGCTGTAATTCGGCATTAACTCAGCCATCTGGATCATAGTTCAATCTAGAACCAACCAATTAATTAGTAAACATAGCCCTCCGGCTCATGGCTCAAAAAACAACTTTGGGATGAAATCAGGGCCACGCGTACGCGTCCTCCACGCGCACGTGTGGATGGCCAAAAAGCTCATCAACGCGTATGCGTCGCCCACGTGCACGCGTGGATGGAAAAGCAGCCCCCACACACAAAACTGGCACAATTCTCGCATAACTCTCGGGAAATTGGGTGGGCATTTGGTGTAGCGCATCGACGCGCACGCGTGGGTCACGCGCACGCGTGGATGGTGCATTTTTGAAAAACGATGCATACGCATTGATGCAGTATTTTATAACCCACAAACTTACCGGCAAGTGCACCGGGTCGTACCAAGTAATACCTTACGTGAGTAAGGGTCGATCCCACGAGGATTGATGGATTAAACAACAATAGCGTTTGATAGGATTAGTTAGACAAGCAGAAAATAGTGTTGGGAGTTCAAAGAGCATTAAAAAGTAAATTAAGAATTTCAGAAAGACAGATAAATAAGTTGGGAATAAAATATTGAGAAAGCAGTTAAGGCTTCAGAGTTATCTATTTTTCCGGATTTACTCTTGTTACTAACTAATTTAATCATGTATGATTTAATTCATGGCAAACTATATGTGAATAGACCCTAATTCCTTAGACCTTCCTAATCTCCTCTAAAATTCATTAATTGCCAATTCCTTGGTCAATTAAATCCAATTAGAAGGTAATGATCAAATTCTAGTTTATATGCCACAAAAATCCTAATTATCCAAAAATAAGGGGATTATATGTCACGTATCTCGTTAAATACAAACAATTAGAAATTTAGGATAATATATTTTCAAGCTGTTGTTCAAGTAAAGAGCTTTTCCAAGTTTTACAAGAACTCAATTAGAACATGGGTCATACTTCCGTTCCACCCAAATTCATAAAATAAAGAGCGAAAACAATTATTGAAAAATAAATCAAAACATGGATTAAATTAGAAAGATCAAACGAATAAATCCATACAAATAGACAGATCTTCTAACCTTAACAATGGAGGATTAGTTGCTCATGGAATGTGGAATGTAAATTTGTATAGATTTCCCTAATGGAATCCCCCTTGGTGGAACCTAACAATAGAAGAGAAGTCTCTCCTTTTTATAACTAATCCTAAATAATTTAAAATCTAATTTTTAAAATTAAAATAATATCTTTTCCTATTTTCAAATTCAAATTTGAATTTAAATCAGAATTAATTAACTACTCCGCGTCTTGTAACGTGGGGACCACTTGACTTCACTGGATCCATGCCTAACTTGGGTGCTAAAATGGGTCCCAGAATCACCACCAACGGTATATGTGTTTTCTGCACGTGGCACATGTCACGCATACGCGTCAGTCATGCGTACGCGTCGATGGCCTTTTTCGCAAGTCACGCGGACGCGTTAGTCGTGCGGACGCGTTGCTGTGCATTTCTTCAAATCACGCGTACGCGTCAGTCACGCGCACGCGTCGCCACGGAAAGCTCTAAATCACGCGTACGCATCAGTCACGCGTATGCGTCGCTCCTCGTTGCCATCTCCTTTTGTTCTTGTGCTGCAAAAACTCCATCAAATTCAGCCGAATGCTACCTAAAATAAATAAAATTGCAAAAGACTCAAAGTAGCATCCATATTGGCTAAAAGATAATTAATTCTTTATTAAACTCAACAAATTAGATGCAAATTCACTAGGAAAAGATAGGAAAGATGTTCACACATCACAACACCAAACTTAAACTATTGCTTGTCCTCAAGCAACCAAAACTAATAAAAGCTTAGGATGTGAATTTGCATAAGAATGAGAGTTCGATTTAGCTCATGTCTCTTCTTATAGTGGGGTTTACAACTGCAATCCTGAATAGTTTTGGCATTTCACTTTATCCTTTGAAATTCAGAATGATTGGAATCCATAAGAACTCAGAATTCAGATAGTGCTATTGATTCTCCTAGTTCAGTATGTTGATTCTTGAACACAGCTACTTTATGAGTCTTGGCCGTGACCCTAAGCATTTTGTTTTCCAGTATTACCACCGGATACATAAATGCCACAGACACATAACTGGGTGAACCTTTTCAGATTGTGACTCGGCTTTGCTAGAGTCCCCAGTTAGAGGTGCCCAGAATTCTTAAGTATACTCTATTTCCTTTGGATCACGACTTTAATTGCTCATTTTCAAGCTTTTCACTTGACACCCTCACGCCACAAGCACATGGTTAAGGACAGCTTAATTTAGCCGCTTAGGCCAGGGTTTTATTCCTTTGGGCCCTCTTATCCATTAATGCTCAAAGCCTTGGATCCTTTTTACCCTTTGCCTTTTAGTTTAAAGGGTTATTAGCTTTTTCTGCTTGCTTTTTCTTTCTTTTTTTTCTTTCTCTTTATTTTTTATTTTATTTATTTATTTTTTTCGCAAGCTTTGTGTTTGTCACTGCTTTTTCTTGCTTCAAGAATAAATTTTATGATTTTTCAGATTATCAATAACATTTCTCTTTTTTTCATCATTCTTTCAAGATCCAACAATTTTAACATTCATAAACTTCACTATAAAAAATATGCACTGTTCATGTCATGCATTCAGAATTACAGAAAATACCACCACATTTAAGTAAATAAGACTACTCTTAAAATTAACTC
Organism: Arachis stenosperma; assembly: GCF_014773155.1. Classification (NCBI taxonomy): domain Eukaryota; kingdom Viridiplantae; phylum Streptophyta; class Magnoliopsida; order Fabales; family Fabaceae; genus Arachis; species Arachis stenosperma. The sequence goes on along the minus strand of NC_080380.1, from coordinate 100,623,550 downwards.
AATTTCTCATGCAATACATCACTTCTGTATTTTTTATTTGAATTCAAGCTTAGTGAGTAATACATGAGACATCTTTTCAGAATTAAAGCAATTAAGAGAAAACTAAACTAGTCCTAGGATTCTAACTAATAAAGGATCATGCAACAAACAAAGAAAAATAGCAAAAACCAGAACGTAACATAGAAAAAAAGGGGAGGAATAAAAAAATGAAAGGAACTCAACCACCTTAGTTATCCTAGCAGTTGCTTTATTCTTCAGGTTGTGCTCCTCAATGAAGATGATTCGCCTCACTTTTGGTGCCATAGGAATAAACAGAAAAACCCTTAAGCGGAGCGTCAACACCAAACTTAAAGGTTTGCTTGTCCTCAAGCAAAGAAGAACTGAAAATAGAAAGAGACAAATATTATGATGAAAGGAAAAGGATAAAAGAACAAGAGATAATTAGGAAAACTAGGCGGCGAACTAGTGTAGTTGTGCGGCGCAGGCGACGCGTACGCGTGCAGCACGCGTACGCGTGGGTCGCGAAATTTTCTTAATGACGCGTAAGCGTCAGGCACGCGTCCGCGTACCCTGGGTTTTGCGTGATTTGCACGAAGCCAGCCGCGCGCACGCACAACTCTCTGTCGAAACATATATTTACGCCGAAATTCAAGTCACGCGTACGCGTTGCTAACGCGCCCGCGTGAATGATAAAAATCACAAACAACGCGCACGCGTGGGGTACGCATCCGCATAGGTTTGTTTGTGCTAGAGGCATCATTCTTGTGCCACTCCCGCGCAACCCTCTGTTCAAATTTATTTTTCACGCACACCCATCTGACACGAACGCGTCATGTGCTCCTTCTTTTTTTTTTTTAATTTTTTTCCTTTTTATTCGGTTCCTATTCTAAAATAGCTGCATGATCAGAAAATTAGTAAGAACTCAATAAACATCAAATAAGTAAGAAAACTACTACTACGAAAAATAACTAAGAATGAAAAAAAACGATCATACCACGGTGGGTTGTCTCCCACCAAGCACTTTTAGTTAAAGTCCTTAAGTTGGACATGTGGTGAGCTCCGTGTCATGGTGGTTTGTTCTTGTATTGATCCAGGAATCTCTGATGGCGGATAATTTATACGCTTTTTGGCATTATTTTTAGGTAGTTTTTAGTAGGATCTAGCTACTTTTAGGGATGTTTTTATTAGTTTTTATGAAAAATTCACATTTCTGGACTTTACTATGAGTTTGTTTGTTTTTCTATGATTTCAGGTATTTTTTGGCTGAAATTGAGGGACCTGAGCAAAAATCTGATAGGAAGCTGAAAAAGGACTACAGATGCTGTTGGATTCTGACCTCCCTGCACTCGAAATGGATTTTTCGGAGCTACAGAACTCCAAATGCCGAGTTCTCAATTGCTTTGGAAAGTAGACATCCAGGACTTTCCAGCAATATATAATAGTCCATACTTTATTCGAGTTTAGATGACGCAAACTGGCGTTCAACGCCAGTTCCATGCTGCATTCTGGAGTAAAACGCCAGCAACACGTCACAAACCAGAGTTAAATGCTAAAAACACGTTACAACTTTGCGTTTAACCCCAAGAGAAGCCTCTGCACGTGTAAAGCTCAAGCTCAGCCCAAGCACACACCAAAGTGGGCCCCGAAAGGGGATTTCTGCACTTAGACTTATTTCTGTAAAGTCTAGTAACTAGTCTAGTATAAATAGGACTTTTTACTATTGTATTTGGATCTTTTTTTGATCAGTTTTATGCTATCTTAGACTTTTGTGGAGGCTGGCCATTCGGCCATGCCTGAACCATTATCACTTATGTATTTTCAACGGTGGAGTTTCTACACACCATAGATTAAGGTGTGGAGCTCTGCTGTTCCTCGAGTATTAATGCAATTACTATTGTTTTTCTATTCAATTCAGCTTATTCTTATTCTAAGATATTCGCTGCACTTCAACATGATGAATGTGATGATCCGTAACACTCATCATCATTCTCACCTATCAACGCGTTCCTGACAACCACTTCGTTCTACCTTAAATCGAGCGCGTATCTCTTAGCCTCCATTCTGAAAGATCGGAGTCTTCGTGGTATAAGCTAGAATTATTGGCAGCGATTCCTAAGATCCGGAAAGTCTAAACCTTGTCTGTGGTATTCCGAGTAGGATCTGAGATGGGATGACTGTGACGAGCTTCAAACTCGCGAGTGTTGGGCGTAGTGACAGACGCAAAGGAATCACTGGATTCTATTCCAACATGATCGAGAACCGACAGATGATTAGTCGTGTTGTGACAGCGCAGTTGGACCATTTTCACTGAGAGGATGGGAAGTAGCCATTGACAACGGTGACGCCCTACATAAAGCTTGCCATAGAAAGAAGTAAGAATGATTGGATGAAAGCAGTAGGAAAGCAGAGATTCAGAAGGAACACAGTATCTTCATGCGCTTATCTGAAATTCCCATCAATGAATTACATAAGTATCTCTATCTCTATTTTATGTTTTATTTATCTTTATATTCGAAAATCATTATAACCATTAGAATCCGCATGACTGAAATTTACAAGATGACCATAGCTTGCTTCATACCGACAATCTCCGTGGGATCGACCCTTACTCACATAAGGTTTATTACTTGGACGACCCAGTGCACTTGCTAGTTAGTTGTGCAAAGTTGTGAAAAAGAATGATATTACAATTGTGCGTATCAAGTTGTTGGCGCCATTGAGATCACAATTTCGTGCACCAAGTTTTTGGCGCCGTTGTCGGGGATTGTTTGAGTTTGGACAACTGACGGTTCATCTTGTTGCTTAGATTAGGTAATTTCTTCTTATTTTGCTTTCCAAAAAGTTTTCAAAAATTTTTCAAAAATTTTTTCTTCTTTTTCGTTTTTCTAACAATAGTTTTCGAAAAAAAATTCCAAAAAAATTATAAAATCATAAAATCAAAAAAATATTTTGTGTTTTTTGTTTGAGTCTAGTGTCAATTTTTAAGTTTTGTGTCAATTGCATGTTTTTAAAATTTGTGCATTTTTCAAAAAACTCATGCATGGTGTTCTTCATGATCTTCAAGTTGTTCTTGATAAGTCTTCTTGTTTGATCTTCAAATTTTCTTGTTTTATGCCTTTTGTTGTTTTTCATATGCATTTTTTAATCCATAGTGTCTAAACATTGAAATTTTCTAAGTTTGATGTCTTGCATGTTTTCCTCTCTTGAAAATTTTTCAAAAATAAGTTCTTGATGTTCATTATGATCTTCATAATGTTCTTGATGTTCATCTTGATATTCATAGAGTTCTTGCATGCATCACTGGTTTTAATCCAAAATTTTCATGTTTTGGGTCATATTTGTGTTTTTCTCTCTCCTCATTAAAAATTTAAAAATAAAAAATATAATTCTTCTTATTTTACTCAAAAATTCGAAATCTTTGGGTTGACTTAGTCAAAAATTTTTAAAAATAAGTTGTTTCTTGTTAGTCAAGTCAAGATTTCAATTTTAAAAATCCTATCTTTTCAAAATCTTTTTCAAAAATCAAATTTTCATTTTTTTATTATTTTAGAAAATTGTTAAAATTGATTTTCAAAATATTTTTCTTATCTTTATTTCATGATTTTCAAAAACTTTACTAACAATTAATGTGATTGATTCAAAAATTTGAAGTTTGTTATTTTCTTGTTAAGAAAGGTTCAATCTTTAAATTCTAGAATCATATATTTTAGTTACTTGTTAGTCAAGTAATCAATTTTAATTTTAAAAAATCAAATCTTTTTCAAAATAAACTTCAATCATATCTTTTCAATCACATCTTCTTCAAAAATTTGATTTCAAAATCTTTTCTAACTTCTTATCTTTTCAAAATTGATTTTCAAATCTTTTTCAATTAACTAATTGACTTTTTGTTTGTTTCTTATCTTTTTCAAAACCACCTAACTACTTTTCTCTCTCTAATTTTCGAAAATTCCTCACTCTTTTTCAAAATTCTTTTAATTAACTAATTGTTTCAAATTTTAATTTTAATTTTATTTCTTCTCTTAATTTTCGAAAATCACAAACTTTTTTTTTCAAAAATAATTTTCGAAATTTTCTCCCTCTCATCTCTTTCTATTTATTTATTCATTTACTAACACTTCTCCTCATCTCAAAATTCGAACCCTCTCTTCTTCCTTGTGCTTGAATTTTTCTCTTCTCCTTCTCGTTTTCTTTTCTTCGTCTACTCACATAAAGGAATCTCTATACTGTGACATAGAGGATTCCTCTTCTTTTCTGTTCTTTTCTTTTTCATATGAGCAGGAACAAGAACAAGGACATTCTTGTTGAAGCAGATCTTGAACCTGAAAGGACTCTGAAGAAGAAGCTAAGAGAAGCTAAAGCACAACAATCCAGAGAAAACCTTACAGAGAATCTCGAAAAAGAAGTAGACATGGCCGAACCCAATAACAATGCAAGGAGGATGCTTGGTGATTATACTACACCTACTTCCAATTTTTATGTAAGAAGCATCTTAATCTCTGCCATTGGAGCAAACAATTTTGAGCTGAAGTCTCAACTAGTTGCTCTAATGCAACAGAACTGCAAGTTTCATGGACTTCCATCAGAAGATCCCTATCAGTTTTTAACTGAGTTCTTGCAGATCTATGATACTGTTAAGACTAATAGAGTAAATCCTAAAGTCTACAAGCTCATGCTTTTTCCTTTTGCTGTAAGAGACAGAGCTAGAACATGGTTGGACTCACAACCTAAAGATAGCCTGGACTCTTGGGATAAGCTGGTCATGGCCTTCTTGGCCAAGTTCTTTCCTCCTCAAAAGCTGAGCAAGCTTAGAGTGGATGTTCAGACCTTCAAGCAAAAAGATGGTGAATCCCTCTATGAAGCTTGGGAAAGATACAAGCAGTTGACCAAAAAGTGTCCTTCTGGCATGCTTTCAGAGTGGACCATTTTGGATATATTCTATGATGGTCTATGGTGCACGAATTTGCAATCCGTACAACTAACCAGCAAGTGCATTGGGTCGTCCAAGTAATACCTTACGTGAGTAAGGGTCGATCCCACGGAGATTATTGGTTTGAAGCTATGTTTATTTTATTAATCTTAGTCAGGATGCCAATAAGATTATTTGGATTTAATTGTAAGAAGTAAAAGTGTTTGGAATAAGTAATTGTTACTTTATTAATGGAGAATATGTTGGAGTTTTGGAGATGCTTTGTCCTCTGAATTTCTGCAATGTAATATTCAACTCAATTGTTTGTAAAGTTCCATCCATGGCAAGCTGTATGTAGGGTGTCACCATTGTCAGCGGCTACTTCTCATCCTCTCAGTTAAAACGGTCCAGATGCTCTGTCACAGCACGGCTAATCAGCTATTGATTCTCAATCATGTTGGAATAGGATCCATTGATCCTTTTGCGTTTGTCATCACGCCCAGCAATCGCGAGTTTGAAGCTCGTCATAGCCATTCAATCCTTGAATCCTACTCGGAATACCACAGACAAGGTTTAGACTTTCCAGATCCTCAAGAGTGGCCGCCATCAGTTCTAGCTTATACCACGAAGATTCTGATTAAGGAAGCTAAGAGATGCTCATTCAATCTGATGTAGAATGGAGGTGTTTGTCAGGCACACGTTCATGGATTGAGAAAGGTGATGAGTGTCACGGATCATCACCTCCTTCACAATTAAGCGCGAATGAACATCTTAGATAGGAACACACACACGTTTGAATGGAGAAATAGAAATAATTGCATTAATTTATTGAGACGCTGCAGAGCTCCTCACCCCCAACAATGAAGTTTAGAGACTCATGACGTCAAAGTGTATAAAATTTAGATCTGAAAATGTCATGAGGTGCAAAATAAATCTCTAAAAGTTGTTTAAATAGTAAACTAATAACCTAGGTTTACAAAAAATGAGTAAACTATGATAGATAGTGCAGAAATCCACTTCTGGGGACCACTTGGTGTGTGCTGGGGCTGAGACTTAAGCTTCTCACGTGCCTGGGCTGTTTTGGGCATTCAACGCCAGGTTGTAACCTGTTTCTGGCGTTGAACTCCAACTTGTAACTTGTTTCTGGCGTTCAACGCCAGGTTGTAACTTGTTTCTGGCATTAAACTATTATATATTGCTGGAAAGCCCTGGATGTCTACTTTCAAACCCAATTGAGAGTGCGTCAATTGGACTTCTGTAGCTCCAAAAAATCCATTCCGAGTGCAGGGAGGTCAGGATCCAACAGCATCAGCAGTCCTTTTTTAGCCTAACTCAGATTTTTGCTCAGCTCCCTCAATTTCAGCCAGAAAATACCTGAAATCACAGAAAAACACACAAACTCATAGTAAAGTCCAGAAATATGATTTTTGCCTAAAAAGTAATAATATTCTACTAAAAACTAATTAAAACATGCTAAAATCTACATGAAATTACCCCCAAAAAGCGTATAAAATATCCGCTCATCACAACACCAAACTTACACTGTTGCTTGTCCTCAAGCAACTAGACAAATAAAATAGGATGAAAAGAAATTAAGAAGTAATAATATCTCAGAGTTTTAAATGGAGCTCAGATTCTTATTAGATGAGCGGGGCTTGTAGCTTTTTGTTTCTGAACAGTTTTGGCATCTCCCTTTATCCTTTGAAATTTAGAATGATTGGCATCCATAGGAACTTAGAATTCCGATAGTATTATTGATTCTCCTAGTGTAGTATGTTGATTCTTGAACACAGTCACTTTATGAGTCTTGGCCGTGGCCCTAAGCACTTTGTTTTCCAGTATTACCACCGAATACATAAATGCCACAGACACATGACTGGGTGAACCTTTTCAGATTGTGACTCAGCTTTGCTAAAGTCCCCAGTTAAAGGTGTCCAAAGCTCTTAAGCACACTCTTTTTGCTTTGGATCACGACTTTAACCACTCAGTCTCAAGCTTTTCACTTGGACCTGCATGCCACAAGCACATGGTTAGGGACAGCTTGATTTAGCCGCTTAGGCCTCGAACTACTTCCTTGGACCCTCCTATCCACTGATGCTCAAAGCCTTGGATCCTTTTCACCCTTGCCTTTTGGTTTTAAGGGCTGTTGGCTTTTGTTCCTTTTCTTGATCCAATTATTCCTTGTAATTTTTTTTCACTGTTTTTTCTTGCTTCAAGAATCAAATTCATGATTTTTCAGGTCATCAATAATGTTTTTCGTGTTCCTCATTCTTTCAGGAGCTAACATTCGTCAAATTCAGGATAAAATATGCACTGTTCAAGCATTCATTCAGAGAACAAAAAGTATTGCCACCACATATAATTAATTATAATTTTTATTATTAAGAACTCAAAAAATATAAATTACTTCTTTATTCTAAAAATCTACTATTTTATTCATGTCTGTTGATGATGAGAGAAATAAATTATAACTTAATTGGAAATAAAACCAGAATAGATATGCTAATTACTACTACTACTACTGTATAACTTCTAAGGTAAATTTCTATAATAACACTATCACAGAGTTAAAGCTAAAATTAGAACTCAACAACCTGTGTTTTGGGAAGTGGATGTTCCTCTGATCTATGGGGTGCTTGGTCCTTCAAGGATTAATTTCTGGCGCTTCAGCTCCCTTAAATCACGCCCTTGCTCTTCTTGTTCCTTAAGCAGTTTGTAAAGGATGCTACTTTGATTGTTCTGTTTTTCCTTTATTTGGTTCATAGCTTCTTGCAATTTGGAAATAGATGCCTCAAGATGTTCCCAATATTTGAATTGAGAAAGTTCTGGGAGGACTTCTTGTGCTCTCCTCTTGATTGGATCATCCTGCAGCTGTTGTCTTTCCATTGATATTTTAGTGATTGGCCTCTCAACTGAAATATACTCAGTTATTCCCATCTTCACTCCATCATCTCTGCAGAGCATAGAAATTAAGCTTGGATAGGCCAATCTGGCATCCTTGGAGTTCTTGTTTGCTATTTTGTATAGTTCACACGAGATCAGTTGATGGACTTCTACTTCTTTTCCCAACATGATGCAGTGAATCATCACTGCTCTTTTAACAGTAACTTCAAAACGGTTGCTGGTGGGCAATATAGAACGCCCAATGAAGTCCAGCCAGCCTCTGGCAGCTGGTTTGAGATCTTCTCTTTTGAGTTGATTTGGGGTGCCAGTGGTGCTGGTGGTCCACCTGGCTTCAGGGATGCATATATCCTCTAGAATCTTGTCCAGGCCTTTGTTTACCCTCATCATTCTCCTATTAAAGGAGTCTGGGTCATCTTTCAGTTGAGGAAGCTTAAAGATCTCCCTGATTTTTTCAGGATGGGTATGAACAATCTTTCCTCTGACTAAGGTCCGATGGTCATAGAGGGCAGCTCCAATTATTCTTTGCCTGTCTGTCTGCCATAAATTAGCATAGAACTCCTGAACCATGTTCCTTCCCACTTTCGTTTCAGGATTAGCTAGGATTTCCCAGTTCCTATTTCAAATTTGTTCTTGGATCTCCGGATATTCATCTTCTTTCAGATCGAACTTGACTTTCGGGATCACTGATCTTAGACTCATTATTTTGTAGTAATGGTCTGAATGTTCTTTAGTTAAGAACTTCCCTTGATTCCACAGTGGCTTTGGAATATTCTCTTTCTTGCCTCTTGGGTTGGGTTGTTTTACTTTGGGTTAAGTATGATTTTGGTCCCCCAACGTAGGGGCTGAAAATTTATTTCGTCCCTCGCCTTTTTTTCACTCCAAAATGGTCCCCAAGATTTCAGTTTATTGTAAAATGGGCCTTCGGACAAAAATACCCCTCCCTCCCTCCCTCCCATCTTCTTCCTCAACCAGAAACAGAAGCAGAATCGCAAATACAGGCAGAGGAGGAGCAGCGGCGTGGAGCGGCGGCGGCGTGGAGCTGCTGCGACGGTGACCTTCCCCCTTTCTCCTCTTCTCGAAACAACACCCCCCTCCCGCTTCTCTTTCTCCCCCTCCCCCCGGCAGCGCTGTGTTTTCTCCCACCACCACCATCAGAACCCACCACCACCACCACATTATCATCATGGTCATCATCATCATCATCATCATCATCATCAGAAGAACAGCACCTAAACCACCAGAACAAAACCACCACTACCACCAAAACCCACCACCACCACATTATCATCAAGGTTATCATCATCATCATCATCATCATCATCATCATCATCATCATCATCATCAGAAATCCACAACAATATTCCACAAAAAATTTCAACAACAACAATATTTCACAACAAATTTTAAAAAAAATCCAAAAATTTCACAAACAAATCAAGTTCACAGAAGAAGAAGAAAGAAGAAGAAGAAGAATTGGTGGTGCGGTGGTGAGGCATATGGTGGTGGTGCGGCAGGGGCGATGATGCGGTGGAAGAAGAAGAAGAAGAAGAAGAGGTGGTGGTGGCGGCGCGGTGCGGTGCGGCGGCGGGAAGAAGAAAAAGAAGAAGAAGAAGAAGTGGCGGACGGCGGTGGATGTCGGGCGGCGGTGCGGACGGGAAGAAGAAGAAGAAGAAGCGGCGGGCGGGGGCAGCGGTGCGGCGGCGATGCAGCGGCATGGATCCCTTTTCTCTCCCCCCTCCACCCTCCCCCTCCCCTCCCTTTTCTCTCTCCCCCCTTTTCTCCCCACCCACCCCGCTTCTGTATCCCCCCTTTCTTTCTTTTTTTCTTTTTTTATTTATTTATTTTATATTTATTTTATTTTATAATTTTTTTGATAAAGGGTAATTTGGTAATAAAAAAAATATAATTGGTAAAAAAGACGATTTTAAAACAAACTGAAACTTTGGGGACCATTTTGGAGCGAAAAAAAGGCGAGGGACGAAATAAATTTTCAGCCCCTACGTTGGGGACCAAAATCATACTTAACCCTTTTCCTTTAGGGGCCATGATCAAAGTGGGTATATTTTTGTGATCACGGATAAGCACACCAAACTTAGAGGTTTGCTTGTCCTCAAGCAAAAGAAAAGAGAGGAGAGGGATAGGAGGAGAGCAAGTGTGGAATGGTGGATGATGAGAGGGGGGCCGAAAGTGGATATAAAGGGTGGGGGTGGGTTTTCGAAAATAAGAAAAATATAAGATAAGAAATAAATATGATAAGAAAAGGATATAATTTAAAAAGATATGAATGATATTTAAAAATAAATTTGAAATTTATAATTTGAAAAAGATTTTAAAAGATAATTAAGTTTGAAAAAAAATTGGAAAAAGAGTTGGATTGGATTGGAAAAAGGTTTATGTTTATGTATGAAGTTATATTATTTTTGAAAAAAAAAGGGATTTTAGAAATTAGGGTTTTTAGAAAACTATTTTGATTTGAAGGATGACATTTTGAAACATGTTTATGCAAGAAATCATGATTTGAAACATAAAAAATTAGAAAATTAGTAAAGAAAAAACGAATTTTACCTCCTCCCCACCATCCTGGCGTTAAAGGCCCAACTGCTGCATGTTTTGGGCATTTAACGCCCAATTGTTGCTTCTCCTGGGCGTTCAACGCCCAGCTGATGCTTCTTTCTGGCGTTGAACGCCAGGAAGTCCTTTGTCACTGGGCGTTTTTCTGAACGCCCAGGACGCTGTCAATCTGGCGTTAAACGCCCAGAAGGTGCTTCTTTCTGGTGTTCAACGCCCAGAAGATGCTCCTTTCTGGCGTTTAACGCCCAGATGGCTACTGGTGCGCGAAATCGTGATCACTACAACTTCGCACAACTAACCAGCAAGTGCACTGGGTCGTCCAAGTAATAAACCTTCCGCGAGTAAGGGTCGATCCCACGGAGATTGTTGGTATGAAGCAAGCTATGGTCACCTTGTAAATCTTAGTCAGGCAGACGTCAATGGGTATAGATGATGAATGAAACGTAAAGATAAAGATAGAGATAATTATGCATATCATTGGTGAGAGCTTCAGATAAGCGTATGAAGATGCTTTCCCTTCCGTCTCTCTGCTTTCCTACTGTCTTCATCCAATCCTTCTTACTCCTTTCTATGGCAAGCTTATGCAAGGGTTTCACCATTGTCAGTGGCTACCTCCCATCCTCTCAGTGGAAATGTTCAACGCACCCTGTCACGGCACGGCTAACCAGCTGTCGGTTCTCGATCGGGCCGGAATAGAATCCAGTGATTCCTTTGCGTCTGTCACTAACGCCCCGCCTTCAGGAGTTTGAAGCACGTCACAGTCATTCAATCATTGAATCCTACTCAGAATACCACAGACAAGGTTAGACCTTCCGGATTCTCTTGAATGCCGCCATCAGTTCTTGCCTATACCACGAAGACTCTGATCTCACAGAATGGCTGGCTCGTTTGTCAGGCGAGCACTCGGTTGTCAGGCGATCAACCATGCATCGTGTATCAGGAATCCAAGAGATAAACATTAGAGCCTTGTTTGCTTGTAGAACAGAAGTGGTTGTCAGTCACTTTGTTCATAAGTGAGAATGATGATGAGTGTCACATAATCATCACATTCATCAAGTTCTTGAGTGCGAATGAATATCTTGGAATAAGAACAAGCGGAATTGAATAGTAGAACAATAGTAATTGCATTAATACTCGAGGTACAGCAGAGCTCCACACCTTAATCTATGGTGTGTAGAAACTCCACCGTTGAAAATACATAAGAACAAGGTCTAGGCATGGCCATGAGGCCAGCCTCCCAAGGTGATCAAAAGATCTAAAGAACAAAAGATTCCAAAGATCAGAAGATGATAATACAATAGTAAAAGGTCCTATATATAGAAAACTAGTAGCCTAGGGTGTACAGAGATGAGTAAATGACATAAAAATCCACTTCCGGGCCCACTTGGTGTGTGCTTGGGCTGAGCATTGAAGCATTTTCGTGTAGAGACTCTTCTTGGAGTTAAACGCCAGCTTTTATGCCAGTTTGGGCGTTTAACTCCCATTTTGGTGCCAGTTCCGGCGTTTAACGCTGGGAATTCTAAGGGTGACTTTGAACGCCGGTTTGGGCTATCAAATCTTGGGCAAAGTATGGACTATCATATATTGCTGGAAAGCCCAGGATGTCTACTTTCCAAAGCCGTTGAGAGCGCGCCAATTGGGCTTCTGTAGCTCCAGAAAATCCACTTTGAGTGCAGGGAGGTCAGAATCCAACAGCATCTGCAGTCCTTTTCAGTCTCTGGATCAGATTTTTGCTCATGTCCCTCAATTTCAGCCAGAAAATACTTGAAATCACAGAAAAACACACAAACTCATAGTAAAGTCCAGAAAAGTGAATTTTAACTAAAAACTAATAAAAATATACTAAAATCTAAACCAAATGAACTAAAAACATACTAAAAACAATGCCAAAAAGCGTACAAATTATCCGCTCATCACAACACCAAACTTAAATTGTTGCTTGTCCTCAAGCAACTGAAAATCAAATAAGATAAAAAGAAGAGAATATGCAATGAGTTCCAAAAACATCTATGAAGATCAGTATTAATTAGATGAGCGGGGCTTTTAGCTTTTTGCCTCTAAACAGTTTTGGCATCTCACTCTATCCTTTGAAATTCAGAATGATTGGCTTCTTTAGGAACTCAGAATCCAGATAGTGTTTTTGATTCTCTTAGTTAAGTATGATGATTCTTGAACACAGCTACTTTATGAGTCTTGGCCGTGGCCCAAAGCACTCTGTCTTCCAGTATTACCACCGGATACATACATGCCACAGACACATAATTGGGTGAACCTTTTCAGATTGTGACTCAGCTTTGCTAGAGTCCCCAACTAGAGGTGTCCAGGGTTCTTAAGCACACTCTTTTTGCCTTGGATCACAACTTTATTTCTTTCTTTTTTCTTTCTTTTTCTCTTTTTCCCTTTTTTTTTCGTTTTTCTCCTTCTTTTTTTTTCGCTTATATTCCCTGCTTTTTCTTGCTTCAAGAATCATTTTTATGATTTTTCAGATCCTCAGTAACATGTCTCCTTTTTCATCATTCTTTCAAGAGCCAACATTCATGAACCACAAATTCAAAAGACATATGCACTGTTTAAGCATACATTCAGAAAACAAAAGTGTTGCCACCACATCAAAATAATTAAACTGTTATAAAATTCAAAATTCATGCAATTCTTCTCTTTTTCAATTAAGAACATTGTTTATTTAAGAAAGGTGATGGATTCATAGAACAATCATAGCTTTAAGGCATAGACACTAAGACACTAATGATCATAAGACACAATCATGGACAAACATAAAGCATAATTTTCGAAAAACAAGAAAATAAAGAACAAGGAGATTAAAGAACGGGTCCACCTTAGTGATGGCGGCTTGTTCTTCCTCTTGAAGGTCTTATGGAGTGCTTGAGCTCCTCAATGTCTCTTCCTTGTCTTTGTTGCTCCTCTCTCATGATTCTTTGATCTTCTCTAATTTCATGGAGGATGATAGAGTGTTCTTGATGCTCCACCCTTAGTTGTCCCATGTTGGAACTCAATTCTCCTAGGGAGGTGTTAATTTGCTCCCAATAGTCTTGTGGAGGAAAGTGCATCCCTTGAGGCATCTCAGGGATCTCATGATGAGAGGGGTCTCTTGTTTGCTCCATCCTCTTTTTAGTAATGGGCTTGTCTTCATCAATGGGGATGTCTCCCTCTATGTCAACTCCTACTGAATAACAGAGGTGACAAATGAGATGAGGAAAGGCTAACCTTGCCAAGGTGGAGGACTTGTCTGCCACCTTATAGAGTTCTTGGGCTATAACCTCATGAACTTCTACTTCCTCTCCAATCATAATGCTATGGATCATGATGGCCCGGTCTAGAGTAACTTCGGACCGGTTGCTAGTGGGAATGATTGAGCGTTGGATAAACTCCAACCATCCTCTAGCCACGGGCTTGAGGTCATGCCTTCTTAATTGAACCGGCTTCCCTCTTGAATCTCTCTTCCATTGGGCGCCCTCTTCACAAATGTCAGTGAGGACTTGGTCCAACCTTTGATCAAAGTTGACCCTTCTAGTGTAAGGATGTTCATCTCCTTGCATCATAGGCAAGTTGAATGCCAACCTTACATTTTTTTGGACTAAAATCCAAGTATTTCCCCCGAACCATAGTAAGCCAATTCTTTGGATCCGGGTTCACACTTTGATCATGGTTCTTGGTGATCCATGCGTTGGCATAGAACTCTTGAACCATCAAGATTCTGACTTGTTGAATGGGGTTGGTAAGAACTTCCCAACCTCTTCTTCGGATCTCATGTCGGATCTCCGGATATTCACTCTTTTTGAGTGAAAAAGGGACCTCGGGGATCACCTTCTTCAAGGCCACAACTTCATAGAAGTGGTCTTGATGCACCCTTGAGATGAATCTCTCCATCTCCCATGACTCGGAGGTGGAAGCTTTTGCCTTCCCTTTCCTCTTTCTAGAGGTTTCTCCGGCTTTGGATGCCATAAATGGTTATGGAAAAACAAAAAGCAATGCTTTTACCACACCAAACTTAAAAGGTTTGCTCGTCCTCGAGCAAAAGAAGAAAGAAGAGAGTAGAAGAAGAAGAAATGAGGAAGAAGTGAATGGCTTTGTGTTCGGCCAAGGAGGGGGAGAAGTGGTGTTTAGGTTGTGTGAAAATGAAGGAGTGAAGAAGGGTTTATATAGGAGAGGGGGGCTCATGTTTCGGTCATGTATGGGTGGGTTTGGGAGGGAAAGTGGTTTTAATTTGAAGGGTGAGGTAGGTGGGGTTTTATGAAGGATGGATGTGAGTGGTGAATAGAAAGATGGGATTTGATAGGTGAAGGGTTTTTTTGGGGAAGAGGTGTTGAGGTGATTGGTGAATGGGTGAAGAAGAGAGAGAGTGGTGGGGTTGGTGGGGATCCTGTGGGGTCCACAGATCCTGAGGTGTCAAGGAAAAGTCATCCCTGCACCAAATGGCATGCAAAATCACGTTTTGAGCCAATTATGGCGTTAAACGCCGGGCTGGTGCCCCTTTCTGGCGTTTAACGCCAGGTTCTTGCCCTTTCCTGGCGTTTAACGCCAGTCTGGTGCCCCTTTCTGGCGTTAAACGCCCAGAATGGTGCCAGACTGGGCGTTAAACGCCCACCTGCTAGCCTTACTGGCGTTTAAACGCCAGTAGGTTCTTCCTCCAGGGTGTGCTGTTTTTCTTTCTGTTTTTCATTCTGTTTTTGCTTTTTCAATTGATTTTGTGACTTCTCATGATCATCAACCTACAAAAAAACATAAAATAACAAAGAAAAATATATAAAATATAACATTGGGTTGCCTCCCAACAAGCGCTTCTTTAATGTCAGTAGCTTGACAGATGGCTCTCATGGAGCCTCATATTTTATCAGAGCAATGTTGGAACCTCCCAACACCAAACTTAGAGTTTGAATGTGGGGGTTCAACACCAAACTTAGAGTTTGGTTGTGGCCTCCCAACACCAAACTTAGAGTTTGACTGTGGGGGCTCTGTTTGACTCTGATTTGAGAGAAGCTCTTCATGCTTCCTCTCCATGGTGACAGAGGGATATCCTTGAGCCTTAAACACAAAGGATTCTTCATTCACTTGAATGATCAGTTCACCTCCATCAACATCAATCACAGCCTTTGCTGTGGCTAGGAAGGGTCTGCCAAGGATGATGGATTCATCCATGCACTTCCCAGTCTCTAGGACTATGAAATCAGTAGGGATGTAATGGTCTTCAATCTTTACCAAAACGTCCTCTACAAGTCCATAAGCTTGTTTTCTTGAATTTTCTGCCATCTCTAGTGAGATTCTTGCAGCTTGCACCTCAAAGATCCCTAGCTTCTCCATTACAGAGAGAGGCATGAGGTTTACACTTGACCCTAAGTCACACAGAGCCTTCTTGAAGGTCATGGTGCCTATGGTACAAGGTATTGAGAACTTCCCAGGGTCTTGTCTCTTTTGAGGTAATTTCTGCCTAGACAAGTCATCCAGTTCTTTGGTGAGCAAAGGGGGTTCATCCTCCCAAGTCTCATTTCCAAATAACTTGTCATTTAGCTTCATGATTGCTCCAAGGTATTTAGCAACTTGCTCTTCAGTGACATATTCATCCTCTTCAGAGGAGGAATACTCATCAGAGCTCATGAAAGGCAGAAGTAAGTCCAATGGAATCTCTATGGTCTCAGTTTGAGCCTCAGATTCCCATGGTTCCTCATTGGGGAACTCAGTGGAGGTCAGTGCACGCCCATTGAGGTCTTCCTTAGTGGCGTTCACTGCCTCTCCTTCCTCTCCAAATTTGGCCATGTTGATGGCCTTGCACTCTCCTTTTGGATTTTCTTCTGTATTGCTTGGGAGAGTACTAGGAGGGAGTTCAGTAACTTTCTTGCTCAGCTGTCCCACTTGTGCCTCCAAATTCCTAATGGAGGACCTTGTTTCAGTCATGAAACTTTGAGTGGTTTTGATTAGATCAGAGACCATGGTTGCTAAGTCAGAGTGGTTCTACTTAGAATTCTCTGTCTGTTGCTGAGAAGATGATGGAAAAGGCTTGCCATTGCTAAACCTATTTCTTCCACCATTATTGTTGTTGAAACCTTGTTGAGGTCTCTGTTGATCCTTCCATGAGAAATTTGGGTGATTTCTCCATGAAGAATTATAGGTGTTTCCATGGGGTTCTCCCAGGTAATTCACCTCTTCCATTGAAGGGTTCTCAGGATCATAAGCTTCTTCTTCAGATGAAGCATCCTTAGTACTGCTTGGTGCATTTTGCATTCCAGACAGACTTTGAGAAATCAAATTGACTTGTTGAGTCAATATCTTGTTCTGAACCAAAATGGCATTCAGAGTATCAGTCTCAAGAACTCCTTTCTTCTGACTTGTCCCATTGTTCACAGGATTCCTTTCAGAAGTGTACATGAATTGGTTATTTGCAACCATTTCAATTAGTTCTTGAGCTTCTACAGGCGTCTTCTTCAGATGAAGAGATCCTCCAGCAGAGCTATCCAAAGACATCTTGGACAGTTCAGACAGACCATCATAGAAAATACCTATGATGCTCCATTCAGAAAGCATGTCTGAGGGATATTTTCTGATTAATTGTTTGTATTTTTCCCAAGCTTCATAGAGGGATTCTCCATCCTTCTGTCTGAAGGTTTGGACTTCCACTCTAAGCTTACTCAATTTTTGAGGTGGAAAGAACTTTGCCAAGAAGGCATTGACTAGCTTTTCCCATGAGTCCAGGCTTTCTTTAGGTTGTGAGTCCAACCATGTCCTAGCTCTATCTCTTACAGCAAAAGGGAATAGCATAAGTCTGTAGACCTCAGGGTCAACCCCATTAGTCTTGACAGTGTCATAGATTTGCAAGAATTCAGCTAAGAACTGATGAGGATCTTCCAATGGAAGTCCATGGAACTTGCAATTCTGTTGCATTAGAGAAACTAATTGAGGCTTAAGCTCAAAGTTGTTTGCTCCAATGGCAGGGATAGAGATGCTTCTCCCATAGAAGTCGGGAGTAGGTGCAGTAAAGTCACCCAGCACCTTCCTTGCATTGTTGGCATTGTTGTTGTTTTCGGCTGCCATGGTTTCTTCTTCCTTGAAGAATTCGGTTAGGTCCTCTACAGAGAATTGTGCCTTAGCTTCTCTTAGCTTTCGCTTCAAGGTCCTTTCAGGTTCAGGGTCAGCTTCAACAAGAATGCCTTTGTCTTTCTTCCTGCTCATATGAAAGAGAAGAGAACAAGAAAATGTGGAATCCTCTATGTCACAGTATAGAGATTCCTTGAGGTGTCAGAGAAGAAGAGAAAAAATAGAAGGAAGAAGGAGAAGAATTCGAACTTAATCAGATAGAGTTCGAATTGTGCATTGGGAAAGAGTGGTACTCCATAAATAGAAGGATGTGAAAAGAGGGGAAGAAATTTTTTTTGAAAATTAAGTTAAAAAGATTTTAAAAACATTTTGAAAAATTGATTGATAATTGGTGGACGAAATTGTGATCACATCAATGTAGTATTCTTTGTTGTTGTATGGAATCATTATTATGGCACTTATGTGTGGACACAACTCCGTTCAACTAACCAGCAAGTGTACTGGGTCGTCCAAGTAATACCTTACGTGAGTAAGGGTCGATCCCACAGAGATTGTTGGTATGAAGCAAGCTATGGTCATCTTGTAAATCCCAGTCAGGAGGATAAATTATGGAATTTAGAAAATCAAATATGATTAATAAAAATAAACAGAAAATAAAATAGGATAGAGATACTTATGTAAATTAATAGTGGAAATTTCAGATAAGTGTATGGAGATGCTGTGCTCCTCTTGAATCTCTACTTTCCTATTACATTCATCCAATCCTTCTTACTCCTTTCCATGGCAAGCTGTATGTAGGGCATCACCGTTGTCAATGGCTACATCCCATCCTCTCAGTGAAAACGTTCCTGTGCTCTGTCACAGCACGGCTAATCATCTGTCGGTTCTCAATCAGGTTGGAATAGAATCCCTTGATACTTTTGCGCTTGTCATCACGCCCAGCCTTCAGGAGTTTGAAGCTCGTCACAGTCATTCAATCCCAGAATCCTACTCGGAATACCATAGACAAGGTTTAGACTTTCCGGATCCTCATGAATGCCGCCATCTATCTAGCTTATACCACGAAGATTCTGTTGGGGAATCTAAGAGATATGCGCCCGGCCTAAAGTAGAACGGAAGTGGTTGTCAATCACGCGCGTTCATAGGTGAGAATGATGATGAGTGTCACGGATCATCACATTCATCAAGTTGAAGTGCAACGTATATCTTGGAATAAGAATAAAAGAGAATTGAATAAAAAGTAATAGTAATTGTATTGAAACTTGAGGTACAGCAGAGCTCCACACCCTTAATCTATGGTGTGTAGAAACTCCACTGTTGAAAATACATAAGTGAAAGGTTCAGGCATGGCCGAATGGCCAGCCCCCAAAACGTGATCACAGGATTCAAAATACAATCCAGGATGAGATTATGATAGTAAAAAGTTCTATTTATAATAAACTAGTTCCTAGGGTTTACATGAGTAAGTAATTGATGCATAAATCCACTTCCGGGGCCCACTTGGTGTATGCTTGGGCTGAGCTTGATCTATCCACGAGCTGAGGCTTTTATTGGAGTTGAACTCCAAGTTATAACGTGTTTTGGGCGTTCAACTCCGGATCATGACGTGTTTCTGGCGTTTAACTCCAGACAGCAACATGTACTTGGCGTTCAACGCCAAGTTACGTCATCAATTTACGAATAAAGTATGGACTATTATATATTGCTGGAAAGCTCTGGATGTCTACTTTCCAACGCCGTTGAGAGCACGCCATTTGGAGTTCTGTAGCTCCAAAAAATCCATTTTGAGTGCAGGGAGGTCAGATTCCAACAACATCAGCAGTCCTTTTGTCAGCCTTTTTCAGAGTTTTGCTCAAGTCCCTCAATTTCAGCCAGAATTTACCTGAAATCACAGAAAAACACACAAACTCATAGTAAAGTCCAGAAATGTGAATTTAACATAAAAACTAATGAAAACATCCCTAAAAGTAGCTTGAACTTACTAAAAACTACTTAAAAACAATGCCAAAAAGCGTATAAATTATCCGCTCATCAATAATTTTCGAAAATTAAAAGTGGGAAAGAAATCAAGTGATTTTTGAAAAAGATATGATTGAAAACTAGTTTGAAAAAGATATGATTGAAAAATTATGGTTTTAAAAAGATATGATTGAAAATATATGATCTGAAAACAATTTTAAAAAGATTTGATTTTAAAAATTAATGACTTGCCTAACAAGAAAAGATATGATTAAAACATTAAACCTTCCTCAACAGAAAAGGCAACATACTTGAAATGTTCAATCAAATCATTAATTGTTAGTAAGTATCTTTGAAAAAAGGAAAGAAATTGATTTTGAAAACATTTGATTGAAAATATATGATTTGAAAAAGATTTGATTTTGAAAAACTTTGAAAACTTGAAAAAAAAATTGATTTGAAAACAAAATCCTCCCTCTTGTGCCATCCTGGCGTTAAACGCCCAGAATGGTGCACATTCTGGCGTTTAACGCCCAGTGCACTACCTTTTTGGGCGTTAAACGCCCAACCAGGCACCCTGGCTGGCGTTTAAACGCCAGTCTGTCCTTCTTCACTGGGCGTTTTGAACGCCCAGCTTTTTCTGTGTAATTTCTCTGCTGCATGTTCTGAATCTTCAGTTCCTTGTACTATTGACTTGAAAATAGAACCAAGATCAAATAAACAATGCATGCTAGACACCAAACTTAAATTTAGACATTAGACTCAAACAAGAAACATAAAATATTTTTTTTTGGTTTTTATGATTTTGAAATTTTTTTTGGATTTTTCGAAAATTATATGGAAATAGAAAATGAAGGTTTCAGAATTCTCAATTTGGATTCCAGGAATCATTGCAATGCTAGTCTAAGACTTCGGTCCAGGAATTAGACATGGCTTCACAGCCAGCCAAGCTTTCGAAGAAAGCTTCGGTCCAAAACACTAGACATGGCCAATGGCCAGTGGTGGACGAAATTGTGATCATCAATATTGGCTCTTTGGTATGTACACAAAAACTATTGTGTCTCTTGGTTAAATTCACAACTCCGTTCAACTAACCAGCAAGTGTACAGGGTCGTCCAAGTAATAAACCTTACGTGAGTAAGGGTCGATCCCACAGAGATTATTGGTATGAAGCAAGCTATGGTCACCTTGCAAATCTCAGTTAGGCAGATTAAAATTGTTTATGGTTTCGAAAATTATATATAAAAAGAAGAAATAATAAAAGGGATAGAATACTTATGCAGATTCATCGGTAGGAATTTCAGATAAGCATATGGAGATACTGTATGACTCAAGGACGCCTGCTCTCCTACCGCTTCAACTCAATCCTTCTTACTCCTTTCCATGGCAAGCTGTGTATAGGGGTTCACCATCAGCGGTGGCTACTTTCAATCCTCTCGGGAAAATGATCCTATGCGGCTATCACTCGCACGGCTAATCGTCTGGAGGCATCACCCATGGTTGATGGCTACACCCCATCCTCGCAGTGAAAACTAATGCTCACACACTCTGTCACAGTACGGCTAATCACTGGTTGGTTCCCGCGCCTACTGGAATAGAATCCCTTGATTCTTTTGCGTCTGTCACTAACGCCCAGCACTTGCAAGTTTGAAGCACGTCACAGTCATTCATTACGGAATCCTACTCGGAATACCACAGACAAGGTTAGACTTTCCGGATTCCCAGGATCCTACTCGGAATACCACAGACAAGGTGAGACTTTCCGGATCCTCATAAATGCCGCCATCTATCTAGCTTATACCACGAAGATTCTGTTGGGGAATCTAAGAGATACACGTTCAAGCTCGGTTGCATGTAGAACGGAAGTGGTTGTCAATCACGTGCGTTCATAAGTGAGAATGATAATGAGGGTTATCTAACTCATCACATTCATCATGTTCTTGGGTACGAATGAATATCTTGGAATAAGAATAAAAGAGGAATTGAATAAAAGAAAATAGAACTTCATTAATACTTGAGGTACAGCAGAGCTCCACACCCTTAATCTATGGTGTGCAGAAACTCCACCGTTGAAAATACATAAGTGAAAGAGGTTCAGGCATGGCCGAATGGCCATCCCTCTCCATGATCAAGTGACCGAATATTCAAAGAGATTAAACTGTCAAAAGATGTCTAATACAATAGATAAATGTCCTATATATACTAGACTAGCTACTAGGGTTTACATGAGTAAGTAATTGATGCATAAATCCACTTCCGGGGCCCACTTGGTGTGTGCTTGGGCTGAGCTTGATCTATCCACGAGCTGAGGCTTCTCTTGGAGTTGAACTTCGAGTTATGACGTGTTTTGGGCGTTCAACTCCGGATCATGACGTTTTTCTGGCGTTTAACTCCAGACAGCAGCATGTACTTGGCGTTCAACGCCAAGTTACGTCGTCATTCTTCGAATAAAGTATGGACTATTATCTATTGCTGGAAAGCCCTGGATGTCTACTTTCCAACGCCGTTGAGAGCGCGCCAATTGGAGTTCTGTAGCTCCAGAAAATCCATTTCGAGTGCAGGGAGGTCAGAATCCAACAGCATCAGCAGTCCTTTTGTCAGCCTTTTTCAGAGTTTTGCTCAAATCCCTCAATTTCAGTCAGAATTTACCTGAAATCACAGAAAAACACACAAACTCATAGTAAAGTCCAGAAATGTGAATTTAACATAAAAAAAGGAAAACATCCCTAAAAGTAGCTTGAACTTACTAAAAACTACCTAAAAACAATGCCAAAAAGCGTATAAATTATCCGCTCATCACAACACCAAACTTAAATTGTTGCTTGTCCCCAAGCAACTGAAAATCAAATAGGATAAAAAGAAGAGAATATACTATAAATTCAGAAATATCAATGAATATTAATTATAATTAAATGAGCGGGACTTGTAGCTTTTTGCTTCTGAACAGTTTTGGCATCTCACTTTTTCCTTTGTAGTTTAGAGGGATTGGCGTCTCTGGGGAACTTAGAATTTGGGATAGTGTTATTGACTTTCTTAGTTAAGCATGTTGATTCTTGAACACAGCTACTTATGAGTCTTGGCCGTGGCCCTAAGCACTTTGTTTTCCAGTATTACCACCGGATACATAAATGCCACAGACACATAGCTGGGTGAACCTTTTCAGATTGTGACTCAGCTTTGCTAGAGTCCCCAGTTAGTGGTGTCCATAGCTCTTAAGCACACTCTTTTGCCTTGGATCACGACTTTAACCACTCAGTCTCAAGCTTTTCACTTGGACCTTCATGACACAAGCACATGGTTAGGGACAGCTTGATTTAGCCGCTTAGGCCTGGATTTAATTTCCTTAGGCCCTCCTATCCATTGATGCTCAAAGCCTTGGATCCTTTTTACCCTTGCCTTTTGGTTTTAAGGGCTATTGGCTTTTTCTACTACTCCTTCTTTTTTTTTCTTTTTTTTTTTCACTGCTTTTTCTTGCTTCAAGAATCAATTTCATGATTTTTCAAATCATCAATAACATTTCTCTTTGTTCATCATTCTTTCAAGAGCCAACACTTTTAACACTCATAAACAACAATATCAAAAGACATATGCACTGTTCAAGCATTCATTCAGAAAACAAAAAGTATTGTCACCACATCAATATAATTAAACTAAATTCAATAGCTATTTTCGGAATTTATGTACTTCTTGTTCTTTTGAATTAAAACATTTTTCATTTAAGAGAGGTGAAGGATTAATGGAATTTATTCATAGCTTTAAGGCATGGTTACATACTAATGATCATGAAATAAAGACACAAAACATAGATAAACACAATAATTAAAAACCGAAAACAGAAAGAAATAAAGAACAAGGAATGAATCCACCTTTAGTGGCGTCTTCTTCTTGAAGGACCAATGATGTTCTTAAGCTCTTCTATGTCCCTTCCTTGCCTTTGTTGCTCCTCCCTCATTGCTCTTTGATCTTCTCTTATTTCTTGGAGAATGATGGAGTGTTCATGATGTTCCACCCTTAGTTGTTCAACATTATGGCTCAAATCTTCTAAGGAGGTGTTGAGTTGCTCCCAATAGTTGTTGGGAGGAAAGTGCATTCCTTGAGGCATTTGTTGATGATGAACTTCCTCATGTTCTTCTTGAGGGCCGTGAGGAACTTCTCTTGTTTGCTCCATCCTTTTCTTGGTGATGGGCTTGTCTTCTTCAATGGAGACATCTCCATCTATGATGACTCCAGCTGAGTAACATAGATGGCATATAAGGTGGAGGAAGGCTAGCCGTGCCATGTGTGAAGGCTTGTCGGCTATTTTGTAGAGTTCATTGGAGATGACTTCATGAACTTCTACTTCCTCTCCAATCATGATGCTATGAATCATGATGGCCCGATCCACAGTAACTTCAGATCGGTTGCTTGTAGGATGATGGATCTTTGGATGAACTCCAACCATCCTCTAGCTACAGGCTTGAGGTCCAGTCTTCTTAGTTGGACTGGCTTGCCTTTGGAGTCTATTCTCCATTGGGCGCCTTCCACACAAATGTCCATTAGGACTTGGTCCAACCTTTGATTAAAGTTGACCCTTCTTGTGTAGGGGCGTTCATCACCTTGCATCATGGGTAAGTGAAACGCCAACCTCACATTTTCCGGACTGAAATCTAAGTATTTCCCCCGAACCATTGTGAGATAGTTCTTTGGATTCGGGTTCATACTTTGATCATGGTTCCTAGTGATCCATGCATTAGCATAGAACTCTTGAACCATCAATATTCCAACTTGTTGCATGGGGTTGGTTATGACTTCCCAACCTCTTCTTTGGATTTCATGTCGGATTTCTGGATACTCATTCTTTTTGAGCTTGAAAGGGACCTCAGGGATCACCTTCTTCTTTGCCACAACATCATAGAAGTGGTCTTGATGGCTTTTGGAGATGAATCTTTCCATCTCCCATGACTCGGAGGTGGAAGCTTTTGCTTTCCCTTTCCCTTTTCTTGAGGAAACTCCGGCCTTAGGTGCCATTGGTAATGGAAAAACAAAAAAAAGCTTATGCTTTTACCACACCAAACTTAAAATTTACTCGTCCTCGAGTAAGAAAGAAAAGAATAGTAGAAGAAAAAGAAGAGAATATGGTAGAGAGGGAGAGAGTAGGTTCGGCTATATGGGAGAAGAAGGGGTTTGTGTTGTGTGAAAATGAAGAAGAATGGGAGGTTATTTAAAGGGAGAGGGAGGGTGGGAGTTCGGCCATTTTGGGTGGGAAGGGGTGGGAAATTGAATTTGAATTTTATGAGGTAGGTGGGTTTATGGGGAAGGGGAGGTTGATGTGAATGGTGAATGGGGTAATTGGGAAGAGGACTTGAGGTGATTGGTGAAGGTTTTTGGGAAGTGTGATATGGGGAAGAGTGAAATGAGATTTGGATTAGGAGAGTGTGATTAGGATTAAAAGGTAAGGTGGGAATATGGTAGGTGGGGATCCTGTGGGGTCCACAGATCCTGAGGTGAGGATCTTGTGGGGTCCACAGATCCTGAGGTGAAAACAAATACCATTCCTTCACCATATAGGCATGTAAAATGCCTTCATGCATCATTCTGGCGTTCAAACGCCCGTTGATGCATGTTCTGGGCGTTCAACGCCCATTGATGCATGTTTTGGGCGTTCAACGCCCATGTAATGCATGTTTCTGGCGTTGAACGCCAGTTCCATGCTTGTTCCTGGCGTTCAGCACCAGTTTGTCCTCTCTGTGCACCATCCTGGCGTTTAACGCCAGGTTGTTGCTTGTTTTGGGCGTTCAGCACCAGAATGGTGCTCTGTTCTGGCGTTGAACGTCGGCCAAATGCACCTTACTGGCGTTGAACGCCAGTCTGCGCTGCCTCCAGGGTGAAAAATTTTTTCTTCTGTTTTTGACTCTGTTTTTAATTTTTATGATTTTTTTCGTGACTCCTCATGATCATGTACCTAATAAAACACAAAAATAAACAAGAAACAAAATAAAATAAAATTAGATAAATAAAATTGGGTTGCCTCCCAACAAGCGCTTCTTTAATGTCAATAGCTTGACAGTGGCTCTCATGGAGCCACATGGTGATTAGGTCAATTTAGTGTGTAGTCCCAACACCAAACTTAGAGTTTGGATATGGGGTTTGAACACCAAACTTAGAGTTTGGTTGTGGCCTCACAACACCAAACTTAGAGTTTGACTGTGTGGGCTCTTCTTGACTTTGAACTGAGAGAAGTTCTTCATGCTTACTCTCTTTCGTCACAGAGGGATGGCCATGTGCCTGAAACACAAGGTAGTCCCCATTCAATTGAAGGACTAACTCTCCTCTGTTGACATCTATCACAGCTTCTGCTGTGGCTAGGAAAGGTCTTCCTAGGATGATGCATTCATCATCTTCCTTCCTAGTATCTAGGATTATGAAATCAGCAGGGATGTAAAGGCTTTCAACCTTTACTAGAACGTCCTCTACTATTCCATAAGCGTGTCTTATGGACTTGTCTGCCAATTGTAATGAGAACAAGGCAGGTTGTACCTCAATGATTCCTAGCTTCTCCATTACAGAGAGTGGCATAAGATTTATCCCTGACCCCAGATCACATAGAGCTTTTTCAAAGCTCATGGTGCCTATGGTGCAAGGTATTGAGAACTTGCCAGGATCTTGCTTCTTTTGAGGTAGAGTTCTCTGAATCCAAGTATCTAGTTCACTAATGAGCAAGGGAGGTTCACTTTCCCAAGTCTCATTACCAAACAGCTTGGCATTCAGTTTCATGATAGCTCCTAAGTATTGAGCAACTTGCTCTCCAGTCACATCTTCATTCTCTTCAGAGGATGAATATTCTTCAGAGCTCATTAATGGCAGAAGGAGATTTAAATGAATCTCTATGGTCTCTAGATGAGCCTCAGATTCCTCAGGATCCTTAATAGGAAACTCCTTCTTGCTTGAGGAACGTCCCAGGAGGTCTTCCTCACTAGGATTTTTGTCCTCCTCCTCCTTTGTGCATTCGGCCATATTGACTATGTCAATGGCCTTGCACTCTCCTTTTGGATTTTCTTCTTTATTGCTTGGGAGAATACTGGGAGGAGTTTCAATAACTTTCTTACTCAGCTGGCCCACTTGTGCCTCTAGATTTCTAATGGAGGATCTTGTTTCATTCATGAAACTGAAAGTGGCCTTTGACAGATCAGAGACTATATTGGCTAAATTAGAATTGTTTTGTTCAGAGTTCTCTGCTGTTGCTGAGAAGATGATGGATATGGCTTACTATTGTTCAGCCTATTGCGTCCACCATTGTTAAAGCCTTGTTGAGGCTTTTGTTGATCCTTCCATGAGAAATTTGGATGATTTCTCCATGATGAGTTATAGGTGTTTCCATAAGGTTCACCCATATAATTAACCTCTGCCATGGCAGGGTTCTCAGGATCATAAGCTTTTTCAGAAGCTGCCTCTCTAGTACTGTTGGATGCATGTTGCAATCCATTCAGATTTTGAGAGATCATGTTGACCTGTTGAGTCAACACTTTGTTCTGAGCCAATATGGCATTCAGAGCATCAATTTCAAGAACTCCTTTCTTCTGAGGTATCACATTATTCACGGAATTCCTCTCAGAGGTATACATGAACTGGTTGTTTGCAACCATGTCAATGAGTTCTTGAGCCTCTTCAGGCGTTTTCTTCAGGTGAATAGATCCACCTGCAGAATGATCCAATGACATTTTTGAAAATTCAGAGAGGCCATAATAGAATATATCTAATATGGTCCATTCTGAGAACATGTCAGATGGACATCTCTTGGTCAGCTGCTTGTATCTTTCCCAAGCTTCATAGAGGGATTCACCATCTTTTTGTTTGAAGGTTTGAGCATCCACTCTCAGCTTGCTCAGCTTTTGAGGAGGAAAGAATTTATCCAAGAAGGCAGTGACCAGCTTATCCCAGGAGTCCAGGCTATCCTTAGGTTGTGAATCCAACCAGATTCTAGCTCTGTCTCTTACAGCAAAAGGGAAAAGCATGAGTCTGTAGACTTCAGGATCAACTCCATTCATCTTTACAGTCTCACAGATCTGCAAGAACTCAGTTAAAAACTGGTAAGGATCTTCAGATGGAAGTCCATAAAACTTGCAGTTTTGTTGCATTAAAGCAACTAGCTGAGGTTTCAGCTCAAAGTTATTGGCTCCAATGGCGCCAATTGGAGTTCTGTAGCTCCAGAAAATCCATTTCGAGTGCAGGGAGGTCAGAATCCAACAGCATCAGCAGTCCTTTTGTCAGCCTTTTTCAGAGTTTTGCTCAAATCCCTCAATTTCAGTCAGAATTTACCTGAAATCACAGAAAAACACACAAACTCATAGTAAAGTCCAGAAATGTGAATTTAACATAAAAACTAAGGAAAACATCCCTAAAAGTAGCTTGAACTTACTAAAAACTACCTAAAAACAATGCCAAAAAGCGTATAAATTATCCGCTCATCAGCCAGCCAAGCCTTAGCAGATCATTGCTCCAATTGCAAGATTGATAGAAATCAACAAGCTCTTGTGATGATAGGTTGAAACCTCGGTCCAATAAGATTAGACATGGCTTCTCAGCCAGCCAGACTTCAACAGATCATCATGAAACACTAGAATTTATTCTTAAGAACTCTGAAAAAAAATACCTAATCTAAGCAACAAGATGAACCGTCAGTTGTCCATACTCAAAACAATCCCCGGCAACGGCGCCAAAAACTTGATGCGCGAAATCGTGATCACTACAACTTCGCACAACTAACCAGCAAGTGCACTGGGTCGTCCAAGTAATAAACCTTACGCGAGTAAGGGTCGATCCCACGGAGATTGTTGGTATGAAGCAAGCTATGGTCACCTTGTAAATCTTAGTCAGGCAGACTTCAATGGGTATAGATGATGAATGAAACGTAAAGATAAAGATAGAGATACTTATGCATATCATTGGTGAGAGCTTCAGATAAGCGTATGAAGATGCTTTCCCTTCCGTCTCTCTGCTTTCCTACTGTCTTCATCCAATCCTTCTTACTCCTTTCCATGGCAAGCTTATGCAAGGGTTTCACCGTTGTCAGTGGCTACCTCCCATCCTCTCAGTGGAAATGTTCAACACACCCTGTCACGGCACGGCTAACCAGCTGTCGGTTCTCGATCGGGCCGGAATAGAATCCAGTGATTCTTTTGCGTCTGTCACTAACGCCCCGCCTTCAGGAGTTTGAAGCACGTCACAGTCATTCAATCATTGAATCCTACTCAGAATACCACAGACAAGGTTAGACCTTCCGGATTCTCTTGAATGCCGCCATCAGTTCTTGCCTATACCACGAAGACTCTGATCTCACGGAATGGCTGGCTCGTTTGTCAGGCGAGCACTCGGTTGTCAGGCGATCAACCATGCATCGTGTATCAGGAATCCAAGAGATAAACATTAGAGCCTTGTTTGCTTGTAGAACAGAAGTGGTTGTCAGTCACTTTGTTCATAAGTGAGAATGATGATGAGTGTCACATAATCATCACATTCATCAAGTTCTTGAGTGCGAATGAATATCTTGGAATAAGAACAAGCGGAATTGAATAGTAGAACAACAGTAATTGCATTAATACTCGAGGTACAGCAGAGCTCCACACCTTAATATATGGTGTGTAGAAACTCCACCGTTGAAAATACATAAGAACAAGGTCTAGGCATGGCCGTGAGGCCAGCCTCCCAAGGTGATCAAAAGATCTAAAGAACAAAAGATTCCAAAGATCAGAAGATGATAATACAATAGTAAAAGGTCCTATATATAGAAAACTAGTAGCCTAGGGTGTACAGAGATGAGTAAATGACATAAAAATCCACTTCCGGGCCCACTTGGTGTGTGCTTGGGCTGAGCATTGAAGCATTTTCGTGTAGAGACTCTTCTTGGAGTTAAACGCCAGCTTTTATGCCAGTTTGGGCGTTTAACTCCCATTTTGGTGCCAGTTCCGGCGTTTAACGCTGGGAATTCTGAGGGTGACTTTGAACGCCGGTTTGGGCCATCAAATCTTGGGCAAAGTATAGACTATCATATATTGCTGGAAAGCCCAGGATGTCTACTTTCCAACGCCGTTGAGGGCGCACCAATTGGGCTTCTGTAGCTCCAGAAAATCCACTTCGAGTGCAGGGAGGTCAGAATCCAACAGCATCTGCAGTCCTTTTCAGTCTCTGGATCAGATTTTTGCTCATGTCCCTCAATTTCAGCCAGAAAATACCTGAAATCACAGAAAAACACACAAACTCATAGTAAAGTCCAAAAAAGTGAATTTTAACTAAAAACTAATAAAAATATACTAAAAACTAAACCAAATGAACTAAAAACATACTAAAAACAATGCCAAAAAGCGTACAAATTATCCGCTCATCAGCTACCCTTACTGGCGTTGAACGCCCAGTGGGTGCTTCTTTTGGGCGTTCAACACCCAAAATGTTTCTCACTGGCTTTTTTACGCCGGTGAACTTCCAAATTCTCTTATAACTTTGTGAATTCAAGCAATTGCTATTTTACCTTGAAGATACTTTGACATATACCTGTAAAAATCAATTAATTAACAAAAACAAATAAAATTAAATTTTGTGAATGGCTGGGTTGCCTCCCAGCAAGCGCTTCTTTAATGTCGTTAGCTGGACTTTTACTGAGCTTTAATCAAGTCTCAGTTTTGAGCATTCTTGCTCAAAATTACTTTCAAGATAATGTTTAACTCTCAGTCCATTAACAATGAACTTTTTGTTAGAGTCATTATCCTGAAGCTCTACGTATCCATATGGTGATACACTTGTAATTACATATGGACCTCTCCACCGGGATTTTAATTTCCCGGGGAATAATTTGAGCCTAGAATTAAATAGCAGAACTTTCTGCCCCAGCTCAAAGACTCTGGATGACAATTTCTTATCATGCCATCTTTTTGCTTTCTCTTTGTAAATTTTTGCATTCTCGAAAACATTGAGCCTAAATTCCTCTAGCTCATTTAACTGAAGCAATCGTTTTTCTCCAGCTAACTTGGCATCAAGGTTCAGGAATCTGGTTGCCCAGTAGGCCTTATGTTCCAGTTCCACTGGCAAGTGACATGCCTTTCCATACACAAGCTGGTATGGAGAGGTCCCTATAGGGGTCTTGAATGCTGTTCTATATGCCCACAGAGCATCATCCAAGCTTCTTGCCCAATCCCTTCTACGGTTAATTACAGTCCGTTCCAGGATTCTTTTGAGTTCTCTATTTGAGACTTCAGCTTGCCCATTAGTCTGTGGGTGATATGGGGTGGCCACCCTGTGGCTAACTCCATAACGAACCAAAGCAGAATAGAGCTGTTTATTGCAGAAATGAGTGCCCCCATCACTGATTAGTACTCTAGGGGTACCAAATCTGCTGAAGATGTGTTTCTGGAGGAATTTTAACACAGTCTTAGTGTCATTAGTGGGTGTCGCAATAGCTTCCACCCATTTAGATACATAATCCACTGCCACCAGAATATAAGTGTTTGAATATGATGGTGGGAAAGGTCCCATGAAGTCAATACCCCATACATCAAACAACTCAATCTCTAAGATCCCTTGTTGAGGCATGGCATAACTGTGAGGCAGATTATCAGATCTTTGGCAACTGTCACAATTAAGTACAAACACTCGGGAATCGTTATAGAGGGTAGGCCAGTAGAAGCCGCATTGGAGGACTCTTGTGGTTGTTCGCTCACTTCCAAAATGTCCTCCATATTGGGATCCATGGCAATGCCATAGGATCTTCTGTGCTTCTTCTTTAGGCACACATCTACGGATTACTCTGTCTGCACATCTCTTAAAGAGATACGGCTCATCCCAAAGATAATACTTTGCATCCGTGATCAGCTTCTTTGATTGCTGCCTACTGTATTCTTTGGGTATGAATCTCACTGCCTTGTAGTTTGCAATGTCTGCAAACCATGGCACTTCCTGGATGGCAAAGAGTTGCTCATTCAAAAAGTTTTCGGAGATCTCAGTAAGAGGGAGGGATGCCCCTTCTACTGGTTCTATTCGGGACAGGTGATCTGCTACCTGATTCTCTGTCCCTTTTCTGTCTCTTATTTCTATATCAAACTCTTGCAGAAGTAACACCCATCTGATGAGTCTGGGTTTTGAATCCTGCTTTGTGAGTAGATATTTAAGAGCAGCATGGTCAGTGTACACAATCACTTTTGATCCTACTAAATAGGATCTAAACTTGTCAATGGCATAAACCACTGCAAGTAGCTCTTTTTCTGTGGTTGTGTAGTTCTTCTGTGCGTCATTTAGAACACGACTGGCATAGTAAATGACGTGCAGGAGCTTATCATGCCTTTGTCCCAACACTGCACCAATGGCATGGTCATTGGCATCACACATTAGTTCAAATGGCAATGTCCAGTTTGGTGCAGATATTATTTGTGCTGTGACCAATTTAGCTTTCAGAGTCTCAAATGTCTGCAGACACTCTTTATCAAAGATAAATGGCATGTCAGCAGCTAGCAGGTTGCTCAGAGGTTTGGCGATTTTTGAAAAATCCTTTATAAACCTCCTATAGAATCTTGCATGCCCAAGAAAGCTTCTGATTGCCTTAACCTTGGCAGGTGGTGGTAATTTTTCAATTACCTCTACCTTAGCTTGATCCACCTCTATTCCCTTGTTCGAAATTTTGTGCCCAAGGACAATTCCTTCAGTCACCATAAAGTGACAATTTCTCCCAGTTTAAAACCAGGTTAGTCTCTTGGCATCTCTTTAGAACAAGTGCTAGATGGTCAAGACAGTAGCTGAATGAGTCTCCAAATGCTGAAAAGTCATCCATGAAAACTTCCAGAAATTTTTCCACCATATCAGAGAAAATTGAGAGCATGCACCTCTGAAAGGTTGCAGGTGCATTGCACAGGCCAAATGGCATCCTTCTGTATGCAAACACTCCAGAGGGACATGTGAATGCCATTTTCTCTTGATCCTGGGGATCTACTGCAATTTGATTATAACCTGAATATCCATCCAGGAAGCAGTAGTATTCATGACCTGCTAGTCTTTCTAGCATCTGGTCTATGAATGGTAAAGGAAAATGATCCTTTCTGGTGGCTGTATTAAGCCTTCTATAATCAATACACATACGCTACCCTGTAACTGTTCTTGTAGGAACCAGCTCATTTTTTTCATTATGAACCACTGTCATGCCTCCTTTCTTAGGGACGACTTGGACAGGGCTTACCCAGGGGCTGTCAGAAATAGGATAAATAATCACAGCCTCTAGTAATTTAGTGACCTCCTTCTGCACCACTTCCTTCATGGCTGGATTCAGCCGCCTTTGTGGTTGGACCACTGGCTTGGCGTCACCCTCCAATAGGATCTTGTGCATGCATCTGGCTGGGCTAATGCCCTTAAGATCATTGATGGACCACCCAAGAGCTGTCTTCTGTGTCCTTAGCACTTGAATTAGTGCTTCCTCTTCCTGTGGCTCTAAGGTAGAGCTTATGATTACAGGAAAGGTATCATCTTCTCCCAGAAATGCATATTTTAGGGATGGTGGTAATAGTTTGAGCTCGGGTTTGGGAGGTTTCTCCTCTTCCTGAGGGATTTTCAGAAGTTCTATTATTCTCTCTGATTCCTCCAAATTAGGCTGAACATCTTTAAAGATGTCCTCTAGCTCTGATTCCAGACTCTCAGCCATATTGACCTCTCTTACCAGAGAGTCAATGATATCAACACTCATGCAGTCATTTGGGGTGTCTGGATGTTGCATGGCTTTGACAACATTCAACTTGAACTCATCCTCATTGACTCTCAGGGTTACTTCCCCTTTTTGGACGTCAATGAGGGTTTGGCCAGTTGCTAGGAAAGGTCTTCCAAGAATGAGAGTTGCACTTTTGTGCTCCTCTATTTCCAGCACCACAAAGTCAGTAGGAAAGGCAAATGGCCCAACGTTGACAATCATGTCTTCAATCACGCCTGATGAGTATTTAATGGAGCCATCAGCAAGTTGAAGACATATCCGGGTTGGTTTGACTTCTTCAGTCAAACCAAGCTTTGTGATAATAGATGCAGGTATTAAGTTGATACTTGCCCCAAGATCACATAGAGCTTGCTTGGTACAAGTACCCTCTAATGTGCATGGTATCATAAAGCTCCCGGGATCTTTAAGCTTCTCAGGTAAGCTTTTCAGAATGACTACACTGCATTCTTCAGTGAGGTAAACTTTTTCAGTTTCCCTCCAATCCTTCGTATGACTTAAGATCTCTTTCATGAACTTAGCATAAGAGGGTATTTGCTCAAGTGCCTCTACAAACAGAATCTTTATTTCAAGAGTCCTGAGGTAGTCTGCAAAGCGGGCAAATTGCTTATCCTGTTTCGCTTGGCGGAGTTTTTGAGGATAAGGCATCTTGGCTTTATATTCCTCAACCTTAGTTGCTGCAGGTTTATTGCCTACAGATGTGGATTGGGAAGTCTTTTTAGAAGGGTTGTTATCATAACTTGTATGTGTCTGATCCACCACTGGCATTTGAATACCAGGGGTGGAAGCTGGGGTGGCGTTAGATGCCAGCTCCTTATCTGTTTCTGGTGTCTGAACGCCAGAACTGTGCTCCCTTTGGGCGTTCAACGCCGGATTCATGCTTGTTTCTGGCGTTGAATGCCAGGAATGAGCATAGTCCGGGCGTTCAGCGCCAGCCTTATTCCTCTCTGGGCTCTGATTGTCCTCAGAGGGATTTTGAGTAGCCATTTGTTCATTTCTTGGCTTCCTGCTGCTTTGAAGTGAGGTATTTAATATTTTCCCACTTCTTAATTGAACTGCTTTGCATTCTTCTGTTATTTGTTTTGACAGTTACTTTTCTGTTTGCTTTAACTGTACTTCCATATTCCTGTTAGCCATTCTTTTTTCCTGTAGTATTTCCTTGAATTCAGCTAGCTACTGAGTTAGAAAGTCTAATTGCTGATTGAATTCATTAGCCTGATCTACAGGACTGAGTTCAGCAGTTACTGTTTTAGCTTCTTCTTTCATGGAAGATTCACTGCTTAGGTACAGATGCTGATTTCTGGCAACTGTATCAATAAGCTCTTGAGCTTCTTCAATTATTTTTCTCATATGTATAGATCCACCAGCTGAGTGATCTAGAGAAATCTGAGCTTTTTCTATAAGCCCATAGTAGAAGATGTCTAATTGCACCCACTCTAAAAACATTTCAGAGGGGCATTTTCTCAGCATCTCTCCCAAGCATCATAAAGAGATTCATTATCTCCTTGTTTGAAGCCTTGGATGCTCAGCCTTAGCTGTGTCATCCGTTTTGGAGGAAAATAGTGATTCAGGAATTTTTCTAACAGCTGTTTCCATGTCTTTCTGCTGTTCTTAGGTTGGTTATTTAACCACCTCTTAGCTTGATCTTTTACAACAAATGGAAACAGTAATAATCTGTAGACATCCTGATCTACTTCCTTATCATGCACTGTGTCAGTAATTTGTAAAAATTGTGCCAGAAACTCTGTAGGTTCTTCATGTGGAAGACCAGAATACTGGCAGCTTTGCTGCACCATGATAATGAGCTGAGGATTCAACTCAAAGCTACTAACTCCAATGGAGGGTATACAGATACTACTCCCATATGAAGCAGTAGTGGGGTTAGCATATGACCTCAGAGTCCTCCTGGACTGTTCATTTCCACTTAATTCCATGATGGAGCAAGGGAGATGGTATAGATGTTGATATTGTCTATTTTATTTAATTTTTTTTATGTAAAGAAAATTTATTTTTGAAATAATAAAATAAAATAAAATAAAAATCGAAATAAAAATAAAATAAATAAAGAAAGAAAATTAAAAATTAAAAATTTGAAAACTTTTATGAAGATTTTCGAAAATTTGAGGAGAGAGAAAGTGGTTAGGATATTTTTTAAAAAGATAATTTTTTTGAATTTTGAATTTTATGATGAAAGAGAAAAATACACAAAAGACACAAGACTTAAAATTTTTAGATCTACTGCTCCTTATTTTCGAAAATTTTGGAGGGAAAACACCAAGGAACACCAAACTTAAAAAATTTTAAGATCAAAACACAAGAAAGACTCAAGAACACCTTGAAGATTCACAAGAACACCAAGAACAAAAGAAAGAACACCAAATTTAAAATTTTTAGAAAACCAAGATAAATTTTCGAAAATTAAAGAAAGGTCAACAAGAAAACACCATACTTAAAGTTTGGCACAAGATTAAATCAAGAAAAATTATTTTTGAAAGAGATTTTAAAAAGAAGATACCTAATTGCCAAGAATATAAGCCAACGCTCTAACCAACTGAGCTAAAAATGTAACGTATTTTAAAGATGTATTATTTTTGTAGATAAGAAAAATTTTTTTTTGAAAACTAATGTTTTGAAAAAGCACAAGAAAAACAAGAAAAATTGACAAGAACAATTTGAAGATCAAGGAAAAACAAAGAACACTAATTCGAAAATTTAAAGAAGAATACAAGATATGCAATTGACACCAAACTTAGAACAAGACACTAAACTCACGAAAAAATTAGAAATTGATAAAGAAAAATAATATTTTTGAAAAATTTTTGAAAAAGGAATAAAGGACTCAGAATTTAATGACTCTATAACAACAAAAATAAATTATTCCTAATCAAAGCAACAAAATAAACCTTTAGTTGTTTAAACTCAAATAATCCCCGGCAACGGCGCCAAAAACTTGGTGCACGAATTTGCAATCCGTACAACTAACCAGCAAGTGCACTGGGTCGTCCAAGTAATACCTTACGTGAGTAAGGGTCAATCCCATGGAGATTATTGGTTTGAAGCAAGCTATGTTTATTTTATTAATCTTAGTCAGGATGCCAATAAGATTATTTGGATTTAATTGTAAGAAGTAAAAGTGTTTGGAATAAGTAATTGTTACTTTATTAATGGAGAATATGTTGGAGTTTTGGAGATGCTTTGTCCTCTGAATTTCTACAATGTAATATTCAACTCAATTGTTTGTAAAGTTCCATCCATGGCAAGCTGTATGTAGGGTGTCACCATTGTCAGTGTCTACTTCCCATCCTCTCAGTGAAAACGGTCCAGATGCTCTGTCACAGCACGGCTAATCAGCTGTTGGTTCTCGATCATATTGGAATAGGATCCATTGATCCTTTTGCGTTTGTCATCACGCCCAGCAATCGCGAGTTTGAAGCTCGTCACAGCCATTCAATCCTTGAATCCTACTCGGAATACCACAGACAAGGTTTAGACTTTCTGGATCCTCAAGAGTGGCCGCCATCAGTTCTAGCTTATACCATGAAGATTCTAATTAAGGAAGCTAAGAGATGCTCATTCAATCTAATGTAGAACGGAGGTGTTTGTCAGGCACACGTTCATGGATTGAGGAAGGTGATGAGTGTTGATGGTGTTTTTGCGGAAAACGAATCTTCCAAACACTTAGATCTAACCGACAAGTGTACCGGGTCGCATCAAGTAGTAATAACTCACTTAGAGTGAGGTCGATCCCACAGGGATTGATGGATCAAGCAATTTTAGTGGGTGATTAGTTTAGTCAAGCTAACATTGAGTGAATTGTGTGAAGTGTAGCCAACAGAAAGTAAATGGTAGAAAATTTAAAGTTGCAGAAAGTAAAGTTGCAAGTAACTTAAATAATAAGAAAGTAAAATAACTGAAACTTAAATTGCAAGAAAAGTAAATTGCATGAAATTATAAAGGGGAATGAGAACAAGGAGATTAAAGCAAGCAGCAAGCAGAACTTAGAACAATTGCATAAGAATTAAATTGCATGAAAAGTAAAACGACTTGGGTGCTGGGAATCAACAAGAGAATGTAAGGAGCAATCAAGCAGAAGAGTAACTTGTAACAAATCTTAAACAGAAAGCAGAATTGCTTGAAGAAGCAAACAGAAATTAAATTTAGTTTAATTGCCAAATGAGATTGAAGATCTCAGGAAATCAAAGAGACTAGAAAACAAGTCTAGATCTCAATTCCTTCCTTGATCCAACCAAGAACAATTACAGAAGGAGAGAAGATGAAAGCAGTAAAGAAACTTCAGATCCAATTTCTCAATTTCCTCAATTATGCAGAAGAACACAAATAAATTTCAGATGGAGAATTGAAACAGAATTCCTTCAATTCTTGATCCAAAATTTGAGCAAAAAGGAAAATTGAAAGAGAGAGCTATCTACTACTCCCTAATGGAGCCAACCTTTCTTTTAATGGAGCTCTATTGATGCCTTTATATAGGCTTTACAAAATGAAAAATGAAAATGAAATTAAAACAAATTACAAAAATGAAAATCCTAATTTAATTGATCCATGTGCCTTTGAGTGATGATGTGGGCTTTGCTTGCTTTGGATTTGAGGAGAAATGGGTTTGGTTGGCCTTGATTCAATTTGGAGAGGAATTGAATTTAAATGAAATTTTAGTTGAATTTTGGCCCATGTTGCTCCCAGGAGGCTACACTGCCCTTGTGGAGGGCAGATCAGGGAAGCCTTGTGTAAGGATCCAACTAGCGTGCCAAATTTTGGGAGAGACCTTCAGGATGCTGCCCTGCCCTTGTGGAGGGCAGGGCAATGTTGCCATGATGCACCAAGCCTTGCCTCCCTGCCCGTGCTGTGATGCGCCAAGGATGTGCGCCCAAGCACCTGGCCGTGCCAAATTGTCCGTGCCATGCACCAAGGAATGTTGCTCTGTCCTCCTTGTGGGCAGCGCTTTCCTTGTTATTGGGTGAGGTCCCAAGTTCGAATCTTGGTGGAGGAAGTTGCTGCAATTTTTCCTTGGTTTCCTTGGCACCTAATTCACGCATAAGGCTTAGCTTCCTTGGAGGTCTTGTGTTCGAACCTTGGTGAAAGCATTTGGGGGAGCAATTTTCCTTGATTCTTCAAGAAGAGAGCACGACATTGCCCTGCTCTCCAAGAGGGCAGAGCAGAAAAATGAGCGCTACTTGCTTTGGAGTGAGGCTCCAGCTTCGAACCTTGGTGGAAGCACTTTGGTTTATTTTTGCTTATTTTTGGCCCTTAAAGATGCCTTCCGTTCCTGCCTCAATTGTACGCCAAATATAAATTGCTATATATCGTTGGAAAGCTCTGAATGTCAGCTTTCCAACGCAACTGGAAGCACATCAATTGGACGTCTGTAGCTCAAGTTATAGCCCTTTGAAGGAGGCATGGTCATGCTGTGAGCGCCCAGATTTTACCTTAGCGAAAATTCTTGCTTCCAACCTCACTTTGCATCACGATTCTGCCCTGCCCTTGGCAAGAGTAGGGCAGTGTGTGCTGATTGCCTATTCTCCTTTAATTTTTTCATGGGCCACGCTTTTAAAAGCGTGGCCTAAGGCTTCAAAGTGTGCTCCAACTTCAAAGTGTGTCCCAAAGCTCTTTTTTTCTCCTTTTTTTGTGCTTCTTTGCTTCTTTTTCTTCTTATTTCCTACAAGATTTATAAAATTAAAAGATCAAGGAAATATACCAATTAAGTATAAAAGCATTCAATATTTAAGCACAAATCATCAATTTCTTGTATGAAAAAGTATAGAAAAATAGGTATATGATGACATGTCATCACAACACCAAACTTAAACCTTGCTTGTCCCCAAGCAAGAAAAGAATCATGTAATAAAGATTGACAATCCAAGGTAAGAAGAATAGCAACTCAATGCTCATGGTAAGCTAGTTTTTTATGCATGCTACAATTACAAAAGAGATGTAAATGATTGATGCTTCTATCTAGCTCAATTTATGAAATCTTTTTCTTATAATTCTTCCTTGAAACAAGCTTTTGATTTTTTTTTAGCTTCTCCTTTTGGGTGCTTTGCCCCATGAGTTAATAACAAAGCTACGACTTCTAAATGGTTTGTTTTCAAGTATTACCACTTGATACATAAGCACCACAAGCATTTAATTAGAGGACTTCATTAAGCTCATTTTTCTTTTCTTTTCTTGACTCTCTAATCATTGATGCTCAGAGCCTTAAGCTTTGAGGGAGTGCTTTTGCACTTGAGCCTAGCCTTGACTTCTAAGTGTTTTGTTTTCAAGCATTTGGCTTGATACATAAACACCACAAGCACTTAGCAAATAAATTGCCATTGGTACTCAGAGCCTTCATCTTTCTCATTCTTTCCCTTTTTCTTTTCTTGCTTTAATTGTATTTGCTTCTTCAAGGTTTTCATGATTTCAAAAGATTTCACAAAATGTACTAGATGAAACACTTCAATTAAATAAAATCCAATGCAATTGAGCAACACTCAATCATACTAGCTTTCCAATACTTGTATGCACATGCTAAATTCTTCTTTAATGCCTTGTTTGTTTATGATAATGATACTTTATTGCTTTTGAACTTACAAAACTCAAGTTGGTAGTCATAATGGCATGGCAACATGTTACAAATCAACATTCAAGCTATGCTTATTCATACCACACATGCTTACAGAGAATATAAAGACAATCATGCAAAATAAAGTGCTGGAAACAAAGGAGAGGAAAAGGAACTTTACAACCTTGTAGTCCATCTTCTCTATTGTTGTCATTTTCCTCTTATTCTTCCCTTTCCCTTGCCAAACTCAGAATGCTTGCTCATCCTCAAGCAACAATTAGAATAATGGCTATGGGGCTAAGATGGATCATGAATGTCTTATACAATGAAATGTTAGTAGCACATGTGTTTTAAGCAAGCAAAATTTAAGATAACCATGAAGGCACAAGAGACAGAGACATTTTGATTGCAAATATAAGTTGGTGTGCATGATACATTGCATAAAAATATAAGTGGCACACCAAACTTAGTGTGACACTTTCTCTTGGAATTGATGCAAGTATCCAATAAGGATTCGAAGTAAATTTTTGTTGCATAGCAACACCAAACTTAGAATGCAATCATATGTCAATTTATTTGAACTAAAACTAAGCAAATGAAACTGTCATTTGTTAAATACAATCACTAAGTGAAGAATCTGTCATGAGTAAGGATGTTTGGGTGATGTATTAACAAACACAGTTAATAAAAGAAAGCATTAAAAACAAGGAAATGACTAAAAACAATCAAGAAAACTAAAATTGTCTAACTAAAAAAAAAATAACACTGCAGCGGCATTATGATTATGTAGACAAGTAGTGTTGCTGGATGATTTGCATAAAAAAATTAAGTGGCACACCAAATTTAGATTCTTAGTGTGACACTTCCATGTAAAATTGATGCAATCATCCATGAAGATGGAAAACAGTTTGTTGCAGGGCAACACCAAACTTAGAATGTAACCATATGCCAAATTATTAAATTTAAACAAACCACAGAAAGAAAACAAAGCAGAGAAGAAGTGTTACCTACGGTTGGGTTACCTCCCAACAAGTGCTCTTTTAGTGTCATTAGCTTGACATGTTGTTCCTCACTTTCTTCCTCTTCTTCTAGTTGGTTAAGAGGAATGACTCCAAGAGGGGAGAAGTCTCAGCTAGTGTCCCTTGTTTTGGCCTCTTCTCAGCAAGCTTCCTTTTGAATTTGGCTTGATTGAGCTTGCTTGCTGGACCAGGGACATGATTGGTGCTCTTGTTAATTGCCTTCACTTCTTTGAATCCAAGTCTTGGTGGTTGTGTGATCATTGGAGCATTATCTTTATCAAAAGCCTTTTGAAATGGTGGTTTAATGAGCTTATCCTCTATGTACTTCTCCGCTTCACTTGAGTTTGGAATTCTTTGGTTGTTTTTCTCACTTTCTTGGTCTTCCACTTCCTCCCTTGCACTCAACATTTGACTTAATAGCTTTTTCATTGAGGAGGTTTGTTGATCTTCCCAAGCTTTCTTCATCTCCTCTTCATACCTTTCAATCATGGATTCAAGTGTTGAGGCGTTTTGGTCCAGAGAAGTTTGTGAGAGTTGTGAATTGTCATGTGCTCTTGTCATCTCAAGTGTAGTTTCAGGTTCAAATATTTCCACCACCTCTTCCTTCTTCACTAAAAATTCACTTGACTCAGTAGCCTCTTCCTCTTGTTTTTCCTCTTTCCTTGTTGCACTCACCAATTGAGCTAACATTATTTCCAATTTTTTGAATGAATTCTCTTGCTCGTTCCAGGATATCTGTGCCTCCCTGATGAGCGGATAATTTATACGCTTTTTGGCATTGTTTTTAGGTAGTTTTTAGTAAGTTCAAGCTACTTTTAGGGATGTTTTCATTAGTTTTTATGTTAAATTCACATTTCTGGACTTTACTATGAGTTTGTGTGTTTTTCTGTGATTTCAGGTAAATTCTGACTGAAATTGAGGGATTTGAGCAAAACTCTGAAAAAGGCTGACAAAAGGACTGCTGATGCTGTTGGATTCTGACCTCCCTGCACTCAAGATGTATTTTCTAGAGCTACAGAACTCCAATTGGCGCGCTCTCAACGGCGTTGGAAAGTAGACATCCAGGGCTTTCCAGCAATATATAATAGTTCATACTTTATTCGGAAATTGTCGACGTAACTTGGCGTTGAACGCCAAGTTCATGCTGCTGTCTGGAGTTAAACGCCAGAAAAACGTCATGATCCGGAGTTGAACGCCCAAAACACGTCATAACTCGGAGTTCAAGTCCAAGAGAAGCCTCAGCTCGTGGATTGATCAAGCTCAGCCCAAGCATACACCAAGTGGGCCCCGGAAGTGAATTTATACATCAATTACTTACTCATGTAAACCCTGGTAGCTAGTCTAGTATATATAGGACCTCTTACTATTGTATTAGACATCTTTGGTCTCAGTTTTGTTTTATTCTTCATCCTAAGAGGCTATTGATCACGTTTTAGGGGGCTGGCCATTCGGCCATGCCTGAACCTTTTACTTATGTATTTTCAACGGTGGAGTTTCTGCACACCATAGATTAAGGGTGTGGAGCTCTGCTGTACCTCAAGTATTAATGCAATTCTATTTTCTTTTATTCAAATCTCTCTTATTCTTATTCCAAGATATTCATTCGCACCCAAGAACATGATGAATGTGATGATTATATGACCCTCATTATCATTCTCACTTATGAACGCACGTGATTGACAACCACTTCCGTTCTACATGCAACCGAGCTTGAATGTGTATCTCTTAGATTCCCCAACAGAATCTTCGTGGTATAAGCTAGATAGATGGCGGCATTTATGAGGATCCGGAAAGTCTCACCTTGTCTGTGGTATTCCGAGTAGGATCCTGGGAATCCGGAAAGTCTAACCTTGTCTGTGGTATTCCGAGTAGGATTCCGGTAATGAATGACTGTGACGTGCTTCAAACTCGCAAGTGCTGGGCGTTAGTGACAGACGCAAAAGAATCAAGGGATTCTATTCCAGTAGGCGCGGGAACCAACCAGTGATTAGCCGTGCTGTGACAGAGCGCGTGAGCGTAGTTTTCACTGCGAGGATGGGATGTAGCCTTCGACCAGGTGATGCCTCCAGACGATTAGCCATGCGAGTGACAGCCGCAGAGGACCATTTTCCCGTGAGGATAGAAAGTAGCCATCGTCGAACGGTGAACCCCTATACACAGCTTGCCATGGAAAGGAGTAAGAAGGATTGAGTTGAAGCAGGAGAATAGCAGGCGTCCTTGAGCATACAGTATCTCCATTCGCTTATCTGAAATTCCCACCAATGAATCTGCATAAGTTTTCTATCCCTTTTATTATTTCATCTATTTTCTTATTTCTATTTTCGAAACCATAAACAATTTTAATCTGCCTAACTGAGATTTACAAGGTGACCATAGCTTGCTTCATACCAACAATCTATGTGGGATCGACCCTTACTCGCGTAAGGTTTATTACTTGGACGACCCAGTACACTTGCTGGTTAGTTGAACGGAGTTGTGTTCACTCGTGCCAATTTCAAATTCCATAAAATTACAAGGAGTACAACTTAAAGAATATGGATCACAATTTCGTCCACCAAGTTTTTGGCGCCGTTGCCGGGGATTGTTCGAGTATGGACAACTGACGGTTCATCTTGTTGCTCAGATTAGGTAATTTTCTTTTCAAAAATCTTTTTCAAATTTTTTTCTCTTATTTTTCGTTTTTCTAAAACTTTATTCTCGAAAAAAATTAATAAAAATTCAAAAAAATTCATAAAATCATAAAAATAAAAAAAAATATTTTGTGTTTCTTGTTTGAGTCTTGAGTCAATTATTAAGTTTGGTGTCAATTGCATGCTTTTAAAAATTTTTCTTGCATTTTTCGAAAATCCCATGCATTCATAGTGTTCTTCATGATCTTCAAGTTGTTCTTGACAAGTCTTCTTGTTTGATCTTGATGTTTTCTTGTTTTGTGTTGTTTGTTGTTTTTCATATGCATTTTTTGTTTGTTAGAGTCCATGCATTAAAGATTTCTAAGTTTGGTGTCTTGCATGTTTTCTTTGCATAAAAAATTTTTCAAAATTGTGTTCTTGATGTTCATCATGATCTTCAAAGTGTTCTTGGTGTTCATCTTGACATTCATAGCATTCTTGCATGCATTCATGGTTTTGATCTAAAAATTTCATGCATTGAGTATTTTTGTTGTTTTTCTCTCTCATAATTAAAAATTCAAAAATCAAAAAAATATCTTTTCCTTATTTCCCTCCAAATTTTCGAAATTTTGGGTTGACTTGGTCAAAAATTTTTAAAAATTAGTTGTTTCTTACAAGTCAAGTCAAAATTTCAATTTTAAAAATCTTATCTTTTCAAAATCTTTTTCAAAATCATATCTTTTTCAATTTTTTTTATTATTTTTGAAAATTTCAAAAAAAAATATCTTTTTCAAAATATTTTCAAAATCTTTTTCTTATCTTTACATCTAATTTTCGAAAATTCACTAATAATTAATGTGATTGGTTCAAAAATTTGAAGTTTGTTACTTTCTTGTTAAGAAAGGTTCAATCTTTAAGTTCTAGAATCTTATCTTGTAGTTTCTTGTTAGTGAAGTAAATAATTTTAAAAATTTTTGAATTAAATCTTTTTATCTTTTATTTTATCTTTTTCAAAAATTTTATCTTTTTCAAAATTTGATTTCAAAATATCTTATCTAACTCCTTTTCTTCTTATCTTTTTAAATTTTGATTTCAAATCTTTTTCAACCAACTAACTAACTTTTTGTTTGTTTCTTATCTTTTTCAAAACCACCTAACTACATTTCCCTCTCTAATTTTCGAAAATACCTCTCTCTTTTTCAAAAATTCTTTTTAATTAACTAATTGTTTCATGTTTTAATTTTAATTACATTTTATCTCTAACTTTCGAAAATTACTAACCTCTTTTTCAAAATTATTTTCGAAATTTCCCTTCTCTTTCTTCTTCTATTTAATTATTTAATTACTAACACTTCTCTTCACCTCTCTTCATCCAAAAATCCGAATCTCCTTCTTCATTCTTCTACCCCTTTCTTCTTCTACTAACACAAAGGAATCTCTATACTGTGACATAGAGGATTCCTCTTCTTTTCTTGTTTTCTTCTCTTTCATATGAGCAGGAATAAGGATAAAGGCACTCTTGTTGAAATTGATCCAGAACCTGAAAGGACTCTGAAGAGAAAATTAAGAGAAGCTAAATTACAACAATCCAGAAACAACCTTTCAGAAATTTTCGAACAAG
This sequence comes from Arachis stenosperma, assembly GCF_014773155.1. NCBI lineage: Eukaryota > Viridiplantae > Streptophyta > Magnoliopsida > Fabales > Fabaceae > Arachis > Arachis stenosperma. The sequence goes on along the minus strand of NC_080380.1, from coordinate 100,578,644 downwards.
AGAAGGAGATGGCAGCCGAAAATAATAATAATGCAAGGAGAATGCTTGGTGACTTCACAAAGCCAACGTCTAAGTTTGATGGAAGAAGCATCTCTATTCCTGCCATTGGAGCCAATAATTTTGAGCTTAAGCCTCAACTAGTTGCTTTAATGCAACAAAACTGCAAGTTTTATGGACTTCCATCTGAAGATCCTTATCAGTTTTTAACTGAGTTCTTGCAGATCTGTGAGACTGTAAAGACGAATGGGGTTGATCCTGAAGTCTACAGACTCATGCTTTTCCCTTTTGCTGTAAGAGACAGAGCTAAAGTATGGTTGGATTCACAACCCAAGGATAGCCTGGACTCATGGGATAAGCTGGTCACTGCCTTTTTGGATAAATTCTTTCCTCCTTAAAAGCTGAGCAAGCTGAGAGTGGATGTTCAAACCTTCAAACAAAAAGATGGTGAATCCCTCTATGAAGCTTGGGAAAGATACAAGCATCTGACCAAAAGATGTCCATCTGACATGTTTTCAGAATGGACCATTTTAGATATATTCTATTATGGTCTCTCTGAATTTTCGAAAATGTCATTGGACCATTCTGCAGGTGGATCTATTCACCTGAAGAAAACGCCTGAAGAGGCTCAAGAACTCATTGACATGGTTGCAAATAACCAGTTCATGTACACTTCTGAGAGGAATTCCGTGAACAATGGGATACCTCAAAAGAAAGGAGTTCTTGAAATTGATACTCTGAATGCCATATTGGCTCAGAACAAAGTGTTGACTCAACAGGTCAACATGATCTCTCAAAATCTGAATGGATTGCAACATGCATCCAACAGTACTAGAGAGACAGCTTCTGAAGAAGCTTATGATCCTGAGAACCCTGCCATGGCAGAGGTTAATTACATGGGTGAACCTTATGGAAACACCTATAACTCATCATGGAGAAATCATCCAAATTTCTCATGGAAGGATCAACAAAAACCTCAACAAGGTTTTAACAATGGTGGACGTAATAGGCTGGGCAATAGCAAGCCATATCCATCATCTTCTCAGCAACAGACAGAGAATTCTGAATAAAACACTTCTAATTTAGCCAATATAGTCTCTGATCTGTCAAAGGCCACTTTCAGTTTCATGAGTGAAACAAGATCCTCCATTAGAAATCTGGAGGCACAAGTGGGCCAGCTGAGCAAGAAAGTCGTTGAAACTCCTTCCAGTACTCTCCCAAGTAATACAGAAGAGAATCCAAAAGGAGAGTGTAAAGCCATTGACATAGTCAATCTGGCCGAATGCACAAGGGAGGAGGAGGACAAAAATCCTAGTGAGAAAGACCTCCTGGGACGTCCCACAAGCAAGAAGGAGTTTACTATTGAGGATCCAAAGGAATCTGAGGCTCATACAGAGACCATAGAGATTCCATTAAATCTCCTTCTGCCATTCATGAGCTCTGAAGACTATTCATCCTCTGAAGAGGATGAGGATGTAACTGGAGAGCAAGTTGCTCAATATTTAGGAGCTATCATGAAGCTGAATGCCAAGTTGTTTGGTAATGAGACTTGGGAAAGTGAACCTCCCTTGCTCATTAATGAACTGGATACTTGGATTCAGAAAATTCTACCTCAAAAGAAACAAGATCCTGGCAAGTTCTTAATACCTTGTACCATAGGCACCATGATCTTTGAAAAAGCTCTGTGTGATCTGGGGTCAGGGATAAATCTTATGCCACTCTCTGTAATGGAGAAGCTGGGGATCATTGAGGTACAACCTGCTTTGTTCTCATTACAACTGGCAGACAAGTCATTGAGACAAGCCTATGGAATAGTAGAGGACGTGCTAGTAAAGGTTGAAGGCCTTTACATCCCTGCTGATTTCATAATCTTAGACACTAGGAAGGAAGAGGATGATTGCATCATCCTTGGAAGACCTTTCCTAGCCACAGCAGGAGCTGTGATAGATGTCAACAGAGGTGAATTAGTCCTTCAATTGAATGGGGACTACCTTGTGTTTAAGGCACACGGCCATCCCTCTGTGACAGAAGAGAGTAAGCATGAAGAGCTTCTCTCAGTTCAGAGTCAAGAAGAGCCCACACAATCAAACTCTAAGTTTGGTGTTGTGAGGCCACAACCAAACTCTAAGTTTGGTGTTAAGACCCCATATCCAAACTCCAAGTTTGGTGTTGGGACTACACAACATTGACCTGATCACCTTGTGGCTCCATGAGAGCCACTGTCAAGCTATTGACACTAAAGAAGCGCTTGTTGGGAGGCAACCCAATTTTATTTATCTAATTTCTATTTTATTATATTTTATTGTTATTTTGTGTTTTATTAGGTACATGATCATGAGGAGTCACAAAAAAATCATAAAAATTAAAAACAGAGTCAAAAACAGCAGAAGAAAAAAATTACACCCTGGAGGACGCACTGGCTGGCGTTCAACGCCAGTAAGATGCATCTGGCTGGCATTCAACGCCAGAACAGAGCACCATTCTGGCGCTGAACGCCAGAAACAAGCAACATTCTGGCGCTGAACGCCAGGAATGAGCCCAGAGAGGAAAAACTGGCGCTGAACGCCAGTAACAAGCATGAAACTGGCGTTCAACGCCAGAAACATGCTTTACATGGGCGTTGAACGCCCAGAATGTGCACCAATGGGCGTTTAAACGCCAGAATGATGCACGAAGGCATTTTACATGCCTATTTGGTGCAGGGATGGAATTCCTTGACACCTCAGGATCTATGGACCCCACAGGATCACCTCAGGATCTGTGGACCCCACAGGATCCCCACCTAACATATTCCCACCTTACCTTTTAATCCTAATCACACTCTCCTAATCCAAAATCACTCTTCCCCATGTCACACTTCCCAAGACCTTTCACCAATCACCTCAATTCCTCTTCCCAATTACCCCATTCACCAATCACATCCACCCACTCTTCCTCATAAACCCCACCTACCTTCAAAAATTCAAACCAATTTCCCTCCCATTCCCACCCAAATGGCCGAACTTACCTTCCCCCCTTTCCCTATAAATACCCTTCCATTCTACTTCATTTTCACACAGCACAAACTTCTTCACCTAAAGCCGAAACTACCTCTCTCCCTCTCTACCATATTTTCTTCTTCTTCTTCTTCTCTTCTTTCTTTTATTGCTCGAGGGCGAGCAATATTTTAAGTTTGGTGTGGTAAAAGCATAAGCTTTTTTTTGTTTTTCCATTACCAATGGCACCTAAGGCCGGAGTATCCTCTAGAAAAGGAAAAGGGAAGACAAAAGCTTCCACCTCCGAGTCATGGGAGATGGAAAGATTCATCTCCAAGAGCCATCAAGACCACTTCTATGATGTTGTGGCAAAGAAGAAGGTGATCCCTGAGGTCCCTTTTAAGCTCAAAAAGAATGAGTATCCGGAGATCCGACATGAAGTTCAAAGAAGAGGCTGGGAAGTCTTAACCAACCCCATGCAACAAGTTAGAATCTTAATGGTTCAAGAGTTCTATGCCAATGCATGGATCACTAGGAACCATGACCAAGGTATGAACCCAAGTCCAAAGAATTATCTCACAATGGTTAGGGGGAAATACTTGGATTTCAGTCCGGAAAATGTAAGGTTGGCATTCCACTTGCCTATGATGCAAGGTGATGAACGCCCCTACACTAGAAGGGTCAACTTTGATCAAAGGTTGGACCAAGTCCTCATGGACATTTGTGTGGAAGGAGCTCAATGGAAGAGAGACTCCAAAGGCAAGCCAGTCCAACTAAGAAGACTGGACCTCAAGCCTATAGCTAGAGGATGGTTGGAGTTCATTCAACGCTCCATCATTCCTACTAGCAACCGATCTGAAGTTACTGTGGATCGGGCCATCATGATTCATGGCATCATGATTGGAGAAGAAGTAGAAGTTCATGAGGTCATCTCCAATGAAATCTACAAAATAGCCGACAAGCCCTCACCTATGGCACGGCTAGCTTTTCCTCACCTTATTTGCCATCTATGTTACTCAGCTGGAGTTATCATAGAAGGAGATGTCTCCATTGAAGAAGACAAGCCCATCACCAAGAAGAGGATGGAGCAAGCAAGAGAAGCCCCCCACGGTTTTCAAGAGGTGCATGAGGAAGTTCATCATCAAGAAATCCCTGAGATGCCTCAAGGGATGCACTTTCCTCCAAACAACTATTGGGAGCAACTCAACACTTCTTTAGAAGGTTTGAGTCACAATGTGGAACAATTAAGGGTGGAACATCATGAGCACTCTATCATTCTCCAAGAAATAAGAGAAGATCAAAGAGCAATGAGGGAGGAGCAACAAAGGCAAGGAAGGGACATAGAAGAGCTAAAGAACATCATTGGTCCTTCAAGAAGAAGATGCCACTAGAGGTGGATTCATTCCTTGCCCTTTATTTCTTTCTGTTTTCGGTTTTTAGTATTGTGTTTATCTATGTTTGGTGTCTTTATTTCATGATCATTAGTATGTAACCATGCCTTAAAGCTATGAATAAAATCCATTAATCCTTCACTTCTCTTAAATGAAAAATGTTTTAATTCAAAAGAACAAGAAGTACATGAATTTCGAATTTATCCTTGAATTTAATTTAATTATATTGATGTGGTGACAATACTTTTTGTTTTCTGAATGAATGCTTGAACAGTGCATATTTTTGATCTTGTTGTTTATGAATGTTAAAACTGTTGGCTCTTGAAAGAATGATGAACAAAGAGAAATGTTATTGATGATCTGAAAAATCATGAAATTGATTCTTGAAGCAAGAAAAAGCAGTGAAAAAGAAGAAGCATTCGAAAAAAAAAAAGAGAATATAGAAAAAGAAGGAGCAGTAGAAAAAGCCAATAGCCCTTAAAACCAAAAGGCAAGGGTAAAAAGGATCCAAGGCTTTGAGCATCAATGGATAGGAGGGCCCAAGGAAATTAAATCCAGGCCTAAGCGGCTAAATCAAGCTGTCCCTAACCATGTGCTTGTGTCATGAAGGTCCAAGTGAAAAGCTTGAGACTAAGTGGTTAAAGTCGTGATCCAAAGCAAAAGAGTGTGCTTAAGAGCTCTGGACACCACTAACTGGGGACTCTAGCAAAGCTGAGTCACAATCTGAAAAGGTTCACCCAGTTATATGTCTGTGGCATTTATGTATCTGGTGGTAATACTGGAAAACAAAGTGCTTAGGGCCACAGCCAAGACTCATAAGTAGCTGTGTTCAAGAATCAACATGCTTAACTAGGAAAGTCAATAACACTATCCGAAATTCTAAGTTCCTAGAGAAGCCAATCATTCAAAACTTCATAGGAAAAAGTGAGATGCCAAAACTGTTCAGAAGCAAAAAGCTACAAGTCCCGCTCATCTAATTAGAATTAATATTCATTGATATTTTGAAATTCACAGTATATTCTCTTCTTTTTATCCTAATTGAGCTTGCTTGCTGGACCAGGGACATGATTGGTGCTCTTGTTAATTGCCTTCACTTCTTTGAATCCAAGTCTTGATGGTTGTGTGATCATTGGAGCATTATCTTTATCAAAAGCCTTTTGAAATGGTGGTTTAATGAGCTTATCCTCTATGTACTTCTCCGCTTCACTTGAGTTTGGAATTCTTTGGTTGTTTTTCTCACTTTCTTGGTCTTCCACTTCCTCCCTTGCACTCAACATTTGACTTAATAGCTTTTTCATTGAGGAGGTTTGTTGATCTTCCCAAGCTTTCTTCATCTCCTCTTCATACCTTTCAATCATGGATTCAAGTGTTGAGGCGTTTTGGTCCAGAGAAGTTTGTGAGAGTTGTGAGTTGTCATGTGCTCTTGTCATCTCAAGTGTAGTTTCAGGTTCAAATATTTCCACCACCTCTTCCTTCTTCACTAAAAATTCACTTGACTCAGTAGCCTCTTCCTCTTGTTTTTCCTCTTTCCTTGTTGCACTCACCAATTGAGCTAACATTATTTCCAATTTTTTGAATGAATTCTCTTGCTCGTTCCAGGATATCTGTGCCTCCCTGATGAGCGGATAATTTATACGCTTTTGGCATTGTTTTTAGGTAGTTTTTAGTAAGTTCAAGCTACTTTTAGGGATGTTTTCATTAGTTTTTATGTTAAATTCACATTTCTGGACCTTAATATGAGTTTGTGTGTTTTTCTGTGATTTCAGGTAAATTCTGACTGAAATTGAGGGATTTGAGCAAAACTCTGAAAAAGGCTGACAAAAGGACTGCTGATGCTGTTGGATTCTGACCTCCCTGCACTCAAAATGGATTTTCTGGAGCTACAGAACTCCAATTGGCGCGCTCTCAACGGCGTTGGAAAGTAGACATCCAGGGCTTTCCAGCAATATATAATAGTCCATACTTTATTCGGAAATTGACGATGTAACTTGGCGTTGAACGCCAAGTTCATGCTGCTGTCTGGAGTTAAACGCCAGAAAAACGTCATGATCCGGAGTTGAACGCCCAAAACACGTCATAACTCGGAGTTCAACTCCAAGAGAAGCCTCAGCTCGTGGATTGATCAAGCTCAGCCCAAGCATACACCAAGTGGGCCCCGGAAGTGAATTTATACATCAATTACTTACTCATGTAAACCCTGGTAGCTAGTCTAGTATATATAGGACCTCTTACTATTGTATTAGACATCTTTGGTCTCAGTTTTGTTTTATTCTTCATCCTAAGAGGCTATTGATCACGTTTTAGGGGGCTGGCCATTCGGCCATGCCTGAACCTTTTACTTATGTATTTTCAACGGTGGAGTTTCTGCACACCATAGATTAAGGGTGTGGAGCTCTGCTGTACCTCAAGTATTAATGCAATTCTATTTTCTTTTATTCAAATCTCTCTTATTCTTATTCCAAGATATTCATTCTCACCCAAGAACATGATGAATGTGATGATTATATGACCCTCATTATCATTCTCACTTATGAACGCACGTGATTGACAACCACTTCCGTTCTACATGCAACCGAGCTTGAATGTGTATCTCTTAGATTCCCCAATAGAATCTTCATGATATAAGCTAGATAGATGGCGGCATTTATGAGGATTCGGAAAGTCTCACCTTGTCTGTGGTATTCCGAGTAGGATCCTGGGAATCTGGAAAGTCTAACCTTGTCTGTAGTATTCCGAGTAGGATTCCGGTAATGAATGACTGTGACGTGCTTCAAACTCGCAAGTGCTGGGCGTTAGTGACAGACGCAAAAGAATCAAGGGATTCTATTCCAGTAGGCACGGGAACCAACCAGTGATTAGCCGTGCTGTGACAGAGCGCGTGAGCGTAGTTTTCACTGCGAGGATGGGATGTAGCCTTCGGCCAGGTGATGCCTCCAGACGATTAGCCATGCGAGTGACAGCCGCAGAGGACCATTTTCCCGTGAGGATAGAAAGTAGCCATCGTCGAACGGTGAACCCCTATACACAGCTTGCCATGGAAAGGAGTAAGAAGGATTGAGTTGAAGCAGGAGAATAGCAGGCGTCCTTGAGCATACAGTATCTCCATTCGCTTATCTGAAATTCCCACCAATGAATCTGCATAAGTTTTCTATCCCTTTTATTATTTCATCTATTTTCTTATTTCTATTTTCGAAACCATAAACAATTTTAATCTGCCTAACTGAGATTTACAAGGTGACCATAGCTTGCTTCATACCAACAATCTCTGTGGGATCGACCCTTACTCGCGTATGGTTTATTACTTGGACGACCCAGTACACTTGCTGGTTAGTTGAACGGAGTTGTGTTCACTCGTGCCAATTTCAAATTCCATAAAAGTACAAGGAGTACAACTTAAAGAATATGGATCACAATTTTGTCCACCACTCCCTCTCATATTTTTCAAACATGGTCTCATGCTTTGAGAGGCTTTGGTTTATGGAAGTTTGTGTGGGTGGTGAATTTTGATAGAGGCTTTCTGTTGAAGCATGGTCAAGTGATGATATCTTTGGATGAATATCATATGGAGCATTAGAATTTCCTTCCCAGCCACCATTAGAATCATGACTAGCATCATTTTGTGGTGGAAGAAAATATCCCATATGGTTTTCTTGCTCATCTTGTGTCTGTGAAGCAAATCTCCATGGATTGGAGTGCTTAGAATTTGTATTTTCTTGGTGATATTCCCAGCCACCATTAGAGATTGGTGATGGTGGGTGATATCCTATAAAATTTGTTTGATCATAAGACGAGTTAAACTCCATTTAAATTTTGGAACACACAACACCAAGGAAAATTGAAATTACTCATATCAGATATGAGAATTTCTTAGTGAGGCAAAAACTCAAACACCTTGGTTTCAACTTAGAACAGAGAACAAAAAAAGAAAAAAAAATGCTTGATCTAAACTTCTCACCCACTTAATCATTGTTGATCTAATCAATCCCCGGCAACGGCGCCAAAAACTTGATGGTGTTTTTGCGGAAAACGAATCTTCCAAACACATAGATCTAACCGGCAAGTGTACCGGGTCGCATCAAGTAGTAATAACTCACTTAGAGTGAGGTCGATCCCACAGGGATTGATGGATCAAGCAATTTTAGTGGGTGATTAGTTTAGTCAAGCTAACATTGAGTGAATTGTGTGAAGTGTAGCCAACAGAAAGTAAATGGCAGAAAATTTAAAGTTGCAGAAAGTAAAGTTGCAAGTAACTTAAATAATAAGAAAGTAAAATAACTGAAACTTAAATTGCAAGAAAAGTAAATTGCATGAAATTATAAAGGGGAATGGGAACAAGGGGATTAAAGCAAGCAGCAAGCAGAACTTAAAACAATTGCATAAGAATTAAATTGCATGAAAAGTAAAACGACTTGGGTGCTGGGAATCAACAAGAGAATGTAAGGAGCAATCAAGCAGAAGAGTAACTTGCAACAAATCTTAAACAGAAAGCAGAATTGCTTGAAGAAGCAAACAGAAATTAAATTTAGTTTAATTGCCAAATGAGATTGAAGATCTCAGGAAATCAAAAAGACTAGAAAACAAGTTTAGATCTCAATTCCTTCCTTGATCCAACCAAGAACAATTGCAGAAGGAGAGAAGATGAAAGTAGTAAAGAAACTTCAGATCCAATTTCTCAATTTCCTCAATTATGCAGAAGAACACAAATGAATTTCAGATGGAGAATTGAAACAGAATTCCTTCAATTCTTGATCCAAAATTTGAGCAGAAAGGAAAATTGAAAGAGAGAGCTATCTACTACTCCCTAATGGAGCCAACCTTTCTTTTAATGGAGCTCTATTGATGCCTTTATATAGGCTTTACAAAATGAAAAATGAAAATGAAATTAAAACAAATTACAAAAATGAAAATCCTAATTTAATTGATCCATGTGCCTTTGAGTGATGATGTGGGCTTTGCTTGCTTTGGATTTGAGGAGAAATGGGTTTGGTTGGCCTTGATTCAATTTGGAGGGGAATTGAATTTAAATGAAATTTTAGTTGAATTTTGGCCCATGTTGCTCCCAGGAGGCTGCCCTGTCCTTGTGGAGGGCAGATCAGGGAAGCCTTGTGTAAGGATCCAACTAGCGTGCCAAATTTTGGGAGAGACCTTCAGGATGCTGCCCTGCCCTTGTGGAGGGCAGGGCAATGTTGCCATGATGCACCAAGCCTTGCCTCCCTGCCCGTGCTGTGATGCGCCAAGGATGTGCGCCCAAGCACCTGGCCGTGCCAAATTGTGCGTGTCATGCACCAAGGAATGTTGCTCTGCCCTCCTTGTGGGCAGCGCTTTCCTTGTTATTGGGTGAGGTCCCAAGTTTGAATCTTGGTGGAGGAAGTTGCTGCAATTTTTCCTTGGTTTTCTTGGCACCTAATTCACGCATAAGGCTTGCTTCCTTGGAGGTCTTGTGTTCGAACCTTGGTGAAAGCATTTGGAGGAGCAATTTTCCTTGATTCTTCAAGAAGAGAGCACGACATTGCCCTGCTCTCCAAGAGGGCAGAGCAGAAAAATGAGCGCTACTTGCTTTGGAGTGAGGCTCCAGCTTCGAACCTTGGTGGAAACACTTTGGTTTATTTTCGCTTATTTTTTGCCCTTAAAGATGCCTTCCGTTCCTGCCTCAATTCTACGCCAAATATGGATTTCTATATATCGTTAGAAAGCTCTGAATGTCAACTTTCCAACGCAACTAGAAGCACATCAATTGGACGTCTATAGCTCAAGTTATAGCCCTTTGAAGGAGGCATGGTCATGCTGTGAGCGCCCAGATTTTACCTTAGCGAAAATTCTTGCTTCCAACCTCACTTTGCATCACAATTCTGCCCTGCCCTTGGCAAGAGCAGGGCAGTGTGTGCTGATTGCCTATTCTCCTTTAATTTTGTCATGGGCCACGCTTTTAAAAGCGTGGCCTAAGGCTCCAAAGTGTGCTCCAACTTCAAAGTGTATCCCAAAGCTCTTTTTTTCTCCTTTTTTTGTGCTTCTTTGCTTCTTTTTCTTCTAATTTCCTACAAGATTTATAAAATTAAAAGATCAAGGAAATATACCAATTAAGTATAAAAGCATTCAATATTTAAGCACAAATCATCAATTTCTTGTATGAAAAAGTATAGAAAAATAGGTATATGATGACATGTCATCAAGTGTCACGGATCATCACCTCCTTCACAATTAAGCGCGAATGAACATCTTAGATAGGAACACACACACGTTTGAATGGAGAAATAGAAAGAATTGCATTAATTCATTGAGACGCTGCAGAGCTCCTCACCCCCAACAATGGAGTTTAGAGACTCATGCTGTCAAAGTGTATAAAATTCAAATCTAAAAATGTCATGAGGTGCAAAATAAATCTCTAAAAGTTGTTTAAATAGTAAACTAATAACCTAGGTTTACAAAAAATGAGTAAACTATGATAGATAGTGCAGAAATCCACTTCTGGGGCCCACTTGGTGTGTGCTGGGGCTGAGACTTAAGCTTCTCACGTGCCTGGGCTGTTTTGGGCGTTCAACGCCAGGTTGTAACCTGTTTCTGGCATTGAACTCCAACTTGTAACTTGTTTCTGGCGCTGGACGCCAGACTGCAACATGGAACTGGCGTTGAACGCCAGTTTACGTCGTCTATCTTCACGAAAAGTATGGACTATTATATATTGCTGGAAAGCCCTGGATGTCTACTTTCCAACCCAATTGAGAGCGGGTAAATTGGACTTCTGTAGCTCCAAAAAATCCATTCCGAGTGCAGGGAGGTCAGGATCCAACAACATCAGCAGTCCTTTTGGATAAGCAACATTACCTTCTTCATTTTCACACAACACTACCTTCTCTCCTCCCCCTTCGCCGAAACCCACACCTCTCTCCATCTCCTCCATATCTTCTTCTTCTTCTTTTATTCTTTCTTCTTTTGCTCGAGGGCGAGCAACATTCTAAGTTTGGTGTGGTAAAACCATAGCTTTTTTTGTTTTTCTATAACCATTGATGGCACCTAAGGCCAGAGAAACCTCAAGAAAGAGGAAAGGAAAGGCAATTGCTTCCACCCCTGAGTCATGGGAAATGGAGAGATTCATCTTAAAAGCCCATCAAGACCACTTCTATGAAGTTGTGGCCACGAAAAAGGATCACTAGGAACCATGATCCGACAAGAAATTATAAGAAAAGGATGGGAAGTTCTCTCCAATCTCATTCAACAAGTCGGAATCTTAATGGTTCAAGAGTTCTATGCAAACGCATGGATCACTAGGAACCATGATCAAAGCATGAACCCAAACCCAAAGAATTGGCTTACAATGGTTCGGGGAAAATGCTTAGATTTCAGTCTGGAGAACGTAAGGTTGGCGTTCAACTTGCCTATGATGCAAGAAGACGCATGCCCCTACACTAGAAGGGTCAACTTTGATCAAAGGTTGGACCAAGTCCTCGTGGACATATGTGTGGAAGGAGCTCAGTGGAAAAGAGACTCAAAAGGCAAGCCGGTTCAATTGAGAAGACTGGACCTTAAGCCTATGGCTAGAGAATGGTTGGAGTTCATCCAACGCTCCATCATCCCCACTAGCAACCGATCTGAAGTAACTGTGGATCGGGCCATCATGATCCATAGTATCATGATTGGAGAGGAAGTAGAAGTTTATGAAGTCATCCCTTTAGAACTCTACAAAGTAGCCGAAAAGCCCTCCCCCTTGGCAAGGCTAGCTTTTCCTCGTCTCATTTGTCATCTATGCAACTTAGCTAGAGTTGTCATAGAAGGAGACATCTCCATTGAAGAGGACAAGCCTATCACTAAGAAGAGGATGGAAAAAACAAGAGAGCCCATTCATGGATCTCAAGAGACGCATGAGGAAGCTCATTATCAAGAAATCCCTGAGATGCCTCAAGGGATGCATTTTCCTCCAAACAACTATTGGGAACAACTCAACACTTCTCTAGAAGGATTGAGTCATGACATGAACCAATTAAGGGTGGAACACCAAGAGAACTTCATCATTCTCAATGAGATTAGAGAAGATCAAAGAGCTATGAGGGAGGAGCAACAAAGGCAAGAAAGAGACATAGAGGAGCTCAAAGACACCATTGGTCCTTCAAGAAGAAGGCGCCACCCTCACTAAGGTGGACTCATTCCTTAACTTCCTTGTTCTTATCTCTCTGTTTTTCGGTTTTATGCTATATGTTTGTCTATGTTTTGAGTCTTTACTACATGATCATTAGTATTTAGTAACTATGTCTTAAGGCTATGAATAATTCCATGAATCCTTCACCTTTCTTAAATGAAAAATGTTTCTAATATAAAAGAACAAGAATTACATGAGTTTCGAATTCATCCTTGAAATTAGCTTAATTATATTGATGTGGTGACAATACTTTTTGTTTTCTGAATGAATGCTTGAACAGTGCATATTTTTTATCTTGTTGTTTATGAATGTTAAAATTGTTGGCTCTTGAAAGAATGATGAAAAAGAGAAATGTTGTTGATGATCTGAAAAATCATAAAATTGATTCTTGAAGCAAGAAAAAGCAGTGAAGAAAAAGCTTGCAAAAAAATTGGTGAAAAAAAATTTTTAAAGAAAGAAAAAGAAAAAGCAAGCAGAAAAAGCAAATAGCCCTTAAAACTAAAAGGCAAGGATAAAAAGGATCCACGTCTTTGAGCATCAATAGATAGGAGAATCCAAGGAAATGAAATCCAGGCCTAAGCGGCTAAATCAAGCTGTCCCTAACCATGTGCTTGTGGCATGCAGGTCCAAGTGAAAAGCTTGAGAATGAGTGGTTAAAGTCGTGATCCAAAGCAAAAAGAGTGTGCTTAAGAGCTCTGGACACCACTAACTGGGGACTTTAGCAAAGCTGAGTCACAATCTGAAAAGGTTCACCCAGTCATGTGTCTGTGGTATTTACATATCCGGTGGTAATACTGGAAAATAAAGTGCTTAGGGCCACGGCCAAGACTCATAAAATTAGTGGTGTTCAAGAATCAACATACTTAACTAGGAGAATCAATAACACTATCTGAACTCTGAGTTCCTATGGATGCTAATCATTCTAAACTTCTAAGGGTAAAGTGAGATGCCAAAACTGTTCAGAAGCAAAAAGCTACAAGTCCCGCTCATCTAATTAGAACTAATATTCATTGATATTTTGAGATTTGTAGTATATTCTCTTCTTTTTATCCTATTTGATTTTCAGTTGCTTGGGGACAAACAACAATTTAAGTTTGGTGTTGTGATGAGCGGATAATTTATACGCTTTTTGGCATTGTTTTTAGGTAGTTTTTAGTAGGATCTAGCTACTTTTAGGGATGTTTTTATTAGTTTTTATGAAAAATTCACATTTCTGGACTTTACTATGAGTTTGTATGTTTTTCTGTGATTTCAGGTATTTTCTGGCTGAAATTGAGGGACCTGAGCAAAAATCTGATAGGAGGCTGAAAAAGGACTATAGATGTTGTTGGATTCTGACCTCCCTTCACTCGAAATGAATTTTTTGGAGCTACAGAACTCCAAATGGTGCATTCTCAATTGCGTTGGAAAGTAGACATCTAGGGCTTTCCAGAAATATATAATAGTTCATACTTTATTCGAGCTTAGACGATGCAAACTGGCATTCAATGCCAGTTCTATGCTGTATTCTGGAGTAAAACGCCAGAAACACATCACAAACCAGAGTTAAACGCCAAAAATACGTTACAACTTGGCGTTTAACCCCAAGAAAAGACTCTACACGTGTAAAGCTCAAGCTCAGCCCAAGCACACACTAAAGTGGGCCCCGGAAGTGGATTTTTGCACTTAGACTTATTTCTGTAAACCCTAATAACTAGTCTAGTATAAATAGGACTTTTTACTATTGTATTTGGATCATTTTTTGATCAATTTTATGCTATCTTAGACTTTTGTGGAGGCTGGCCATTCGGCCATGCCTGAACCATTATCACTTATGTATTTTCAACGGTGGAGTTTCTACACACCATAGATTAAGGTGTGGAGCTCTGCTGTTCCTCGAGTATTAATGCAATTACTATTGTTCTTCTATTCAATTCAGCTTATTCTTATTCTAAGATATTCGCTGCACTTCAACATGATGAATGTGATGATCCGTGACACTCATCATCATTCTCACCTATGAACGCGTGCCTGACAACCACTTCGTTCTACCTTAGATCGAGCACGTATCTCTTAGCCTCCATTCCGAAAGATCGGAGTTTTCGTGGTATAAGCTAGAATTATTAGCGGCCATTCCTAAGATCCGGAAAGTCTAAACCTTGTCTGTGGTATTCCGAGTAAGATCTGAGATGGGATGACTATGACGAGCTTCAAACTCGCGAGTGTTGGGCGTTGTGACAGACGCAAAAGAATCACTGGATTCTATTCCAACATGATCGAGAACCGACAGATGATTAGCCGTGCTGTGACAGAGCATTTGGACTATTTTCATTGAGAGGATGGGAAGTAGCCATTGACAACGGTGACGCCCTACATAAAGCTTGCCATAGAAAGGAGTAATAATGATTGGATGAAAGCAGTAGGAAAGCAGAGATTCAGAAGGAACACAGTATCTTCATGCGCTTATCTGAAATTCCCATCAATGAATTACATAAGTATCTCTATCTCTATTTTATGCTTTATTTATCTTTATATTTGAAAATCATTATAATCATTAGAATCCGCCTGACTGAGATTTACAAGATGACCATAGCTTGCTTCATACCAACAATCTCCGTGGGATCGACCCTTACTCACGTAAGGTTTATTACTTGGACGACCAGTGCACTTGCTGGTTAGTTGTGCAATGTTGTGAAAAAGAGTGATATTACAATTGTGCGTACCTAGTTGTTGGCACCATTGAGATCACAATTTCGTGCACCAATCTCCACCAATGTTTGTAATTCCATTGGCAACCGGGATCCCAAACTAGGCGCCTAACGCCTTTGAGCAAGTTGAAGCAAGTGACAAGGCCCCAAGAGTGTTGATTGTGAGAATGAATCCTAGGGTCCCAAACCTTGCTTTTACATCCGTCTTCTTGTGGATCACCATTATTCCCACTGGGTGGCAAGCAATCTGAATTCTCACAGAGACATCCAAAAAACCTTCTAGACCTATTTAATTGAGCTCTACACCAATCCTTGCATTTTAATTTGGAGCATGCAACCATATTGAACCTTGCTTGATGACTCTTACCACTAACCATCTTCCTTTTACTCTTAATGCCACAAAGAGCTCTAAGTTGGCCATCCGTCTCCAGTAGCCCATATTCAAGTGGGAAAGTACAGGTTAAGGATAGGAATTTTACCCACTTGAATGTTGTATTGGATGGTGATGGCTTTGGAAGAGGTCTTGCAAGCTCCACTCCATTGTGTTCTTCTTTGGATTCTTCTACCTCTTTGCAAGCTTCCTCAATTTCAACCTCTTCCTCTTGGTAGCTTTCTTCTAATTCAATCTCTTCTTCGTTGCTTACCAAGGGCATGGGAGGTTGTGCATCTTCCTCCTTTGTGGGTGCATCTTCCTCCTTTGTTTTTGCATCTTCTTTTTCTTCCATGTGTGAGGATGGAAAGTTCTCTAGTTCACTGGAGTATAAACTCCTTTGATTGATTTTCTCACTTTCTTCCATAGGATCTTGTATTATATCTCTTGGGAAGGAATTTGCTTGCTCCTCTTCCTGTGACTTGATAATTGACTGCATATGTTTCTCTACATTTTTGACACTCGTGTTTATATCATGTAAGAATTCTTTCATGAGAAGCTCAAGATATGATGTTATTTGAGATGAATAAGGAGATGATGGCTCTTGATATGAATAAGAAGGAGATGATGGTTCTTGATAAGTGTAAAAAGAGGATGGCTCTTGGTATGAATAGGGAGATGGTGGCTCTTGATATGGGTAGAAAGATGATGGTTCTTGATATGGATAGAGAGATGGTAGTTCTTGGTATGGATATGGAGATGGTGGTTCTTGATAGTTGGAACATGGAGTACTGAAGTTTCTTTGGTTTTGACTATGCTAACCAAAATTTGGGTAGTTTTTCCATCCACAATAATATGAATCACTACTCGGGTGTGGGTAGTAACCCATGTGATCTCTCTCCATTATTTTTCCTTAACACAAAACAACAAATAGGATTAAACGCACCATGTGGTAAACAGGCAAGTAAAGAAGAAAGAACAGAAAATTTTTTTTTGAAAAGAAATAAAATAAAAAATAATAAAAATAAAAAATAAAAAATAAATGAAAAGAGGTGAACTATAAATTCAGAAATTAAACAAAGAAAGATACTAGGATTTAAATTTTTTTTTAGAGAAAAATTACTACGGAGACACCAAACTTAATTTCAGAAATTAAGAAAAATATTAGTGTTATTTATTTATTTATTAAATTTTAAATTTTAAAATTTTTTTAATTAAATAATAAAAATAAAGAAAAAAATACGGTAAAAAAGAGAGGGAGAAAGTAAACAAAAGAAAGAAAGTGTAACGAAAAAAAAGGAAAAAAAAAGAAAAAATTGACATAAAGTTTTATTTATTTATTTATTTATTTTTATTTTTTTTAAAGAAAAAGAAAAAAATAAAAAGAAGTAAAATAAAAAAAAGAGGAAACAGGAAATGAAAACAAAAGAATGGAAAAAAAATAAATAAATAGCGAAATCAAGAAAATTAATATTAATAAAATAAAAATTATCTAATCTAAGAAATCAAACAACGAGTAGTTGTCAATCACAATCAATTTCCGACAACGGCGTCAAAAACTTGGTGCGGTAATTTAACACCTACAGACTTATCGGCAAGTACACCGGGTCGTACCAAGTAATACGTAAGTAAGGTTCGATTACACGAGTATTGATGGATTAAGCAACAATAGCATTTGATAGGATTAGTTAGACAAGCAGAAAATAGTGTTGGGAGTTCAAAGAGCATTAAAAAGTAAATTAAGAATTTCAGAAAGACAGATAAATAAGTTGGGAATAAAATATTGAGAAAGCAGTGAAGGCTTCAGAATTATCTATTTTTCCGGATTTACTCTTCTTACTAACTAATTTAATCATGTATGATTTAATTCATGGCAAACTATATGTGACTAGACCCTAATTCTTTAGACCTTCCTAGTCTCCTCTAAAAATCATTAACTACCAATTTCTTGGTCAATTAAATCCAATTAGAAGGTAATAATCAAATTCCAGTTTATATGCCACAAAAATTCTAATTATCAAAAAATAAGGGGATTATATGTCACATATCCCGTTAAATACAAACAATTAGAAATTTAGGATAATATGTTTTCAAGCTGTTGTTCAAGTAAAGAGCTTTTCCAAGTTTTACAAGAACTCAATTAGAACATGGGTCATACTTCCGTTCCACCCAAATTCATAAAATAAAGAGCAGAAATAATTATTGAAAAATAAATCAAAACATGGATTAAATTAGAAAGATCAAACGAATAAATCCATACAAATAGATAGATCTCCTAACCTTAACAATGGAGGATTAGTTGCTCATGGAATGTGGAATGTGGAATTTAAAATCCAACCAAGCATTTCATCAAACACTTGAAAGGCATAAAAGGAAAGCATAGTGAAATTGCAAGAAAAGTAAATCTACACTACTCAATTGCAAGGAATTAAACAACAACAAATCAAATGAACACATTTATTATTGAATTACCTTTTATTGAATTGGAAAAAAGTAGAAGGAATAATACTAGACCTTTTATTGAATTGGAAGAAAGTAGAAGGAACAATACTAGACCTACAACAAAATATAAGAACAACATAAAGGAAATTACAACAAAAGAATGGAAGAAGATGAATGTAGCAACAAAGAATTGAAAGGTAGAAGTAGAAGAAAGCAAAGATTAAAACCTAGATCTAAGAACTAATCCTAATCCTAGAGAGAAGTGAGAGCATCTCTCTCTAGAAACTACTTCTAAACTAATCCTAAACTAATGGTAACTAACACACGTTTCCCTCTTCACTCCTTGGGTTAAATAGCATCAGAAATGAGTTGGATTGGGCCCACAAGGCTTTAGAATTCGCTGGCCACGTTTTGCTTTAAGTGAACCAGGTGGCAGCAACGGCGCGTGCGCGTACTATGCGCATGCGCGCCATCATACGTGTAGCAACTGTGGCAAATCTTATATCGTTTTGAAGCCCCGGATGTTAGCTTTCTAACCCAACTGAAACCGCATCATTTGAATCTCTGTAGCTCAAGTTATGGTTGTTTAAGTGCGAAGAGGTCGGCTTGACAGCTTTCCGGTTCTTTCATTTCTTCATGAGTTCTCCAACTTTTCATGCTTTCTTTCTTCATTCCCTTGATCCAATCTTTGCCTCCTAAACCTTAAATCACTTAACAAACATATCAAGGCATCTAATGGAATCAAGGTGAATTAAATTTATTTATTTTAAGACCTAAAAAGCATGTTTTCACTCTTAAGCATAATTAAAGGAGAATATACAAAACCATGCTATTTCATTGAATAAATGTGGGTAAAAGGTATTAAAATCGCCTAAAATCAATACAAGATAAACTTTAAATATGGGGTTTGTCAACCTCCCCACACTTAAACCAAGCATGTCCTCATGCTTAAACCAAGAATGAAGTAAGGGTATGGCATTTATTCAATGGAAACTAACTAAATGCAATCTACCTATATGCAACTATCTAAATGAATGCAATTGCTTGGTCAAAATAAATCAATTCCCAAGAAGCATATATGCAAAAGGGCTAAGGACTAGCAAGTCTAATCCACAATTGAATTGAGTTATTAAATATTTTTACAAACTTGCATGAAAATTATGATCATAGGTGAAAACATGTAATTGAGCATCAAACCCTCACCGGTAGTGTTTGCACTCTATTCGCTCAAATGTTAGGGTTGACTCTTCAATTCTCTCCTAATCATGCTTTCTAAGATTTGTTTTTCTTCTAACAATCGACATATATTTCATGCATGCATACATATATCATGAGGTCTTTTCATAGGTTGTAATGGGGCTAGGGTCAAGGTAGGATGCATATTTGGTTAAGTGAGCTTGAAATTTGAATCTTTGATAAGCTTAAACTTCCCACCTAACCTATGACATCCTATACAATTTCAAAGCTAGCCTAACTACCCATTCTTCACTTTTTCACATACTCATGTATCCCTTTTCATTTCACAACACTTATGCATTGATCTTCATTGGACTTTACTTTGGGGCATTTTGTCCCCTTTTTATTTTTTTATTTTTTTCTTTCTTTTTCTATTTTTTCCTTTTCCATATTATTTTTTTTTCTTTTCTTTTTCTCTTTTGTTTTTTTCTCATTTTTTTTTCTATATACAAGAACCTCAATGCATAAGGTTTTACACTTGAGCAATACATGAGTATGTACCCAATTCCCAATATTTTTAATAGCAATACAAAATACACCCTTTTATTCACCCAATGTCTCAAGGTTTCCACACTTGAATGGTACTCACACACACTAGCCTGAGCTAATCAAAGATCCAAATTAAGGACATTTATTGTTTTTCGCTTTAAGGCTTGTAATGTGCTAAATTAAGAACAAAGTGGGTTAATCGTAGGCTCAAATTTGGCTAACAAGGGAAGATAAAAGGTAAGGCCATTTGGGTAAGTGAGCTAATGAAATGATGGCCTCAATCATATAAATGCATGAATACACAAAATAATGGACATAAAGAATCAAACAAATCAAAGATTACAATCATAGGAAGAGAATAATGCACACAAGAAGGAAAATAAGTGGTTATAAGATGTAACCACACCATTAGGCTCAAATCTCACAAGCTTGTGTTCTTAGCTCAAAAACCATGTTCCAAAATAAATTCATTCAAGCAAGTTCCACAAAGTATATTTTTTTCAAATTGGTAGGGTGCCCTAAAACGGTTTCTTGGGAAAGAAATCATCACCCTAACCAAGTAGTCCTAACAAAAAAGAAGTGGTAAAAATATGTACAAATTCTAACTAACATGCAACCTATCATGCAATGCAATAGCTAATCTAACAAAGAAAATAAAAAATTGGTGTTGAAAAGGAAATTGTTACCCATGGAGATCGGTCGGACGACCTCCCCACACTTGAAGATTACACCGTCCTCGGTGCATGCAAAGAAGAGCAAGGTGGATGGGTTGCTATAATTGA
Source organism: Arachis stenosperma (assembly GCF_014773155.1). NCBI lineage: Eukaryota > Viridiplantae > Streptophyta > Magnoliopsida > Fabales > Fabaceae > Arachis > Arachis stenosperma. Next base: position 100,558,144 of record NC_080380.1, on the reverse strand, counting down.
TGAGCTCCTTCAAAAGGTTGTGTGGATGACTTGTTTGTTGCCCCATTTAGAAACTTTCCTTTCCTCTCGTATTGGTGGCCAACCCAAAAGGAAAGAAAGAAAGAAAATGAAGCCTACAACAAAGATATTAAGGCAATTAGAACATAGGCGGGGGCTAATGCCAAATAAGAGTATGATTCCCTACTACATGTTAGCTAGGCATGTGAGTGAGAAAACAATGTAAGCTAGGGCATATCATTAAGCTCGATGCAAGAGTAAAGTTAAAGCATGAAGAGTGTATTGAGCATCAAGTTCAAATGAGAAGAAGGGGGTCATGAAAGACAATATGAGGTCATATCAATGCACAAAGACACAAGAGTCATTCAAGATGAAGCATTGATTTAAAAGTTTCATCACCCAACAAATCAAACAAGTCAAGAAGCATCAAAATAATGCAAGAAAGTCTCAACACCATTATTAAAATGACTTTTTTTTTTTAAAAATGAAAACATGCTACAAAAACTAAATGAAAATGGGAATAGTAGAAGTATGCGAATGTGATGAACAAAAGAAAATGGAAGATGAGAAAAAAAAACTCTTTTTTTACCGACGCATGTGCGTCATGCACGTTTACGCGTCAATGGGCAAATTGGTTGAAGGACGCGTACGCGCCAGGTGCGCGCACGCGTGCGTCGAGTTAGGCTGGAGGCATAGTGTCGGCCCAAGTCTGGCACAACTCTCGGGTAAGAGTACCGGGGGTGCAGATTGTGCAATCGACGCGCGCGCGCACAGTATGCGTGCGCGTGCATTGCGAATTTAAGATCATGTGCGCGTACGCGCCAGGTGTGTGCACGCGTGCATAGACTTGTGCCCTAGGCCCAATGTTCGCACAGTGTAGGCCTGACTCTCGGGTTTTTGGCTGGGGTCAAATTTTTTGCATCCACGCGTACGCGTACAGTGCGCGTCCGCGTGGATGGTCAAAAAATGCTCAGGTGCGCGTACGCGTTAGGTGCGCGCACGCGTGGATGGTGTTCTGTTTTTCAAAAAATATTTTTCTAAGTTCTTACACCAATCCAAGCCTTTCAATCCTCCAAGCAGCTACCAAAACGCCCCAAAACCTTATTTATCATATTATACTACCAATCAAACTCAACTATCTAAACAAAACATGAAATTAAACTAATTCTATCAATATGTACAAAAAGGGAAAATGGAAAGAATTTACCATGGTGGGTTGTCTCCCACCTAGCACTTTTGTTTATTGTCCTTAAGTTGGACTTATGGGGAGCTCCTCATCAAGGTGGTTTGTGCTTGTATTCATCTTGGAACTCCCACCAATGCTTGGTTCTCCATTGTGCCCCAAGATTTCCTATGGGTTGAGCCAAGTGTTGATGGAGTTCTTCACAAGCTTGGGGCTCCCAATGTTGATCCTCTTTTTCTAATCCGGGATTCCACACTTTATTTTCACACCCGTCTTGAAGTTGATCATAATTATTAGTCCATCCGGGTGGTAAGTAAGGTGAATTCTCTATATAGTGGCCAACAATCCTCTTAGACCCATCTATTTGAGCACTACTCCAACCTTTATATCTCATGTTTGATGCATCAACCATAATGAGCCTCGATTTGCAACGCCCACCACAAAACCTTTTCCGCTTACGCTTCATCCCACTAACTTCCCTAAGTTGGCCATCCGTTTCAAGCAAACCATATTCAAGTGGGATAATAAAGCTAATAGAAATGAATTTCACCCACTCAAATGAAGGTGTGGATGGCAACCCAGGCAAAGATGCTTCCAAAGATCTTGACAAAGCATAGCCAACCCTCGTTCTTCCATTTCTAGGGACTTCCACCTCTTCACAAGATCTCTTAATCTCAATCCTTTGTTTAACAGTTTTATCTAAACCTTTTCCTTTACTCAAATCATAATAGGGAGGATGAGAAAAATTTACCTCCTCAATGCTTTCAAATCCAACCGGAGAAGGTTCTTCATGCTCAAAGGATTCTTTACCACTAAGACTTGATGCTTGATCTTCATCACCAAGGGAACTCAATTCTTTCTCTATCCCATCCAAGTCTTCATATGGAATATGCCTTGGAAGGTGTGCACTTTCCTCCCTAGCATCAATTTCAATCATCTTGGAGGGGTTTTCTTCAACTCTATGTTCCCATGGAGGCTCCACATCTCCTAAGTCTTCTACCACTTCTTCCTTGTCTTCAACAATTAAAGCTTCCTCCAATTGTTCCAATACAAAGCAACTTCCCTCATTTCCCACCGGAGTTTCCAATCTCTCCTTCATGCTATGTTCTTCATTTGATTCTCCACATGTAGCTGTGGGAGTTCCTTGAGTGTTCAAGCATTGGGAGGCTAATTGATTTGTTACCGCATCCAAGGCGGCCATGAAATTTTGCACATCCCTTTTCATCTCTTCTTGCCCTTGAACAAGAACACCAAGGGTTTCATCCATTAGAGATTGGGGTGGTTGGAAGGATTCATCATTTTGGGGGAAGGGTTCATAGTAGGAAGGTGGTTCTTCTTGGTAGAGTTGTGGTGGTTCAATGTTTTCCATTCTTTCCACTTGTTGCACAACACACTCCATGGTTGCTTGAAATTGATCCAATGCTTCCTTGAGATGATCCCTTGACTCTTGTTCCTCTTGGATAATATGATTAGGATCAGGTGGCTCTTGGATCAATGGATATGAGTATTCTTCCATGGGAGGTTGTGGTGGAAAGTAGTATTCATCTTGTGGTTGAAAATTTTCGTATATTGGAGGTGGTTCATCTTTGTAATAATATGGAGGGGGTGGCTCTTGAAAATGTTGATGTTGGGGTGGTGGTAGCTCTATATGTGGCTCATATGGCTCATATGGTTATTGGTAGGATGGATATAGGTTAGGGTCATATGAAGGTGTTTGGTGAAAAGAGGCTTATGAGTATGGTTGAGAGTTATGTTGAGGATATGGTTCATAGGCATATGGCGGTGGTTCTTGAAAGTCACAAGGTGATTCACCATAGCCATTGGATTGATATGCATCATACAATGGCTCTTCTTCATAGTGCATTGGTGGAGGTTGTTGCCATGAAGATTGATCATATGCATATGGCTCCTCCCACCTTTTGTTATCCCATCCTTGATACATTTCTTCATTGTAATCTCCACTTCCTACAACATAGTTGTAATCACACTCATAGCCAAAATGAGAATTCATGATAGCAAGAGGAAAATGAAAACAAAATCAAATAAGAAGTAAGAAAATTAAATCCTAAAACTAGCAAGAGCTAACAAAAGCAAACATATTCACACTATTCACATATATACAATAACCAATAACATAACACCATTGCAACTCCCCGGCAACGGCGCCATTTTGATGATTGGATTTTTGATGGTTTAGAATTTACAAATGAATTCTCGTTGCAAGTATAGTTTCTAAACCAATCACTAATCCTTTCATACAAAAAGTTGTTTGTCACTAAAACAAACCCCTAAAATTTATAAACTGAAGTATTCAAACCTCGGGTCGTTCTCCCTAGGAATTACAATAAAGTGTCTTGTTATTAGTTGTGAGTTATTTTTGGGTTTTGATAAGAAGCATGAAAGATAAATGACAAGAAAGTAAACTAAGGCCTAAAAAGGTCTTGGCAAGGGTTGGTGGTCAAGGATCTCTATCCTAATCACTAACCACAATATGAGAATTGGCAAGGATTAATCTCATTAAATCATCCTCTAACTAGTAGTAAAGGAAAGTCAAATGAGCTATATCAATCCTAGTCCATAAGTCCTAACTCTCCACTAATTCAATTAGTGAGAATTAGAGTCAATGGATCCCAATCATCAATTACTTGGACATTAGTAACTCAAGAGTTCCTAATTTACCTTTCCAAGCCAAGAACATAAAACTCTACTCTACAATTCAACTAAGCATTTCATCAAACACTTGGAAGGCATAAAAGGAAAGCATAGTGAAATTGCAAGAAAAGTAAATCTACACTACTCAATTGCAAGGAATTAAACAACAACAAATCAAATGAACACATTTATTATTGAATTACCTTTTATTGAATTGGAAGAAAGTAGAAGGAACAATACTAGACCTTTTATTGAATTGGAAGAAAGTAGAAGGAACAATACTAGACCTACAACAAAATATAAGAACAACATAAAGGAAATTACAACAAAAGAATGGAAGAAGATGAATGTAGCAACAAAGAATTGAAAGGTAGAAGTAGAAGAAAGCAAAGATTAAAACCTAGATCTAAGAACTAATCCTAATCCTAGAGAGAAGTGAGAGCATCTCTCTCTAGAAACTACTTCTAAACTAATCCTAAACTAATGGTAACTAACACACATTTCCCTCTTCACTCCTTGGGTTAAATAGCATCAGAAATGAGTTGGATTGGGCCCACAAGGCTTTAGAATTCGCTGGCCACGTTTTGCTTTAAGTGAACCAGGTGGCAGCAACGGCGTGTGCACGTACTATGCGCGTGCGCGCCACCATACGTGTAGCAACTGTGGCAAATCTTATATCGTTTTGAAGCCCCGGATGTTAGCTTTCTAACCCAACTAGAACCGCATCATTTGGATCTCTGTAGCTCAAGTTATGGTCGTTTAAGTGCGAAGAGGTCGGCTTGACAGCTTTCCGGTTCTGTCATTTCTTCATGAGTTCTCCAACTTTTCATGCTTTCTTTCTTCATTCCCTTGATCCAATCTTTGCCTCCTAAACCTTAAATCACTTAACAAACATATCAAGGCATCTAATGGAATCAAGGTGAATTAAATTTATTTATTTTAAGACCTAAAAAGCATGTTTTCACTCTTAAGCATAATTAAAGGAGAATATACAAAACCATGCTATTTCATTGAATAAATGTGGGTAAAAGGTATTAAAATCCCCTAAAATCAATACAAGATAAACCCTAAATATGGGGTTTGTCAAACGCGTCGCAATGGAAAGCTCCAAATCACGCGTACGCGTCAGTCACGCATACGCGTCGCTCCTCGCTGCCATCTCCTTTTGTTCTTGTGCTACAGAAATTTCATCAAATTCAGCCGAAGGCTACCTAAAATAAATAAAATTGCAAAAGACTCAAAGGAGCATCCATATTGGCTAAAATATAATTAATTCTTTATTAAACTCAAGAAATTAGATGCAAATTCACTAGGAAAAGATAGGAAAAATGCTCACGCATCATGCGTCAGGCACGCCTACGCGTGGGGGGTACTCAACTAAAAATTTTTTTAAGTTAAAAGCTGCAGATTTCACAAATTAAACCCTCAATCTTCCAACGGACATAACTTCTTCATTTTAAATCATTTTTTGCCCGTTCTTCGAATGACATGAACATCCCTGATCCAATTTCATTTCTAAACAAATTTGGCAAAAATTGGGGATTCAGAGTCCAGGTTATATCCCGTCAAAGTATACTCAAAAACCATATTTTCATACAAAACCACAAAGTGGCATTTTCAAAACAAGCCATTTTCAACCCTTTTCAAAATCAACCAAAACATACCAATTTTCAACCTTTTTTGAAATCAATCAAAATATACCAAAATCAACATCAAGCCTCCTCAACTCACACATTAACACATTACCACAATTCACAAAACCACCATCCAACCACTTTAACCCAACATAATCAAATGGCTAAATAATTCAAACACATTAACATGTCATACTTCCTTCCTCATCCCAATTTCCAATAATACCATTTCCAATCAACCATTATTATACATAATCAATATCATACTCACCATCAACATGGTTTCACCCACAAATCAACCATTCAACAACATGCATTTTTCTCATACATCACACCATCAAGGCATCATTATTCATAATCACATATATGACCACATCATATATCTCAACCATTCAATAACATCAATAATTCAATGCCTTAGGGCCTCTAGCCTAAGTTTTCACATCACATTACATTTTAGATATAGAAAACCGAGACCATACCTTAGCCGATTTCTCCAAGTTCAACTAGAGCTCTTCCAAACCACTTGCCCACAAGCTCTCAACACCTCCAAGAATAGATTTTTGCACACCAAAGCCCTTATTCAAGCTTTTCAAAATCTCAATCAAACTTCAATATTCACACACACATTACCTAAGCCACAATTATCATACCCAAACACCACAACTCAATACCCAAGCATCATAAAACAACAAGTTACACTAGGGTTGAGAATTTTACACACCCAAAGTTCAGGGAGACAAGATTAATCTTCTCCTTCAAGAGAGTTGGGTCCTATAATATCAAAGAGCCCAAAATCTCAACACATTTTTTTATAAAACTCAAAATTTAGGGATGAAGAATTGAAATAGTGTTGTGGCTTACCTCAAGAATAAAGTTATGGGTTTTGTAGAGCTCTCTGCGGTGAACACGTGGCCGCAAATAGTACGGTAATCGGAGCTCTAGATCAAAAGTTATGGTAGTTTGAAGATCAACCAAAGGAGAGAACTTGAGAAAGTGTTCTTCCCCCTTTTCTACTCTATTTCAGCGTGAATTAGTGTGTTGTGAGGAGAGTGAGTGCTGAAAATTAAGGTTTTAGTTTAGTTATATTGGGCCAAGGGCCCAATATGTGTCCGGTTGGTCCGGTTTAGCCCGTTCGGTCCAATCTTGATCTGATTTCTACAAAATTGGTATCAAAATTTTTGTCTCAATCTCCTCTATTATATTAAGCCATAAAATCACATTTTTGGCTTTCTAAAATAAATTCTTATTTATGAGTTAATTAGCCATTAATTAACTAGATTTTACACCATCCTTTATAAAAGAATCAAACACATTGAAGTAGATTGTGACATTATACGTGAAAAATATTTGTTTGTTTTTATTCATCTTATGTCAGTTCGTTCCAAAGACCAATTTGCTGATTTTGTTACCAAAGTTCTGCCACCGGATTTTTTTTACTAATGTTTCCAAGTTAGGATAGTTAGATTTATATAATTCTAACTTGCGGGAGAGTGTTACCTAGATTATTTTTTTAATATTTTAATATTGATGGTAATTAATTATAGTAAAAATACATAAGGAATACATAAGGTTAACCACAAAACATTTTTTTAGTGTTTTGTTTACATTCATTTGAAATTTGTAAAATGAGAAGAACTAATTTTTCTCTCTCAACTTTCACTCTTCTTCTCTGTCTTGGTTCATCAAACCATTAACATCACAGTCTGAATAGTTTAAGACATGAGATTTTTTTTAACTATAAACTAATATACCAATCAAGTACACAGGTACATGTAAAAATCTTCCAAACCAATATCTATAGTTTTTATGTGTTATTAAAATTGACTATAGGTATCAGAAGGCCTATGTCAACGGAAAACTTTCAAATGTATGGATACATTTGTGTTTTAGCCATTTTTAACTGTTGATTTTAATTATAAAAAAATATTATGTAAATAATTAAGATCAATTTATTGAACTACTGATGTACTAGTTTACTTAAAAACTTTCCTATGTCAACTCTTTTGTAGTGCAACTTTAATATAGTGTCATATCTATGATGAGTTATCCCTTGTCCCCCAAGCCGAAGTTTATAATAATTTCAAGGATAAAACCAACCTCTAATAATTTGTACTACGAAAAATAAATAAAGGTACAATCCGTGGCAGTTGGGCTTTGATAAATTTGAATATAAAATATATTATAATACTGTTGCCTAGAGTCGTTACTTTGCAAGCCAATTAAGCTAAAAGGAAATTGTTACATCATCTTAGACTAGTGACATCACATATGGCCTATTTTTCCATCTTAACCTAACACAGCCCTCAAAAACTCATGGTGCACATAGTTTATGGTTTTTGATAAGTAGCACTAGCAGCCATCGAATTCTTTTTCAAAGGAAATAAAAAAGTAAAAATAACATGAAATATATAAATCAAGACTATTAAGACAATTCTAAACTCCACTATTTTATGTTCCTTATGATGCAAACCATGACTTCACATACGATTGAGACAGTGGAGTGGGAAATTGATGGAGGCAAGCTTATTAAACAAACATGAAGCATACAAGACTAAGGATTTCTATTAGATCAAATTACAAGATGATTTATGAAGTTTAAAGACTTAGAGTGCAGCCCATTTCTCCATCTCCTAACATGTAAAACATAATTCTTAAATAACCTCAATTCTAACTAGATCAGCCTAAGATCAAAGAAGAATTGAAATTGATTATTGGTGGACGAAATTATGATCACTATTCTTTTCAAGTTGTTTGTCTTTGTATGGATATACCCTTAGGGCACTGTTTATTTTCTTTATTGGAATTCACAACTCCGTTCAACTAACCAGCAAGTGTACTGGGTCGTCCAAGTAATAAACCTTACGTGAGTAAGGGTCGAATCCACAGAGATTGTTGGTATGAAGCAAGCTATGGTCACCTTGTAAATCTCAGTCAGGCGGATTAAACATGATACTTAATTAGATTCAAATAATAAAATAGAAATAATAAAAGGGATAGAATACTTATGTAGATTCGTGCATAGGAATTTCAGTTAAGTATATGAAGATGCTGTATGGCTCAAGGACGTCTGCCTTCCCACTGCTTCTACTCAATCCTTCTTACTCCTTTCCATGGCAAGCTTTGTATAGGGGTTCACCATCAGCTGTGGCTACTTTCATCCTCTCGGGGAAATATCCTATGCGGCTGTCACTCGCACAGCTAACCAGTCTGGAGGCATCACCCATGGTTGATGGCTACATCCCATCCTCGCAGTGAAAGCTAATGCTCACGCACTCTGTCACAGTACGGCCAATCACCGGTTGGTTCCCGCTCCTACTGGAATAGAATCCATTGATTCTTTTGCATCTGTCACTAACGCCCAGCAGGTTACAGGTTTGAAGCACGTCACAGTCATTCATTACCGGAATCCTACTCGGAATACCACAGACAAGGTTAGACTTTCTGGATTCCCAGGATCCTACTCGGAACACCACAGACAAGGTTGGACTTTCCGGATCCTCATAAATGCCGCCATCTATCTAGCTTATACCACGAAGATTCTGTTGGGGAATCTAAGAGATACGCATTCAAGCTCTGTTGCATGTAGAACGGAAGTGGTTGTCAATCACGCGCGTTCATGAGTGAGAATGATAATGAGGGTTATCTAACTCATCACATTCATCATGTTCTTGGGTACGAATGAATATCTTGGAATAAGAATAAGATAGAGACCGAATAAAAGAAAATAGAACTTCATTGATACTTGAGGTACAGCAGAGCTCCACACCCTTAATCTATGGTGTGCAGAAACTCCACCGTTGAAAATACATAAGCAAAGGGTTCAGGCATGGCCGAATGGCCAGCCCCCTAAAACGTGATCAATGATCTCCTAAGATGAAGAATAAAACAAAACTGAGACCAAAGATGAAACGTGGTCAAAAGACATCTAATACAATAGATAAATGTTCTATTTATAGTAAACTAGCTCCTAGGGTTTACATGAGTAAGTAATTGATGCATAAATCCACTTTCGGGGCCCACTTGGTGTGTTCTTGGGCTGAGCTTGATAAATCCACGAGCTAAGGCATTTCTTGGCGTTGAACTTTGAGTTATGACGTGTTTTGGGCGTTCAACTCCGGATCATGACGTTTTTCTGGCGTTTAACTCCAGACAGCAGCATGAACTTGGCGTTTAGCGCCAAGTTACGTCGTCATTCTTCGAATAAAGCATGGACTATTATATATTGCTGGAAAGCCCTGGATGTCTACTTTCCAACGCCGTTGAGAGCGCGCCATTTGGAGTTCTGTAGCTCCAGAAAATCCATTTTGAGTGCAGGGAGGTCAGAATCCAACAGCATCAGCAGTCCTTTTGTCAGCCTCTTTCAGAGTTTTGCTCAAATCCCTCAATTTCAGTCAGAATTTACCTGAAATCACAGAAAAACACACAAACTCATAGTAAAGTCCAGAAATGTGAATTTAACATAAAAACTAATGAAAATATCCCTAAAAGTAGCTCAAACTTACTAAAAACTATATAAAAACTATGCCAAAAAGCGTATAAATTATCCGCTCATCACAACACCAAACTTAAATTGTTGCTTGTCCCCAAGCAACTAAAAATCAAATAGGATAAAAAGAAGAGAATATACTATAAAGTCCAAAATATCAATGAATATTAATTTAATTACATGAGCGGGACTTATAGCTTTTTGCTCCTGAACAGTTTTGGCATCTCACTTTTTCCTTTGAAGTTTAGAGCGATTGGCATCTCTAGGAACTTAGAATTTTTGATAGTGTTATTGACTTTCCTAGTTAAGCATGTTGATTCTTGAACACAGCTACTTTTGAGTCTTGGCTGTGGCCCTAAGCACTTTGTTTTCCAGTATTACCACCGGATACATAAATGCCACAGACACATAACTGGGTGAACCTTTTCAGATTGTGACTTAGCTTTGCTAGAGTCCCCAGTTAGTGGTGTCCAGAGCTCTTAAGCACACTCTTTAGCTTTAGATCACGACTTTAACCATTCAGTCTCAAGTTTTTCACTTGGACCTTCATGACACAAGCACATGGTTAGGGACAGCTTGATTTAGCCGCTTAGGCCTGGATTTAATTTCCTTGGGCCCTCCTATCCATTGATGCTCAAAGCCTTGGATCCTTGCTTTAGAATTGTCGCCATTTTTTTTCACTGCTTTTTCTTGCTTCAAGAATCAATTTCATGATGTTTTTCAGATCATCAATAACATTTCTCTTTGTTCCTCATTCTTTCAAGAACCAACAATTTTAACACTCATAAACAACAAGATCAAAAGACATATGCACTGTTCATTCATTCATTCAGAAAACAAAAAGCATTGTCACCACATCAATATAATTAAACTAAATTCAATAATAATTTCGAAAATTATGTACTTCTTGTTCTTTTGAATTAAGACATTTTTCTTTTAAGAGAGGTGAAGGACTAATGGATTTTATTCATAGCTTTAAGGCATGGTTACATACTAATGATCATGAAATAAAGACACAAAACATAGATAAACATAATACTTAAAAACCGAAAAACAGAAAGAAATAAAGAACAAGGAATGAATCCACCTCTAGTGGCGTCTTCTTCTTGAAGGACCAATGATGTTCTTCAACTCTTCTATGTCCCTTCCTTGCCTTTGTTGCTCCTCCCTCATTTCTCTTTGATCTTCTCTTATTTCTTGGAGAATGATGGAGTGCTCATGATGTTCCACCCTTAATTGTTCCACATTATGGCTCAAATCTTCTAAGGAGGTGTTGAGTTGCTCCCAATAGTTGTTGGGAGGAAAGTGCATTCCTTGAGGCATTTGTTGATGATGAACTTCCTCATGTTCTCCTTGAGGGCCGTGGGGAATTTCTCTTGTTTGCTCCATCTTTTTCTTGGTGATGGGCTTGTCTTCTTCAATGGAGACATCTCCTTCCATGATAACTCCAGCTGAGTAACATAAATGGCATATAAGGTGGGGGAAGGTTAGCCGTGCCATGTATGAAGGCTTGTCAGATATTTTGTAGAGTTCATTGGAGATGACTTCATGAACTTCCACCTCCTCTCCAATCATGATGCTATGAACCATGATGGCCCGATCCACAGTAACTTCAGATCGGTTGCTTGTAGGAATGATGGATCTTTGAATGAACTCCAACCATCCTCTAGCTACAGGCTTGAGGTCCAGTCTTCTTAGTTGGACTGGCTTGCCTTTGGAGTCTACTCTCCATTGGGCGCCTTCCACACATATGTCCATAAGGACTTGGTCCAACCTTTGGTTAAAGTTGACCCTTCTTGTGTAGGGGCGTTCATCACCTTGCATCATGGGTAAGTGAAACGCCAACCTCACATTTTCCGGACTAAAATCTAAGTATTTCCCCCTAACCATTGTGAGATAATTCTTTGGGCTTGGGTTCATACTTTGGTCATGGTTCCTAGTGATCCATGCATTGGCATAGAACTCTTGAACCATTAGAATTCCGACTTGTTGCATGGGGTTGGCTAAGACTTCCCAACCTCTTCTTTGAATTTCATGTCGGATTTCCGGATACTCATTCTTTTTGAGCTTGAAAGGGACCTCAGGGATCACTTTCTTCTTTGCCACAACATCATAGAAGTGGTCTTGATGGCTTTTGGAGATAAATCTCTCCTTCTCCCAAGACTCGGATGTGGAAGCTTTTACTTTCCCTTTCCCTTTTCTTGAGGAAACTCCGGCCTTAGGTGCCATTGGTAATGGAAAAACACAAAAAAGCTTATGCTTTTTACCACACCAAACTTAAAATTTGCTCATCCCCAAGCAAGAAAGAAAAGAAAAGTAGAAGAAGAAGAAGAGAATATGGAGGAGAGGGAGAGAGTAGGTTCGGCTATATGGGAGAAGAAGGTATTTGTGTTGTGTGAAAATGATGAAGAAGGGAAGGGTATAGGTTCGGCCAATTTGGGTGGGAATGGGTGGGAAAGTGAATTTGAATTTTATGGAGGTAGGTGGGGTTTATGGGGAAGAGGAGGTTGATGTGAATGGTGAATGGGGTAATTGGGAAGAGGAATGGAGGTGATTGATGAAGAAGATGTTGGGAAGTGTGACATGGGGAAGAGTAATCACATTCACAAAAACTAGGATTAGAAGGTAAGGTGTGAATATGTTAGGTGGGGATCCTGTGGGGTCCACAAATCCTGAGGTGAGGATCCTGTGGGGTCCACAGATCCTGAGGTGAAAACAAATACCATTCCTTCACCATATAGGCATGTAACATGCCTCCATGCATCATCCTGGCGTTCAAACGCCCATTTGTGCATGTTCTGGGCGTTCAACGCCCATGTAATGCATGTTTCTGGCGTTGAACGCCAGTTTCATGCTTGTTTCTGGCGTTAAGCGCCAGAATGTCCTCTCCGTGCACCATCTTGGCGTTTAACGCCAGGTTGTTGCTTGTTTTGGACGTTCAGCGCCAGAATGATGCTCTGTTCTGGCGTTGAACGCCAGACAGATGCATCTTACTGGCGTTGAACGCCAGTCTGCGCTACCTCCAGGGTGAAAATTTTTTTCTTCTGTTTTTGACTCTGTTTTTAATTTTTTTGAATTTTTCGTGACTCCTCATGATCATGTACCTAATAAAACACAAAAATAACAAAGAAACAAAATAAAATAAAATTAGATAAATAAAATTGGGTTGCCTCCCAACAAGCGCTTCTTTAATGTCAATAGCTTGACAGTGGCTCTCATGGAGCCACAAGGTGATCAGGTCAACTTAAGTGTGGTATTCCCAACACCAAACTTAGAGTTTGGATATGGGGTTTGAACACCAAACTTAGAGTTTGGTTGTGGCCTCACAACACCAAACTTAGAGTTTGACTGTGTGGGCTCTTCTTGACTCTGAACTGAGAGAAGTTCTTCATGCCTACTCTCTTTTGTCACAGAGGGATGGCCATGTGCCTGAAACATAAGGTAGTCCCCATTCAATTGAAGGACTAACTCACCTCTGTTGACATCTATCACAGCTCCTGCTGTGGCTAGGAAAGGTCTTCCTAGGATGATGCATTCATCATCTTCCTTCCTAGTATCTAGGATTATGAAATCAGTGGGGATATAAAGGCCTTCAACCCTTACTAGCACGTCCTCCACTATTCCATATGCTTGTCTTATGGACTTATCTGCCAATTGTAATGAGAACAAGGCAGGTTGTACCTCAATGATTCCCAGCTTCTCCATTACAGAGAGTGGCATAAGATTTATCCCTGACCCAAGATCACATAGAGCTTTTTCAAAGCTCATGGTGCCAATGGTGCAAGGTATTAAGAACTTGCCAGGATCTTGTTTCTTTTGAGGTAGAGTTTTCTGAATCCAAGTATCTAGTTCACTAATGAGCAAGGGAGGTTCACTTTCCCAAGTCTCATTACCAAACAGCTTGGCATTCAGCTTCATGATAGCTCCTAAGTATTGAGCAAATTGCTCTTCAGTCACATCTTCATTCTCTTCAGAGGATGAATATTCTTCAGAGCTCATGAATGGCAGAAGGAGATTTAAAGGAATCTCTATGGTCTCTAGATGAGCCTCAGATTCCTCTGGATCCTTAATAGGAAACTCCTTCTTGCTTGAGGGACGTCCCAGGAGGTCTTCCTCACTAGGATTTTCATCCTCTTCCTCCCTTGTGCATTCGGCCACTTTGATTAAATCAATGGCCTTGCATTCTCCTTTTGGATTCTCTTCTGTATTGCTTGGGAGAACACTGGGAGGAGTTTCAATAACTTTCTTACTCAGCTGGCCCACTTGTGCCTCCAGATTTCTAATGGAGGATCTTGTTTCATTCATGAAACTAAAAGTGGCCTTTGACAGATCAGAGACTATATTTGCTAAATTAGAATTGTTTTGTTCAGAATTTTCTGTCTGTTGCTGAGAAGATGATGGATATGGCTTACTATTATTCAGCCTATTGCGTCCACCATTGTTAAAACCTTGTTGAGGTTTTTGTTGATCCTTCCATGAGAAATTTGGATGATTTCTCCATGATGAGTTATAGGTGTTTCCATAAGGTTCACCTAAGTAATTAACCTCTGCTATGGCAGGGTTTTCAGGATCATAAGCTTCTCCAAAAGCTACCTCTCTAGTACTGTTGGATGCATGTTGCAATCCATTTAGATTCTGAGAGATCATGTTGACCTGTTGAGTCAACATTTTGTTCTGAGCCAATAGGGCATTCAGAGTATCAATTTCAAGAACTCCTTTCTTCTGAGGTACCCCATTATTCACGGAATTCCTCTCAGATGTGTACATGAACTGGTTGTTTGCAACCATGTCAATGAGTTCTTGAGCCTCTTCAGGCGTTTTCTTTAGGTGAATGGATCCACCTGCAGAATGGTCCAATGACATTTTCGAAAACTCAGAGAGACCATAATAAAATATATCTAATATGGTCCATTCTGAAAACATGTCAGATGGACATCTCTTGGTCAACTGCTTGTATCTTTCCCAAGCTTCATAGAGGGATTCACCATCTTTTTGTTTGAAGGTTTGAACATCCACTCTCAGCTTGCTCAGCTTTTGAGGAGGAAAGAACTTATCTAAGAATGCAGTGACAAGCTTATCCCATGAGTCCAGGCTATCCTTGGGTTGTGAATCCAACCATACTCTAGCTCTGTCTCTTATAGCAAAAGGGAAAAGCAAGAGTCTGTAGACTTCAGGATTAACTCCATTTGTCTTTACAGTGTCACAGATCTGCAAGAACTCAGTTAAAAACTGGTAAGGATCTTCAGATGGAAGTCCATAAAACTTGCAGTTTTGTTGCATTAAAGCAACTAGTTGAGGCTTAAGCTCAAAGTTATTGGCTCCAATGGCAGGAATGGAGATGCTTCTTCCATCAAACTTGGACGTTGGCTTTGTGAAGTCTCCAAGCATTCTCCTTGCATTATTATTATTATTTTCTTCTGCCATCTCTTTCTCTTGTTCGAAAATTTCTAGAAGGTCTCTTCTGGATTGTTGTAATTTAGCTTCTTTTAATTTTCTCTTCAGAGTCCTCTCAGGTTCTGGATCAATTTCAACAAGAGTGCCTTTATCCCTGTTCCTGCTCATATGAAAGAGAAGAAAACAAGAAAAGAAGGAGGAATCCTCTATGTCACAGTATAGAGATTCCTTTATGTTAGTAGAAAAAGAAAGGGGTAGAAGAATGAAGAAGAGGGTTCGGATTTTGGATGAAGAGAGGTGGAGAGTAGTGTTAGTAATTAAATAATTAAATAGAAGAAGGGAAGAGAAGAGAGATTTCGAAAATAATTTTGAAAAAGAGTTAGTGATTTTCGAAAATTAAAAATAAATGTAATTGAAATTAAAATTTGAAACAATTAGTTGATTAAAAAGAATTTTTGAAAAAGAGTGAGATATTTTCGAAAATAGAAGAGAGAGAAATAGTTAGGTGGTTTTGAAAAAGATAAGAAACAAACAAAAAGTTAGTTAGTTGATTGAAAAAGATTTGAAATCAAAATTTAAAAAGATAAGAAGATAAAAGTTAGATAAGATACTTTGAAATCAAATTTTGAAAAAGATAAAATTTTTGAAAAAGATCAAATAAAAGAAAAAATGATTTAATTCAAAAATTTTGAAATTATTTACTTCACTAACAAGAAACTACAAGATAAGATTCTAGAATTTAAAGATTGAACCTTTCTTAACAAGAAAGTAACAAACTTCAAATTTTTGAACCAATCACATTAATTATTAGCTAATTTTCGAAAATTTGATATAAAGATAAGAAAAAGATTTTGAAAACATTTTGAAAAAGATTTTTGAGATTTTCGAGAATTACATAAAAAAATGAAAAAGATATGATTTTTGAAAAAGATTTTAAAAAAAAAAATAAGATTTTTAAAATTGAAATTTTGACTTGACTTGTAAGAAACAACTAATTTTGAAAATTTTTGACCAAGTCAACTCAAAATTTCGAAAATTTGGAGGGAAATAAGGAAAAGATATTTTTTTTTTTATTTTTGAATTTTTAAGGAAAAACACAAAAATGACCCAAAACATGAAAATTTTGGATCAAGACACAAGATGCATGCAAGAATGCTATGAGTGTCAAGATGAACACCAAGAACACTTTGAAGATCATGATGAACATCAAGAACACAATTTTGAAAAAATTTTTGATGCAAAGAAAACATGCAAGACACCAAACTTAGAAATCTTTAATGCTTGGAAAATATGAATGCAAAAATGCACATGAAAAACAAGAAAAGACACAAAACAAGAAATCATCAAGATCAAACAAGAAGACTTGTCAAGAACAACTTGAAGATCATGAAGAACACTATGAATGCATGGAATTTTCGAAAAAAATGCAAAAAAAAAATTTTTAAAGCATGCAATTGACACCAAACTTAAAAATTAACATAAGATTCAAACAAGAAACACAAAATATTTTTGATTTTTATGATTTTCTAATTTTTTTGTATTTTTATTTTAATTTTTTTTCGAAAATATTTTTGAAGAAAACGAAAAAGAAAAGAAAAATTTTGAAAAAGATTTTTGAAAAGAAAATTACCTAATCTGAGCAACAAGATGAACCGTCAGTTGTCCATACTCGAACAATCCCCGGCAACGGCGCCAAAAACTTGGTGGACGAAATTGTGATCACTATTCTTTTCAAGTTGTTTGTCTTTGTATGGATATACCCTTAGGGCACTGTTTATTTTCTTTATTGGAATTCACAACTCCGTTCAACTAACCAGCAAGTGTACTGGGTCGTCCAAGTAATAAACCTTACGTGAGTAAGGGTCGAATCCACAGAGATTGTTGGTATGAAGCAAGCTATGGTCACCTTGTAAATCTCAGTCAGGCGGATTAAACATGATACTTAATTAGATTCAAATAATAAAATAGAAATAATAAAAGGGATAGAATACTTATGTAGATTCGTGCATAGGAATTTCAGTTAAGTATATGAAGATGCTGTATGGCTCAAGGACGTCTGCCTTCCCACTGCTTCTACTCAATCCTTCTTACTCCTTTCCATGGCAAGCTTTGTATAGGGGTTCACCATCAGCTGTGGCTACTTTCATCCTCTCGGGGAAATATCCTATGCGGCTGTCACTCGCACAGCTAACCAGTCTGGAGGCATCACCCATGGTTGATGACTACATCCCATCCTCGCAGTGAAAGCTAATGCTCACGCACTCTGTCACAGTACGGCCAATCACCGGTTGGTTCCCGCTCCTACTGGAATAGAATCCATTGATTCTTTTGCATCTGTCACTAACGCCCAGCAGGTTACAGGTTTGAAGCACGTCACAGTCATTCATTAC
This sequence comes from Arachis stenosperma, assembly GCF_014773155.1. Classification (NCBI taxonomy): domain Eukaryota; kingdom Viridiplantae; phylum Streptophyta; class Magnoliopsida; order Fabales; family Fabaceae; genus Arachis; species Arachis stenosperma. The sequence continues at coordinate 100,540,405 of NC_080380.1, read as the reverse complement.
CGGAATCCTACTCGGAATACCACAGACAAGGTTAGACTTTCCGGATTCCCAGGATCCTACTCGGAACACCACAGACAAGGTTGGACTTTCCGGATCCTCATAAATGCCGCCATCTATCTAGCTTATACCACGAAGATTCTGTTGGGGAATCTAAGAGATACGCATTCAAGCTCTGTTGCATGTAGAACGGAAGTGGTTGTCAATCACGCGCGTTCATGAGTGAGAATGATAATGAGGGTTATCTAACTCATCACATTCATCATGTTCTTGGGTACGAATGAGTATCTTGGAATAAGAATAAGATAGAGACCGAATAAAAGAAAATAGAACTTCATTGATACTTGAGGTACAGCAGAGCTCCACACCCTTAATCTATGGTGTGCAGAAACTCCACCGTTGAAAATACATAAGCAAAGGGTTCAGGCATGGCCGAATGGCCAGCCCCCTAAAACGTGATCAATGATATCCTAAGATGAAGAATAAAACAAAACTGAGACCAAAGATGAAACGTGGTCAAAAGACATCTAATACAATAGATAAATGTTCTATTTATAGTAAACTAGCTCCTAGGGTTTACATGAGTAAGTAATTGATGCATAAATCCACTTTCGGGGCCCACTTGGTGTGTGCTTGGGCTGAGCTTGATAAATCCACGAGCTAAGGCATTTCTTGGCGTTGAACTTTGAGTTATGACGTGTTTTGGGCGTTCAACTCCGGATCATGACGTTTTTCTGGCGTTTAACTCCAGACAGCAGCATGAACTTGGCGTTTAGCGCCAAGTTACGTCGTCATTCTTCGAATAAAGCATGGACTATTATATATTGCTGGAAAGCCCTGGATGTCTACTTTCCAACGCCGTTGAGAGCGCGCCATTTGGAGTTCTGTAGCTCCAGAAAATCCATTTCGAGTGCAGGGAGGTCAGAATCCAACAGCATCAGCAGTCCTTTTGTCAGTCTCTTTCAGAGTTTTGCTCAAATCCCTCAATTTCAGTCAGAATTTACCTGAAATCACAGAAAAACACACAAACTCATAGTAAAGTCCAGAAATGTGAATTTAACATAAAAACTAATGAAAACATCCCTAAAAGTAGCTCAAACTTACTAAAAACTATATAAAAACTATGCCAAAAAGCGTATAAATTATCCGCTCATCAATTATACCCCACTTCAATTACCCTGAAGAAGAAATGTCTTCTTCTCCAAGCAGGATTACCCCATCATCAATCTCCTCACCTTGATGAACATTAGGATTGAGTTCCTCACGAGCAAGAAATAAGGATTGGACTACAAAAATTCTAATAGAGCCTAAGAAAAAACTTTAATAAGGCACTCTTGTAAATTAAACCCGGGACTTTTTGTTAGTTACTTGTGTGAGTTTTATAAATTGTCACAAATAAAATGTATTGTGAATCATGTAATGTCAACTGGCACTATACGATGGGGGTTAAACTGGATTAACATGTGTGGAGGGAAAAACAAAAACAACCAAATGTAATATTCTCGATCTCCATTTCAAAATGTCTTTTTTTTTTCTTTCTTAACTCGAACTCCCGACACTTGCTTAAGCGGACGAGTAAGTTGACCACTCGACCAACTCAAGTTGGTTTTCCTTTCAAAATGTCTTTAAAAATAATGAATTTGATCTTTTATAAAGTAATTGCATATGTCTAATATTATGATGACATTATTTATTTTTAATAATACTTCTATTGTGATAATTGACTAAACATTAAGTACGAATGAATATTTGTTTATTTAGAAATAAGTTTGTTTGTTCATACCATCCAATTTAAAAAATTACCAAAGTTTATTTATCACTTTTTCTAATATATATAACTTTTGGTTTTTGGACCATTATATTGGACCGGAATGAAGACTTTCTAATAGAATTGAATAAAGGAATCATCAGAAAATTAAAGAAAATGAAATAGAACAGGAAAAAGAAGCAGAGTTTAAAATTTGAGAAGGATTGCTTGTAATGCAAGATAACTCATCCAAAACGAAAACTGAACTCAATTGAACTCCCCTAGCCTCTATGCACAACCCATATATATAAATAGCAAGCCTCATACTTAGTCAATCCTTAATAGAAAGCTAACCGCTAAAAGTAACTAACTGGCCTAGCAAATAACTAACTAGTCTTGCCTAATCAAGCTTGAAATTCTCGAAATCTCCTCGTTAATCACACTATTCTTTACACAACCTCTCAAACTCGAGTGTTGTCTATTGCAAACTCAAAACAGTGGCAGAGCCACGTTAAAGGGAAGGGGGGTAATGGCCCCTCCCAAAATTAACAATTTGTATGTATAAGTCTCTAATTTTTTTGTTTGATTCCTTTTTAATTTTTAATTTTTTTTCCTTCTCCCAAATAAAAAAGTTTTTAGCTCCGCCCCTGACTCAAAATTTGGACCACAAACGATCGAAGGAAGCCACTGTTAAAGGCTTTGTTAGAAGATCTGCTATCTAATCTATAGAGGGAATGTGTACAACTTGTAGCTTTTATTTTTGCAGTTTATCCCTAATAAGTTGCACTTCAATCTGAAAAATGCTTCGTGTTATCATGCATAATTTGGTTTGCCATCAACAAACACATGCTGAGGTTATTATGAAAAATGGTAGGAGTGATCTGCAGCCTTACATCCAGCTCTTCAAGCAAGTTTCTCGGCCACACAATCTCTGCCTCACAAGTTACCAAGCTTCTAAATTCAACTTCAGTGGAAGATTTGCTGACAGCTACATGTTTTCTACATGACCAAGAAATTGAATTAGATCCTAAATAAACATAATAACCTGAATCTAACATTCGATCCTCAATATTTGCTATCCAATCAGAATCACTAAATTCATACAGTCGATTGTCCAGAAACTTATGAATCAACAAACCAAAATGCTTAGTGCCTTGAAGGTATCTTAACACTCTCTTTGCTGCTTTGCAATGTGCAAAAAGAGGAGCATGCATAAACTGGCTAATTTTGTTGACGGCAAAGTCTGGCCTTGTCACACAAATACTAAAGAGAACCAACTACCGTCCTATAAAGCTTTGCATCTTCGAATTTTTCAGAACCTAAAGACAAAAGATGTAAAGAAGAAACCATAGGCGTAGGCATAGGAATATCATTTGTCATGCCTAATTTAAAGAGCAAATTACTAATATACTTAGTTTGAGAGGTGTAGTTGATGTGAACCAGTTCTAACCACTTTTATATCAAGAAAGTAGCTTAACTCTCCCAAATATTTTAAAGAAAAACCTTTGTCTAGCTGTTGTATCAAATTTGAAACCTTTGTTGTATAATTACCAGTAATAATTATAACATCTACATAGCATAATATGTATATGACTGATCCTAATTTTTCTTATACAAGGAAGAAAATAATCTTGCACTATTAAAATCAAATGACATTAGGGTGGAGCTTAACTTTAAAAATCACTCTCAAGGAGCTTGTTTCAAGCCATAGGAGATTTCATTAATTTACAAACCTTTGAATCTGCATCACACTCAAAGTCAACAGGTTGTTCATATAAACAATTTGATATAAGTCCTCATTCAAAAGACATTATTGAAATCAAATTGCCTAATTGTCCAACCTTTTGAAAGAGCCAAGCTTAGAATAACCTGAATGGTGGTAGGTCTTATAATAGGAGTTAAAATGTAATACCCTACCATACAGAGCTTTACGCTTAAGTCATAAAACGGAGGTGATGAGGTATTACGACCTCTAAAATAAAATATATACATAGAAATATATTAAAAAAATTCATAACGAGGAGCCTTGAAGGAAAGTTTAAGCAAAACCGCAAAAAGAAAAGCACATTGCACACGTAAGTGAATACTTGGATAGGAAGAAAGGTAAAGAGATATACATAAAGAGCAGAATACCAAAAGATACAAAATATCAAACTCCATACTCGACCTGCAAAGTCAAGGCTGGCTGAAAAATATTTATATACATTTATATACATTCCAAAACATCCCAAAATACATAAAGCAAGCACCTATTTCCCCATTACTGCTTCTAGGAGGAATCAAACATAAGGTATATACAAAGAAGCATCTATTATATATATATATATATATATATATATATATATATATATATATATATATATATATATATATATATATATATATATATATATATATATATATATATATATATATATATATATATATAGCATAATAATCAAAATATAGCATTCCAAACTTTGCTTGCAGCAGGAAACTCCAGACGCTTACCGAGGTGCCTCTCAACCTGCATCTGAAAAGCAACAACGTCTATATGGAATGAAAATCGAGGGTTCTCAGCATGGTAATGGTGCCAGCATAGGCAATATATAAGGTCTCGAAAAAGCCAAAGGCAATCCTAGAATTCCGACATTCAGAATTTTAACTTAAAGGAATATACTAAGCCATAGATTGGGTAAATTATCAAAGATATTCACATTCAAAACCTAACTTAAACTCAACACTACACTTTCTGTCTCCTCCAACCCTTCAAAACACCGGTAGAACTACCCTCGTCACACCTCCGCCAGACAAGAGATCTCTTAGTTGCAAAGACATACAATACAGACAAAGAAAACACAGATAGAATGTAGTTACAGCAAGTAGAATAAATAGCAAGTAGGCATGGTTAATCAAATAGGCAAACCCAAGTAATGCACACTCAAACAAAACATACAAGCGGCTGATGAGTCTCATCTATTGGTTATATAGCCAAATCCGACATGTCCAGTAGCTAACCCTGGATAATCTCTCAGTGCGCGCATCGTCAAGAGTATATGCATATAAAAATGAATGATTGAGAGGATGCTGACAACTTGAGTTAGCAACTCGCTCAATGCTGGGATGGAGAGAACGTTGGCAACTTGAGTTAGCAACTTGTTGAATGCTTAGGATGGAGAGGGTGTTGGCAACGCCCTTTTGGAGTTAGCAATGCATTCACTTCCTTCCTCCTAGCTCCAGGGCTTCCTTGCTTTATGAGTTGCACACATTGGCGTTGCAACGCCATTCTGAAGTTGGCAACGCACTCAATGGTCTTCTTCCTTGCTCCAGGACTTTCTTGTTTCATCACCTATCATTAACCAAAAAAAATGTATCAAAGTATTGCCATAATCACAAGATAATGCATCATTCATAGCATCAAACAATTCTTTGCATAATCTCATGAAAATGCACAAAATTAACAATGTTTGATTGAATCAAGACAAGTATGAATTTCTCATCCAAGCACTTACTTATTGCCTAAGAAAATGCATGAAACCAACCTAAAACATACAAAAAATGGCTAGTAAAACTAGCCAAGATGCCCTGGCATCGCAACACCAAACTTAAATCTTGCTTGTCCCCAAGCAAGAAAAGAACTATGCACAAAGAATTCTCTTAATTGGAATGTATTGAAGAATTGCTTATGATGCCTTAGTGGGTGAAGTGAATAAGTGATAGTTGGGTGAACTCTAATTTTTATGCTTATGCAAGGATTTCACTGCTCATTAGTCCTCATATTTTGGAAGTCTTAGATCTTAGGACTTTCATTCAAATGACATTATGGAAGTCTCTTTATAGATCGTCACCTTGAAGTAGCACTCATTTTCTAGCAATTTTTTCTTCTTGGATTTTGATTTCAACTCTAAGTGTCATGTCTCAAAGCGGCTCTTTAGATAAGCTTTCAATCAATACTCCCAAACAAGTTGTTTTAAGGTATTAGGTGTTGAAGCACCCCTTGGGATTTACTTGCTCAAGTCTCTCTCCTTGACACAAATCCACCACAAGCATTTAACTAGGATAATAACTCTTTGAGTTCTTGTTTCTTTCTTTTTCTTCCTAGTAATTGATGCTCAGAGCCTTGAGCTTGTTCTTTGTTTTTCTTTTTCTTTTGTTTTCTTTTGTTACTGCTTTTTGGATCAATAGATGTTTAAGAATTTTCATAATACTTCTCTAAACTTTATTTCCTATCTATGAGCTCCCATGCAAGTTTTCACAAACATGCAACCTCAATACACAATCATACAATCAGAACCTCCACTCCTCTTAATCTACTGCTTGCCCCAAGATTTATAAAATTCTTCAACATTTTCCTTTCAAAAGAATGATTTCTTTGTTGCATTCTTAGAGATATTAGGTGCAAGTAAAATTCAAGATGATAATCATGATATCATAGCAACATGTTACAAATCAAATATCAAATTATGCTTATTCACAAGGAGTAATCACACATGCATACAAAGAGAATAGAAGACAATCATGCAATTTACAGTGTTGGAAATAAGTAAGAGGAAAAAAGAACTTTACCACCTTGTAGTTCATCTTCATTGTTATTGTCCTTTTCCTCCTATTCTTCCCGTTCCCACACCAAACTTAGAATGATTGCTTATACTCAAGAAACAATTAAAATAGTGGTGATGGAGTCTATGATGGATCATGAGTGTCTTACATAATGAAATGTGAGTAATGCATGTGCTTAAGCAAGCAAAATTAAGGATACAATAAAGGCACAAGAAGTAAAAACAGAGACAATGTGATTGCATTCATAAGTTATGTGCATGATACATTGCAAAAGTAAGTGGCACACCAAATTTAGTGTGAGACTTTCACTTGGAATTGATGCAAGTATCCAGTAAATATTGTAAACAAATTTTGTTGCATAGAAACACCAAACTTAGAATGCAATCATATGCCAACTTATTTGAAAATAAACTAAGCAAAGAAAAGAAATATTACCTATGGTTGGGTGGTGCACGAAATTGTGATCACTACTTTTCACAACTCAAATAATCCCTAGTAATGGCCCCAAAAACTTGGTGCTCAATACCATGGCATAAACACAACTTCGCACAACTAACCAGCAAGTGCACTGGGTCGTCCAAGTAATAAACCTTACGCGAGTAAGGGTCGATCCCACGGAGATTGTTGGTATGAAGCAAGCTATGGTCACCTTGTAAATCTTAGTCAGGCAGACTCAAATGGGTATGGTGATATATGAATAAAACATAAAGATAAAGATAGAGATACTTATGTATATCATTGGTGAGAGCTTCAGATAAGCGTATGAAGATGCTTGTCCCTTCCGTCTCTCTGCTTTCCTACTGTCTTCATCCAATCCTTCTTACTCCTTTCCATGGCAAGCTTATGCAAGGGTTTCACCGTTGTCAGTGGCTACCTCCCATCCTCTCAGTGGAAATGTTCAACGCACCCTGTCACGGCACGGCTATCCATCTGTCGGTTCTCGATCAGGCCGGAATAGAATCCAGTGATTCTTTTGCGTCTGTCACTAACGCCCCGCCTTCAGGAGTTTGAAGCACGTCACAGTCATTCAATCATTGAATCCTACTCAGAATACCACAGACAAGGTTAGACCTTCCGGATTCTCTTGAATGCCGCCATCAGTTCTTGCCTATACCACGAAGACTCTGATCTCACGGAATGGCTGGCTCGTTTGTCAGGCGAGCACTCGGTTGTCAGGCGATCAACCATGCATCGTGTATCAGGAATCCAAGAGATAAACATTAGAGCCTTGTTTGCTTGTAGAACAAAAGTGGTTGTCAGTCACTTGTTCATAAGTGAGAATGATGATGAGCGTCACATAATCATCACATTCATCAAGTTCTTGAGTGCGAATGAATATCTTGGAACAAGAACAAGCGGAATTGAATAGAAGAACAATAGTAATTGCATTAATACTCGAGGTACAGCAGAGCTCCACACCTTAATCTATGGTGTGTAGAAACTCCACCGTTGAAAATACATAAGAACAAGAGTGATCATTGGTTTCGGCCCCAGAGAGGGAACCAGAAGAACCAAGATCTGATCTAAGAACTAGATGTCCGAAGATGAAAATACAATAGTAAAAGGTCATATATATAGAGAACTAGTAGCCTAGGGTGTACAGAGATGAGTAAATGACATAAAAATCCACTTCCGGGCCCACTTGGTGTGTGCTTGGACTGAGCATTGAAGCATTTTCGTGTAGAGACTCTTCTTGGAGTTAAACGCCAGCTTTTGTTCCAGTTTAGGCGTTTAACTCCCACTTTGGTGCCAGTTCCGGCGTTTAACGCTGGGAATTCTGAAGGTGACTTTGAACGCCGGTTTGGGCATCAAATCTTGGGCAAAGTATGGACTATCATATATTGCTGGAAAGCCCAGGATGTCTACTTTCCAACGCCGTTGAGTGCGCGCCAATTGGGCTTCCGTAGCTCCAGAAAATCTACTTCGAGTGCAGGAAGGTCAGAATCCAACAATATCTGCAGTCCTTTTCAGTCTCTAAATCAGATTTTTGCTCAGGTCCCTCAATTTCAGCCAGAAAATACCTGAAATCACAGAAAAACACATGAACTCATAGTAAAGTCCAGAAAAGTGAATTTTAACTAAAAACTAATAAAAATATACTAAAAACTCAACTAAAACTACTAAAAACATACTAAAAACAATGCCAAAAAGCGTACAAATTATCCGCTCATCACAACACCAAACTTAAATTGTTGCTTGTCCTCAAGCAACTGAAAATCAAATAAGATAAAAAGAAGAGAATATGCAATGAACTCCAAAAACATCTATGAAGATCAGTATTAATTAGATGAGCGGGGCTTTTAGCTTTTTGCCTCTGAATAGTTTTGGCATCTCACTTTATCCTTTGAAATTCAGAATGATTGGCTTCTTTAGGAACTCAGAATCCAGATAGTGTTATTGATTCTCCTAGCTAAGTATGATGATTCTTGAACACAGCTACTTATTGAGTCTTGGCTGTGGCCCAAAGCACTCTGTCTTCCAGTATTACCACCGGATACATACATGCCACAGACACATAATTGGGTGAACCTTTTCAGATTGTGACTCAGCTTTGCTAGAGCCCCCAATTAGAGGTGTCCAGGGTTCTTAAGCACACTCTTTTTGCCTTGGATCACAACTTTATTTCTTTCTTTTTCTTTCTTTTTCTCTTTTTCTCTTTTTTTTCGTTTTTTTTTGTATTCACTGCTTTTTCTTGCTTCAAGAATCATTTTTATGATTTTTCAGATCCTCAGTAACATGTCTCATTTTTCATCATTCTTTCAAGAGCCAACATTCATGAACCACAAATTCAAAAGACATATGCACTGTTTAAGCATACATTCAGAAAACAAAAGTATTGCCACCACATCAAAATAATTAAACTGTTATAAAATTCAAAATTCATGCAATTCTTATCTTTTTCAATTAAGAACATTTTTCATTTAAGAGAGGTGATGGATTCATAGGACATTCATAACTTTAAGGCATAGACACTAAGACACTAATGATCATAAGACACAAACATGGACAAACATAAAGCATAAATTTTCGAAAAACAGGGAAATAAAGAACAAGGAGATCAAAGAACGGGTCCACCTCAGTGATGGCGGCTTGTTCTTCCTCTTGAAGGTCTTATGGAGTGTTTGAGCTCCTCAATGTCTCTTCCTTGTCTTTGTTGCTCCTCTCTCATGATTCTTTGATCTTCTCTAATTTCATGGAGGAGAATGGAATGTTCTTGGTGCTCCACCCTTAGTTGTCCCATGTTGGAACTCAATTCTCCTAGGGAGGTGTTTAGTTGCTCCCAATAGTTTTGTGGAGGAAAGTGCATCCCTTGAGGCATCTCAGGGATCTCATGATGAGTGGGATCTCTTGTTTGCTCCATCCTTTTCTTAGTGATGGGCTTATCCTCATCAATGAGGATGTCTCCTTCTATGTCCACTCCAACTGAATAACAGAGGTGACAAATAAGATGAGGAAAGGCTAACCTTGCCAAGGTAGAGGACTTGTCCGCCACCTTATAGAATTCTTGGGCTATAACCTCATGAACTTCCACTTCTTCTCCAATCATGATGCTATGGATCATGATGGCCCGGTCTAGAGTAACTTCGGACCGGTTGCTAGTGGGAATGATTGAGCGTTGGATAAACTCCAACCATCCTCTAGCCACGGGCTTGAGGTCATGCCTTCTTAATTGAACCGGCTTCCCTCTTGAATCTATCTTCCATTGGGCGCCCTCTTCACAAATGTCAGTGAGGACTTGGTCCAACCTTTGATCAAAGTTGACCCTTCTTGTGTAAGGATGTTCATCTCCTTGCATCATAGGCAAGTTGAATGCCAACCTTACTTTTTCCGGACTAAAATCCAAGTATTTCCCCCGAACCATTGTAAGCCAATTCTTTGGATCCGGGTTCACACTTTGATCATGGTTCTTGGTGATCCATGCATTGGCATAGAACTCTTGAACCATTAAGATTCCGACTTGTTGAATGGGGTTGGTGAGAACTTCCCAACCTCTTCTTCGAATCTCATGTCGGATCTCCGGATATTCACTCTTTTTGAGTGAGAAAGGGACCTCGGGGATCACCTTCTTCAAGGCCACAACTTCATAGAAGTGGTCTTGATGCACCCTTGAGATGAATCTCTCCATCTCCCATGACTCGGAGGTGGAAGCTTTTGCCTTCCCTTTCCTCTTTCTAGAGGTTTCTCCGGCCTTGGATGCCATAAATGGTTATGGAAAAACAAAAAGCAATGCTTTTACCACACCAAACTTAAAAGGTTTGCTCGTCCTCGAGCAAAAGAAGAAAGAAGAGAGTAGAAGAAGAAGAAATGAGGAAGAAGGGAATGGCTTTGTGTTCGGCTAAAGAGGGGGAGAAGTGGTGTTTAGGTTGTGTGAAAATGAAGGGGTGAAGAAGGGTTTATATAGGAGAGGGGGGGTCATGGTTCGGTCATGTATGGGTGGGTTTGGGAGGGAAAGTGGTTTGAATTTGAAGGGTGAGGTAGGTGGGGGTTTATGAAGGATGGATGTGAGTGGTGAAGAGAAGGATGGGATTTGATAGGTGAAGGGTTTTTGGGGAAGAGGTGTTGAGGGGATTGGTGAATGGGTGAAGAAGAAGAGAGAGGGTGGTGGGGTAGGTGGGGATCCTGTGGGGTCCACAGATCCTGAGGTGTCAAGGAAAAGTCATCCCTGCACCAAATGGCATGCAAAAATGCGTTTTTAGCCAATTCTGGCGTTAAACGCCGGGCTGGTGCCCATTTCTGGCGTTTAACGCCAGGTTCTTGCCCTTTCCTGGCGTTTAACGCCAGTCTGGTGCCCTTTTCTGGCGTTAAACGCCCAGAATGGTGCCAGACTGGGCATTAAACGCCCACCTGCTAGCCTTACTGGCGTTTAAACGCCAGTAGCTTCTTCCTCCAGGGTGTGCTGTTTTTCTTCCTGTTTTTCATTCTGTTTTTGCTTTTTCAATTGATTTTGTGACTTCTCATGATCATCAACCTACAAAAAACATAAAATAACAAAGGAAAATAGATAAAATATGACATTGGGTTGCCTCCCAACAAGTGCTTCTTTAATGTCAGTAGCTTGACAGAGGGCTCTCATGGAGCCTCACAAATGCTCCGAGCAATGTTGGAACCTCCCAACACCAAACTTAGAGTTTGAATGTGGGGGTTCAACACCAAACTTAGAGTTTGGTTGTGGCCTCCCAACACCAAACTTAGAGTTTGACTGTGGGGGCTCTGTTTGACTCTGATTTGAGAGAAGCTCTTCATGCTTCCTCTCTATGGTGACAGAGGGATATCCTTGAGCCTTAAACACAAAGGATTCTTCATTCACTTGAATGATCAGTTCACCTCTATCTACATCAATCACAGCCTTTGCTGTGGCTAGGAAGGGTCTGCCAAGGATGATAGATTCATCCATGCACTTCCCAGTCTCTAGGACTATGAAATCAGCAGGGATGTAATGGTCTTCAATCTTTACCAAAACATCCTCTACAAGTCCATAAGCTTGTTTTCTTGAATTGTCTGCCATCTCTAGTGAGATTCTTGCAGCTTGTACCTCAAAGATCCCTAGCTTCTCCATTATAGAGAGAGGCATGAGGTTTACACTTGACCCTAAGTCACACAGAGCCTTCTTGAAGGTCATGGTGCCTATGATACAAGGTATGGAGAACTTCCCAGGGTCCTGCCTCTTTTGAGGTAATTTTTGCCTAGACAAGTCATCCAGTTCTTTGGTGAGCAAAGGGGGTTCATCCTCCCAAGTCTCATTTCCAAATAACTTGTCATTTAGCTTCATGATTGCTCCAAGGTATGTAGCAACTTGCTCTTCAGTGACATACTCATCCTCTTCAGAGGAAGAATACTCATCAGAGCTCATGAATGGCAGAAGCAAGTCCAATGGAATCTCTATGGTCTTATTTTGAGCCTCAGATTCCCATGGTTCCTCATTGGGGAACTCAGTGGAGGCCAGTGGACGTCCATTGAGGTCTCCCTCAGTGGCGTTCACTGCCTCTCCTTCCTCTCCAAATTCGGCCATGTTGATGGCCTTGCACTCTCCTTTTGGATTTTCTTCTGTATTACTTGGAAGAGTACTAGGAGGGAGTTCAGTAATTTTCTTGCTCAGCTGTCCCACTTGTGCCTCTAAATTCCTAATGGAGGACCTTGTTTCAGTCATGAAACTTTGAGTGGTTTTGATTAGATCAGAGACCATGGTTGCTAAGTCAGAGGGGTTCTGCTTAGAATTCTCTGTCTGTTGCTGAGAAGATGATGGAAAAGGCTTGCCATTGCTAAACCTGTTTCTTCCACCATTATTGTTGTTGAAACCTTGTTGAGGTCTCTGTTGACCCTTCCATGAGAAATTTGGATGATTTCTCTATGAAGAATTATAGGTGTTTCCATAGGGTTCTCCTAGGTAATTCACCTCTTCCATTGAAGGGTTCTCAGGATCATAGGCTTCTTCTTCAGATGAAGCATCCTTAGTACTGCTTGGTGCATTTTGCATTCCAGACAGACTTTGAGAAATCAAATTGACTTGTTGAGTCAATATTTTATTCTGAGCCAATATGGCATTCAGAGTATCAATCTCAAGAACTCCTTTCTTCTGATTAGTCCCATTGTTCACAGGATTCCTTTCAGAAGTGTACATGAATTGGTTATTTGCAACCATTTTAATTAGCTCTTGAGCTTCTGTAGGCGTCTTCTTCAGATGAAGAGATCCTCCAGCAGAGCTATCCAAAGACATCTTGGATAGTTCAGAGAGACCATCATAGAAAATACCTATGATGCTCCATTCAGAAAGCATGTCAGAAGGACATTTTCTGATCAATTGTTTGTATCTTTCCCAAGCTTTATAGAGGGATTCTCCATCCTTCTGTCTGAAGGTTTGGACTTCCACTCTAAGCTTACTCAATTTTTGAGGTGGAAAGAACTTTGCCAAGAAGGCATTGACTAGCTTTTCCCATGAGTCCAGGCTTTCTTTAGGTTGTGAGTCCAACCATATCCTAGCTCTGTCTCTTACAGCAAAAGGGAATAGCATAAGTCTGTAGACCTCAGGGTCAACCCCATTAGTCTTGACAGTGTCACAGATTTGCAAGAATTCAGCTAAGAACTGATGAGGATCTTCCAATGGAAGTCCATGGAACTTGCAATTCTGTTGCATTAGAGAAACTAATTGAGGCTTAAGCTCAAAGTTGTTTGCTCCAATGGCAGGGATAGAGATGCTTCTCCCATAGAAGTCGGGAGTAGGTGCAGTAAAGTCACCCAGCACATTCCTTGCATTGTTGGCATTGTTGTTGTTTTCGGCTGCCATGGGTTCTTCTTCTTTGAAGATTTCTGTTAGGTCCTCTACAGAGAGTTGTGCCTTAGCTTCTCTTAGCTTTCGCTTTAAGGTCCTTTCAGGTTCAGGGTCAGCTTCAACAAGAATGCCTTTGTCTTTGCTTCTGCTCATATGAAAGAGAAGAGAACAAGAAAATATGGAATCCTCTATGTCACAGTATAGAGATTCCTTGAGGTGTCAGAAAAGAAGAAAAATAGAAGGAAGAAGGAGAAGAATTCGAACTTAGTCAGATAGAGTTCGAATTATGCATTGAGAAGGAGTGGTACTCCATAAATAGAAGGATGTGAGAAGAGGGGGAAAAAATTTTCGAAAATTAAGTAAAAGATTTTAAAAACATTTTGAAAAACTTGAATTGATTTTCGAAAACTAAGAATGGAGAAGAAATCAAGTAATTTTTGAAAAAGATTTTGAAATTAGAAATCAAAAAGATATGATTAAAAACTGTTTTAAAAAAAAAGATGTGATTGAAAAATTATGGTTTTAAAAAGATATGATTGAAAAGATATGATTTGAAAACAATTTTAAAAAGATTTGATTTTAAAAATTAATGACTTGCCTGACAAGAAAAGATATGATTCAAACATTAAACCTTTCTCAACAGAAAAGGCAACATACTTGAAATGCTGAATCAAATCATTAATTGATAGCAAGTATCTTTGAAAAAGGAAAGAAATTGATTTTGAAAAAGGTTTGATTGAAAAGATATGATTTGAAAAAGATTTGATTTTGAAAAATTTTGAAAACTTGAAAAAAAATCTGAATTAAAAACAGAATCTTCCCTCTTGTGCCATCCTGGCGTTAAACGCCCAGAATGGTGCACATTCAGGCGTTTAACGCCCAATGCACTACCTTTTTGGGCGTTAAACGCCCAACCAGGCACCCTGGCTGGCGTTTAAACGCCAGTCTGTCCTTCTTCACTGGGCGTTTTGAACGCCCAGCTTTTTCTGTGTAATTCTTCTGCTGCATGTTCTGAATCTTCAGTTCCCTGTACTATTGACTTGAAAATAGAACCAAGATCAAATAAACAATGCATGCAAGACACCAAACTTAAAATTAGACACTAGACTCAAACAAGAAACATAAAATATTTTTGGTTTTTATGATTTTGAAAATTTTTTTTTGTGCTTTTTCGAAAATTATATGAAAATAGAAAATGAAGGTTTCAGAATTCTCAATTTGGATTCCAAGAATCATTGCAATGCTTGTCTAAGACTTCGGTCCAGGAATTAGACATGGCTTCACAGCCAGCCAAGCTTTTAAAGAAAGCTTCGGTCCAAAACACTAGACATGGCCAATGGCCAACCAAGCCTTAGCAGATCATTGCTCTAATAGCAAGATTGATAGAGATCAACAAGCTCTTGTGATGATAAGTTGAAACCTCGGTCCAATAAGATTAGACATGGCTTCTCAGCCAGCCAGATTTCAACAGATCATCATGAAACTCTAGAACTCATTCTTAAGAATTCTGAAAAATACCTAATCTAAGCAACAAGATGAACCGTCAGTTGTCCATACACGAAACAATCCCCGGCAACGGTGCCAAAAACTTGGTGCACGAAATTGTGATCACTACTTTTCACAACTCAAATAATCCCTAGTAATGGCCCCAAAAACTTGGTGCTCAATACCATGGCATAAACACAACTTCGCACAACTAACCAGCAAGTGCACTGGGTCGTCCAAGTAATAAACCTTACGCGAGTAAGGGTCGATCCCACGGAGATTGTTGGTATGAAGCAAGCTATGGTCACCTTGTAAATCTTAGTCAGGCAGACTCAAATGGGTATGGTGATATATGAATAAAACATAAAGATAAAGATAGAGATACTTATGTATATCATTGGTGAGAGCTTCAGATAAGCGTATGAAGATGCTTGTCCCTTCCGTCTCTCTGCTTTCCTACTGTCTTCATCCAATCCTTCTTACTCCTTTCCATGGCAAGCTTATGCAAGGGTTTCACCGTTGTCAGTGGCTACCTCCCATCCTCTCAGTGGAAATGTTCAACGCACCCTGTCACGGCACGGCTATCCATCTGTCGGTTCTCGATCAGGCCAGAATAGAATCCAGTGATTCTTTTGCGTCTGTCACTAACGCCCCGCCTTCAGGAGTTTGAAGCACGTCACAGTCATTCAATCATTGAATCCTACTCAGAATACCACAGACAAGGTTAGACCTTCCGGATTCTCTTGAATGCCGCCATCAGTTCTTGCCTATACCACGAAGACTCTGATCTCACGGAATGGCTGGCTCGTTTGTCAGGCGAGCACTCGGTTGTCAGGCGATCAACCATGCATCGTGTATCAGGAATCCAAGAGATAAACATTAGAGCCTTGTTTGCTTGTAGAACAAAAGTGGTTGTCAGTCACTTGTTCATAAGTGAGAATGATGATGAGCGTCACATAATCATCACATTCATCAAGTTCTTGAGTGCAAATGAATATCTTGGAACAAGAACAAGCGGAATTGAATAGAAGAACAATAGTAATTGCATTAATACTCGAGGTACAGCAGAGCACCACACCTTAATCTATGGTGTGTAGAAACTCCACCGTTGAAAATACATAAGAACAAGAGTGATCATTGGTTTCGGCCCCAGAGAGGGAACCAGAAGAACCAAGATCTGATCTAAGAACTAGATGTCCGAAGATGAAAATACAATAGTAAAAGGTCATATATATAGAGAACTAGTAGCCTAGGGTGTACAGAGATGAGTAAATGACATAAAAATCCACTTCCGGGCCCACTTGGTGTGTGCTTGGGCTGAGCATTGAAGCATTTTCGTGTAGAGACTCTTCTTGGAGTTAAACGCCAGCTTTTGTGCCAGTTTGGGCGTTTAACTCCCACTTTGGTGCCAGTTCCGGCGTTTAACGCTGGGAATTCTGAAGGTGACTTTGAACGCCGATTTGGGCCATCAAATCTTGGGCAAAGTATGGACTATCATATATTGCTGGAAAGCCCAGGATGTCTACTTTCCAACGCCATTGAGAGCGCGCCAATTGGGCTTCCGTAGCTCCAGAAAATCCACTTCGAGTGCAGGGAGGTCAGAATCCAACAGCATCTGCAGTCCTTTTCAGTCTCTGAATCAGATTTTTGCTCAGGTCCCTCAATTTCAGCCAAAAAATACCTGAAATCACAGAAAAACACACAAACTCATAGTAAAGTCCAGAAAAGTGAATTTTAACTAAAAACTAATAAAAATATACTAAAAACTCAACTAAAACTACTAAAAACATACTAAAAACAATGCCAAAAAGCGTACAAATTATCCGCTCATCATTGGGTTGCCTCCCAATAATCTCTCTTTTAATGTCATTAACTTGACATGTTGTTCTCAACTTTCTTCCTCTTCTTCCAATTTGTTAAGAGGAATGACCTCAAGGAGAGAGAAGAGCAAGTTGATGTCCCCTGTTTTGGCCTCTTCCCAACAAGCTTTCTTTTGTTATTTGCTTGATTTGCTTTGCTTGTAGGGGCAGCAAGGGTTGAATTGCTTGTGGTTGATCTTTTCTTCTTCATAGATGTGGTCCCTTGTCTTTTGGTCACAACCCTTCTTTCAGTGCCTTTGTTAGTTACCTTCACTTCTTCGACATCAAGACTTGGTTGTTGTGTGATTGTTGGAGTATCCGCTTCATCAAAAACCTCTTGAGTTGGTGGTTCAATGCATCATTCTTCCATGTAGCTTTCTGCTTCACTTGAATGTGGATTCTCTTGATTGGCTTCCTCCTTTTCTTCTACATGATGTTCCATTGAGTCCTTTGGGAGTGAGTCTTTATGTTCCTCTGTCACCTCAATTAGCCTTTGTGCATGTGAAGTCCTAGGCTCACATACCTCCACAACCTCCATCTCCATTGAAGTTTCACTTGATACAAGGACCTCTTTATCTTGTTCTTCCAATTCTTCCTCCTCGCCCACAGATTCGCCCTCATCCTCCTTGCTTAGCACTCCTAAATTCTTACTCGTTTGCTCTAAGTGCTCATCCATCTTTTTGAAGAAGATTCCTTGTTCTTTCCAGTATTGTTCTTGACTTTCCAAGAATTTTCTAGCTCTCTCCTGAGATTTTAAGGCACTTTGAAGGAGATCCTCAGCTGCTAGCTCAAGGGACGAAGGTTGAAAGAATTTTTGTGGACATGGATGTGTTGTGGTGAAGTTATTTTGAGGAGTATGGAATAAGTTTTGTGAGTAATGAAATGAATTTAGTGGTTGATGAAATGAGTTGTATGGATCTTGGCAGGAACTTTGTGTTGAGGCATATTAAAGTGATGAAGAATTTTCAAATGAGAATCTGGGAGGTGGGGTTGGACAATTTTGTATGAATGAATTGAAGGTACTCTCAAGTGATGATGGCTCTTGATAAGTGGAGTATGAACTAGTAAATGCTCCTTGATTTTGATCCTCCCACCCAAAACTTGAGTAATTGTCAAATTCATCACCATATGGATCATTTTGTGGTTCTGGGGGATAATCTTGCATGAGATTATTGACAACAAAATCAAGTGATGATGTCTCTTGAAGAATAGAATGTGGAGCATTAAAATCTCTTTGGTTTTAACCCTCTCAGCCACAACATGAGTAGTTGTTAGATTCATCAAAATATGGTTCATCTTGTGTCTCTAGGAGGTGTTCATACTCTATCATTCCTTGTTGATACTCCCATCCACCATTAGCATAATGACATGAATCATTTTATGGTGTTGGGCAATATCCCAGGAAATTGTCTTGATTATTTTGTGGCCTTGGAGCATACCCCCGCTGGGTAGATTGCTCATAATCTGTCATTTCTTGGTGATATTCCCAGCCACCATTAGGATAATGACTTGAATAATCTTGTGGTGGTGGGCAATATCCCATATGATATGATTGATCAAAATGCGAAGTATACTCCATTTGAGTTTTGTAAAACACAATCACTAAGAAAAATTGAAATTCCTTATGTAAGAAATAAGGAGTCCTTAGTGAGGCAATAACACAAACTCCTTAGTAGCAAGAGAAAATAGAAAATTAAAAGAACTTAGATGACAAAAATCAAAAGAAAAAAAATGTCTAATCTAGGTAATCAACCACCGATAGTTTGTTAATCACAATTAATCCCCGGCAACTGTGCCAAAAACTTGATACGTAAAAAATTAAATTCACGTAATTACCAAGGTTCTGAGAACCAAACCGGTTATCAAACCGCTCTAGTCACTGGTTCATGGTTTATTGGTCTAACCAGTTCAACTGGTGGTTCAACCGAAAAAACTGTTTTAGAATAAAATAATAAATAAATTATAAATATGCAAGTATTAAGTTGAGGGTATAGGGTAGTATGAAGTTTTTTCAATAGAGTGGTGAATTACTCTATGAAGTTTTCCCAAGGGAGTGGTGAATTACTCTTTTAGGATTTCCTTTTTTATAGTAAATGCAAAATTGCCAGATGAAACCATGATACCAAGCAAGTACAATTTCTCATTAGTACACAAAATGTTAAAAGAAATATCTCACAAGAATAGGAAGAATATCAAATGAATTATCATAAATCTAACTGAAAAAAAAACATAGTACTTGGATAAACAAATTTGATAACATTATTAATAACAAAGTTGGCATTGTACTAGTGCTAGAAAGGCTTCACCAAATGAAGGAGCATGCAGGCTTTAAGAGACAGTAGACTTGGATTTATGCAGCAGCATTTTGGATGAGTTGCTTTGAAGACCGTTTGGTGAAACTAAGTGCTCATAACAAACAGAAACAATTTCTCAAGATACATAAATAAGTGCTCATCCTCTGAAAATAACCATCTGAATTGGTACAAGGAGGAAAAAATGGCCATAAGTCTCTTTACCCAAGTCAAAATAAACAACTATATCTAAACTCAACAATCAGTCTTCAGCACCAAATATTACAAAACATTAACCAATAATCACACTAAACCTGCAACCAGCAATTACAAAATAGCAACTACAAAACAGCAACAAACACTGCACATTATAAAACATTCCAAATCAGTGATGACACTAAATCTGCACCCAGCAACCAGCAATTACAAAACAATAACAAACATACAAAACATTACAAGAAATCTTGAACAAAAATTTCAGAAATTTCAGGAACTTTGTTTTGTTTGAACTTTGAAGCAATGAAGTGCTGCTACAACTTAAATATTTGACTAAATGGATTTAATTCAATTAACATTTTAGGAACAAAAAATAAGAATCTTATTATAAAATTGATTTTCATTATTGGCCATAACGGAAACAACACTCTTCCCATCATCCTTTATTTCGTTATTATTCTGATAATGTGAAGATTAAAATCAAATTAGCTCAAATTTCTTTAATAAAATGAAAATATGAGAAACATGTCGACGAAAATGAGCTGCAACTGAATAATCGAATCAAATATAATTATTATCACAAATATAGGGTATGATAAAGGATGAACTAATATTCAAATAGTCACCATCACGATTCACAATTATGGGTCTGACGTGTGCGAAAATTAGCCGATTAAGAATTTATAATGAAAGTAGCGTTGCAAGTATAGTTCTTAACCAACGAAAATCCGCTTATCAATTTATAAGGGTTGTCACAAAGCAAGAATAAAAATACTGGGAGTATGAATCCCAGGTCGTCTCCCAACGAGTTACAGAAAGAGTGCTATTTATTGATCAGGAAATTTCTGAGAAGTTTGGAGTTAGAGAATAGAACTAAGGCTGGAGAATTAACGAAAGATTTAATTAACTATGATAAAAAGGCCTTGACTGGGAGAAGATTAATCGGAAGTTCTATCCTTGTTGGATGTTCCCAAGTGTAATAGTGATACCTTGTTGTTCTACTTAATTATCCCTTACTGAAAAAAGGAAGGTCAAGTAACTAGCTAATCAACTATATTCTCAAGTTCTAATTCTCTCCAAAGGAAGGATTAGAGTTAGAGGTTAGGGAGTCAGCCAACAACTTCCAATTAGAATTAACACTTGAGTATTCCCAACTCAAGGGTCTCCTCTTAATCAACTCCCAAGTCAAGTTGGGAGTCTACTCCCTTGACATGAGTGCTACGTTCATAAGCATAAAAAGAGAATAAAGAGAAGACATGATAAATTGAATAATAACTGAGAATCAATTAAAGATAAAAATAGTTCCTGGCATTAATAAATCCAAAAGTCAAAAACATACGTATTTGAACAAGGTAAATGGGCAATAAAAAGAGTAAAGGTATGAGAGAACAAACTAGAATAGTATAAACTTCAACGGAGGTAGTCAATCTTCTCAATATCCAAATCAAAAGTATAGAACTAAGAACTATGAATGTGAAGAACCCTAGAGGGGGAAGTGATTTCTCTCTCCAAGATTCAAAAATAAAACTAAAACTATGCAGAAAGAGAATGTGTTGAGTCTCTGCTGTTCCCTTACTCTAGTCTGTATTTCTGGGCCGAAAACTGGGTCTAAAACTGGCCTAAAATCGCCCCCAGCAATTTTCTACAACTGCTGTACGTCGCGCATGCAACGCATACGCGTAGGTCATGCGTGTGTGTCATTTGTGAAAACTCCTTGTCACGCGTACGCGTCGCTCGTCCTGTGCGCTAATCACGCGCGCGCGTCAAGTGTGCTTACGCGTCGCTATGAAATGCTCCAAATCACGCGCACGCGTCGGCCATGCGTGCGCGTCACGTCTCGCTGGTCAGCATCATTGTTTCTTTATGTTTCTTCTATTTTTGCAAGCTTCCTTTCCGTTCTCTAAGTCATTCTTGCCATATAAGGCCTGAAACACTGAACACACAGATCACGGTATCGAATGGTATAGAGAGAAATTATAATGTAACAATTTAAAGGCTTAGGAAGTGGTGCACGAAATTGCAATCACACTTTTGCAATCCCGCACAACTAACCAGCAAGTGCACTGGGTCGTCCAAGTAATACCTTACGTGAGTAAGGGTCGATCCCACGGAGATTGTCGGCTTGAAGCAAGCTATGGTTACCTTGTAACTCTTAGTCAGGATATCAAAGATTATCAGGATTGATTGTAAAAAGCAAAAGAACATAAAATAGGTACTTGAGTTGCAGTGATGGAGAATAAGTTGAGGTTTTGGAGATGCTCTGTCTTCTGAACCTCTGCTTTCCTACTGTCTTCTTCTTCAAACACGCAAGGCTCCTTCCATGGCAAGCTGTATGTAGGGTTTCACCGTTGTCAATGGCTACCTCCCATCCTCTCAGTGGAAATGTTCAACGCACCCTGTCACGGCACGGCTATCCAGCTGTCGGTTCTCGATCATGTCGGAATAGAATCCAGTGATTCTTTTGCGTCTGTCACTAACGCCCCACAATCGCGAGTTTGAAGCTCGTCACAGTCATTCAATCATTGAATCCTACTCAGAATACCACAGACAAGGTTTAGACCTTCCGGATTCTCTTGAATGCCGCCATCAATTCTAGCTTATACCACGAAGATTCTGATTAAGGAATCCAAGAGATATCTACTCAATCTAAGGTAGAACGGAGGTGGTTGTCAGGCACGCGTTCATAGTTGAGAATATGCTGAGTGTCACGGATCATCACATTCATCCGGGTTAAGAACAAGTGATATCTTAGAATGGAAGCAAGCATGATTGAATAAGAAACAGTAGTAATTGCATTAATCCATCAAGACACAGCAGAGCTCCTCACCCCCAACCATGGGGTTTAGAGACTCATGCTGTAAGAAGTACACAAAGAAACGTGTAAAGTGTCATGAGGTACAGATACAATGTCAAAAGATCCTATTAATAGTGAACTAGTAACCTAAGGTTTACAGAAATGAGTAAATGACAGAAAAATCCACTTCCGGGCCCACTTGGTGTGTGCTTGGGCTTAGCATTGAAGCTTTCATGTGTAGAGACCTTTTCTGGAGTTAAACGCCAGCTTTCATGCCAGTTTGGGCGTTTAACTCCAATTTTTATGCCAGTTCCAGCGTTAAACGCTGGAAATTCTAAGGCTGATTTGCAACGCCGGTTTGGGCCATCAAATCTCGGGCAAAGTATGGACTATTATACATTGCTGGAAAGCCCAGGATGTCTACTTTCCAACGCCATTAAGAGCGCGCCAATTGGGCTTTTGTAGCTCCAGAAAATCTACTTCGAGTGCAGGGAGGTCAGAATCCAACAGCATCTGCAGTCCTTTTCAGCCTCTAAATCAGATTTTTGCTCAGGACCCTCAATTTCAGCCAGAAAATACCTGAAATTACAGAAAAATACACAAACTCATAGTAAAGTCCAGAAAAGTGAATTTTAACTAAAAACTAATAAAAATATACTAAAAACTAACTAAATCATACTAAAAACATACTGAAAATAATGCCAAAAAGCGTATAAATTATCCGCTCATCACAACACCAAACATAAATTGTTGCTTGTCCCCAAGCAACTGAAAATCAAAATAGGATAAAAAGAAGAGAATATACTATAGACTCCAAAATATCAAAGAAACATAGTTCCAATTAGATGAGCGGGACCAGTAGCTTTTTGCTTCCGAACAGTTTTGGCATCTCACTTTATCCTTTGAAGTTCAGAATGATTGGCATCATTAGGAACTCAGAACTCAGATAGTGTTATTGATTCTCCTAGTTAAGTATAATGATTCTTGAACATAGCTTAGTGTATGAGTCTTGGCTGTGGCCCAAAGCACTCTGTCTTCCAGTATTACCACCGGATACATACGTGCCACAGACACATAATTGGGTGAACCTTTTCAGATTGTGACTCAGCTTTGCTAGAGTCCCCAATTAGAGGTGTCCAGGGTTCTTAAGCACACTCTTTTTGCCTTGGTTCACAACTTTATTTCTTTCTTTTTCTTTCTTTTTCTTTTTCTTGTCTTTTTTTTTCGAAATTTTTTTTTGTATTCACTGTTTTTTCTTGCTTCAAGAATCAATTTGATGATTTTTCAGATCCTCAATAACAGTTCCCTTTTCCCTCATTCTTTCAAGAGCCAACAATTTTAACATTCTCAAAACAACAAATTCAAAAGACATATGCACTGTTCAAGCATTCATTCAGAAAACAAAAAGTATTGTCACCACATCAAACTAATTCAACTAGTTTCAAGGCTAAATTCGAAATCCTGTATTTCTTGTTCTTTTGTGATTAAAGCATTTTTCATTTAAGAGAGGTGATGGATTCATAGGACATTCATAGATTTAAGGCATAAACTTTAAATTTTATTAATTATGAATTAAGAACAAGACTCAAAAATAGATATAAAATGAAACTAAAAAATAGAAAACAAAAATTTAAATAGGCTCCTAATGATAGAGGTTTTCACAGAGTTAGGACTCAACAACCTTGATTTTGAGAAGTGGATGCTCCCTCAAATTGAGGGGAGAACTTTTGGCGCTTCAATTCTTGAAGCTCACGCCCCTGCTTCTCTTGTTCCTTCAGCAATTTGCAGAGCATGCAGTTCTGATTCTGCTGTTCTTCCTGAAGTTGCTCCATAGTCTCTTGCAACTTGGTGATAGATGCTTCTAGGTTGGCCCAGTAGCCAATTTCAGGAAATTCAGGGAGGAACTCATGCGCCCTCCTTTTGATAGAGTTGTCTTGTATTTGTCCTTCCATTGACTTCTTGGTGATTGGATGTTCAATGGGTATGAATTCATCTACTCCCATCTTTACCCCAGCCTCTTTACAGAGCAAGGAGATCAAGCTTGGGTAAGCCAATTTGGCTTCAGTGGAATTCTTATTTGCAATTGTGTAGATCTCACAAGCAATCACATGATGCACCTCCACTTCTTTTCCAAGCATAATGCAATGAATCATCACTGCTCTCTTGATAGTGACCTCAGAACGGTTGCTAGTGGGCAGTATGGAACGCCCAATAAAGTCTAGCCAACCTCTTACAACTGGTTTGAGGTCTCCCCTCTTGAGTTGGTTTGGGACACCCTTTGAATTGGTTATCCACTTAGTTCCAGGGAGGCATATGTCCTCTAGAACTTGATCCAACCCTTTATCTGCTCTCACCATTCTCCTGTTAAAGGATTCAGGATCATCTTGCAGTTGAGGCAATTTGAAGATTTCTCTTATTTTGTCCAGATGGAAATACATAACTTTCCCTCTGACCATGGTTCTGTAAGTATGGTAAGCGGTTCCAGTCATTCTCTGCTTATCTGTTAGCCACAGATTTGAGTAGAATTCCTGAACCATATTCCTTCCAACCTTTATCTCAGGATTGGTTAGAACTTCCCATCCTCTGTTTCGGATTTGCTCTTGGATCCCCGGATATTCATCTTCTTTCAGATCAAATTTTACTTCCGGGATCACTGACCTCAGACCCATTATTTTGTGATAATGGTCTTCATGTTCTTTGGTTAAGAACTTCTCTTGATTCCAAAGATTCTTTGGATTATTCTCTTTCTTTCCTCTTAAATTGGTTTGTTTTCCCTTAGGAGCCATGATCTTGGTAAATCTTGGCTTAGTGATCACGGAAAAGCACACCAAACTTAGAGGTTTGCTTGTCCTCAAGCAAAAGAAAGGAAAGAAGAAAGAAAGGAGAAGAGCAAATTCGAATGGTGTGGGGGAATGAGGAGGCCGAACATGTTTATATAAGGGGGGGAAGGAGATTCCGCAAAAATTTGAAAAGAGATTTGAGAAGATATGGAGAGAATTTGAGAGAAGGGTGAGTTTTTGAACAAGATTTGGGATTGATTTGAGAGGGATTTGAAGAATGGTTTTGATTTTTAAAGATTTGAAAGTGAATGATAAAAGGTTGAAGTGTGTTTATGTGGAAATGTATGAGTAAGAAAAGGAAAGTTTGAAAAAGATTTGATTGGAAAGCAAAATCTTGGTCCCCCACCTTTCTGGCGTTAAACGCCCAGAATGGCATCCATTCTGGCGTTTAACGCCCATTTGTTGCCCATTGTGGGCGTTTAACGCCCAGCCAGGTGCCCTGGCTGGCGTTAAACGCCAGAATCCCCTTTGTTACTGGGCGTTTTGCTAAACGCCCAGGATGCTGCACACCTGGCGTTAAACGCCCAGAATGGTGCCCATTCTGGCGTTTAACGCCCAAAATGCCCCTTACTGGCATTTTTTCGCCAGTAAGCTCTTTTTCTCTGCTTTTTGCGCTGAATCTTTCTGTAACTCTGTGAATTCCTCCATTTTTGATACTTGCCTTTGTAAAAACAACACATATAATCTGCTAATGACTGGGTTGCCTCCCAGCAAGTGCTTCTTTACTGTCTTTAGCTGGACCTTTACTGAGAATCACTCAAGTCTCAGTTTTGAGCACTCCTGCTCAAAATTGCCTTCAAGATAATACTTGATTCTTTGTCCATTAACAATGAACTTTTTGTCAGAATCAATATCCTGAAGCTCAACATATCCATAAGGTGACACTACTGTAATCACATACGGACCCGTCCACCGGGATTTAAGTTTTCTTGGAAACAATCTGAGCCTAGAATTGAAGAGCAGAACTTTTTGTCCTGGCTCAAAGACTCTGGTTGTCAACTTCTTGTCATGCCATTTCTTTGCCTTTTCCTTATAAATTTTTGCATTTTCAAAGGCATTGAGTCTGAACTCCTCTAGCTCATTTAGCTGGAGCAATCTTTTTTCACCAGCTAACTGAGCATCCATGTTTAGGAATCTGGTTGCCCAGTAGGCTTTATGTTCCAGTTCCACGGGCAGATGACAGGCCTTCCCATACACTAGTTGGTATGGAGAGGTTCCTATAGGAGTCTTGAATGCTGTTCTGTATGCCCACAGAGCATCATCCAAACCCTTTGCCCAATCCTTTCTTCGGGCTATCACAGTCCGTTCTAGGATTCTTTTTAGTTCTCTGTTAGAGACTTCAGCTTGCCCATTTGTCTGTGGATGATACGGAGTTGCCACTTTGTGGCTAATTCCATATCTGACCATAGCAGAGTATAGCTGTCTATTGCAGAAATGAGTGCCCCCGTCACTAATTAGTACTCTGGGAACACCAAACCTGTTGAAGATGTGTTTCTGGAGGAATTTCAGCACGGTCTTGGTATCATTAGTGGGTGTAGCAATTGCTTCTACCCACTTAGATACATAGTCCACTGCCACCAGAATGTAAGTGTTTGAGTATGATGGTGGGAATGGACCCATGAAGTCAATTCCCCATACATCAAATAATTCTATCTCTAATATCCCTTGTTGAGGCATGGCATATCCGTGAGGCAAGTTACCAGCTCTTTGGCAACTGTCACAGTTACGTACAAACTCTCGGAAATCTTTATAGAGAGTAGGCCAGTAGAAGCCACATTGGAGGATTTTAGTGGCTGTTCGCTCACTTTCAAAATGTCCTCCATACTGTGATCCATGGCAATGCCATAGGATCCTTTGTGCTTCTTCTCTGGGTACACATCTGCGGATCATTCCGTCTGCACATCTCTTAAAGAGATATGGCTCATCCCATAGGTAGTACTTGGCATCTGAAATTAATTTCTTTCTTTGCACTCTGCTGTACTCCTGGGGTATGAACCTCACAGCTTTATAGTTTGCAATATCTGCAAACCATGGAGCTTCATGAATGGCAAAGAGTTGCTCATCTGGGAAAGTCTCAGAGATCTCAGTAGAAGGGAGGGACGTCCCAGCTACTGGTTCTATTCGGGACAGATGATCAGCTACTTGGTTCTCTGTCCCTTTTCTGTCTCTTATTTCTATATCAAACTCTTGCAGAAGCAACACCCATCTTATAAGTCTGGGTTTTGAATCCTGCTTTGTGAGTAAGTATTTAAGAGCAGCATGGTCAGTGTACACAATCACCTTTGATCCCACTAGATAAGATCTAAACTTGTCAATGGCATAGACCACTGCAAGTAATTCTTTTTCTGTGGTTGTGTAATTCTTCTGTGCATCATTTAGAACACGGCTGGCATAATAAATGACGTGCAGAAGCTTGTTATGCCTCTGTCCCAACACTGTACCAATGGCATGGTCACTGGCATCACACATTAATTCAAATGGTAATGTCCAATCTGGTGCAGAGATGACTGGTGCTGTGACCAGCTTAGCTTTCAGGGTCTCAAACGCCTGCTGACACTGTGTGTCAAACACAAATGGCATGTCAGCAGCTAGCAGGTTACTCAAAGGTTTTGCAATTTTCGAAAAATCCTTTATGAACCTTCTGTAGAATCCTGCATGCCCCAGAAAGCTTCTGATTGCCTTAACATTGGCAGGTGGTGGTAATTTTTCAATTACCTCTACCTTTGCCTTATCCACCTCTATTCCCCTGCTTGAAATTTTGTGCCCAAGGACAATTCCTTCAGTCACCATAAAGTGACATTTCTCCTAGTTTAAAACCAGGTTAGTCTCTTGGCACCTTTTCAGGACAAGTGCTAGGTGATTAAGACAGGAGCTGAATGAGTCTCCATATACTGAGAAGTCATCCATGAAGACTTTCAGGAATTTCTCCACCAAATCAGAGAAGATGGATAGCATGCATCTCTGAAAGGTTGCAGGAGCATTACACAGACCAAAAGGCATCCTTCTGTAGGCAAACACGCTAGAAGGGCAAGTAAATGCTATTTTCTCTTGGTCCTGAGGATCTACTGCAATTTGGTTGTAACCTGAATAGCCATCCAAAAAGTAGTAATAATCATGACCAGCTAGTCTTTCTAGCATTTGGTCTATGAATGGTAAAGGAAAATGATCCTTTCTGGTGGCTGTATTGAGCCTTCTGTAGTCAATACACATACGCCACCCTGTGACTGTTCTTGTAGGAACCAGTTCATTTTTTTCATTATGAACATGTCATACCCTTTTTGGGGACAACTTGGACAGGGCTCACCCAGGGGCTATCAGAAATAGGATAAATAATCCCAGCCTCTAGTAATTTAGTGACCTCTTTCTGCACCACCTTCTTCATGGCTGGATTTAGCCTCCTTTGTGGTTGGACCACTGGTTTGGCATTATCCTCCAACAGGATCTTGTGCATGCATCTAGCTGGGCTAATGCCCTTAAGATCACTTATGGACCACCCAAGAGCTGTCTTGTGTGTCCTTAGCACTTGAATCAGTGCTTCTTCTTCCTGTGGATTCAAAGCAGAGCTTATAATCACAGGAAAAGTGTCACCCTCTCCCAGAAATGCATACTTCAGGGATGGTGGTAGTGGTTTAAGTTCAGGTTTGGGAGGCTTATCCTCCTCCTGAGGAATTTTCGAAAATTCCTTTGTTTCCTGTGGTTCTTCTTGATCAGGTTGAACATCCTTGAAGATGTCTTCAAGCTCTGATTCTAGGCTTTCAGTCATATTGATCTCTTCTACCAGAGAGTCAATAATGTCAGCGCCCATGCAGTCATTTGGTGTGTCTGGATGCTGCATAGCTTTTACAGCATTCAACTTGAACTCATCCTCATTGACTCTCAGGGTTACTTCCCCTTTTTGTACATCAATGAGAGTTCGTCCAGTTGCTAGGAAAGGTCTTCCTAGAATGAGAGTTGCACTTTTGTGCTCCTCCATTTCCAGCACCACAAAGTCAGTTGGAAAGGCAAATGGCCCAACCTTGACAATCATATCCTCTATTATGCCTGATGGATGTTTAATGGAGCCATCAGCAAGTTGGAGGCATATCCGGGTTGGTTTGACTTCTCCAGTCAACCCAAGCTTTCTGATAGTGGATGCAGGTATTAGATTGATGCTTGCTCCAAGATCACATAGGGCTGTCTTGGTGCAAGCGCCTTCTAATGTGCATGGTATCATAAAGCTTCCTGGATCTTGAAGCTTTTCTGGTAAGCTTTTCAGAATGACTGCACTGCATTCTTCAGTGAGAAATACTTTTTCAGTTTCTCTCTAATCCTTCTTATGACTTAAGATCTCTTTCATGAACTTAGCATAAGAAGGTATTTGCTCAAGTGCCTCTGCAAACGGAATCTTTATTTCAAGAGTCCTTAGATAATCTGCAAAGCGGGCAAATTGCTTATCCTGCTTCGCTTGGCGGAGTTTCTGAGGATAAGGCATCTTGGCTTTATATTCTTCAACCTTAGTTGCTGTAGGCTTATTCCTTACAGAAGTGGTTGAAGAATCCTTTTTAGAGGGATTACTGTCAGCACTCTCAGGTGTCTGATCCTCCCTTGGCGTCTGAACGCCAGGATTGGGTGGAAAATGGGCGTTAAACGCCAACTTCTCCCCCTTTTCTGGCGTTTGAACGCCAGAACTGGGCAAGGAATGGGCGTTTAACGCCAGCTTTCCTTCCCTTTCTGGCGTTTGAACGCCAAAAGTATTCCTCTCTGGGCTCTTACTATCCTCAGAGGGATTTTGGGTAATGGCTTGGTTATCCTCTGTCAATTGTTCCTTATTTGACTTCTTGCTCTTTTGAGTGGTGTTGTTCAGTGTCTTCCCACTCCTCAGCTGAACTGCTTGACACTCTCCTGTTATCTGTTTAGATATCTGCTGTTTTGCTTAATTCAACTGCAGTTCTATGTTCTTGTTAGCAACTTTAGTTTCATGGAGCATCTCTTTAAATTCTGCTAACTGTTCTGTCATCAGGAGCAATTGTTGATTAAGCTCAATCATCTGTTCTTGAGGATTAGGATCAGTGACTACTGCCATGACTTCCTCTTTTGGAGAGAACTCATTGCTAGAGTATAAATATTGGTTTCTAGCAATAGTGTCTATAAGCTCTTGAGCCTCTTCAATTGTCTTCCTCATGTGTATAGATCCACCAGCTGAGTAGTCTAAAGACATCTGAGCTTTTTCTGTAAGCCCATAGTAGAAGATGTCTAACTGTACCCACTCTGAAAACATTTCAGAGGGACATTTTCTTAGCATACCTCTATACCTCTCCCAGGCATCATAAAGGGATTCATTATCCTCTTGTTTAAAGCCTTGGATGTCCAGCCTTAGCTGTGTCATCCTCTTTGGAGGGTAAAAATGATTCAGGAATTTGTCTGATAACTGTTTCCATGTCTTTATGCTTACTGTAGGTTGGTTATTCAACCACCTTTTAGCTTGATCTTTTACAGCAAATGGAAACAGTAATAGTCTGTAGACATCCTGATCCACCTCTTTATCATGTACTGTGTCAGCAATTTGTAAGAACTGGGCCAGAAACTCAGTAGGTTCTTCCTGTGGAAGACCGGAATACTGGTAATTTTGCTGCACTATGATAATGAGTTGAGAATTTAGCTCAAAGCTGCTTGCTTTGATGAGAGGTGTACAAATGCTACTCCCATATGCAGCTGTAATGGGGTTAGCATATGACCCCAGAGTCCTTCTGGACTGATCAATCCCACTTTGGTCCATAGTGGATAAAGGGAATTGTTTTGCAAATAGATAAATTTTGTTTTTTTTTTTTTGAAATAACCGAAAAAATAAAATAAAATAAAATAAAACAAAAGGAAAATAAAATAAAAAAATTCGAAAATTAAAAGAGAATTAGATCAAAGCAAATTGAAAACTGAATCAATTAGTTAATTAAAAAGATTTTGAGATTAGCAATTAGAAAGATATGATTGAAAAATTTTTATGAAAAAGATTTGATTTTTGAAATGAAGAGAGAGAAAAACAACAAAATGACACCAAACTTAAAATTTCTAGAAAATCAAACACAATTTTTCGAAAATTTTAATCAGAAAAACACAAAGAGGACACCAAACTTAGAATTTTTACGGATCAAAAAGGGACTAAAGACATGCAAATTGACACCAAACTTAAAATATGAAACTAGACTCAACTAAAAGACTCTAAACCAACAAAAATAAAACAGTCCTAATCTAAGCAACAAGATAAACCGTCAGTTGTCCAAACTCGAACAATCCCCGGCAACGACGCCAAAAACTTGGTGCACGAAATTGCAATCACACTTTTGCAATCCCGCACAACTAACCAGCAAGTGCACTGGGTCGTCCAAGTAATACCTTACGTGAGTAAGGGTCGATCCCACGGAGATTGTCGGCTTGAAGCAAGCTATGGTTACCTTGTAACTCTTAGTCAGGATATCAAAGATTATCAGGATTGATTGTAAAAAGCAAAAGAACATAAAATAGGTACTTGAGTTGCAGTGATGGAGAATAGGTTGAGGTTTTGAGATGCTCTGTCTTCTAAACCTCTGCTTTCCTACTGTCTTCTTCTTCAAACACGCAAGGCTCCTTCCATGGCAAGCTGTATGTAGGGTTTCACCGTTGTCAATGGCTACCTCCCATCCTCTCAGTGGAAATGTTCAACGCACCCTGTCACGGCACGGCTATCCAGCTGTCGGTTCTCGATCATGTCGGAATAGAATCCAGTGATTCTTTTGCGTCTGTCACTAACGCCCCACAATCGCGAGTTTGAAGCTCGTCACAGTCATTCAATCATTGAATCCTACTCAGAATACCACAGACAAGGTTTAGACCTTCCGGATTCTCTTGAATGCCGCCATCAATTCTAGCTTATACCACGAAGATTCTGATTAAGGAATCCAAGAGATATCTACTCAATCTAAGGTAGAACGGAGGTGGTTGTCAGGCACGCGTTCATAGTTGAGAATATGCTGAGTGTCACGGATCATCACATTCATCCGGGTTAAGAACAAGTGATATCTTAGAATGGAAGCAAGCATGATTGAATAAGAAACAGTAGTAATTGCATTAATCCATCAAGACACAGCAGAGCTCCTCACCCCCAACCATGGGGTTTAGAGACTCATGCTGTAAGAAGTACACAAAGAAACGTGTAAAGCGTCATGAGGTACAGATACAATGTCAAAAGATCCTATTAATAGTGAACTAGTAACCTAAGGTTTACAGAAATGAGTAAATGACAGAAAAATCCACTTCCGGGCCCACTTGGTGTGTGCTTGGGCTGAGCATTGAAGCTTTCATGTGTAGAGACCTTTTCTGGAGTTAAACGCCAGCTTTCATGCCAGTTTGGGCGTTTAACTCCAATTTTTATGCCAGTTCCAGCGTTAAACGCTGGAAATTCTGAGGCTGATTTGCAACGCCGGTTTGGGCCATCAAATCTAGGGCAAAGTATGGACTATTATACATTGCTGGAAAGCCCAGGATGTCTACTTTCCAACGCCGTTGAGAGCGCGCCAATTGGGCTTCTGTAGCTCCAGAAAATCCACTTCGAGTGCAGGGAGGTCAGAATCCAACAGCATCTGCAGTCCTTTTCAGCCTCTAAATCAGATTTTTGCTCAGGACCCTCAATTTCAGCCAGAAAATACCTGAAATTACAGAAAAACACACAAACTCATAGTAAAGTCCAGAAAAGTGAATTTTAACTAAAAACTAATAAAAATATACTAAAAACTAACTAAATCATACTAAAAACATACTGAAAATAATGCCAAAAAGCGTATAAATTATCCGCTCATCAGGAAGCAGGTTTTCAATCATAATATTAGATCAGGAAGGTAAATGTATAACATGCTAATTACATGGATAAATATGGGAAGAATCTAATAAATACCACTCAATTGAGCACAAGATAAACATAAAATAGCAGTTTATCAATCTCCCCACACTGACACATTAGCATGTCCTCATGCTAAGCTCAAGGAAACTTAGAAAGAATGAATAGGGACAATAGGACTCATGCGATGCAATGCAATCTATACATATGAATGCAACTATATGATGAAATGTCTATGCCTACTTAGTTAAGAAAATAAACAAGTCTTCCAAGACAAACAGAAATCAAATTCTACTAATCCAAATCACATAATAAGAATAAGTAAACTTGTGAGAAGATAGCTCATGAAAGCTGGAAATATAGAGTCAAGCTTGAACCCTCACTTGGAGTGTGTATGCACTATAGGCACTCAGGTGTATAGGGTAATCCACTCTAGTCTCTGCCATTCATGCTTTCTAAAATTTGTTCTTCATCTAACCAATCAACAAGTATTTAATGCATACATGCAAACATCATGAGGTCTTTCTTAAGGTTGTAATGGGGCTTAGGTAAGGGTGAGGGTACATATATGGCTAAATGAGCTAAAAATTGAATCCTTGATTATCCTAAGTTCTCACCTAACACACACACACACACACACACACACACACACGTTCCCTATGCTTCGAAAATCATGCCTAAATGCCATTAATCTCACTTTGTATGTTGTACCTACTCATGTACTTAAATGTTCTTTTATTCCACATCAAATGCATTAATCTTTTTGTTAACTTAGCATTGGGGTGCTTCCTTTCCCCTAACATTAAACTGAGACATAAATGTTTTTTATAGCATCAATGCAATTGGTTTTCATAATTTCACATGAGTGGCATTCAAGCTTTTAATATTTATTAATTAGCATACATTCTTATTAACCCAAGTTCCCATAGTTTTCCCCACACTTGATTGACACACAATCTCTATCTTAAGCTAACCAAAGATTCAATTGGGATAATTACTATTTTTTCGCTTAAGGCTAGTGATGTGGTAATATAAAGAATAAAAGGGAATTAAAAGGCTCAAAGGGGTGAACAAAGGTACTTAGAATGGTAGGCTATTTGGGATAGTGAGCTAATAACAATTGATAGGCTCAATCATACATATGCATGAATACCTTAAACAATGAACATGTAGAATGGAACAAACTATAGATTGCAATTATAGAGGAGAGAAAACACACAAGAATAAAAATAATGGTTTAATAGTGTAACCATACAATTAGGCTCAAAATCATACCGGGTTGTGTGTTCTAGCTCTAACCATTTTCCAAATTACAGTCTTCAAACAAGTTTAACATAGAGTTATATTTTGAATTAGTGAAATTTTTCAAAAATAGGGTCTTTGAAAAGAACTTATTATTTTTCAACCAAGTAGAACATGCATGCAACTAATTATTACTATGCAATCTATTCTATCTAAACAAACAGAAAATTACCTACTAATTTATCTACTGGTGCTAAGAGAAAGAAAAGTTACCTTCGGAAGTCAGGTACTGACCGACCTCCCCACACTTAAAGCTTGGCACCGTCCTCAGTGCCATCAATCAGGAACAAAAGGGGTCTAGTAATAGCATCTCCAAAATCGGGGTCGACAGGGCTTCCTGTGCTGGTAGTTGAAGTGGAGTTCGGAGTGTCTGGATCTTCTGTAGGTGGGTGGTTCCCAACAATTAGCTGCTTCAAGTATGTGAATTGGCGCTTGTTATGGCGCTCCATGCAATCCAACCTCTGTAGTATCTAAAGGAGCAGCTGATTTGTTGAAGGTGCTTGTGATGTGGAAGGAGAAGGAGTATCTCCGGCCAGGTCTATAGTCCGGCTGATAGTGGCTGGTGGGAGTCGGAGGTACTTCCCATTGGAGACATTCGGATCGTCCCGCGGAATCATGGCCTTGGTGTCTCTAGCTTTGTAGGAGACTCCGGCGGCTGAGACTAGATCTGAAACTAAGGTGGGAAAAGGTAGGTTGCCCGTAATCTGTACGTGTCCCATGGCTTGCCGGATGTGTCTTGGTAAGTTGAGAGACTAGTCCGTAAGGATACACCAGATGAGTACAGCCATGTCTGCAGTGAAGGAGGACTCGTGAGTGCTCGAAAAGACATAGTAGGACATAATCTGTGCCCAAACGCGAGCTTCCAAGGTAAGTGCAGAAGCCAATATGCCCTTAAGTCGGGATCGATGGTAACCATAGATCCATCTGCTGCCAGGTTGTGCTATAATTCTAAGAACATCGTCCCAATCAATCTTCTCAATATCCAGATCAAAAGTATAGAACTAAGAACTATGAATGTGAAGAACCCTAGAGGAGGAAGTGATTTCTCTCTCCAAGATTCAAAAGTAAAACTAAAACTATGCAGAATGAGAATGTGTTGAGTCTCTGCTGTTCTCTCACTCTAGTCTGTGTTTCTGGGCCAAAACCTGGGTCTAAAACTGGCCCAAAATCGCCCCCAGCGATTTTCTGCAACTGTTGTATGCTGCGCATGTCACGCGTACGCATAGGTCACGCGTGCGCATCATTTGTGAAAACTCCTTGTCACGCGTACGCGTCAGTCACGTGTACACGTCGCTCGTCCTGTGCGCTAATCACACGCGTGCATCAAGTGTGCGTGCGCGTCGCTATGAAATGCTCCAAATCACGCGCACGCGTCGGCTATGCGTGCGCGTCACATCTCGCTGGTCAGCATCATTGTTTCTTTGTGTTCCTTCCAGTTTTGCAAGCTTCCTTTCTGTTCTCTAAGTCATTCTTGCCCTATAAGGACTGAAATACTAAACACACAGATCACGGCATCGAATGGTATAGAAAGGGATTATAATCTAACAATTTAAAGGCTTAGGAAGCAGGTTTTCAATCATAATATTAGATCAGAAAGGTAAATGTATAACATGCTAATTACATGGATAAATGTGGGAAGAATCTAATAAATACCACTCAATTGAGCACAAGATAAACTGTAAAATAGCAGTTTATCAGGGTCCCTTGTAATAAGCTTTTGATATCCATTCAGAATTTCTATCAAAGTACTACAACTTTGAATCTATGATAAATGCTTAAAAGCAATCACAACTTCACAAGCTGAATAACAAAAGACCAATACACAAATTTAAAAAATAAAAAATAAAAAGCTTATTGAAACAAGGGAAAAAGAAATTCAAGGGTTACTTTCGCTCTCATCCAAGGCTGTGCTGGATTAGAAACAACCAAAAAACCTCAAGCAACTTAGGGATTTTTTGGGTTTGATAGCTCAAAATAAAAAACAAATCCACTAACCTTCCACTGACAGCAGGACAACGACGGCGCAGCAGCTGGAAGCCTTGAACAGCAAAGTCACCGACGAAGACAGGACAACGTACTGAGCTAGAAAGCCTAGAAGAGAAGGTCTGGCCATATGGATTTGGGATATGGGAAGGTGGAGGCTGCGGAGACGTTGACAACCACGGACGGCAGCGGCAGTTCCATTGACAAAGTTGGATTTTAGGTTTGGCCGTTTGGGGAACCTTAGGGCTTGAGTGTGTGGGTGTTTGGTGTGTGTGGGGGTGGGGGTATGCAGATGAGGGACTCGCGTGGGGGTGGGGTTTTTTAATTTTTTTTTTAAAAAATGAAACTGACGTCGTTCCTTAAGAACCGGTTGGTTCACGGTCCGATCCAACCGACCAGTTACTGGTCGGTTCAACGGTTTTTTATCGGTTTTAGGAGGAGGACCGGATCGTTTTTCACGCTGGTTCCCGGTTAAACTAGTCCGACCAGCCGATCTAGTCCGATTTTCAAGACATTGGTAATTACCGGCAAGTGCACCGGGTCGCATCAAGTAGTAAAACTCACAAGAGTGAGGTCGATCCCACGAGGATTAAAGGATTAAGCAATTAGTTGATTATTCTAGTTAGACAAGCACAATTAGTTGATAATCAAGCAAGAAATGTAAATAACATGAAATTAAATAAAAGTAATAAAGTGCAAGGAAAGTAAATGACAAGAAATTAAAGTGCAGGAAAGTAAAGGGCTGGAAAATTAAAGAGCAAG
Organism: Arachis stenosperma; assembly: GCF_014773155.1. Lineage (NCBI taxonomy): Eukaryota > Viridiplantae > Streptophyta > Magnoliopsida > Fabales > Fabaceae > Arachis > Arachis stenosperma. The sequence continues at coordinate 100,503,477 of NC_080380.1, read as the reverse complement.
AAAGTAAAGTACGGGAAAGTAAGGTGCAAGAAACAGAAGTACGGGAAAATAAACAATTAGAAGTAAAAATAAAAGAAGGCATTGGAATAAAGAGATATTTCACTCTCAGGTTCAACCATTCTCATCTCCTCTTCAATCATACAATTATTGATCTCTTGACAAATCATAAGTAACCAAACCCCAATCTCTTGGTGGTTTGATTTCTCTCAACATAAACAATTGCCAATTTCTTTATCTAATTGGTCATGAGAAGAGAAGAAGTTGAATTTCTGATTCAAAGGCCACAAAACCCTCAAAACCTTAATTCAAAGTCGTTACATCTCACATACCAACTAAGAATGTATTGATCAAGAGGATTATGAGAGAAGAGCCTCAAACTGAATTCTATGATCCCTTTCTCAAGGCTCACATGTAATTCAAGTAGATCCAATCCCCCTCTCAGTAGTAATTGGATCTATGAAGTACAAAGACCCTTTCTAAAGCAACAATAAAAGAAGAATTGAAGATGAAGAATGAAATTAAATCAATCTATTGAATTACAATAGAGCTCTCTTTCCCAATGGAAAGATTTAGTAATTCATAACTAAAATATTTTCAAAGTAAGAAAGAAATGAAAGAGAAGAAGAGTATGTCAAGCGAGAGTCCGAAGACCCCTCCCCGTATGGTGTGTGAAGTGTGAAACTAAGTCCTATTTATAAGCTAACCTAAATTACAAATTCAAATGAAACAAATTACAATCAAATGAAAATTAACTATTCTAGATGATTCTTGTGGCCTTGATTTATTGAGATTTATGGGCTTTGCTTGCTTGCGGTTGGATGGCCCTTGAAGTAATTTAATTGAACCAAAACCAAGCTCTAGGGGGTCACATGGGCGTTATTAGCACCAACGCCTTCACAAGCCCAAGTTGGCAATGTGTGTGTTATCTTCCCTGGGCTGAGACTTGGTGAGGGCGTCACTAACTTGGTTTTCAAGTTGGAAACGTGCTCTTATGCTCCTTGGAAGTCAAAATCTTTGCATAGGCATTGCTAACTTGCATTCTAAGTTAGCAAAGTGTTCTTGCTCTTCGGGCTTAAAGATGGCTATTGTTTGAGCTTCAATTTCATGCCCACTATGGACTATTATACATCATTTGAAAGCTCTGAATGTCAGCTTTCCAACATAATTAGAAGCACCTCAATTGAATCTCTATAGCACAAGTTATGCTCCATTGAAGAGGGTAAGGTCAGCCTGCCAGGGTCGCAAGCGTTATTGGTGAACACGCCTTTGTATTTTGGCATTGCCAACGCCTTCAGTTTCTGAAGCTCCAAATGAAGCCAGCTTTTGAAGCTTCAAAAGAATGTCAAACCCATACTATGATATATCGTTGGAAAGATCTAGATGTCTACTTTCCAATGCCGTTGAGAGGGCATCATTTGAAGCTCTAAAACTTAAGATATACTCCATAGAAAATGAAGAGGTCAGCTGGCCTTACTACAGGCCTAGGTTGATACCATGTTCATCTATGCACTTTCGGAGCAAGTTTTCTCCCTCAAATTTAGTGTCCACCATGTAGTGCCATATATGCTTGAAAAGCTCTTGATTCCTATTTTCCAATGCCACTAGAATCACCTCATTTGAAGCTTTGTAGCTCAAGTTATTCTTGTTTGAAGAAGACAAGGTCAGGTTGCCAAGAAATCCAAAAATTGGCGTTGCTAACTTGAGTTGCCAACGCCTTCATACTTGTTTACCATTCTTCATGCTAAAAGATAGAGGGCGTTCATAGCTTGAAATTTTAAGTTGGCAATGTGCTCATGGTTAACTTGGTGAAGGAATGGTAATACAAAAGGGGAAGGACGTTGGCAACTTGAGTTAGCAACTTGCTCAATGCTGGGATGGAGAGGACGTTGGCAACTTGAGTTAGTAACTTGCTCAATGCTTGGGATGGAGAGGGCATTGGCAACACCCTGTTGGAGTTAGCAACACATTCACTTCCTTCCTCCTAGCTCCAGGGCTTCCTTGCTTCATGAGTTGCACACATTGGCGTTGGCAACGCCATTCTGAAGTTGGCAACGCACTCAATGGTCTTCTTCCTTGCTCCAGGGCTTTCTTGTTTCATCACCTATCATTAACCAAACAAAATGCATCAAAGTATTGCCATAATCACAAGATAATGCATCATTCATAGCATTAAACAATTCTTTGCATAAATCTCATGAAAATGCACAAAATTAACAATGTTTGATTGAATCAAGACAAGCATGAATTTCTCATCCAAGCACTTACTTATTGCCTAAGAAAATGCATGAAACCAACCTAAAGCATACAAAAAATGGCTAGTAAAACTAGCCAAGATACCCTGGTATCACTTACCAAACTTATGACGCACATAATTTTTTCGTTAAAAATGATTTTAGTCTGTTCTTCGAACGGCACAAACTTCACGGACCCAATTTTCATTTGAAATCAGTTTGACAAAATTTGAGGGTTCGGAAACCAAATTATGGCCCGCCGATGTTGGTCAAAAATAAAGTTTTACATAGAAATGTCAAACCTTTATTTTTACTAAACTTCCATTTCAAAACCAATGTATTACACCTCAGAACAACACTAAATATGTTCAACAACAACCCCATATCCATTCCATATCTTTCACAACATGCCAAATCTCAATTTTAGAAATTTTATTCCAAACAATCCTCAATCAAAATAAACACAACTCATAAATCATCATCAAAAGCTCATAACAACTCAACATTTTTACTAAATATCACTAAACCTTATCAAGTTCTCATAGTTCAACCTATCCTACGGTCAACTGACATGCGAAATTGTGATCACTACTTTTCACAACTCAAATAATCCCTAGTAATGGCCCCAAAGACTTGGTGCTCAATACCATGGCATAAACACAACTTCGCACAACTAACCAGCAAGTGCACTGGGTCGTCCAAGTAATAAACCTTACGCGAGTAAGGGTCGATCCCACGGAGATTGTTGGTATGAAGCAAGCTATGGTCACCTTGTAAATCTTAGTCAGGCAGACTCAAATGGGTATGGGTGATATATGAATAAAACATAAAGATAAAGATAGAGATACTTATGCAATTCATTGGTGAGAACTTCAGATAAGCGAATGGAGATGCTTTGTCCCTTCCGTCTCTCTGCTTTCCTACTGTCTTCATCCAATCCTTCTTACTCCTTTCCATGGCAAGCTGTATGTTCGGGCATCACCGTTGTCAATGGCTACAGTCTCGTCCTCTCAGTGGAAATGTTCAACGCACCCTGTCACGGCACGGCTATCCAGCTGTCGGTTCTCGATCATGTCGGAATAGAATCCAGTGATTCTTTTGCGTCTGTCACTAACGCCCCGCAATCGCGAGTTTGAAGCTCGTCACAGTCATTCAATCATTGAATCCTACTCAGAATACCACAGACAAGGTTTAGACCTTCCGGATTCTCTTGAATGCCGCCATCAATTCTAGCTTATACCATGAAGATTCCGATTAAAGAACCCAAGAGATAAACATTAGAGCCTTGTTTGCTTGTAGAACAAAAGTGGTTGTCAGTCACTTGTTCATAAGTGAGAATGATGATGAGCGTCACATAAACATCACATTCATCATGTTCTTGAGTGCGAATGAATATCTTGGAACAAGAACAAGCTGAATTGAATAGAAGAACAATAGTAATTGCATTAATACTCGAGGTACAGCAAAGCTCCACACCTCAATCTATGCTGTGTAGAAACTCCACCGTTGAAAATACATAAGAACAAGGTCTAGGCATGGCCGTGAGGCCAGCCTCCCAATGATCTAAGATAGCATAAGACTAAGGATAGCTACCAAGATGATCTAGAGATCTAAAGTGATCAAAAGATGAAAAATACAATAGTAAAAGGTCCTATTTATAGGGAACTAGTAGCTTAAGAATTACAAAGGTGAGTAAAAGACATAAAAATCCACTTCCGGGCCCACTTGGTGTGTTCTTGGGCCGAGCATTGAAGAAGTTTCGTGTAGAGACTTCTCTTGGAGTTAAACGCCAGCTTTTGTGCCAGTTTGGGCGTTTAACTCCCACTTTGGTGCCAGTTCCGGCGTTTAACGCTGGGAATTCTGAAGGTGACTTTGAACGCCGGTTTGGGCCATCAAATCTTGGGCAAAGTATGGACTATCATATATTGCTGGAAAGCCCAGGATGTCTACTTTCCAACGCCGTTGAGCGCGCGCCAATTGGGCTTCTGTAGCTCCAGAAAATCCACTTCGAATGCAGGGAGGTCAGAATCCAACAGCATCTGCAGTCCTTTTCAGTCTCTGAATCAGATTTTTGCTCAGGTCCCTCAATTTCAGCCAGAAAATACCTGAAATCACAGAAAAACACAAAAACTCATAGTAAAGTCCAGAAAAGTGAATTTTAACTAAAAACTAATAAAAATATACTAAAAACTAACTAAAACATACTGAAAACATACTAAAAACAATGCCAAAAAGCGTACAAATTATCCGCTCATCACAACACCAAACTTAAATTGTTGCTTGTCCCCAAGCAACTGAAAATCAAATAAGATAAAAAGAAGAGAATATGCAATGAATTCCAAAAACATCTATGAAGATCAGTATTAATTAGATGAGCGGGGCTTTTAGCTTTTTGCCTCTGAACAGTTTTGGCATCTCACTCTATCCTTTGAAATTCAGAATGATTGGCTTCTTTATTAACTCAGAGTCTAGATAGTGTTATTGATTCTCCTAGTTAAGTATGATGATTCTTGAACACAGCTACTTTATGAGTCTTGGCCGTGGCCCAAAGTACTCTGTCTTCCAGTATTACCACCGGATACATACATGCCACAGACACATAATTGGGTGAACCTTTTTAGATTGTGACTCAGCTTTGCTAGAGTCCCCAATTAGAGGTGTCCAGAGTTCTTAAGCACACTCTTTTTGCCTTGGATCACAACTTTATTTCTTTCTTTTTCTTTCTTTTTCTCTTTCTCCTTTTTTTTTTTATTTTTTTTCGCTTCTTTTTTTTTGTATTCACTGCTTTTTCTTGCTTCAAGAATCATTTTTATGATTTTTCAGATCCTCAATAACATGTCTCCTTTTTCATCATTCTTTCAAGAGCCAACCAATCATGAACAACAAATTCAAAAGACATATGCACTGTTCAAGCATACATTCAGAAAACAAAAGTATTGCCACCACATCAAAATAATTAATCTGTTATAAAATTTAAAATTCATGCAATTCTTTTCTTTTTCAATTAAGAACATTTTTAATTTAAGAAAGGTGATGGATTCATAGGACATTCATAACTTTAAGGCATAGACACTAAGACACTAATGATCACAAGACACAAGCATGGATAAACATAAGCATGATTTTTCGAAAAATAGGAAAATAAAGAACAAGGAAATTAAAGAACGGGTCCACCTTAGTGATGGCTTGTTCTTCCTCTTGAAGATCTTATGGAGTGCTTGAGCTCCTCAATGTCTCTTCCTTGTCTTTGTTGCTCCTTTCTCATGATTCTTTGATCTTCTCTAATTTCATGGAGGAGGATGGAATGTTCTTGGTGCTCCACCCTTAGTTGTCCCATGTTGGAACTCAATTCTCCTAGGGAGGTGTTGATTTGCTCCCAATAGTTTTGTGGAGGAAAGTGCATCCCTTGAGGTATCTCAGGGATTTCATGATGAGTGGGATCTCTTGTTTGCTCCATCCTTTTCTTAGTGATGGGCTTGTCCTCATCAATGAGGATGTCTCCTTCTATGTCAACTCCAACTGAATAACAGAGGTGACAAATGAGATGAGGAAAGGCTAACCTTGCCAAGGTAGAGGACTTGTCCGCCACCTTATAAAGTTCTTGGGCTATAACCTCATGAACTTCTACTTCTTCTACAATCATGATGCTATGAATCATGATGGCCCGGTCTAGAGTAACTTCGGACTGGTTGCTAGTGGGAATGATTGAGCGTTGGATGAACTCCAACCATCCTCTAGCTACGGGCTTGAGGTCATGCCTTCTCAATTGAACCGGCTTCCCTCTTGAATCTCTCTTCCATTGGGCGCCCTCTTCACAAATGTCTGTGAGGACTTGGTCCAACCTTTGATCAAAGTTGACCCTTCTAGTGTAAGGATGTTCATCTCCTTGCATCATGGGCAAGTTGAATGCCAACCTTACATTTTCCGGACGAAAATCTAAGTATTTCCCGAACCATTGTAAGCCAATTATTTGGGTCCGGGTTCACACTTTGATCATGGTTCTTGGTGATCCATGCATTGGCATAGAACTCTTGAACCATTAAGATTCCAACTTGTTGAATGGGGTTGGTAAGAACTTCCCAACCTCTTCTTTGAATCTCATGTCGGATCTTCGGATATTCAGTCTTTTTGAGTTTGAAAGGGACCTCGGGGATCACCTTCTTCAAGGCCACAACTTCATAGAAGTGGTCTTGATGCATCCTTGAGATGAATCTCTCCATCTCCCATGACTCGGAGGTGAAAGCTTTTGCCTTTCCTTTTCTCTTTCTAGAGGTTTTTCCGGCCTTAGGTGCCATAAATGGTTATGAAAAAGCAAAAAGCAACGCTTTTACCACACCAAACTTAAAAGGTTTGCTCGTCCTCGAGCAAAAAAAGAAAGAAGAGAGTAGAAGAAGAAGAAATGGAGGAGAGGGAGATGGCTTTGTGGTTCGGCCAAAGGGGGAAGAAGTAGTGTTTAGTGTGTGTGAAAATGAAGGAGTGAAGATGGGTTTATATAGGGGTGAAGAGAGGGGTAGGGTTCGGCCATTATGGGTGGGTTTGGGAGGGAAAGTGGTTTGAATTTGAATGGTGGGGTAGGTGGGGTTTTATGAAGGATGGATGTGAGTGGTGAAGAAAAAGATGGGATTTGATAGGTGAAGGGTTTTTGGGGAAGAGGTGTTGAGGTGATTGGTGAATGGGTGAAGAAGAAGAGAGAGGGTGGTGGGGTAGGTGGGGATCCTGTGGGGTCCACAGATCCTGAGGTGTCAAGGAAAAGTCATCCCTGCACCAAGTGGCGTGCAAAAATGCACTCTTTGCAAATTCTGGCGTTAAACGCCGGGCTGGTGCCCATTTCTGGCGTTTAACGCCAGGTGATTGCCCTTTTCTGGCGTTTAACGCCAGTCTGGTGCCCCTTTCTGGCGTTTAACGCCAGTCTGGTGCCCCTTTCTGGCGTTAAACGCCCAGAATGGTGCCAGACTGGGCGTTAAACGCCCATCCGCTAGCCTCACTGGCGTTTAAAAGCCAGCAAGTTCTCCTCCAGGGTGTGCTATTTTTCTTTCTGTTTTTGCTTTTTCAATTGATTTTGTGACTTCTCATGATCATCAACCTACAGAAAACATAAAATAACAAAGGAAAATAGATAAAATATAACATTGGGTTGCCTCCCAACAGGCGCTTCTTTAATGTCAGTAGCTTGACAGAGGGCTCTCATGGAGCCTCACAGATACTCAGAGCAATGTTGGAACCTCCCAACACCAAACTTAGAGTTTGAATGTGGGGGTTCAACACCAAACTTAGAGTTTGGTTGTGGCCTCCCAACACCAAACTTAGAGTTTGACTGTGGGGGCTCTGTTTGACTCTGTTTTGAGAGAAGCTCTTCATGCTTCTTCTCCATGGTGACAGAGGGATATCCTTGAGCCTTAAACACAAAGGATTCTTCATTCACTTGAATGATCAGTTCTCCTCTGTCAACATCAATCACAGCCTTTGCTGTGGCTAGGAAGGGTCTGCCAAGGATGATTGATTCGTCCATGCACTTCCCAGTCTCTAGGACTATGAAATCAGCAGGGATGTAATGGTCTTCAACCTTTACCAAAACATCCTCTACAAGTCTATAAGCTTGTTTTCTTGAATTGTCTGCCATCTCTAGTGAGATTCTTGCAGCTTGTACCTCAAAGATCCCTAGCTTCTCCATTACAGAGAGAGGCATGAGGTTTACACTTGACCCTAAGTCACACAGAGCCTTCCTAAAGGTCATGGTGCCTATGGTGCAAGGTATTGAAAACTTCCCAGGATCTTGTTTCTTTTGAGGTAATTTCTGCCTAGACAAGTCATCCAGTTCTTTGGTGAGCAAAGGAGGTTCGTTCTCCCAAGTCTCATTACCAATTAACTTGTCATTTAGCTTCATGATTGCTCCAAGGTATTTAGCAACTTGCTCTTCAGTGACATACTCATCCTCTTCAGAGGAAGAATACTCATCAGAGCTCATGAATGGCAGAAGTAAGTCAAATAGAATCTCTATGGTCTCAATGTGAGCCTCAGATTCCCATGGTTCCTCATTAGGGAACTTATTGGAGGTCAGTGCACGCCCATTGAGGTCTTCCTCAGTGGCGTTCACTGCCTCTTCCTCCTCTCCAAATTCGGCCATGTTGATGGCCTTGCACTCTCCTTTTGGATTTTCTTCTGTATTGCTTGGAAGGGTGCTAGGAGGGAGTTCAGTAATTTTCTTGCTCAGCTGTCCCACTTGTGCCTCCAAATTCCTAATGGAGGACCTTGTTTCAGTCATGAAACTTTGAGTGGTTTTGATTAGATCAGAGACCATGGTTGCTAAGTCAGAGTGGCTTTGCTTAGAATTCTCTGTCTGTTGCTGAGAAGATGATGGAAAAGGCTTGCCATTGCTAAACCTGTTTCTTCCACCATTATTATTGTTGAAACCTTGTTGAGGTCTCTGTTGATCCTTTCATGAGAGGTTTGGATGATTTCTCCATGAAGAGTTATAGGTGTTTCCATAGGGTTCTCCCATGTAATTCACCTCTTCCATTGAAGGGTTCTTAGGATCATAAGCTTCTTCTTCAGATGAAGCATCCTTAGTACTGTTTGGTGCATTTTGCTTTCCAGATAGACCTTGAGAAATCAAATTGACTTGCTGAGTCAATATTTTATTCTGAGCTAGTATGGCATTCAGAGTATCAATCTCAAGAACTCCTTTCTTCTGATTCGTCCCATTATTCACAGGATTCCTTTCAGAAGTGTACATGAATTGATTATTTGCAACCATTTCAATTAGTTCTTGAGCTTCTGTAGGCGTCTTCTTTAGATGAAGAGATCCTCCAGCAGAGCTATCCAAAGACATCTTGGACAGTTCAGACAGACCATCATAGAAAATACCTATGATGCTCCATTCAAAAAGCATGTCAGAAGGACACTTTCTGATTAATTATTTGTATCTTTCCCAAGCTTCATAGAGGGATTCTCCTTCCTTCTGTATGAAGGTTTGGACTTCCACTCTAAGCTTACTCAATTTTTGAGGTGAAAAGAATTTTGCCAAGAAGGCATTGACTAGCTTTTCCCAAGAGTTCAGGCTTTCTTTAGGTTGTAAGTCCAACCATAATCTAGCTCTGTCTCTTACAGCAAAAGGGAATAGCATAAGTCTGTAGACCTCAGGGTCAACCCCATTAATCTTGACAGTGTCACAAATTTGCAAGAACTCAGCTAAAAACTGATGAGGATCTTCCAATGGAAGTCCATGAAACTTGCAATTCTGTTGCATTAGAGAAACTAATTGAGGCTTAAGCTCAAAGTTGTTTACTCCAATGGCAGGGATAGAGATTCTTCTCCCATAGAAGTCGGGAGTAGGTGCAGTAAAGTCACCCAGCACCTTCCTTGCATTGTTGGCATTGTTGTTGTTTTTGGCTGCCATGGGTTCTTCTTCTTTGAAGATTTCTGTTAGGTCCTCTACAGAGATTTGTGCCTTAGCTTCTCTTAGCTTTCGCTTCAAGGTCCTTTCAGGTTCAGGGTCAGCCTCAACAAGAATGCTTTTGTCTTTGCTCCTGCTCATATAAAAGAGAAGAGAACAAGAAAATGTGAAATCCTCTATGTCACAGTATAGAGATTCCTTGTGGTGTCAGAGGAGCAGAAAAATAGAAGAAAGAGGTAGAAGAATTCGAACTTAGTGAGATAGAGTTCGAATTGTGCATTGAGGAGGAGTGTCACTCCATAAATAGAAGGATGTGAGAAGAGGGGAAGAGATTTTCGAAAATTAAGTTAAAGATTAAAAAAAACATTTTGGTTTTCGAAAACTAAAAAAAAATCAAGTGATTTTTGAAAAAGATTTTGAAATTAGAAATTAAAAAGATATGATTGAAAACTATTTTGAAAAAAGATGTGATTAAAAAGATATGATTTGAAAAATAATTTAAAAAGATTTGATTTTAAAAATTAATGACTTGCCTAACAAGAAAAGATATGATTCAAAAATTAAACCTTTCTTAACAGAAAAGGCAACATACTTGAAATGTTGAATCAAACCATTAATTGATAGCAAATATTTTTGAAAATGGAAAGAAATTGATTTTGAAAAAGATTTGATTGAAAAGATATGATTTGAAAAAGATTTGATTTTGAAAAACTTTGAAAACTTGAAAAAAAATTGAATTAAAAACAGAATCTTCCCTCTTGTGCCATCCTGGCGTTAAACGCCCAGAATGGTGCACATTCTAGCGTTTAACGCCCAATGCTCTACCCATTTGGGCGTTAAACGTCCAGCCAGGCACCCTGGCTGGCGTTTAAACGCCAGTCTGTCCTTCTTCACTGGGCGTTTTGAACGCCCATCTTTTTCTGTGTAATTCCTCTGCTGCATGTACTGAATCTTCAGTTCCCTGTATTATTGACTTGAAAATAGAACCAAGATCAAATAAACAATGTATGCAAGACACCAAACTTAAAATGAGACTCTAGACTCAATAAGAAACATAAAATATTTTTGGTTTTTATGATTTTGTAATTTTTTTTGGATTTTTCGAAAATTAAGTGGAAAAGTAAAATAAAAGGTTCAAAATTCTTAATGAGAATTCCAGGAATCATTGTAATGCTAGTCTAAGACTTCGGTCCAGGAATTAGACATGGCTTCACAGCCAGCCAAGCTTTCAAAGAAAGCTTCGGTCCAAAACACTAGACATGGCCAATGGCCAGCCAAGCCTTAGCAGATCATAGCTCCAATAGCAAGATTGATAGAGATCAACAAGCTCTTGTGATGATAAGTTGAAACCTTGGTCCAATAAGATTAGACATGGCTTCACAGCCAGCCAGATTTCAACAGATCATCATGAAACTCTAGAATTCATTCTTAAGAACTCTGAAAAATACCTAATCTAAGCAACAAGATGAACCGTCAGTTGTCCATACTCGAAACAATCCCCGGCAATGGCGCCAAAAACTTGACATGCGAAATTGTGATCACTACTTTTTACAACTCAAATAATCCCTAGTAATGGCCCCAAAGACTTGGTGCTCAATACCATGGCATAAACACAACTTCGCACAACTAACCAGCAAGTGCACTGGGTCGTCCAAGTAATAAACCTTACGCGAGTAAGGGTCGATCCCACGGAGATTGTTGGTATGAAGCAAGCTATGGTCACCTTGTAAATCTTAGTCAGGCAGACTCAAATGGGTATGGGTGATATATGAATAAAACATAAAGATAAAGATAGAGATACTTATGCAATTCATTGGTGAGAACTTCAGATAAGCGAATGGAGATGCTTTGTCCCTTCTGTCTCTCTGCTTTCCTACTGTCTTCATCCGATCCTTCTTACTCCTTTCCATGGCAAGCTGTATGTTCGGGCATCACCGTTGTCAATGGCTACAGTCCCGTCCTCTCAGTGGAAATGTTCAACGCACCCTGTCACGGCACGGCTATCCAGCTGTCGGTTCTCGATCATGTCGGAATAGAATCCAGTGATGCTTTTGTGTCTGTCACTAACGCCCCACAATCGCGAGTTTGAAGCTCGTCACAGTCATTCAATCATTGAATCCTACTCAGAATACCACAGACAAGGTTTAGACCTTCCGGATTCTCTTGAATGCCGCCATCAATTCTAGCTTATACCACGAAGATTCCGATTAAAGAACCCAAGAGATAAACATTAGAGCCTTGTTTGCTTGTAGAACAAAAGTGGTTGTCAGTCACTTGTTCATAAGTGAGAATGATGATGAGCATCACATAATCATCACATTCATCATGTTCTTGAGTGCGAATGAATATCTTGGAACAAGAAAAAGCTGAATTGAATAGAAGAACAATAGTAATTGCATTAATACTCTAGGTACAGCAGAGCTCCACACCTCAATCTATGGTGTGTAGAAACTCCACCGTTGAAAATACATAAGAACAAGGTCTAGTGATGAGCGGATAATTTATACGCTTTTTGGCATTGTTTTTAGTATGTTTTTAGTATATTTAGTTGAGTTTTTAGTATATTTTTATTAGTTTTTAGTTAAAAATCACTTTTCTGGACTTTACTATGAGTTTGTGTGTTTTTCTGTGATTTCAGGTATTTTCTGGCTGAAATTGAGGGACCTGAGCAAAAATCTGATTCAGAGGCTGAAAAGGACTGCAGATGCTGTTGGATTCTGACCTCCCTGCACTCGAAGTGGATTTTCTGGAGCTACAGAAGCCCAATTGGCGCGCTCTCAACGGCGTTGGAAATTAGACATCCTGGGCTTTCCAGCAATATATAATAGTCCATACTTTGCCCAAGATTTGATGGCCCAAACCGGCGTTCAAAGTCACCTTCAGATTTCCCAGCGTTAAACGCCGGAACTGGCACCTAAATGGGAGTTAAACGCCCAAACTGGCATAAAAGCTGGCGTTTAACTCCAAGAAGAGTCTCTACACGAAAATGCTTCATTGCTCAGCCCAAGCACACACCAAGTGGGCCCAGAAGTGGATTTTTATGTCATTTACTTATCTTTGTAATTCTTAAGCTACTAGTTCCCTATAAGTAGGACCTTTTACTATTGTATTTTCATCTTGGTTCTTCTGGTTCCCTCTCTGGGGCCGAAACCAATGATCACTCTTGTCCTTATGTATTTTCAACGGTGGAGTTTCTACACACCATAGATTAAGGTGTGGAGCTCTGCTGTACCTCGAGTATTAATGCAATTACTATTGTTCTTCTATTCAATTCCGCTTGTTCTTTGTCCAAGATATCACTTGTTCTTCAACTTGATGAATGTGATGATTCGTGACACTCATCATCATTCTCACTTATGAACAAAGTGACTGACAACCACTTCTGTTCTACAAGCAAACAAGGCTCTAGTGTTTATCTCTTGGATTCTTTAACCGGAATCTTCGTGGTATAGGCGAGAACTGATGGCGGCATTCAAGAGAATCCGGAAGGTCTAACCTTGTCTGTGGTATTCTGAGTAGGATTCAATGATTGAATGACTGTGACGTGCTTCAAACTCCTAGCAGGCGGGGCGTTAGTGACAGACGCAAAAGAATCAATGGATTCTATTCCGGCCTGACCGAGAACCGACAGATGATTAGCCATATGCTGTGACAGAGCATAGGAACGTTTTCACTGAGAGGATGGGAGGTAGCCACTGACAACGGTGAAACCCTTGCATAAGCTTGCCATGGAAAGGAGTAAGAAGGATTGGATGAAGACAGTAAGAAAGCAGAGAGACGGAAGGGAAAGCATCTTCATACGCTTATCTGAAGCTCTTACCAATGATATACATAAGTACCTCTATCTTTATCTCTATGCTTTATTCATCATCTATACCCATTTGAGTCTACCTGACTGAGATTTACAAGGTGACCATAGCTTGCTTCATACCAACAATCTCCGTGGGATCGACCCTTACTCGCGTAAGGTTTATTACTTGGACAACCCAGTGCACTTGCTGGTTAGTTGTGCAAAGTTGTGTAGTGATCACAATTTCGCGCACCAAGTTTTTGGCGCCGTTGCCGGGGATTGTTTCGAGTATGGACAACTGACGGTTCATCTTGTTGCTTAGATTAGGTATTTTTCTTCAGAGTTCTTAAGAATGAATTCTAGTGTTTCAAGGTGATGTTCTTATCATCACCAAGGCTAATTGATCCTCATCAATTTAGCTCTTGAATGCAATGTCCTGCTGAATCTTGGCTAGCCATGTCTAATTCCTTTAGACTGAAGCTTTAGACTAACATTGCATGATTCCTGGAATTCTCATTAAGAATTTTGATATCCTTATTTTCTTTTTTCACTTAATTTTCGAAAAATCCAAAAATAATTACAAAATCATAAAAACCAAAAATATTTCTTGTCTAAGTCTAGTGTCTCATTTTAAGTTTGGTGTCAATTACATGTTTTGTCTTCATGCATTTTTCGAATTTATACATGTGTCTTCATGATTTCCTTGTTTTGATCTTTGAATTCTATTGACTTGAGTTTTTCTGTTGTTTGTCATATGCATTCTCATTTTGTTAGTGTCAATAGTATACAAACTGCTAAGTTTGGTGTCTTGCATGCATTGTTATTTGATCTTAGTTGCATTTTGATTATTAAAAAACCAAAAATATTTCTAATTTGTGTCTTTTCAAGTCAATAATACAGAGAATTGAAGATTCAGAACATACTGCAGAGGAATTATACAGAAAAAGCTAGGCGTTCAAAACGCCCAGTGAAGAAGGACAGACTGGCGTTTAAACGCCAGCCAGGGTGCCTGGTTGGGCGTTTAATGCCCAAAAAGGTAGCATTTTGGGCGTTAAATGCCAGAATGGATACCATTCTGGGCGTTTAACGCCAGGATGGCACAAGGGGGAAGATTTTGTTTTTCAAATCAATTTTTTTCAAGTTTTCAAAGATTTTCAAAATCAATTCTTTTTCAAATCATATCTTTTCAATCAAATGTTTTCAAAATCAATTTCTTTCCTTTTTCAAAGATACTTGCTAACAATTAATGATTTGATTGAACATTTCAAGTATGTTGCCTTTTCTGTTGAGAGAGGTTTAATGTTTGAATCATATCTTTTCTTGTTAGGCAAGTCATTAATTTTTAAAAAAATCAAATCTTTTTTTAAAATTGTTTTCAAATCATATCTTTTCAATCATATCTTTTAAAACAATAACTTTTTTCTTCATATCTTTTTTTATAATCACATCTTTTTCAAAACAGTTTTTAATCATATCTTTTTGATTTCTAATTTCAAAAATCTTTTTCAAAAATCACTTGATTTCTTTCCCACTTTTAGTTTTCGAAAATTATCAATCAATTTTTCAAAATGTTTTCAAAATCTTGTTAACTTAATTTTCGAAAATTCTCTTCCCCTCTTCTCACATCCTTCTATTTATGGAGTACCACTCCTCCTCAATGCACAATTCGAACTCTATCTCACTAAGTTCGAATTCTCTACTTCTTCCTTCTATTTTTCTTTTCCTCTGACACCTCAAGGAATCTCTATACTGTGACATAGAGGTTTCCATATTTTCTTGTTCTCTTTTCTTTCATATGAGCAGGAACAAAGACAAAGGCATTCTTGTTGAAGCTGACCCTGAACCTGAAAGGACCTTGAAGCGAAAGCTAAGAAAAGCTAAGGCACAATTCTCTGTAGAGGACCTGACAGAAATTTTCAAAGAAAAAGAACCCATGGCAGCCGAAAATAACAACAATGCCAACAATGCAAGGAAGGTGCTGGGTGACTTTACTGCACCTACTCCCGACTTCTATGAGAGAAGCATCTCTATCCCTACCATTGGAGCAAACAACTTTGAGCTTAAGCCTCAATTAGTTTCTCTAATGCAACAGAATTGCAAGTTCCATGGACTTCCATTGGAAGATCCTCATCAGTTCTCAGCTGAATTCTTGCAAATCTGTGACACTGTCAAGACTAATGGGGTTGACCCTGAGGTCTACAGACTTATGCTATTCCCTTTTGCTGTAAGAGACAGAGCTAGGATATGGTTGGACTCACAACCTAAAGAAAGCCTGGACTCATGGGAAAAGCTAGTCAATGCCTTCTTGGCAAAGTTCTTTCCACCTCAAAAATTGAGTAAGCTTAGAGTGGAAGTCCAAACCTTCAGACAGAAGGATGGAGAATCCCTCTATGAAGCTTGGGAAAGATACAAACAATTGATCAGAAAATGTCCTTCTGACATGCTTTCTGAATGGAGCATCATAGGTATTTTCTATGATGGTCTCTCTGAACTATCCAAGATGTCTTTGGATAGCTCTGCTGGAGGATCTCTTCATCTGAAGAAGACGCCTACAGAGGCCCAAGAGCTAATTGAAATGGTTGCAAATAACCAATTCATGTACACTTCTGAAAGGAATCCTGTGAACAATGGGACAAGTCAGAAGAAATGAGTTCTTGAGATTGATACTCTGAATGCCATATTGGCTCAGAACAAGATATTGACTCAACAAGTCAATTTGATTTCTCAAAGTCTGTCTGGAATGCAAAATGCACCAAGCAGTACTAAGGATGCTTCATCTGAGGAAGAAGCTTATGATCCTGAGAACCCTTCAATGGAAGAGGTGAACTACCTAGGAGAACCCTATGGAAACACCTATAATTCTTCATGGAGAAATCACCCAAATTTTTCATGGAAGAATCAAGAGAGACCTCAACAAGGTTTCAACAACAATAATGGTGAAAGAAACAGGTTTAGCAATGGCAAGCCTTTTCCATCATCTTCTCAGCAACAGACAGAGAGTTCTAAGCAGAACACCTCTGACTTAGCAACCATGGTCTCTGATCTAATCAAAACCACTCAAAGTTTCATGACTGAAACAAGGTCCTCCATTAGAAACTTGGAGGCACAAGTGGGACAGCTGAGCAAGAAAGTTACTGAACTCCCTCCAAGTACTCTTCCAAGCAACACAGAAGAAAATCCAAAAGGAGAGTGCAAGGCCATCAACATGGCCGAATTTGGAGAGGAAGGAGAAGAAGTGAACGCCACTGAGGAAGACCTCAGTGGGCGTGCACTGACCTCCACTGAGTTCCCAAATGAGGAACCATGGGAATCTGAGGCTCAAAATGAGACCATAGAGATTCCATTGGATTTACTTCTGCCATTCATGAGATCTGATGAGTATTCTTCCTCTGAAGAGGATGAGTATGTCACTGAAGAGCAAGTTGCTAAATACCTTGGAGCAATCATGAAGCTAAATGACAAGTTATTTGGAAATGAGACTTGGGAAAATGAACCTCCTTTGCTCACCAAAGAACTGGATGACTTGTCTAGGCAGAAATTACCTCAAAAGAGACAAGATCCTGGGAAGTTTTCAATACCTTGTACCATAGGCACCATGACCTTCAAGAAGGCTCTGTGTGACTTAGGGTCAAGTGTAAACCTCATGCCTCTCTCCGTAATGGAGAAGCTAGGGATCTTTGAGGTGCAAGCTGCAAGAATCTCATTAGAGATGGCAGACAATTCAAAGAAACAAGCTTATGGACTTGTAGAGAATGTCTTGGTGAAGATTGAAAACCATTACATCCCTACTGATTTCATAGTCCTAGAGACTGGGAAGTGCATGGATGAATCTATCATCCTTGGCAGACCCTTCCTAGCCACAGCAAAGGCTGTGATTGATGTTGATGGAGGTGAGCTGATCATTCAAGTGAATGAAGAATCCTTTGTGTTTAAGGCTCAAGGATATCCCTCTGTCACCATGGAAAAGAAGCATGAAGAGCTTCTCCCAAATCAGAGTCAAGCAGAGCCCCCACAGTCAAACTCTAAGTTTGGTGTTGGGAGGCCACAACCAAACTCTAAGTTTGGTGTTGAACCCCCACATTCAAACTCTAAGTTTGGTGTTGGGAGGTTCCAACATTGCTCTGAGTATCTGTGAGGCTCCATGAGAGCCCTCTGTCAAGCTACTGACATTAAAGAAGCGCTTGTTAGGAGGCAACCCAATGTGACATTTTATCTATTTTCTTTTGTATTTTATGTTTTTTGTAGGTTGATGATCATGAGAAGTCACAAAATCAAGTGAAAAAGAAAAAACAGAATGAAAAACAGGAAGAAAAACAGCACACCCTGGAGGAAGAACCTACTGGCGTTTAAACGCCAGTAAGGCTAGCAGGTGGGCGTTTAACGCCCAGTCTGGCACCATTCTGGGCGTTTAACGCCAGAAAGGGGCACCAGACTGGCGTTAAACGCCAGAAAAGGGCAAGAACCTGGCGTTAAACGCCAGAAATGGGCACCAGCCCGGCGTTTAACGCCAGAAATGGCTCAAAACGTGATTTTGCATGCCATTTGGTGCAGGGATGACTTTTCCTTGACACCACAGGATCTGTGGACCCCACAGGACCCCCACCTACCCCACCACTCTCTCTCTTCTTCACCCATTCACCAATCACCTCAACACCTCTTCCCCAAAAAACCCTTCACCTATCAAATCCCATCTTTCTCTTCACCACTCACATCCATCCTTCATAAAACCCCACCTACCTCACCATTCAAATTCAAACCACTTTCCCTCCCAAACCCACCCATACATGACCGAACCATGAGCCCCCCCTCTCCTATATATACCCTTCTTCACCCCTCCATTTTCACACAACCTAAACACCACTTCTCCCCCTCTTTAGCCGAACACTAAGCCACTCTCTTCTTCCTTATTTCTTCTTCTTCTACTCTCTTCTTTCTTCTTTTGCTCGAGGACGAGCAAACCTTTTAAGTTTGGTGTGGTAAAAGCATTGCTTTTTGTTTTTCCATAACCATTTATGGCATCCAAGGCCGGAGAAACCTCTAGAAAGAGGAAAGGGAAGGCAAAAGCTTCCACCTCCGAGTCATGGGAGATGGAGAGATTCATCTCAAGGGTGCATCAAGACCACTTCTATGAAGTTGTGGCCTTGAAGAAGGTGATCCCCGAGGTCCCTTTTTCACTCAAAAAGAGTGAATATCTGGAGATCCGATATGAGATCCGAGGAAGAGGTTGGGAAGTTCTTACCAACCCCATTCAACAAGTCGGAATCTTGATGGTTCAAGAGTTCTATGCCAATGCATGGATCACCAAGAACCATGATCAAAGTGTGAACCCGGATCCAAAGAATTGGCTTACTATGGTTCGGGGGAAATACTTAGATTTTAGTCCGGAAAATGTAAGGTTAGCATTCAACTTGCCCATGATGCAAGGAGATGAACATCCTTACACTAGAAGGGTCAACTTTGATCAAAGGTTGGACCAAGTCCTCACAGTCATATGTGAAGAGGGCGCACAATGGAAGAGAGATTCAAGAGGGAAGCTGGTTCAATTGAGAAGGCATGACCTCAAACCCGTGGCTAGAGGATGGTTGGAGTTTATCCAACGCTCAATCATTCCCACTAGCAACCGGTCCGAAGTTACTCTAGAACGGGCCATCATGATCCATAGCATCATGATTGGAGAAGAAGTGGAAGTTCATGAGGTTATAGCCCAAGAACTCTATAAGGTGGCGGATAAGTCTTCTACCTTGGCAAGGTTAGCCTTCCCTCATCTCATTTGTCACCTCTGTTATTCAGTTGGAGTTGACATAGAGGGAGACATCCCCATTGATGAGGACAAGCCCATCACTAAGAAAAGGATGGAGCAAACAAGAGACCCCTCTCATCATGAGATCCCTGAGATACCTCAAGGGATGCACTTTCCTCCACAAGACTATTGGGAGCAACTAAACACCTCCCTAGGAGAATTGAGTTCCAACATGGGACAACTAAGGGTGGAGCAACAAGAACATTCCATCCTCCTCCATGAAATTAGAGAAGATCAAAGAATCATGAGAGAGGAGCAACAAAGACAAGGAAGAGACATTGAGGAGCTCAAGCACTCCATAAGACCTTCAAAAGGAAGAACAAGCCGCCATCACTAAGGTGGACCCGTTCTTTAATCTCCTTGTTCTTTATTTTCTTGTTTTTCGAATTTTAGTGCTTATGTTTATCTATGTTTGTGTCTTATGATCATTAGTGTCTATGCCTTAAAGTTATGAATGTCCTATGAATCCATCACCTTTCTTAAATGAAAAATGTTTTAATCACAAAAGAACAAGAAGTACAGGATTTCGAATTTATCTTTAAAACTAGCTTAATTAGTTTGATGTGGTGGCAATACTTTTTTTTTCTGAATGTATGCTTGAACAGTGCATATGTCTTTTGAATTTGTTGTTCATGAATGTTAAAGTTATTGGCTCTTGAAAGAATGATGAAAAAGGAGACATGTTACTAAGGATCTGAAAAATCATAAAAATGATTCTTGAAGCAAGAAAAAGCAGTGAATACAAAAAAAAAAAAAGAGAGAAGGAGAAAAATGAAAAAGAAAAAAAAGGGAGAAAAAGAAAAAGAAAGAAAAAGAAAGAAATAAAGTTGTGATCCAAGGCAAAAAGAGTGTGCTTAAGAACCCTGGACACCTCTAATTGGGGACTCTAGCAAAGCTGAGTCACAATCTGAAAAGGTTCACCCAATTATGTGTCTGTGGCATGTATGTATCCGGTGGTAATACTGGAAGACAGAGTGCTTTGGGCCATGGCCAAGACTCATAAAGTAGCTGTGTTCAAGAATCATCATACTTAACTAAGAGAATCAATAACACTATCTGGATTCTGAGTTCCTAAAGAAGCCAATCATTCTGAATTTCAAAGGATAAAGTGAGATGCCAAAACTGTTCAGAGGCAAAAAGCTACTAGTCCCGCTCATCTAATTGGAGCTAAGTTTCATTGATAATTTGGAGTCTATAGTATATTCTCTTCTTTTTATCTTATTTGATTTTCAGTTGCTTGGGGACAAGCAACAATTTAAGTTTGGTGTTGTGATGAGCGGATAATTTATACGCTTTTTGGCATTGTTTTTAGTATGTTTTTAGTATATTTAGTTGAGTTTTTAGTATATTTTTATTAGTTTTTAGTTAAAAATCACTTTTCTGGACTTTACTATGAGTTTGTGTGTTTTTCTGTGATTTCAGGTATTTTCTGGCTGAAATTGAGGGACCTGAGCAAAAATCTGATTCAGAGGCTGAAAAGGACTGCAGATGCTGTTGGATTCTGACCTCCCTGCACTCAAAGTGGATTTTCTGGAGCTACAGACGCCCAATTGGCGCGCTCTCAACGGCGTTGGAAAGTAGACATCCTGGGCTTTCCAGAAATATATAATAGTCCATACTTTGCCCAAGATTTGATGGCCCAAACCGGCGTTCAAAGTCACCTTCAGATTTCCCAGCGTTAAACGCCGGAACTGGCACCTAAATGGGAGTTAAACGCCCAAACTGGCATAAAAGCTGGCGTTTAACTCCAAGAAGAGTCTCTACACGAAAATGCTTCATTGCTCAGCCCAAGCACATACCAAGTGGGCCCGAAAGTGGATTTTTATGTCATTTACTTATCTTTGTAATTCTTAAGCTACTAGTTCCCTATAAGTAGGACCTTTTACTATTGTATTTTCATCTTGGTTCTTCTGGTTCCCTCTCTGGGGCCGAAACCAATGATCACTCTTGTCCTTATGTATTTTCAACGGTGGAGTTTCTACACACCATAGATTAAGGTGTGGAGCTCTGCTGTACCTCGAGTATTAATGCAATTACTATTGTTCTTCTATTCAATTCCGCTTGTTCTTTGTCCAAGATATCACTTGTTCTTCAACTTGATGAATGTGATGATTCGTGACACTCATCATCATTCTCACTTATGAACAAAGTGACTGACAACCACTTCTGTTCTACAAGCAAACAAGGCTCTAGTGTTTATCTCTTGGATTCTTTAACCGGAATCTTCGTGGTATAGGCGAGAACTGATGGCGGCATTCAAGAGAATCCGGAAGGTCTAACCTTGTCTGTGGTATTCTGAGTAGGATTCAATGATTGAATGACTGTGACGTGCTTCAAACTCCTAGCAGGCGGGGCGTTAGTGACAGACGCAAAAGAATCAATGGATTCTATTCCGGCCTGACCGAGAACCGACAGATGATTAGCCATATGCTGTGACAGAGCATAGGAACGTTTTCACTGAGAGGATGGGAGGTAGCCACTGACAACGGTGAAACCCTTGCATAAGCTTGCCATGGAAAGGAGTAAGAAGGATTGGATGAAGACAGTAAGAAAGCAGAGAGACGGAAGGGAAAGCATCTTCATATGCTTATCTGAAGCTCTTACCAATGATATACATAAGTACCTCTATCTTTATCTCTATGTTTTATTCATCATCTATACCCATTTGAGTCTGCCTGACTGAGATTTACAAGGTGACCATAGCTTGCTTCATACCAACAATCTCCGTGGGATCGACCCTTACTCGCGTAAGGTTTATTACTTGGACGACCCAGTGCACTTGCTGGTTAGTTGTGCAAAGTTGTGTAGTGATCACAATTTTGCGCACCATCTAGGCATGGCCGTGAGGCCAGCCTCCCAATGATCTAAGATAGCATAAGACTAAGGATAGCTACCAAGATGATCTAGAGATCTAAAGTGATCAAAAGATGAAAAATACAATAGTAAAAGGTCCTATTTATAGGAAACTAGTAGCTTAAGAATTACAAAGGTGAGTAAATGACATAAAAATTCACTTCCGGGCCCACTTGGTGTGTGCTTGGGCTGAGCATTGAAGCATTTTCGTGTAGAGACTTCTCTTGGAGTTAAACGCCAGCTTTTGTGCCAGTTTGGGTGTTTAACTCCCACTTTGGTGCCAGTTCCGGCGTTTAACGCTGGGAATTCTAAAGGTGACTTTGAACGCCGGTTTGGGCCATCAAATCTTGGGCAAAGTATAGACTATCATATATTTCTGGAAAGCCCAGGATGTCTACTTTCCAACGCCTTTGAGAGCGCGCCAATTGGGCTTCTGTAGCTCCAGAAAATCTACTTTGAATACAGAGAGGTCAGAATCCAACAGCATCTGCAGTCCTTTTCAGTCTCTGAATCAGATTTTTGCTCAGATCCCTCAATTTCAGCCAGAAAATACCTGAAATCACAGAAAAATACACAAACTCATAGTAAAGTCCAGAAAAGTGAATTTTAACTAAAAACTAATAAAAATATACTAAAAACTAACTAAAACATACTGAAAACATACTAAAAACAATGCCAAAAAGCGTACAAATTATCCGCTCATCATCAACTAGCCTAAATTTTCACGTTACATTAGATATTATTTACGAGAGACCAAAACCATACCTTGGTCGATTCCTCCCTCATGCTCGAACAACTCGAAATTCCTCCATTCGACAAGCTTCAAAGCTCCAATTTTTCACCAGTCACCAACTCAGCTCCCAAGGTTCAATCTCAAGCCTCCAATACCATCAATTTAACCCTAACACATGCAATTTAATCTAATACCAAATAATATCACTCAAAATCAACATAGGATTCATAATTATCAATGACTCACAAGAGTTAGTGGTTCATCACCTTACCCACAGTCGTTTGGGACAAGACCCAGCAAGTTTTCAAAGCTAATTCAATCCTAAAATACCAAAATCACATAATCTCCCAAAATCAAAATCCAATTTTTTTTAAATTACAAGGAGGAAAGTTGAGTAAGAAATAACAAGGTACTTACCATTTTGATTGTGGGTTTTATAGAGCTCAACGCAGTGGTCGCGTGGCCACAAATGGTGCAACAATTGGAGTTCCAGATTGAAAGTTATAAAGAATTAAAGTTGGTGAAGGTTTGGGACTCGGGTTCCAGCTGAATCTCTTCTTCCTTAGCGTGTTTCACTTAATTTTGGGGAAGAGATGCAAGTCTTGGCTTTTATATGATGGGCCTTGGGTCCAGTCCAACCGGTTTGACCTGTTGGCCCGGTTTTGGGCTAAAATCTTTAAAATTAGTATCGAAATTAGTATTTTTAATATTTTTACCTCTTTAGGTTAATAAAATTTAGTTTTCTAATTTCTTTGATTAATAATTAATTTATTGACGAATTATTTATTAATTACACGGGATTTACATAAAACTTAATCAAACTCAAAGCCTTCTTGTTGATGAAAACCTTGTGAACTAGCCTAGCTTTTTTACTTCTGTATAGAGCCATCATGGGTCATTTTATAGTATACACTCATTTGCATCCTATAACTTTGGCCCCTTCTGTTTTTTATACTGAATTTTAGGTTTTAATCAAAGCATCGAAATTCATCCTACGTAGAATATTTTTTATAAGGGATTTGTAATGAAATAGTAGCTGTCTTAGGAGGTTGTTCTTGTTGGTTTTGAGCAGCAATGAACAATTTTAGCTTTAATGAGCCAGTTTTGGACTTGATCTGCATAACATGTTTATTATTGGTAGGAATGGATATTTGTGATCTATTCTGAGTTTGTTGAGAAGTGTCAAAGGAAGGTATGCAATCTCTATCCCTAAAATTGGATGAACAATATCATGAGAAGGTAAATTATGAAAGCTAGTATTGTTATCTGGTATAGTTTTATTATTGGATTCTCAAGAAAGGTCAGATATAGACTGAATATTGTTGTTTCTTGTATTAGAAGTAAGAATGTCAATAGAAGTGTTAGGCATAGATACAATAGAATTAGAGAGAATAGAAGGTATCTCATTTATAATAGTATTATTCATATAATTAGTGGATATTTCAGTATGTTTTGTATTAAAAAGAGAATTATAAGGAAAAACATTTTCTTCAAAAAGAACATTTCGAGTAACATAAACCGTACCATTTGGTGACAAGCATTTATATCCTTTATAATTAGGAGCATAGCCAATAAAAACACACTTATGCGACCTATAATCAAGTTTAGTTGGATTATATAGTCTTAAATAAAAAAATAAGCACTACCAAAGACTCGAAGAGAAAGATAATCTGGTTGTTATTTTATTAGCAATTCAAATGGTGTTTTATTAGCAAGAACTTGTGTAGGGAGTCCATTAATCAAATATGTAGACGTGATCACAACCTCATCTTAAAAAGTGATGGGCATGGATGTCGTGGACAACATAGACAAGCTCATTTTAATGAGATGTCTATGCTTCTTCTCTACACGACCATTTTGCTGTGGTACATAAAAATATGAATACTTTTGTTGTATACCATGATCTAGCAAGAAAGAATTAAAAGAGTGTGAGGTGTATTCACCTCCATTATCAGATTGGAGCTCTTTAATTTTACAGCTAGTTAAGTTTTTTATATAATTCTTATATTGAATAAAAGTAGTGAAAACTTGTGACTTGTTTACTAAAAGCATGTACATGTATAACTTGAAAAGACATCTAAAAAAGTAACATAATATCTAAAATCCATATGAGATATGACTAGAGGTGGTCCCCATACATCAGTGTAAACTAAATGTGATGAGAAATTATAAACAAAAGTAGAGTGAAGAAAAAAAAATCTATGTAATTTAACTTGAGCTCAATTTTCACAAGCTCTAAAAGTCTGATCAGACATTTTATTATTCATTGAAATGTTGTATTTATTTATTATGAACTTTATAATCTTGAAGGCAGAATGTCTAGGACACTTATTCCATAGATCAAGAGAAGAACAAGTAGTAACATATAGAGCAAAAACTGAAGAAGTATTTTGTGACACTTCAATATTAGAAAATGGGTATACACCACTTTGTCTAATATAAACCCAGTTAAACGGTAATTAAATAAGTAATTAATTAAATATAGGTAAAAAGAATTGGAAAAATTAGGTTTCATAATTTGAAAAAAATTAATGGTGATTTTTTTTACTCGAAGGATTTTTCCGAGCGAAGGAATGTAATTTATTTTGGAAAATGCGTAAAGACGCATGCCAGTAAATTAATAAATAATTAAGTAATAAATAAATGAGCTCAAGAAAATAAAAATTAAATTTTATAATTTGAAGAAATAATATTAATTAAAATATAAATTAAAACACTACTTTTAAAGGTTTTGACCCGAAGTTGGACCAACGGGCTAAATTTAATGGGCCAGACCGGGCCCATCTTGGGCCAAAGGCCCAACATATATAAGTCCAATTATGAGGTTTCAGCCTCACTTTCACACTCCAAAGAGTGAAACACACTGAGTTTGGGAAGGGGGGAGCCAAGCCCTTAGTCAACTATTCACTCCAACGTTCAATCGCCCATAACTTTCAATCTGGAGTTTTGATCCCCGCATTGTTTGTGGCCACGCGTTCGTCTTGTCGAGATCTTCAATTCTAACCCAACAAATTGATAGGAATATTTAATTTTCATGTCTAGTTCTCTGTTTCTCTCTTTTCACATTTTTTGTTTGGATATTGAGAGTTTTGATGATTTTGGTGGTTTATGTACAATCTAACATTGGATAATTATTGGGTTTTACCCCAATTATCAATGAGTGAGATAAGAAACCATTAATCCCTTTGAATATTCCAATTTGATGAGGTTAGGGATTCAAAATTGTGTATGTACATAAAAATAGGTTGAATATATGTGAAATTGAAGTAAAATTGATGAAGCGGCTTGGATGTAGCTTTGGTGGTTGGACTAACTGAATTGGTGATATTCGAACTTGGAGGCTTGTGTGACAAAAGGTCTTGAGGTGTTTTATAGCTAGGGAGGAATCGGTCAAGGTATAGTTTTGGTTTCTTGTAGTTAATATATAATATTGCGTGAAAACTTAGGTTACTGTCCCTAAGATAGGTTAAAATTGTATGTATTTATTGATTGAAAGTGTGTGTGTAATATGTGTAGTGGATTTAATTGAAGGTTGAATTGGAGTATGTGTAAGAAGATAATAATGATGATGTGATACAAGTCTTGATGATGGTTAGTGATGTTGTGATGCATGAGGAGTATGATGATGAGTATGAGAAATTTTGGACTGGATACCGAAATAGGTAAGTCCGGGTAAGTATGATAAATTGAGATTTGTGTGGTTGCATTTGAATTGGTGATTATTGAGTTATGATGAATGATTGATGAAAATTGTTGACTGTTAATACTGAATGATGCATGAAATGTAGTGGTTGTTGAGAATTGAGAATTTTTGGAATGGGTTGGTAAATTTGAGGTCTAATGGTTTGAGTATTGGAATAACTGAGAAGTAAATGAGGAATGATGGACAATGTGTAGGAGTGTACAAATATTGAAATTTGGTATGATTGATTTGGTTTAGTTTGAGTGTTTTGAAGTTGGGGGCTTTCTAGCAACTTTTGGTGAAAACTTGTTTTTTACAAACTTCGACGAGGCATAGCCTGACTTCTGGACTCCTAAATTTTGCGAATCTTATTTTGAATGAAAAATGGGTCTGAGAAGCTTATAACCTTTGAAAAATGGGCTAAAAATGATTTTTAACGAAAAAGTTAAGCGCATATGAAGTTTGGGTATAAAAAAAAGAATTTTGTAAAAAACCAGGAATTCTAGTATGTGTGTGTACACACACTATCGTACGCACACACAGACCAGGGTGTTTGGGGAAACCCGTGCATATGCACGAGGGGTGTGCGCACACGCACCTTGGGAATTTTACAAGGTGTGCGTACGCACACCATAATGCGTACGCACACGAATAGAAGCTCATCTGGTACGTGTGTACACATAGCAATAAGCGTATGCACGATGCCCTGTTTTGTACTAAAACTCTATTTTTAACTATTTGACCTTTCTAGAAAACTTGTAAACTTTTGTAAACCTTGTTTAAGGTCCGACAACTTGTTTTAGGCTTGCAAATGAGTGACAACTTATGGATCGAATTAGATTAACAATTTGGGTGAGATTGTGGACTTGAGCCAATGAATATTGATGAAAGCCTGTGAGTAATGAGTTTATGGAATACTAAATTGAGATAGGACTTAAATGTTGAGATTAGCGATGATTAAGTATGGCCGAATTGCCTGAGATGTGAATGTTGTTATTGGTGATGACTGAGTATGGCCGGATTGGCTGAGATAGTGAGGTCTGGGTGTGATCCCGCTTGTGTGTTACCTCAAAAATTGTGTTGGCACCTGCACCAAGCAAGGACGGTGGTTCTATCCCTCTTGCTCGTGGTTGCTGTGTCATTGTGGGGATGGAGGTTTTATCCAGCCCGCGGTGAGAACTATGGTTTCGTCCTGCTCACGAGTTGGCAAGTTGAAGATGAAGGATTCCCTATCTTGTCGTGTTATAGATGCGGGGAAGGTGGAAAGGCACTCTCCTTTGTATTATTTTTTTCTATATTTTTCTCTGGTTGTAAGGTGGAAAGGCACACTCTATCGTGGTACCTCTAGGAGAAGGTGGAAAGGCACTTTTCTTCGTTTATGATTCTCTTGGGGATGCACAACCTAGAGACCATATCCGGGTTAGCTACTAGATGTATCGGATTCTGGCAGTTCAACCGACATGTGAGCTCACGGCCAGTAGGATTAGGCATTCTTCATATGCATTTGTATGTTTTGTATGAGTTTGCCTTTTTTTTGCTTGCATAATTGCTTACCTGTAATTAATTGCTATTTGATCTATTTGCTATAACTGCTATCTATACCTGTACTTTCTTTGTCTATTTTGTATGTGTCTTTTTTCTGGAGACCCCTCATGTGGTGGAGGTGTGATGAGGGTTGTTCTATACATAGTGGTTGGGGGATTTGAATTAGATAGAAAGTGAATAGTTAGCTTAGAACTAGAATCCCTTATATAGATTACCGAAAATTTCTTATTTAGTATATATGTATATGTATCCTTTGGCCGGCCTTTGCTTTGTAGGTCGAGTCTAGAACTTGATTATACTTATCCATTGAAACTCTATATATTTGTCTTTTAGTTTTCTACATAAGCTTTTAGGCTTATCGTTTTTTGTGAGCGATGCATCTTTGGTTTTGTTTTGATCGTATCCTTTTCTTTCAAGGCTCCTAGCTATATTATCCTTGTTATATATGTATGTATTTAATTTTAGAGGTCATAGCATCTCGCCACCTTTGATTTACGTCTTAGGCATAAAGCTCTGTGTGATAGGATGTTACATCTAAAACCTACAAAAGAACTTCTTTAGTGAATTGACATTTAACAACACAGTAATGAGCATGAAATTCGAAGAAAACATAGTTATCTTAAGCAAATTTATAAACACTTATCAAATTTTTAGTGATGTGTGGAGTATGAACAAGCTTTTTTAATGAAAACCACCGTTTAGATTTTAAAGCATAAAGAAAAGAATGACCAATGTGTTTAATAGGAATACCTGTACCATTGCCAATTTTAACCTGGTCCAAGACCTGAATATTCAGAAGATGGAATTAGATTTGGCTAATAACAGTGTCTGAAAACTAATATGGATAAGAGATCATAGAAGGAACAATAATGTAGGCAGTAGGATTATGAAAAATGGATGTTGGTAGAGGAGGAGTGGAACCAGATGCTGTAAAAGAGGTATGAGTCCTACGAGTATCTCGATTCTGTATAGATGAGGGATTTCTTAGTCGAATCTATGGAAGCAATGCCAAGCTATATGGCCAATGCGAATACAAACTTGACATTGTGGCTTTGGAGACTGATAAAAAGATCTCCCTCCTCTGGCAAATCAACCTCCAGACCTGCCTTTTCCTCGAGAATTAGTGCCTCACATTGAATTTGGATAAAGGGAAAAGAAGTGAGTATAATTGGCCTGAACGAAAATTCTCTCAGGCTTTCAAAAATTTTGAACCATATAATCATGAGTAAGTACCATGGTTTCAACCTCAGATAGACTATACAGCTCAGGTTTTGAAGTGACAGTGGTTAGCATCACTTGATAGTCCTCACTAAGACCTTCTAAAAATGCATCAATGTGTTTATCATGAGTAAGAGGATTACCTAATGCAGCCAAAAAGTCTGCTATGGCTTTCATCTTGAAAATATAATCCGTAGTTATATGACCATTCTTTTTTATGATTTTTAATTGTACTTTCAATTGTTTGATTTTGCACTTTATTGATTTTGAGAAGTAGTATTCAATCCTTCCCCAAATTTTGTAGCTGTAATTGCATCCCACCATCTTGTATTTGAAGACTGGATCCATTGAAGCAAAAAGCCAAAAAACCATATTGTAATCATCCTGTCCCAATTCTTGTACTGCTGAGTCTCAATCCTAGCTGCTTGATTTTTAGGAGTGTCAAATTGAGGTGGAACACGATCAAAATACAAGTAGTCTTCAAATTTCTGGCCTTTTATGGCAAAAATTGCTTATTATTGCCATGTCTTCTGATTGTTTTCTTCAAGTTTATCACCAATTGGATTGAAAGGTCTTTATTTAAAAGAAATTTGCAGAAATTGAGCAACAATGGTTGGTTGAATATTTGTAAAGAGATTATTATTGACAACTGAATTGTTAGAATCTTCATTAGAAGAAGCCATGAATCTTTTGCCTTAAGCTCTTGATATCATGAAAACTTTCTAATAAAATTGAATAAAGGAATAAATAGAAAAGAAAATAAAACAGAAAAGGAAAGAAAAGCAGAGTTTAAAAACTGAGAAAAATAAAATTGCTTGCAGTGCAAAGTAACTCATCAAAATACGAAAACTGAACTCTTAACCTCTATGCACAGCACATATATATACATAGCAAGTCTCAGACTCAGTTAATCCTTGACAGAAAATTAACCACCAAAAGTAACTAACTGACCTAGCAAATAGCTAACTAGTCTTGCTTAATTAAGTTTGAAGTTCTCGAAATCTCCTCACTAATCACACTATCCTTTTCATGGAAGGAATACATCCATGGTAATCAAGCATGAAAAAAAATCATTTCTTTGAATTATCAAATTAAAGAATGACTCTGTATTTTTCAAATGAGTAAAACTTCTAATCATAAAGTTATTCAATCTTAAAATGTCAGGAATATGCGATTATTTAATTTCATGATTATTTACAAAAAAATAAATATTAAGAGATGGTCCAACAATCAACATTAAAATATTTCCTTTGTTTCTAGTGTTTGTTGTATAGAGATGGTGTTTCATATTTGAGTTTACATTTTACAATCTAATTATCTATCAAACAATAGATAGTCGTGGGTTCATCTTCGAGCTGGCCACCTCTCTGCGTTTCACACCAGTTCCAGACCCAGGTGGAGCCTCTCCTCCACGGTGGTATCTCCTCTAGCGTGGCTTCTCATCTCAGGTGTCCATGTGCTCCTCTACCATTCCGCCGTCAGCAATCCTTTTCATCTCCTCGCTCACGCAACCTACCTTTCCTTTCATTGAATCGCACACGCAACCTGCCTTCTTCATGAATTTGTTTGAACAGGTAATGATTAGTTGGAACCCTAGGAGCTTTGCTTTCTTCTCCTTACTTTCTCGTCCTCTACCCTACCAATCTCTGTGTACGAGTCCTATTTTCCTGGGAGTTTGCTTCGTCACCGTTCATCCATGTTAGCAATTTTTCAGTGGAGGCTTAAATCCAAGATCTCTGATCAATCAATCAG
Source organism: Arachis stenosperma (assembly GCF_014773155.1). Classification (NCBI taxonomy): domain Eukaryota; kingdom Viridiplantae; phylum Streptophyta; class Magnoliopsida; order Fabales; family Fabaceae; genus Arachis; species Arachis stenosperma. The sequence continues at coordinate 100,472,480 of NC_080380.1, read as the reverse complement.
GTGCATTGAAACTTATTTTCCTCTTCATCCTTTTTTATTTTCCTTCCTTGAATACATCCTTCTAATCAATCTTAGTTACTGTTTCAGGGTTAACCCAGATTTAATTCTAGGGTTTGTAAATTTCCTAATTGTTTTTTAATTCTGTTCCATGGTTAAGCGAGATTCTATTGTCTAGAGTTTGTGAAATTCCTAATTGTGCAAATTGTGATCATGTTTGGTATCTGATCGATGGTTAGGTGAGATTTTATTGTGTAGGGTTTATGAAATTCCTAATTTTGAAAATTCGGATCGTTTTTAGTATCATTTCCACAGTTATCCCAGATCTTATTGTGTAGGGTTTGTGAAATTTATAATTTGCAAATTGTCTATGTGACTTGGTTTGTTTGTGGGTTCATGTTCTTGGTTACATTCATTCTCAGTTGCTGTTAATTTTCAGTATGGTCTATGAATCTGTTTCATCTTCTTGATTTCGTTATTTAGAATTTGATGTGATTATCATTTCTCCTTTTGCTATCTCTTGAATTGTTTATTGCATGTGGTTTGTCTATTTCAACAATTTTTGGGATTTTATAATCATTATAAAGATTATCTTCTTACTTACCTTTTCTTATATTTATGGATGATGGGTTTGGTTTTGTGAATGATTGTCTAGGTATGGGCTTTCTACCTAATCTACTTTCTCCTTGATGATGTAATTGACAGAGTTTTTTCAGGAAAGTCAGTTTATAGACCTAGCTTCTCCTATTCAGGTTTTGCATTACCAATTTTATTCTCTCCTATTCAACTTTTGCATTCCAATTTCCATTCTGATTCAGTAATCTCTTTGAACTGTTTGTGCAAAATCTAGCAATTTCTAATTTTATTCTTTATTCAAAATCAAAATTCATAGACACAGCATTTTTCCTTTTGCTATCTCTTGAATTGTTTGTTACATGTGGTTTGTCTATTTCAGCAATTTTTGGGATTTTATAATCATTATAAAGATTATCTTCTTACTTACCTTTTCTTATATTTATGGATGATGGGTTTGGTTTTGTGAATGATTGTCTAGGTATGGGCTTTCTACCTAATCTACTTTCTCCTTGATGATGTGATTGATAGAGTTTTTTCAGGAAAGTCATTTTATAGACCCAGCTTCTCCTATTCAGATTTTGTATTCCCAATTTCATTCTCTCCTATTCAACTTTTACATTCTAATTTCCATTCTGATTCAGTAATCTCTTTGAACTGTTTGTGCTGAATCTAGCAATTTCTAATTTTATTCTTTATTCAAAATAAAAATTTATAGACACAGCTTCTCCTACCCAAGTTTTGCATTTCCAATTTTATTGTCTCCTATTCAACTTTTGCATTCGAATTTCCATTCCCATTCACTAATCCCTTTGAATTGTTTGGACTGAATGTAGCAATTTATAAGTTTTTCTGCATTCAGAATCGAAATTCTCTTATTTATGTTTGATGTCAAATTTTATAAAGCACTTAAATAATTATATTGATGAAATGTTTTGTTAGTCAACTCAATTGCATTACAGTTCTTTATTGGTTATGCAAAAAAGTGTTGTATATTTCACCTCTTTCATAGAAGTAGAGCTAATTGTCATGCATTTGTGTGCTTCATTTAATTATATCCAAAGTAGACCTATTAAATCCTATATTAAAAACTGATGAATCTATTTTTAATTTTTTACTTTGCATATATTCAACAAATCCATTGAGTTTTTATACTATTTTCTGTATACAGAATCATGTTCTGTTATTTATGTTTGATTTCAAATTTTATGAAGCACTCTCATAATTATATTGAGAGTAGACCCATTGAATGCAATATTAAAATTTCATGAATCACTTTTTATTTTTTTATTTTGTGTATATTCAACAAATCCATTAAATTTAGATCAAGTGAATTAGTGGTTGGATGTGGGCTGTGTGAATCATGATTAGGGACTGGGTTTTGTCCCTAATCTGTTCTATTGGTAGTGATGTGATTGACAGAAATTTTGATGTATAGCTTGCTGGTTGTTTATTTATATGTTTTGATTTTAGGTCAATTTCATTCTATTTTTTTATTGCTTATATAAAAGAACTTTTTGTCTAACTAGTAATTTCCTCCTCTAAAAACATATACCTTGAGTAGTTATCTTCTCTTGAAGATATCTTCTGCACGGATAATGATGTTTTACCATACATTCTTCACCAAAAATGTGGGTATCGCTATCAAGGTATGGGGTTTCTATCTGTTTGGTCAGTGGTGATGTGATTGATAGGAAGGAAGTGGTTTTCTCACAATCAGATGGCATCACTCCAATGTTTATGTTACTAGGGAATTTTCTTCTAGGTAGTCTATTTGATGAGTGGTGATGTGATTGATAGGAATTGATTCATAGCTTCTTGGTGATTTATTTGCATTTTGATGAAACCTTTTGTTGGTCAACTCACTTCTATTTGAATTCTTTATTGGTTATGCAAATAGTGCTGTATATTTCGCCTGTTGCATAGAAGTAGAGCTGATTGTCATGAATTTTTGTGCTTCTTTGATAAAGGAATATGCTTTTGCCACTCCCATTAAAGTTTTGCTCTGCCAATTCCATTCTCTCCTGTTCAAGTCTTGCATTCCCATTTCAATTCTAATTCAATAATCCCATTGATGAACCTTTTTTTTAAGATATGTTCATCAAATCCATTAAGTTTACCTAAAGTGAATTGGTGGTTGCATGTGGGTTGTGAGAATCATTATCAAGGAATTGGTTTTATAGCTAATATATTCTATCCGTGGTTATGTGATTGACAGAAATTGATGTACAGCATTCTGGTCATTTATTTATTTTTTAAGTTCAACTGAATTGCATTACATTTTTTGGTTGTTTGTGTAAAAATTATTTTATATATCAGCTGTTGGATGGACATACAGCTCTTTGCCTTGAAATTAAGAGGTTCATTGAGAAAAGAATGGCCTTGTGCGAGTAAAATGGCTTCATGGTATTGTTTATCTAACTAGCACATATTTTTATCCAAAGAAAAATCTATCCAGCAGCTGGTGTTCTAATGAAAATGTCTTCTCCACACATAATAAGGTTGTGCTATATATTCTTCATTGGAAATTTAGCAATCATTATCAAGGTATGAGGTTTCAATCTCACCCATTTCCTTAATGTTGATGTGATTGACAGATTTTTATTGATGTTTGTCTATACTTTTTTTCCCATTCATTTGTTGTTTCCAATGTATTCCTATCTAAGACATTTACCAACTCTCATTGCCATGAGTACAATCATTGTTTGCGGTAGTTGATGACTGCCTTCCCTATGGTGTAATGACATGTAGGTGCACTGTAGTAGGTATGGTGTGATTTCTCATTTTTTGGTCCCTATTTCTTCATTTCTTGAAAGTTTCACTTGTTTTTTCTATTATTGTGTTGGTTCAGGTTTTGCCCCTCTGATTAGTTGTCTCTATAACATTGAATGGAGATGCATATGGACTCATATTTAGTTTTCCCTCCATTTTCATCTTCAATTTGAATTCAAAAAGGTGAGCCTAAAGCCCTGGATTTTTTCTATAAAAGGATGGTTGGTGATCCACATTCAATGCACAAACATTCCCCTGTGTTCTATTTCCTCCTAAGCTCTGTCTACATCAGAATTTTTTTATTTACATTTGATATATTTCATCAATTCTGTTTACCTCCTCTGTTTTTTTTTCTGTAATGCCTCCTCCATTTGATATGATTTCTAAGATGCATCCTCCTAGAGAGCCTTGGAGGCTGAAAGTTAGGGTTCTAAGGCTTTGGGTTGTACCATCTTTTGGAAATCATGAGGTTCCTAACTCAATGGAGATGATTCTCCTTGATGAGCATGTTAGCTCCTATTAGCTTCTCTTTTAAATATGGTGTTACTTGTTGTTTTTTAAGTTTTCAAATTTAAATGACGTGTTTCACTAATTTGATTTTGTTCTTCTGTTGCATTTTCAGTGTGGAAAAATTCAAGCTACAGTTAAGAAACCACTCCTTAATAGGTTTAGGGATCATATAGTTGAAGGTCAAGTTTATAGAATGGCATACTTTACTGTTGTATCAAATCATGGTAGTTATAGAGCAACTTCTCATGAATTCAAACTGATTTTCCTTCACCGAACCACTGTTGTAGCTGTTGATGAAGATGTTATCCCTAAGACTTGTTTAAACATGTTTCCTTTTTCTGAGCTGCTGAACATGATCCAAGATTATGATTTTTTAGTTGGTGTGTCTATATTCTTGGTCATCTATTATTCAAGTTTTTTTAACAAATACTTTGAATATTTAATAGGTTGTGTTTATTTGGAATAGATGTCATTGGCCTTTTAACTTCAGTGGAAGAAGAGAAAGAATATGCAAAAGAGGGAAAATTGTGAAAATGATTGTGCTGGAATTAACTTCAAAAGAGTATGTTGATTGAGTCATCTCTCCTGGTTTCTCTTTATGTTTTAATCATATTTTTCCCTTATTTTCTATTTCATTCTTTGTCATGTTTTGAGTTTCAGTCTTACAGTGAGATGTGCATTGTTTGGGGACTATGTTAATCAAGTAAATCATTTTCTTACCTCTGGCTATGTGGAGCAGCCTGTTGTAGTCATTTAACTTGCAAAAGTCAAGTTCTTTTGGGGTACATTATTTGTTTTCTATACATCTCATTGTTATTCTTAGTGTTGTCTCCAATAAACTTTGCTAGACTCTTTCTGTCTTACTGTGTAGGTCAAGTAGGCCTTCAAAATGTGATGTATGCCACTCAAATGTTATTTAATCCTGATCTTCCTAAAGTTGTTGAATTCAGGAAGAGGTTAGCATTGTTTGTTTTGTTGATTTTTATTGTATTCTTTATTTACAACCAATCTGGACTAACAAGTACAAGTGTTTGCATAATTTTTTTTAGTATGGTTGAGCAAGGTGTCAATGGTACCCAGCCACTGTTTATTGCAAATGAAGGTAAAGTTGTCTCCTTGAAAGATGATTTCATGCGTTTTACTAGAAAATGCACTATTGAAGAGCTTCAAGATAACAATCAGGTTGTCTTCTTTTTAGTTAGTTGTATTTATGTTTATTTTATACATAAATGAACTGAAAAAGAAAATCAAAGAACAATTTACAGATCTATATTTTCGTTCATGTTGTTAACAAATTTTGAAATGCCGATTGCATAGCAGGGTTCTTTTATCATTTTTGGTACAATCCGAGGTATTGTTGAGGATGGAGGTTGGTGGTATTCTGCTTGTGTGTGTGGAAAGGGTATCTATCCTCAAAATGGTACATATTACTGTGATTTTTGTTTGAAGCACATAACTAATGTGACTCCAAGGTCAGAAATTTTGTTCAAAATGTCTTTTCATTTTGTGTTGTGGGTTGTTTATAAAAATCATGTTTCTTGGTATTATTTATTCTGAATGATTGTGTTCCTTTTTTTTCTTTCTGCAGATTTAAAATTAAAATAACAGTTGAAGATCATAGTGAGGAGGATATTTCCTTCTCTTTGATCGCGAGGCATCTTATTTGCTTAAGAAATCATGTGCTGACTTGTTTACTGAGGTTCAAAGAGATGCAAGTGTATGTTCTTAGTTTTCTTTTGTGTGTTGTTCACTTTATGGGATGTGATATGTGTTATTTAAAGTCTGTATTGCTTATGTATTACTTTCAAAATAGCTTGTATGTGGGGATACTTATCCTCCCATATTCCAAGGGCTCATTAGAAAGAAGTTACTGCTGAAGGTTGATACCAAAGGTGTCCCACATGATACATTTTATGGCACTTTTCGAGTTAGGAGAATATGTGATGATCCCACTATTATTGCCATATTTGAACTTCCTGATTATGATGCTGATGACGAGTCTACTCCAAAAATAGTTACATATACATATAATTACTTTTAGATTGTGTAAATTCAAGTTTTGTTGCTCTTTTATTTATTGTGTTGCGCTGAATTTCTTTTATGGTCTTATGTATTTTTAAACTCTTATGGCAAATGAATAGGAGCTTGATTTACACAAGTCTGTTCCCTGTGGAAAAGGGGATATTGGTATTAAGAAGGAGTCATCAAAGACTTTTATCAAGAGTGAGAAAGTTGCTGGTGAGTCTTCTGGGATTTTATCTAAATCCCCAATTATTATAGATTTTCTGGCTGAAAAATAACCTGCTATTTTCGGAGGGACTGAGTTTGTTGCGTTAATTAATGGTGAAGATGAAAAAGATGAGAAAACACCCAGTAATGATACTGTTAGTGATGATCTTTCTGCTGAAATAGATATATTGCTTAGCTCACCAGAAAAAAAACTCAGGTGATGTTATATAATATTTATTTTCTCCTTCCTATGTTGTTGTTTCTAAATGGTTTTTGTATTCTTGAGTGAGTTTGATAGCTTTTGTTAATTTCTTTGTCATAGGATATGTTGTCCCACGTTCTCGATGCACCTTCCTAATTTGGGGAGAAGCTTATTCATGAAAATGATGTTATGAACTCGAAGGGCAAGAGGAATTTGAATCCCCAATTTGAAGAGGTGGCTGCTGATGCTGATGTGCTTGGGTTCAAGATTGCCAAGGTTAATGGAGTTTGATTTATGGTGTGGAATTGACCTGCTGTGTCTAGGTGTAGGTGTTTTATATAGTATATCTATAAGTATTTAGGAAGTCTTGTGATTCCAAATACATGGAAATATAATCATGCTGGCTGGATGCTATTTTGATTTGACTTTTTTGGATTGTGTCCAACAAATAGGATTGTCAGATGTAGGGATTTTCCTTTTGTGTTATCTCGGGTCATGTGCCAACTAGGTCTATTCTCAACTTTTTCTTTTGTAATAGTGACTTTGCTAGGGATTGGACACATTTTCAATGTTGTAGCCTGTTTAGGTTACATACTAGGATATGTAGTTAGTTATTGGAATCCTCCTTATCATAGGAGAGATAGTCATATGTAATTGTGTATATCACTGAATATTTTAATGAAATGCAACAGTTCTTATTTGTATTTGTTTATTGTTGTACAACTTTATCTTTTCATGTCAATTAGTTATTGGTGTTGATTATAATACTTCATTTTTTTTTCATTTTCTGCGTTATCAAAGGTGTGCATGGTTATATAGGTTCTTTGTTGGTGTGTTTACTTTTGATAAACTTAACCTCAACAGTTAATCCCCCCAAAAACGAAATAAAATCTGTTAAGGAATAGATTCAAAATTTCTGTTCCCAGCCACCCCCCCTTTTTTTTAATACCCGTTGCATATAGGTACTTAACAATGTGGATGTCTTTTTGGCAATGAATTAGGGGTAGTTCTTGTGGTTTATGTTTCAAACTCTTATTTTGTTTAGTACACGTAACAAAGATGTCTCAGAAATCTATTCGTGCTAGAGAATATAGGAGAAATTCTTTGAAAAGAAAGCGAACACAAAGTCACCATCCAAACGTAACAGGTCAGTATTGAATTGACTTTCATGATATTTTTAGTGTTTTTTGCTCTAATTTTCAATGATTTTATACCTATGGGAGTCTTTGTAAATTTTTTTTCCTTTTCTAATCTTTTAGACGTCCTCCCTTCCTCGACGCCTGTTGTTTCTTTGAATGATTATTTGGGTAATTTTTATTGCTCTACCTATATTTTTATGGTTAATCTTTATGTCTCTAATAATTTATCTGTTTATTTTATATGTTTCCAATGTTTTTGTTCATTTTTATCTTTTAGAAAATTTAGTTGAAGTGTCCCAGAATGTTTATCGGAGTTCGGATTTTATTTTATCCGGTACAATAATATCTTTAAGTATTCTATCCCTGTCCAATTTTGTTTTTGTTAAATTATATTTTAAGTTCTTTTGATTTATATCTAATAACACATTCGTTTTTTGATTTATTATTGTTTTTTTACACTTATACCTAAAAGGTTTACTTTAACTATTAGTAACTCATAGAATTCCTAATTAAACATATCAGGAGACTTCTATACTTGGTCTCTTTTTAATTTGACATCTCAATTAATATTTGTAAAATAAAAAATGATATTATTATTCTAAATATCATTTAAAATAATTTTAATCATTCTAAATTGTCATAAGTTGTATAATTTGTTGAAACTTTTTTAATTTGGTGTCATAATCAATAATTTCATATTAAGAAAAAAATTTAATTACTTTGTCGGTCTTCTAATTTTTTGAAATTTTCTTTTAGGTGCATATAATATATTTTTTTCAATTCTGTCCCTCAGAAAAAATTCTTTTTTTTTCTTTTTTAATTAGGTCACTCTTGATATTGATTCGCTCAATTGTATAAGGAGGTATTTACAACAAAAAATATGATGCATGGATTTAATTAAAAGAAAAACAAAGCCTTGGCAGCCAATTAAGAAAAAAATGGTGCAAGGACTCAATTAAAATAAAAAAGAAAAAAGGGACTTTGTTAAAAATTTTGGAAAATACTATGGAACAATAGAGTCATTAAAGTCTAAAAGAATACAAAATGATTCTATTTGTGATTTAGATTATTTAATTCGTACCTAGACAATTAGTATGAGTGATTAAAATAATGAAACAAAGTCTATTCTAAAGTTAAAAAAAAATCAAACTGTTCTTGAATGTTCATTAAGCTTTATTTATATTTAGTTTTTAATAAATCAATGTTAATTCAGATTGGTTTTCGTAGTTTATTACATTTTTAATGTTCAATTTGCACGCTGATTGTTAAATAATTAATTGATTTGTTATTTCATTATTATTTTTTTTTATATTTGGTTGTCAAATATATGTTTACATAAATTTGTGTTGTTTCAAATTAAAATGGATGATATAGACCAATCAGAAATATATGATCCTTCGATAAATTCATTCAGTAAAGTTAGTTCTGTTATTGATCATTCTCTATTCTTGCAAAGTGAGATACAAGGTATGCTCTCTTTCTTAAATCATCTATTATTCAAGAATAGTAAAATAGAATTCTTATTTAGTTAGTTCTAAAAGATTCCATTGTGCTTCTGTGATGAGATATTATTTAGGCACTGTAAAATAGAAGTAGTGTTCTGTGAAATATTTTTTTGAAAACATTTAAAGGAGTCAAGTATTTATTATATATTATATTTGTAAGTTAATGATTTATTCATTTTATGTTGAATCCATTTCATGTTATCTAATTGAGATGAAATTTTTTTATTGTTATGCATATTTTTTTGGCATTTATCTTTACCAGGTTGTCTTAATGTTGGTGATCCTAACTACGAATGTTCAATCTGTGCAGCGTGTTTCTGGTTATCAGAACGTGTTGAAAGATACTCCACAGTTAATCATCCTATTTTTACTGTTTGTTGCTCAAAAGGGAAAATTTAGTTATCTTATCTCTGAAAGCCCCCATATTTGTTATATAATTTGATTAATGGACATGATAGCAAGAGTTTCTATTTTCAAAAAAATATTCGATCTTATAATAGTATGTTTGCCTTCACGTCTCTTGGTGGTAAGGTATTGGATTCAGTGAATGATGGGAGTGGTCCACCGCAATTTATAATAACTGGTCAAAATTATCATCGGATTGGAAGTTTGCTCCCAGATCCTGGTCAGAAGCCTAAATTTGCACAATTATATATATACGACACTCAGCATGAGATAATGCACAGGCAGGGAACCTTTCGGTATATGTGTTTGAAAATTTGTTGTTTAGTTTTTTTATTTTATTTGCCTGATGTTTTAATGGTATCTACATTGAAAAACAGGTTAATATCTGTCATTTCATAGTTATATTGTGTTTTATTCCCGTTATAATGCGTTATTAACCATTTTTTGACTAATAATGATGTATTAAAATATATGATAATTGTATTCTGTGTGGTTTTAAATATATTTTTGTGGTTAATGTATATTTGTTTTAGGCAAACATCTGAGATAGATAGAGAATTGATAACTGAGTTGTTGCAAATGATCGATACTCATAATGTGATAGCACAGTCATTTCGAAGAGTCAGAGAATTCTTTCAGTGTCATCCATTCGAGATCTTCTCTTTGAAGTTGTATTCGCATAGGAAGGTTGATCGAAGAACTTACAATGCACCCTCTTTGAAGTTGTGATGAAGTTGCTACTTTGATTGTTGGAGATTTTGATTCGTTGGATCGTGGTCGTTACATTATTGTTCGATCTACTGCTGGTCAGTTGCAGCATATCTATGAAACTCATGCTCTGTATTGGCCCTTACAGTATCCGTTGTTGTTTCCATATGGCGAGGATAGTTACCAGTTGAATATTCCTTATCGGGGTCAAATTGATGGATATGTACCTGAAGGAGAACAAGGGTTTCTCTCAGGAAATTCATACGTTTTCATCTGCAGATTAGAGAGCAAGAAGATGGAATTATTCACAAATGTAGGCGATTATTTCAGCAATTTGTTGTTGATTGTTTCACCATGATTGAGTCCCAAAGGTTGTATGATATTAGAATGAAGCAAAGTACAATTAGAGGAGAAGTGCTTCAAGGAATAGACGAGGCTATGCGTCGTGGTGATGACAAAGCTTCTTCAATTGGGACACGAGTCATCTTGCCTTCTTCATTCACTGGTGGTAGACGCTATATGTTTAACCGCTGTCAAGATGCGATGGCAATCTGTAAACATTTTGGCTATCCAGATTTATTCCTCACCATTACGTGAAATCCAAATTGGCCTGAATTTCAACGATTCACAGAGCGAGAGCGAATTCCCATCGCTGATCGTCCTGATATCTCTTGTCGTGTCTTTGATGCTAAGTTAGAATGCCTCCTAAGCGATCTCAAGGAAGGTGTGTTTTTTGGTCCACTTAGTGCAGGTATGTTACTTCTTGCTTGGCATTTCAATTTCTGTTTGTTGTCCTCGGACATGTAGTTGTCTGGCTTCTTACTGATGTTTTTGTATTTTTTAGGTATGTATACTATTGAGTTCCAAAAAAGAGGTCTACCACATGCACACATGTTACTATGGCTTAACGGGGAAAGCAACTTACAAAGTGTTGAAATTGTTGATGAATTCATCTGTGTCGAGCTACCCAATCCCCTCAAATTTCCAGCTCTTTATAATGTCGTCACCAAGTACATGATCCATGGTCCTTGCGGTCGACTTAGACCGAGTTCTCCTTACATGAAAGATGGTAAGTGCTCAAAATTTTATCCGAAAAGATTCGTTGACCAAATGAGGTTTGATGAGGATGGCTATCCGATATATAGACGTCGTAATATGGGTGTGACAGTGAAGATCAACGATGTTGATATTGACAACAGATTTGTTGTGCCCTATAATCCATTATTGTTAATGAAATATCAAGCTCACATAAATCTTGAGTTCTGTAACAAGTCAAATGTCATTAAGTATCTTTTCAAGTATATCAATAAGGGTCCGGATCGGGTGACTGCAATTGTTGGAGAAACATATCATGTTGGTGAATCTTCTCAGGTGGTTGATGAGATCAAACAGTATTACGATTGTCGTTATTTATCACCATCTGTATCCATGTGGAGAATTTTTGCTTATGATATTCACCATAGATGGCCATCAGTACAGAGGTTGACTTTTCACTTGCCTAACCAGTAACATGTTGTATTCGATGATGCTGATATCACTACTCATGTTTATTTTCGCAACAAAGATTTGCTGACAATGTTTACGGGTTGGATGATGGCCAACAGGCGGTTCCTGGATGGGCGGTCTTTAACATATGTTGAATATCCAGGCAAATTTGTGTATTGTTTGAACAGTAGGGAGTAGAAGCCGAGGCAGAGGGATTTTCAATTGGAAGATTGAGTTTTGCTCATCCCTCATCTGGTGAACTTTTCTATATGCGGATGCTTTTGAATGTGCAGAGAGGTTGTACCAGTTTTCGAAGTATAAGAACCGTGAATGGTGTTACTTATGATACATTTCAAGAGGTATGTTCCACAATGGGATTCTTGATAGATGATAAGGAGTATGTTTCTGCTATTAAGAAAGTTGCCGAGGTAGCATCCGTTGCACAGCTAAGGAGGCTTTTTGTGACGTTGTTGCTGTCTGGTTCTATGGGAAGACCTCTATCAGTTTGGGAACAAACTTGGGTTTATCTGTCTGATGATATTCTTTATCGCAGAAGACATGAGCTGCAATATCCCGGTAAGAACTTTGTTCATGATGAATTTATTATATGACAAATAGGCACACGCGCACACAGATAGTGCAAAAATGATATTATGGTGCTAATATTTATTAATTATCGTTAAACGTAGATCTAATGATGAGTGAGGACGAGTTGCAATCATTTTGTTTGTTGGAGATTGAGAAACTATTGCAGAGTAATGGAAAATCATTGAGAAATTATGCTGGCATACCGGTTCTTAATGACTCTTTAGTTTCTCAACTAAGCAATTTGATGTTGTTGCGTGAGTTGCAGTATGATACTGTTTCTTTGACTCGTGAGCACGATGCAAATATCTTAAAGTTAAATGAAGAACAGAGGGTGGTCTATGATAGAATTATTGATTGCATTTCAAATAAGAGACACAGATTCTTTTTTGTGTACGGGTTTGGTAGGACTGGAAAATTTTTTTTGTACAGCATTTTGTCGGCTAGATTGTGATCTGAGAAAAAGATTGTTATAAACATTACTTCCCGTGGTATTGCTTCTCTGTTGTTACCTGGTGGTAAGACGGTGCATTCTATGTTCAATATTCCTGTTGAGCTGATTGAAGACACTGTTTGTCGGATTCAGAAAGATAGTGCAAAAGCTGAGGTAGTCCGATTGTCCGATTTAATTATTTGGGATGAGGCACCCATGACTAACAAATTAGAATTTGAAGCGCTCGATAGGATGTTACGTAATTGGTGCGCAAAATTATAAATCACACTTTTCACAACTCGTACAACTAACCAGAAAGTGCACTGGATTGTCCAAGTAATACCTTACGTGAGTAAGGGTCGATCCCATGGAGATTGTCGGCTTGAAACAATCTATGGTTATCTTGTAAACCTTAGTCAGGAGATTAATAATGAAAAGAGTTTTGTTTGTAAAAGGTAAAAGAACATGAAATGAATAATACTTGTTATGCAGTAATGGAGAACAGGTTGAGGTTTTGGGGATGCTCTGTCTTCTGAATCTCTGCTTTCCTACTGTTGTCTTCTTCACGCACGCAAGGCTCCTTCCATGGCAACCTGTATGTTGGTGGATCACTATTGTCAATGGCTACCATCCGTCCTCTCAGTGAAAATGGTCCAACTACGGGTTCCGTAGGGCTAATCATTGTCGGTTCTCACTCGTGTTGGAATAGGATCCATTGATCCATTTGCACACTGTCACTGCGCCCAGCATTTGTGAGTTTGAAGCTCGTCACAGTCACCCCTTCCCAGATCCTACTCGGAATACCACAGACAAGGTTTAGACTTTTCGGATCTCAAGAGTGCTGCCAATTGATTCTAGCTTATACCATGAAGGCTCTGGTTCCATGGATTTGAACATTCTGTTGTCAGGGGAGGCAATCAAACTCGTGAACCAAGAACCCAATAGATACACACTCAATCTAAGGTAAAACGAAAGTGGTTGTCAGGCATGCATTTATAAGTTGAGAATGGTGATGAGTGTCACAGATCATCACATTCATCATGTTGAAGTGCAAATGAATATCTTAGAATAGAAACAAGCATGATTGAATAGAAAACAGAAATAATTGCATTAATCCATCGAGACACAGTAGAGCTCCTCACCCCCAACCATGGGGTTTAGAGACTCATGCCTTAGAAGATACAAATTCAGATGTAAAATGTCATGAGGTACAAGATGAATCTCGAAGAGTAGTTTTTAGACTGAACTAGTAACCTAGGTTTACAGAAAATGAGTAAACTAAGATAGATAGTGCAGAAATCCACTTCTGGGGCCCACTTGGTGTGTCTTTGGGCTGAGCATTGAAGCTTTCACGTGCATAGGCTATTCCTGGCGTTAAATGCCAGCTTTGGTGCCAGTTTGGGCGTTTAACTCCAACTTTTGTGCCAGTTCTGGCGTTTAACGCCAGAAAAAGGTAAGAAGCTGGCGTTTAAACGCCAATTTGCGCTATCAACTCTTGGCCAAAGTATGAACTATTATACATTGCTGGAAAGCCCATGATGCCTACTTTCCAACGCAATTAAGAGCGCACCAATTGGGGTTCTGTAGCTCCAGAAAATCCATTTCGCGTGCAGGAGGATCAAAATCCAATAGCATCTGCAATCCTTTTTCAGCCTCTGAATAAGATTTTTGCTCAGGTCCCTCAATTTCAGTCAGAAAATACCTGAAGTCATAGAAAAACACACAAACTCATAGTAAAGCCCAAAAGTGTGATTTTTTCATAAAAACTAATAAAAATATACTAAAAAGTAACTAAAGCATACTAAAAACTATATGAAAATACCACCAAAAAGCGTATAAAATATCCGCTTATCACAACACCAAACTTAAACTGTTGCTTGTCCGCAAGCAACTAGATAAATAAAATAGGATAGAAAGAAAATCAAGAGGTAATACATTTCAGAGTTTTAAGTGAAGCTCAGATTCGAATTAGATGAGCGGGGCTAGTAGCTTCTTGCTCCTGAACAGTTTTGGCATCTCAATTTATCCTTTGAAGCTCAGAATGATTGGCATCGATAGGGAATAAGTATTCAGATAGTGTTATTGATTCTCCTAGTTTAATATGTTGATTCTTGAACACAGCTACTTTATGAGTCTAGGCTGTGACCCCAAACATTTTGTTTTCCAGTAATACTATAGGATACATAAATGCCACAGACACATAACTTGGTGATCCTTTCAGATTGTGACTCAGCTTTGCTAGAGTCCCCAGTTAGAGGTGCCCCGAGTTCTTAGGCACACTCTTTTGCTTTGGATCATGACTTTAACTACTCAGTCTCTAGCGTTTCACTTGGACCTTCATGACACAAGCACATGGTTAGGGACAGCTTGATTTAGCCGCTTAGGCCAGAATTTTATTCCTTTGGGCCCTCCTATTTATTAATGCTCAAAACCTTGGATCCTTTTTACCCTTGACTTTTGGTTTAAAGGACTATTGGCTTTTTCTGCTTGATTTTTCTTTATTTTTCATTTTTTTGCAAGCTTTCTATTTTTTACTGCTTTTTCTTGCTTCAAGAATCAATTTTATGATTTTTCAGATTATCAATAACATTTCTCTTTCTTTTTATTAATCTTTCAAGAGCCAACAATTTTAACATTCATAAACTTCACTATAAAAAAATATGCACTGTTCAAGTATTCATTCGGAAGACAAAAAGTTTTGCCACCACATAAAAATAATTAGAATTTTTCTTATTGAAAACTTAAAATAATTGCCTCCTTATTCTAAAGAAAATTTACTATTTTATTTATGTTTAGTGATGATGAGAGGAATAAATTATAGCTTTTTGGAGATAATAAAAATAAAAATAAAGACCCTAATTACTAATACTTATGTAATTCTTAAGATAGGGTTCTAATAATAAAAGTTATCACAGGTTTAAGATTAGGACTCAACAACCTTTATTTTGGGAGATGGATGCTCCTTCAATCTGTGGGATGTCTGGTCCCTCAAGGGAGAGCTTCTGGCGCTTCAGCTCCTGTAGCTCATGCCCTTGCTTTTCTTATTCCTTAAGCAGTTTGCATAGCATGCTATTTTGATTTTGCTGTTCTTCTTTAAGTTGATCCATAGCTTCTTGCAACTTGGTGACATATGGTTCTAGGCGGGCCCAGTAGTCAATTTGAGTGATTTCTGGGAGGAATTCCTGCGCTCTCCTCTTGATAGAGTTGTCATGCACTTGTTGTCCATCCATTGACTTTTTAGTGATTGGATGCTCGACTGAGATAAACTCATCCACTCCCGTCTTTACCCCAGCATCTTTACATAGCAGATAGATTAAGCTTGGGTAAGCCAATTTGGCTTCAGTGGAGTTCTTGTTTGTAATTGTGTAAATCTCACAAGAAATCAGATGATAAATCTCCACTTCATTTCCCAGCATAACGCAATGAATCATCACTGCTCTTTTGACAGTGACCTCAGAGCGGTTGCTAGTGGGCAGTATAGAATGCCCAATTAAGTCCAACCAGCCCCTAGCGACTGGTTTAAGATCTCCTCTCTTCAGTTGGTTTGGGACACCTTTTGAATTGGTTATCCACTTAGTTCCAGGGAGGCATATGTCCTTTAGAACTTGGTCCAAACGCTTATCTACTCTCACCATTCTTCTATTAAAGGATCTGGATCATCTTGTAGTTGAAGCAGTTTAAAGACCTCTCTTATTTTGTTAAGGTGGAAGTAAATAGTCTTCCCTCTGACCATAGTTTGAAAGGTATGGAAGGCGGTTCCCGTCATTCTCTGTTTATCTGTTAGCCACAGATTTAAGTAGAATTCCTGGACCCTGTTTCTTCCAACCTTTGTTTCAGGATTAACTAGGATTTCCCAACCACTGCTTCGAATCTGTTCTTGGATCTCTGGATATTCGTCTTCTTTTAGATCGAACTTAACTTCCGAGATCACTGACCTCAAACCCATTATTTTATGGTAATGGTCTGCATGTTCTTTGGTTAAGAACCTCTCTTGATTCCAAAGTGGTTTTGGATTATTCTCTTTCTTGCCTCTTATAGTGGTTTGTTTTCCTTTAGGGGCCATGATCTTGGTGAGGTTTTACTCAGTGATCATGGAAAAACACACCAAACTTAGAGGTTTGCTTGTCCTCAAGCAAAAGAAAGGAAAAGAGAGGAAAAAAAGGGGAGACGGATTCGAATGGTGGAGGTATGGGGATGGCTGAACTTGTATTTAAAAAGGAGGGGGTGGGTTTCGAAAATTTTGAAAAAAATATGATAGAAAGATACGATTTGGAAAAGATGAATCATGATATGAAAAAGATGAGATTTTAAAATTCAAAAGATATGGAAAAGATATAAAGAAGTTAAATCTGAATTTTTTTATGCATCTAAGAATTAAAAGATGATATGATTTGAAAGAGATTTGAAAGAGATTTTGAAAGAAAGTTAAAAAGAATTTAAAAGATTATTAAATTTTTGAAAATTCAATTTGAGAGATGAAAATTTGTAACATGTTTATGCAGAAAATTATGAATTAAAACATGAAAATTTCAAAAAAAAATTGAAGTGGAAAAAAAATCTCCTCCCCTTGTCTCTTCTGGCGTTAAACGCCTAGAATGGTATCCATTCTAGCGTTTAATGGCCATTTGTTGGCCATTTTGGGCGTTTAACGCCAGAAATCTTTTATCACTGGGCGATTTCCTAAACGCCCAAGATGCTACAATTCTGGCGTTAAACGCCCAGAAAGGTATCTTTACTGGCGTTAAACGGCCAGAATGGTCCTTTCTGGGCGTTAAACGCCAGAATGGGCACCATTTTGGGCGTTTAACGCCCAAAATCCCTCTTACTGGCGTTTTCGAGCTAATGAGCCCTTTTTCTCTGCTTTGTGCTCTGAATCCTTCTGTAACTCTGTGAACTTCTGCATTTTGATAATTAATCTTAATGATAATTTATATCAAACTCCTATAATTATTATTTAAATAACAAGAACCTTTGCTAATGACTGGGTTGTCTCCCAACAAGCGCTACTTTATTGTCTTTAGCTGGACTTGTACTGAGCTTTAGTCTAGTCTCAGTTTTGAGCATTCTTGCTCAACATTGTTTTCAAGATAATGTTTGACTCTCTGTCTATTAACAATGAACTTTTTGTCAGAGTCAACATCCTGGAGCTCTACATATCCATATGGTGACACACTTGTGATCATATATGGTCCCCTCCACCAGGATTTTAATTTCCCATGGAATAATCTGAGCCTAGAGTTAAATAGTAGAACCTTCTATCCTGGCTCAAAGACTCTGGATGACAGTTTCTTATCATGCCACCTTTTTGCTTTCTCTTTGTAAATTTTTGCATTTTTGAAAGCATTAAGTCTGAATTCCTCTAGCTCATTCAACTGGAGCAATCTTTTCTCTCCAGCTAACTTGGCATCAAGGTTTAGGAATCTGGTTGCCCAGTAGGCCTTGTGTTCCAGTTCCACTAGCAGCTAACAGGCTTTTCCATACACAAGCTAGTATGGAGAGGTCCCTATAAGAGTTTTGAATGCAGTTCTGTATGCCAATAGAGCATCATCCAGACTCCTTGCCCAATCCTTTCTACGGGTATTCACAGTCCGTTCCAGGATTTATTTTTGTTCTCTATTTGCGACTTCAGCCTACCCATTTGTCTGTGGATGATATGGAGTTGCCACTTTGTGGTTAATTCCATATCGAATCATAGCAGAGTCAAGCTGTTTATTACAGAAATGAGTTTCTCCATCACTGATTAGTATTCTGAGGACACCAAATCTACTGAAGATATGCTTCTGCAGGAACTTCAGCACGGTTTTAGTATCATTAGTGGGTGTTGCAATTGCCTCCACCCATTTAGATACATATTCTATTACCACCAGAACATAAGTGTTTGAGTATGATGGCGGGAAAGGCCGCATAAAGTCAATACCTCATACATCAAACAACTCAATCTCTAAGATCCCTTGCTGAGGTATGGCATAATAGTGAGGCAGATTACCAGCTCTTTGGCAACTATCACAACTATGTATCAACTCTCGGGAGTCTCTATGGAGAGTAGGCCAGTAGAAACCACATTGGAGGACTCTTGTGGCTGTCTGCTCACTTTTGAAATGTCCTCCATGTTGTGATCCATGGCAATGCCATAGGATTTTCTGTGCCTCTTCTCTGGGCACACACCTACAGATTATTCCGTCTACACATCTCTTAAAGAGATATGGTTCATCCCACAAGTAGTACTTTGCATTAGTAACTAATTTTTTTGTTTGCTGCCTGCTGTACTTTTTGGGTATGAATCTTACCGCTTTATAGTTTGCAATGTCTGCAAGAGTTGCTCATCCGGGAAGGTTTTAGAGATCTCAGTAGAGGGGAGGGATGCCCCTTCTACTGGTTCTATTTGGGACAGGTGATCTGCTACTTGGTTCTCTGTCCCATTTCTGTCTCTTATTTCTATATCAAACTCTTGCAGAAGTAACACCCATCTTATGAGCCTGGGTTTTGAATCCTGCTTTGTGAGTAGATATTTAAGAGCAGCATGGTCAGTGTACACAATCACTTTTGATCCTACTAAATAGGATCTGAACTTGTCAATGGCATAAACCACTACAAGCAATTCCTTTTCTGTGGTAGTGTAATTTTTCTGTGCGTCATTTAAAACACGGCTAGCATAGTAAATGACGTGCAGAAGCTTGTCATTCCTCTGTCCCAATACTACACCAATAGCATGATCACTGGCGTCACACATTAGTTCAAATGGTAGTGTCCAGTCTGGTGTAGAAATGACTGGTGTTGTGACCAGCTTAGCTTTCAAAGTCTCAAACACCTGCAGACACTCTGTGTTAAAGACAAAGGGTGTATCAGCAGCTAGCAGATTACTTAGAGGTTTTGCAATTTTTGAAAAATCCTTTATAAACCTCATGTAGAATCCTGCATGTCCCAGAAAGCTTCTGATTGCCTTAACATTGGCTGGTGGTGGTAATTTTTCAATTAACTCTCCCTTAGCTTGATCCACCTCTATTCCCTTGTTCGAAATTTTATGCCCAAGGACAATTCATTCAGTCACTATAAAGTGACATTTCTCCCAATTTAAAACCAGGTTAGTCTCTTGGCACCTTTTCAGAACAAGTGCTAAATGGTCAAGACATGAGCTGAATGAGTCTCCAAATACTGAGAAGTCATCCATGAAGACTTCTAGAAATTTTTCTACCATATCAAAGAAAATAGAGAGCATGCATCTCTGAAAGGTTGCAGGTGCATTACACAGCCAAATGGCATCCTTCTGTAGGCAAATACTCCAGATGGACATGTGA
Organism: Arachis stenosperma; assembly: GCF_014773155.1. NCBI lineage: Eukaryota > Viridiplantae > Streptophyta > Magnoliopsida > Fabales > Fabaceae > Arachis > Arachis stenosperma. Next base: position 100,452,642 of record NC_080380.1, on the reverse strand, counting down.
ATGCTATTTTTTCTTGATCCTGAGGATCTACTGCAATTTGATTGTATCCTGAATAGCCATCCAAAAAGCAGTAGTAATCATGACCTGCTAGTCTTTCTAGCATCTGGTCTATGAATGGTAAAGGAAAATGATCCTTTCTGGTGGCTGTATTGAGTCTTCTGTAGTCAATACACATACGCCACCCTGTAACTGTTCTTGTAGGAATCAGTTTATTTTTTTCATTGTGAACCACTGTCATGCCACTGATGAGCGGATATTTTATACGCTTTTTGGGTGTATTTTCATATGGTTTTTAGTAGGATCTAGCAACTTTTTAGTATATTTTTATTAGTTATTATGAAAAAATCACATTTTTGGACTTTACTATGAGTTTGTGTGTTTTTCTATAAATTTAGGTATTTTCTAGCTAAAATTGAGGGACCTGAGCAAAAATTTGATTCAGATGCTGAAAAAGGACTGCAGATGCTGTTAGATTCTGACCTCCCTTCACTCGAAATGGATTTTCTGGAGCTAAAGATACCCAAGTGGCGCGCTCTCAATTGTGTTGGAAAGTAGACATCCTAGGCTTTCCAGCAATATATAATAGTCCATACTTTGCCCGAGTTGTGATGACGTAAACTGGCGTTTAACGCCAACTTTCTGCACTATTCTGGCATTAAACGCCAGAAACAGGATACAAGCTGGAGTTAAACGCCCAAACTGGCACAAGCTGGAGTTAAATGCCAGGAATAGCCTATGCACATGAAAACTTCATTGCTCATCCCAAACAGATTTTCCATAAACCTAGGTTACTAGTTGAGTATAAAAACTACTTTTAGAGATTTATTCAGTACCTCATGAAATTTTACATCTAAATTTGTATCTTCTATGGCATGAGTCTCTAAACCCCATGGTTAGGGGTGAAGAGCTCTGCTGTGTCTCAATGGATTAATGCAATTATTTCTGTTTTCTATTCAATCACGCTTGTTCTATTCTAAGATATTCACTCGCACTTAAACATGATGAATGTGATGATCCGTGACACTCATCACTATTCTCAACCTATGAACGCGTGCCTGACAACCACTTTTGTTCTACCTTAGATTGAGTGTTTATCTCTTGGGTTCTTGGTTCACGAGTTTGACTGCCTCTCCTGACAACAGAGCGTTCAATCCGTGAGACCAGAGTCTTCGTGGTATAAGCTAGAATCAATTAGCAGTATTCTTGATATCCGGAAAGTTTAAGCCTTGTCTGTGGTATTCCAAGTAGGATCTGGGATGAGATGACTGTGAAGAGCTTCAAACTCACGAATGTTGGTAGTAGTGACAGACGAAAAAGGATCACTGGATCCTATTCCAGCACAAGTGAGAACCGACAGATGATTAGCCATGTATATGGACCTTTTTAACTGAAAGGACGGATGGTAGCCATTGACAACGGTGATCCACCAACATACAGTAGGAAAGCAGAGATTCAGAAGACAGAGCATCTCCAAAACTCCAACCCATTCTCCATTACTGCATAACAAGTATTTATTTCATGTTATTTTATTTTTCACAATCAAAACTAAGAACCATTATTGATATCCTGACTAAGAGTTACAAGATAACCATAGCTGCTTCAAGCCAAAAATCTCCATGGGATTGATCCTTACTCACGTAAGGTATTACTTGGACGACCCAGTGCACTTGCTGGTTAGTTGTGCGAAATTGCAAAATTGCGATTGTAATTTTCGTGCACCAAATTTTTGGTGCCGTTGACGGGAATTGTTCTAGTTTGGACAACTGACGGTTCATCTTGTTGCTTAGATTAGGAATAACTTATTTTTTTGTTGGTATAGAGTCATCAAATTTGAGTCTTTTATTTTCTTTTAAAAAATTTTATTTTTCTTTATTAATTATTAATTTTTCTTTGAGTTTAGTTTCATGTTTTAAGTTTGGTGTCAATTGCACGTCCTCATTTATTCTTCATATTTTCGAATTTGTGTTCATTGTTCGTTCTTGATCTTCAAATTGTTCTTGTTTATCTTTTTTTCTTGTTTGATCTTTGGTTTTTCTTGTTTTGTGTCTTTCCTTGTTTTTCTTGTGATTTTTGAAAAGTTCAAAAAGATTTTTCAAGAAAATACTTTTTCTTTCATAACTCAGTTGGTTAGAGCGATGGCTTATGTTTTTGGTATCTTCTTTTCAAAAAATAATTTTTCTTTGATTAAATCTTGTGTCAAATTTTAAGTTTGGTGTTCTCTTGTTAATTTTTCTTTAGTTTTCGAAAATTTTATTTTGGTTTTCTAAAAATTTAAAGTTTGATGTTCTTTCCTTGTGTTCTTGAATTCTTTGAGTCTTTGAATTTTGTTCTTGTTGTTCTTGCAAGTCTTCAAAGTGTTCTTGAGTCTTCCTTGTGTTTTGATCTTAAAATTTTTAAGTTTGGTGTTCCTTGGTGTTTAACCTCCAAATTTTCGAAAACAAGGAGCATTAGATCTAAAAAAATTTTTTAAGTCTTGTGTCTTTTGTGTGTTTTTCTCTTTCCTCATAAAATTCAAAAATAATATATATATATATATATATATATATATATATATATATATATATATATCCTTTCCTTTAATTACTCATAATTTTCGAAATTTTAGTCTTATTCTATTATTGTGATTGAAAAATTTTAAGTTTGGTGTTTTCTTTTAAGAAAGTTTCAACATTTAAAATTTTGAAATCATATCTTCTTCAAAGCTCCCTAACCACTTTTTATCTCTTCATTTTTCGGAAATCCTCACACAAAAATTTTTCAAATCTTTTTAATTAATTAATTATTTTAGTTTTCAATTTTCTTTTATTTTCAAAAAAAAATAGAGAATAAAATTTCTATTTACAATCTACATCATATCCCTTTCTCCATCATGGACCTAAGTGGAAATGAACAGTCCAGAAGGACTTTGGGGTCATATGCTAATCCCACTACTGCTTCATATGGGGGTAGTATCTATATACCCCCCATTAAAGCTAGTAATTTTGAGCTTAATCCTCAACTCATTATCATGGTGCAGTAAAATTGCCAGTATTCCGGTCTTCCACAGGAAGAACCTACTGAGTTTCTGGCACAATTCTTACAAATTGCTGACAAAGTACATCATAAGGAAGTAGATCAGGATGTCTACAGACTATTACTATTTCTATTTACTGTAAAAGATCAAGCTAAGAGATGGTTAATTAACCAACCTACAACAAGCATAAGACATGGAAATAGATGTCAGAAAAATTCCTGAATCAATATTTCCCTCCTAAAAGGATTACACAGCTAAGGCTGGATATCCAAGGCTTCGGACAAGGAGATAATGAATCTCTTTATGATGCCTGGGAAAGGTATAGAGGGATGCTAAGGAAATGCCCATCTGAAATGTTTTCAGAATGGATGTAGTTAGACATCTTCTACTATGGCCTTACAGAAAAAGCTCAGTTATCTCTAGACCACTCAACTGGTAGATCTATACACATAAGAAAGACGGTTGAAGAGGCTCAAGATCTCATAGATACAATTGCTAGAAATTAACATCTGTACTTAAATAGTGAGTCCTCCATGAAAGAAGAAGCTAAGGCAGTATCCACTAACTTTAGTCCTCAGGAACAAGTTGCTGAACTCAATCAGTAGCTATCTTCTATAACAAAACAGTTAGCAGAATTTAAGGAGATGGTACAAGAAACCAAGAATGCTAATAAGGATATGGAAACACAGTTGAATCAGACAAAATAATAGTTATCAAAATAGATAACAGAAGAGTGCCAAGCAGTTCAATTAAGAAGTGGAAAAATATTGAACACCTCAACTCAAGGCAGCAGAAAGCCAAGAAGAGAACAACTGACAGAGTATGAGCAAACTGCCACCCAAAGTCCCTCTGAGGACATTAAGAGCCCAGAGAGGAATAATTCTGGTGTTCAAATTCCAGAAAAGGGTGAAAGACTGGTGTTGAACGCCCAATGGACGCCCAGTTCTGGCGTTCAAATGCCATAAAAGGCTGAAAAGTTGGCGTTAAACGCCCATTCCTCCTCCCATTCTGGTGTTCAAATGCCAATAAGGGATCAAACACCTACAAATGCTGATAATAACTCCCTCAAGAAGGCTTCTCAACCTGCCTCTGTAGGAAATAAACCTGTAGCAACTAAGGTTGAAGAATACAAAGCTAAAATGCCTTATCCTCAGAAACTCTACCAAGCGGAACAGGATAAACAATTTGCCCGCTTTGCAGACTATCTCATGACTGTTGAAATCAAGATTCTGTTTGCAGAGGCACTTGAGCAAATACCTTCTTATGCTAAGTTCATGAAAGAGATCTTAAGTCATAAGAAGGATTGGAGAGAAACTGAAAAAGTCTTTCTCACTGAAGAATGCAGTGCAGTCATCTTAAAGAGCTTACAAGAGAAGCTTAAGGATCCTGGGAGCTTTATGATACCATGCACATTGGAGGGTACTTGTACCAAGACAGCTCTATGTGATCTTGGGGCAAGTATCAACCTAATCCATGCATCCACTATCAGAAAGCTTGGCTTGACTGAAGAGGTCAAACCAACCCGAATCTGTCTTCAACTTGCTGATGGCTCCATTAAATATCCATCAGGCGTAATTAAGGACATGATTGTCACAGTTGGACCATTTGCCTTTCCCACTGACTTTGTAGTGCTGGAGATGGAGGAGCACAAGAGTACAACTCTCATTCTAGGAAGACCTTTTCTAGCAACTGGACGAACCCTCATTGACGTCCAAAAATGGGAAGTGACCCTAAAAGTCAATGATGATGAGTTTAGGCTGAATGCTGTTGAAGCAATGAAGCATCCAGACACGTCAAAGACTGCATGAGCGTTGATATTACTGACTCCCTGGTAGAGGAGATCAATATGGCTGAGAGTCTCGAATCAGACCTAGAGGACATCTTTAAGGATGTTCAGCCTGATCTGGAGAAACCAGAGGAAATAAAAGAACCTATGAAAACTCCTCAAGAAGGGGAGAAACCTCCTAAACCCGAGTTCAAACCACTACCACCATCCCTGAAATATGCATTTCTGGGAGCAGGTGACACTTTTCCTGTAATCATAAGCTCTGCTTTAGAGCCACAGGAAGAGAAAGCACTAATTCAGGTGCTAAGGACACATAAGATAGCTCTTGGGGGGTCCATAAGTGATCTTAAGGGCATTAGCCCACCCAGAAGCATGCACAAGATCCTATTGGAGGATAATGCTAAGCCAGTGGTTCAACCATAGAGGCGTCTGAATCCAGCCATGAAGGAGGTGGTGCAGAAAGAGGTCATTAAATTACTGGAGGCTGAGATTATTTATCCTATTTCTGATAGCCCCTGGGTGAGCCCTGTCCAAGTTGTACCCAAAAAGGGAGGCATGACAGTGATTCACAATGAAAAGAATGAACTGGTTCCTACAAGAACAGTTACAGGGTGGCATATGTGTATTAACTATAGAAGGCTCAATACAACCACCATAAATGATCATTTTCCTTTACCATTCATAGACTAGATGCTAGAAAGACTAGCAGGTCATGACTATTACTACTTTTTGGATGGCTATTCAGGTTATAACCAAATTGTAGTAGATCCTCAAGATCAAGAGAAAACAGCATTCACATGCCCATCTGCAGTATTTGCCTACAGAAGGATACCTTTTGGTCTGTGCAATGCACCAGCAATCTTTCAGAGATGCAGGCTCTCTATCTTCTCTGATATGGTGGAAAATTTTCTGGAAGTCTTCATGGATGACTTCTCAGTATTTAGAGACTCATTCAGCTCCTGTCTTGATCATCTAGCACTTGTTCTGAAAAGGTGCCAAGAGACTAACCTGGTTTTAAACTGAAAAAAATGTCACTTTATGTTGACTGCAAGAATTGTCCTTGGGCATAACATTTCGAACAAAAGAATAGAGGTGGATCAAGCTAAGGTAGAGGTAATTGAAAAATTACCACCACCCACCAATGTTAAGGCAATCTGAAGTTTTCTGGGACATGTAGGATTCTACAGGAGGTTCATAAAGGATTTTTCAAAAATCGCAAAACCTCTGAGTAACCTGCTAGCTGCTGATACACCATTTGTCTTTGACATAGAGTGTGTGCAGGCCTTTGAGACTTTGAAGGCTAAGTTGGTCACAGCGCCTGTCATTTCTGCACCAGACTGGACATTACCATTCGAACTAATGTGTGATGCCAGTGATCATGCTATTGGTGCAGTATTGGGACAGAGGCATAACAGGCTTTTGCATGTCATTTACTATGCCAGCCGTGTTCTAAATGACGCACAGAAGAACTATACAACCACAGAAAATGAACTACTTGCAGTGGTTTATGCCATTGACAAGTTTAGATCCTATTTAGTCGGATCAAAAGTGATTGTGTACACTGACCATGCTACTCTCAAATATCTACTCACAAAGCAGGATTCAAAACCCAGGCTCATAAGATGGGTGTTGCTTCTGCAAGAGTTTGATATAGAAATAAGAGACAGAAAAGGGACAGAGAACCAAGTAGCTGATCACTTGTCCCGGATAGAACCAGTGGCAGGAGCGTCCCTCCCTTCCACTGAGATCTCTGAAACCTTCCTCGATGAGCAACTCTTTGCCATTCAGGAAGTGCTATGGTTTGCAGACATTGCAAACTATAAAGCTGTGAGATTCATACCCCAGGAGTACAGCAGGAAGCAAACAAAAAAATTGATTTCTGATGCAAAGTACTATTTGTGGGATGAACCATATCTCTTTAAGAGATGCGCAAACGGAATAATCCGTAGATGCATGCCTAGAGAAGAGGCACAGAAGATCCTATGGCATCGCCATGGATCACAATATGGAGGACATTTCGGAGGTGAGCAAACAGCCACAAAAGTCCTCCAATGTGGCTTCTACTGGCCTACCCTCTATAGAGACTCCCGAGAGTTTGTACGTAACTGTGACAGTTGCTAGAGAGCTGGTAATCTGCCTCATGGTTACGCCATGCCTCAACAAGGGATCTTAGAGATTGAGTTGTGTGACGTATGGGGTATTGACTTCATGGGGCCTTTCCCACCATCATACTCAAACACTTATATTCTGGTGGCCGTAGACTATGTATCTAAATGGGTAGAGGCAATTGCAACACCCACTAATGATACTAAAACAGTGCTGAAGTTCCTCTAGAAATATATCTTTAGCTGATTTGGTGTCCCTAGAGTACTAATCAATGATGGAGGTACTCATTTCTGCAATAAACAACTTTACTCTGCTATGGTTAGATGTGGAATTAGCCACAAGGTGGCAACTCCATATCATCCACAAACAAATGGGCAAGCTGAAGTCTCTAATAGAGAACTAAAAAGAATCCTGGAATGAACTGTAATTGCCCGTAGAAAGGATTGGGCAAGGAGCTTGGATGATGCTCTATGGGCATACAGAACAGCACTCAAGACCCCTATAGGAACTTCTCCAAACCAGCTTGTGTATGGGAAGGCCTGTCACCTGCTCGTGGAACTGGAGCATAAAGCCTACCGGGTAACCAGATTCCTAAACCTTGATGCTAAATTAGCTGGAGAGAAAAGATTGCTCTAGCTGAATGAGCTAGAGGGATTCTAACTCAATGCTTTCGAAAATGCAAAAATTTACAAGGAGAAAGCAAAAAGGGTGCATGACAAAAAACTGTCATCAAGAGTCTTTGAGCCAGGACAAAAGGTTATGCTATTTAACTCTAGGCTCAGACTATTCCCTGAGAAATTAAAATTCTGGTAGAGAGGACCATATGTGATTACAAGTGTGTCACCATATGGATATGTAAAACTTCAGGATACTGACTCCGACAAAAAGTTCATTGTTAATGGACAGAGAGTCAAGCATTATCTTGAAAGCAATGTTGAGCAAGAATGCTCAAAACTGAGACTAGATTAAAGCTCAGTAAGGTCCAGCTAAAGACAATAAAGAAGCGCTTGCTGGGAGGCAACCCAACCATTGACATAGTTTATTTGTTATTTAAAAAAATAATAATTATAGGAGTTTGATATAAATTATCTTTAACATTGATTCTCAATTATAGAAGTTCACAGAGTTACAGAAGGATTCAGAGCATAAAGCAGAGAAAAAAGAGCTCACTGGCACAAAAATGTCAGTAAGGGGTATTTTGGGCGTTAAACGCCATAACGGGCATCATTCTGGGCGTTTAATGCCAGAATGGGTACCATTCTGGGCGTTTAACACCAGAATTGCAGCATCCTGGGCGTTTAGAAAAATGCCCAGTGATAAAGGCTTTCTGGCATTTAACGCCAGCCAAGGTACCTGGCTGGGCGTTAAACGCCCAAAACAAGCAACAATTGGGCGTTAAACGCCAGAATGGATGCCATTCTGGGCGTTTAACGCCAGGAATGTGGAGGGGATGAAGTTTTTGTTTCCAACTCAATTTTTTTCAAATTTTCATGTTTTCATCCATAATTTCTTGCATGAACATGTACAAATTCTCATTTTTCAATTTCAATTTAAAAAAAAATTATCTTAGAAATCTTTCTTCATTCTTCTTCAACTTCTTTTCAAATCTTTTTCAAAATTCATATATCTTTTTAATATCTTTTTAAATCTTTTTCAACTCATCATACTATCTTTTCAAATTTAGATTTATCTTCTTCAAAACTCTTTCATATATTTTTAATTTTAAAATTCCATCTTTTGCATATCATACTTATCTTTTACAAATCATATCTTCTATCATATCTTTTTTTTTCAAAATTTTTGCCCACCCCCTCCCTTTTAAATTCACATTCGGCCTCCCCTTCTCTTCCACAACTCGAATTTCACTCTCTTCCTATTCCTCTCCTTTCCTTTATTTTGCTTGAGGACAAGCAAACCTCTAAGTTTAGTGTATTTTTCGTGATCATTGAGCTAAGATTCACTAAGATCATGGCTCCTAAGGGAAAACAAACCACTTTAAGAGGCAAGAAAGAGAACACTCCAAAACCACTTTGGAATCAAGATAGGTTCTTAACCAAAGAACATGCAGACCAATATCACAAAATAATGGGTCTAAGGTCAGTGATCCCGGAAGTTAAATTCGATCTGAAAGAAGACGAATATCTGGAGATCCAAGAGCAGATTCGAAATATGGGCTGGAAAATTCTAGCTAATCTTGAGAAGAACAGCAAAATCAAAATCAAAATAGCATGCTCTGCAAATTGCTTAAGGAACAGGAGAAGCAAGGGCGTGAACTACAGGAGCTGAAGCGCCAGAAGCTGTCCCTTGAAGGACCAGACACACCATAGATTGAAAGAGCATCCATCTCCCAAAATAAAGGTTGTTGAGTCCTAATCTTAACTCTATGATAACTTCTGCTATTAGAGATCTACCTTAGGAGTCACATGAATAGTAGTAATTAGTATTTTTATTTTTATTTTTATCATCTCCAAGTAAGCTATAATTTATTTTTCTCATCATCATTAAACATAAATAAAATAGCAGATTTTTTATAATAAGGAGGCAATTTTTTTTCGAGTTCTTAATAAGAAAAATTCAAATTATTTATATGTGGTGGCAATACTTTTTGTTTTCTGAATGAATGCTTTAATAGCGTATATTTTTTTATAGTGAAGTTTATGAATGTTAAAATTGTTGGCTCTTGAAGGAATGATGAAGAAGGAGAAATGTTATTGATAATTTTAAAAATCATAAAATTAATTCTTAAAGCAAGAAAAAGCAGTGAAAAACAAAAGCTTGCAAAAAATGGCAAAAAATATATAAGAAAAGGAAAAAGCAAGCAGAAAAAGCCAATAGCCCTTTAAAACAAAAGGCAAGGGTGAAAAGGGTCCGAGGCTTTGAGCATTAATGGATAGGAGGGTCCAAAGAAATAAAATCCTGGCCTAAGCAGCTGAATCAAGTTGTCCCTAACCATGTGCTTGTGGCATGCAGGTCCAAGTGAGAAACTTGAGACTGAGTGGTTAAATTTGTGATCCAAGGCAAAAAAAAAGAATGTGCTTAAGAACTCTGGACACCTCTAATTGGGGACTTTAGCAAAGCTGATTCACAATCTGAAAAGGTTCACCCAGTTATGTGTCTGTGGCATTTATGTATCTGGTGGTAATACTGGAAAACAAAGTGCTTACGGCCACGGCCAAGACTCATAAAGTAGTTGTGTTCAAGAATCAATATACTAAACTAGGAGAATCAATAACACTATCTGAATTCTGATTTCCTATAGATGCCAATCATTCTGAACTTCAAAGGATAAATTGAGATGCCAAAACTGTTCAGAAACCAAAAATCTACTAGTCCCGCTCATCTAATGAGAATTTGAGCTTCATATAAAACTCTGAGATGTTATTGCCTCTTGATTTTCTTTCTATCCTATTTTATTTATCTAGTTGCTTGAGGACAAGCAACAGTTTAAGTTTGGTGTTGTGATGAGCGGATATATTAGACGCTTTTTCATATAGTTTTTAGTAGGATCTAGCTACTTTTTAGTATATTTTTATTAGTTTTTATGCAAAAATTACATTTCTGGACTTTACTATGAGTTTGTGTGTTTTTCTGTAATTTTAGGTATTTTCTCGCTGAAATTGAGGGACCTGAGCAAAATCTGATTCAGAGGCTGAAAAAGAACTGCAGATGCTGTTGGATTCTGACCTCCCTACACACGAAATGGATTTTCTGGAGCTACAAAAGCCTAATTGGCGCGCTATCAATTGCGTTGGAAAGTATACATTCTAGGCTTTCCAGCAATATATAATCATCTATACTTTGCCCGAGTTGTGATGACACAAACTGGCGTTTAACGCCAACTTTCTACCATATTCTGGCGTTAAATGCCAGAAAAAGATACAAGATGGAGTTAAACGCCCAAACTGGCACAAAAGCTGGAGTTAAACGCCAGGAATAGCCTATCCACGTGAAAGCCTCATTGCTCAGCTCAAACACACACCAAGTGGGCCCCGGAAGTGGATTTCTGCACTATCGATCTTAGCTTACTCATTTTCTGTAAACCTAGGTTACTAGTTGAGTATAAAACCTACTTTTAGAGATTCATTCAGTACCTTATGACATTTTACATCTGAATTTGTATCTTCTACGGCATGAGTCTCTAAACCCCATGGTTGGGGGTAAGGAGCTCTACTGTGTCTCGATGGATTAATGCAATTATTTCTGTCTTCTATTCAATCACGCTTGTTCTATTCTAAGATATTCACTCGCACTTAAACATGATGAATGTGATGATCCGTGACACTCATCACCATTCTCAACCTATGAATGCGTGCCTGACTACCACTTCCATTCTACCTTATATTGAGTGTTTATCTTTTGGGTTCCTGGTTCACGAGTTTGACTGCCTCTCCTGACAACAGAGCGTTCAATCCGTGAGACCAGAGTCTTCGTGGTATAAACCAAAATCAGTTGGCAGTATTCTTGAGATCTGGAAAGTCTAAACCTTGTATGTGGTATTTCGAGTAGGATCTGGGATGGGATGACTGTGAAGAGCTTCAAACTCACGAATGTTGGGCGTAGTGACAGACGAAAAAAGGATCACTGGATCCTATTCCAACACAAGTGAGAACCGACAGATGATTAGCCATGTATATGGACCTTTTTCACTGAAAGGACGGATGGTAGCCATTGACAACGGTGATCCACCAACATACAGCTTGCCATGGAAGGAGCCTTGCGTGCGTGAAGAAGAAGACAGTAGGAAAGCAGAGATTCATAACACAGAGCATCTCCAAAACTCCAACCCATTCTCCATTACTGCATAACAAGTATTTATTTCATGTTCTTTTATTTTTCACAATCAAAACTAAGAACCATTATTGATATCCTGACTAAGAGTTACAAGATAACCATAGCTGCTTCAAGCCAACAATCTCCGTGGGATCGACCCTTACTCACGTAAGGTATTACTTGGATGACCCAGTGCACTTACTGGTTAGTTGTTTGGAATTACAAAATTGTGATTGTAATTTTCGTGCACCAGCCACCCTTTTTGGGGACTACTTGGACAGGGCTTACCCAGGGGCTATCAGAAATAGGATAAATGATCCCAGCCTCTAGTAATTTAGTGACCTCTTTCTGCACCACCTCCTTCATGGCTGGATTCAGCCGCCTTTGTAGTTAAACCACTGGCTTGTGCATGCATCTGGCTGGGCTAATTCCTTTAAGATCACTTATGGACCATCCAAGAGCTGTCTTGTGTGTCCTTAGCACTTGAATTAGTGCTTTCTCTTCTTGTGGCTCTAAGGTAGAGCTTATGATTAAGGAAAAGTGTTACCTTCTCCCAGAAATGCATATTTTAGGGATGGTGGTAATGGTTTGAGCTCGGGTTTAGGAGGCTTCTCCCCTTCTGGAGGAGTTTTTAGAGGTTCTTCTGTTTTCTTTAGTTCCTCCAGATCGAGCTGAACATCTTTAAAGATGTCCTCTAGCTCTTTTTCGAGACTCTCAGTCATATTGACTTCTTCCACCAAGGAGTCAATAATATCAACTCTCATGCAGTCTTTTGATGTGTCTGGATGCTACATAGCTTTGACAGCATTCAACTTAAACTCATCCTTATTTACTCTCAAGGTCACCTCCCCTTTTTGGACATCAATGGGGGTTCGTCCAGTTGCTAGAAAAGGTCTTCCTAGAATGAGAGTTGCACTCTTGTGCTCCTCTATTTCAAGCATTACAAAGTCAGTGGAAAAGACAAATGGCCCAACCTTGACAATCATGTCCTCAATTACGCTTGATGGATATTTAATGGAGCCATCAGCAAGCTGGAGGCAAATTCAAGTTGGTTTGACTTCTTCAGTCAAGCCAAGCTTTCTGATAGTGGATGTAGGTATTAGGTTGATACTTGCCCCAAGATCACATAGAGTTGTCTGATGACAAGTCATCTTAGCCTAGTTTCACTAGTCTTTTTCTTTTGTTTTCACTTGAATTATGCACTTTCTTGAGCCATAAACAAGCCAATTGGGTAGATTTTCATGCTTCCTTTAATTTAATCAACCATATGTGAATTGATGCAAATTCATGAGGTTTTATGCTATAATTGTTGCATATTATGATAGATTGAACACCTTATGATTTTGAGCATAGCTTTGATGTGTTTGGTTGACTAATGATAGGTAAAGATAGCTTGGAGAAAGGTTGAAGTAAGAAGGAATGGCTAGAAGCAAAGAGAGGATAATGAAACAAGTGAAATTGAACCAGGAAGCAAAAAGTTGGACTTAAAGTTAGCCCCCAAACTTCAGCACAAACTTTGGGTGAAAAGTTAGCCTCAAAGTTAGCCCCCTAACTTGAGGGCTAACGTTAGAAGTAGCAAATTTCTTCCCTGGACACTCAAAGTTTGCGCCAACGTTAGCCCCCTAACTTGGAGGCTAACGTTGGCACATGAATGCTACTCACTAGGCACCCAACGTTTGCGCCAACGTTAGCCCCCTAACTTGGAGGCTAACGTTGGCATAAGAACTCCTCTCTGGCCACCAAAAGCTTGCGCCAATGTTAGACCCCTAACTTGGAGGCTAACGTTGGCGCATGAAAATTTAAGGGAGAAGGGCCAACGTTTGCGCCAACGTTAGACCCCTAACTTGGAGGCTAACGTTGGCGCCATGAGTCACTAAGGAGGGCCAACGTTGGAGCCAAAGTTAGACCCCTAACTTTGGCACCAACGTTTAAACCAGAAAACTTTGCCAACTGATATGAAAAGTTGGAGCCAAAGTTAGACCCCTAACTTTGGCTCAAACTTTTACTCCAACTTTTTGCAAAACTCCAACCGGTTCAATTGGTTCACTTTGGTTCTTCTTCAAACTCCAAGAGCAATCAAACAAGGCCTCTTTCAACCCAATTCCACCAAGAACAAAGGCCCAACTCAAGGCTTGAAGATCATTTGAAGAAAGTGTATAAATAGGCTAGAATTCAAGTTATTGGGGAGGCTTCCCTTTTTAGTTTTTAGAAAGCTTTCTTTTCGGTTTAGGGAGCTGGAGTGATCTTGAATTTCTTAGTTTAATTGCTTTCAATTTCAATTACACTTGTCTTGGATCTTGGGTGGAAGAATTGAAGAAATTCTGTTTCAATCTCACCTTGGATCTTGTTTATTTTTCACTGCTATTGAATTTCCATTTCGGTTACTTGCTTCTCATCTACTATCTTTGCAATTTACAATTCTCTTGCTATTATTTTTGTTGGATCTAGGAAGGCATTGAGATCTAGACTTGGTTTTCTAGTCTCTGGGTCCTGAGATCTCATTTTACCATTTCAATTTTCTGTTCTTGCTTTATTTGTTTATTTTGCTTGTCTGTTTGAATTCAATTAAATCCCAATTCCCAATTACTCTTCTGTTTGATGCAAATTAATTTCTCTTTGTTTAATTCCTGCAAATCCAAGTCCCAATCCCCTTTACATTTTAATCCATTTACATTTCTTGTCATTTAAGATTCTTGCAATTTACATTTCTTGCTCTTTAAGTTTCTGCCATTTAATTTCTTGTTCTTTAAGATTCAGCAATTTATTTCTTGCTCTCTTTACTTTCAATGCAATTTAAATTCTGCAAATCACCAATCAATCAACCAATTCTTGATTCGCTTGACTAAATCAACCACTAAACTAAAATTGCTCAATCCTTCAATCCCTGTGGGATCGACCTCACTACCGTGAGTTTTTATTACTTGATGCGACCCGGTGCACTTGCCGGTTAGATTGGTGTTATTTTGGGAGAGATTCTTGTCTCCACCAAAATATAACTCATCATTGTCTTGGTACAAGTATCCTCTAATGTGCATGGTATCATAAAGCTTCCGGGATCTTTAAGCTTCTCTGGTAAGCTTTTCAAAATGACTGCACTGCATTCTTCAGTGAGGAAAAATTTTCAGTTTCTCTCCAATCCTTCTTATGACTTAAGATCTCTTTCATGAACTTAGCATAAGAAGGTATTTGCTCAAGTGCCTCTACAGACAGAATCTTGATTTCAAGAGTCCTGAGATAGTCTCAAACTGGGCAAATTGTTTATCCTGTTCCGCTTGGCAGAGTTTCTGAGGATAAGGTATCTTGGCTTTATATTCCTCAACCTTAGTTACTGCAGGTTTAATTCCTACAGAGGTTGTTGGAGAAGCCTTCTTAGAGGTGTTACTATCAGCACTTGCAGGTGTCTGATCCCTCATTGGCGTTTGAACGCCAGGATTGGGGGATGAATGGGCGTTTGACGCCAGATTTTCCCCCCTTTTCTGGCATTTGAATGCCAGAAGTGGGCATCCACTAGGCGTTTAACGCCAATTCTTTACCCTTTTCTGGCGTTTGAACGCCAGAAGTATTCCTCTCTGGGCTCTTACTGTCCTCAAAGGGATTTTGGGCAGTGATTTGCTCATCCTCTGTCAATTGTTCCTTTCACGGCTTTTTGCTGCTTTGAGTTGAGGTATTTAATGTCTTCCTACTCCTTAAATGAACAGCTTGGCACTCTTCTATTATCTATTTGGATAACTGCTATTTTGTCTGATTTAATTGTTTTTCCATATTCTAGTTAGCATCTTTGGTTTCTTGTAGCATTTCTTTGAATTCTGCTAGCTATTTTGTTAGAAAACATAATTGCTGATTGAGTTCAGCAACTTGTTCTGGAGGACTAAGTTTAGTGGATACTGCCTTAGCCTCTTCTTTCATGGAGGACTCACTACTTAAGTACAGATGCTGATTTCTAGCAATTGTTTTTCTCATGTGTATAGATTCACCTGCTGAGTGGTCTAGAGATATCTGGGCTTTTTCTGTAAGCCCGTAGTAGAAGATGTCTAACTGCACCCATTCTGAAAACATTTCAGAGGGGCATTTCCTTAGCATCTCTCTGTACCTCTCCCAGGCATCATAAAGAAATTCATTATCCTCTTGTTTAAATCCTTGGATGTCCAACCTTAGCTGTGTCATCCTTTTTAGAGGGAAATATTGATTCAGGAATTTGTCTGACAACTATTTCCATGTTCTTATGCTAGCTTTGGGTTGGTTATTTAACCACCTCTTAGCTTGGTCTTTTACAGCAAATGGAAACAGCAATAATCTATAGACATCTTGATCCACTTCCTTATCACGTACTGTGTCAGCAATTTGTAAGAACTGTGCCAGAAACTCAGTAGGTTCTTCTTGTGGAAGATCGGAATACTGGCAATTTCGCTGCACCATAATAATGAGCTGAGGATTTAGCTCAAAAGTGTTAGCTCTTATCGGGGGTATACAGATGCTACTCCTATATGAAGCAATAGTGGGGTTAGCATATGATCCCAGAGTCCTTCTGGACTGTTCATTTCCGCTTAGGTCCATGATGGAGAAAGAGAGATGATGTGGATTGGAGATAGAAATATTATATTTATTATTAAAAATTTTTTTCTTTTTTTTAGAAAACTAAAAATAAAAGAAGATAAAATAAAATAAAATAAAATAAATGAAAGATTTTGGGTGAGGGTTTTCGAAAAAAATAAAAAGAGAAAATTGAAAAAGAGTTTGTTTTGAAAAAGGTTTAAGAAGAAAATTTTAAAAGTTAAAATTTTTTACTTGACTAACAAGAAACTACCAAATTTTAAAAATTTTGACTAAATCAACTCAAGGAATTCGAAAATTATGAGTGAATAAGGGAAAAGATATTTTTTGATTTTTTTGAAATTAATGAGGAAAGAGAAAAATAATAAAAAGACACAAGACTTAAAATTTTTAGATCCAATGCTCCTTATTTTCGAAAACTTGAAGGGAAAACACCAAGGAACACCAAACTTAAAAATTTTAAGATCAAAACACAAAAAAAGAGACTCAAGAATACTTTGAAGACTAAGAACAACAAGAACATAAAAAATACCAAGAACACTTTTTGAAACATTTTTAAGGTAATAACAACACAAGGAATACCAAACTTAAAAATTTTTATACTCTAGACACTAATAATTCGAAACTACACAGGAAAAACAAGGAAAGACACCAAGCAAGAAAATTCAAAGATCAAATAAGGAAAATTGAAAGAAAATAACCACATGCAATTGACACCAAACTTAAAACATGAAACTAAACTCAAAGAAAATTAAAGATTAATAAAGAGAAATGATATTTTTGAAAAAGAAATTTTGAAAAGAAAATAAAAGACTCTAAACCAAAAAGACAATTTTTTCCTAATCTAAGTAACAAGATGAACCGTCAGTTGTCCAAACTCGAACAATCCCCGGCAATAGCGCCAAAAACTTGGTGCACGAAATTGTTAATCACACTTTTCACAACTCGTACAACTAACCACCAAGTGCACTGGTCGTCCAAGTAATACCTTATGTGAGTAAGGGTCGATCCCATGGAGATTGTCAGCTTGAAGCAATCTATGGTTATCTTGTAAACCTTAGTCAGGAAATTAATAATGAAAAGAGTTTTGTTTGTAAAAAGTAAAAGAACATGAAATGAATAATACTTGTTATGCAGTAATGGAGAACATGTTAAGGTTTTGGAAATGCTTTGTCTTCTGAATCTCTGCTTTCCTGCTGTTGTCTTCTTCACGCACGCAAGACTCCTTCCATGGCAAGCTGTATGTTGGTGGATCACCGTTGTCAATGGCTACCATCCGTCCTCTCAGTGAAAATGGTCCAACTACAGGTTCCGTAGGGGTAATCATCTGTCGGTTCTCACACGTGCTGGAATAGGATACATTGATCCTTTTGCACACTGTCACTGCGCCCAGCATTTGTGAGTTTGAAGCTCGTCATAGTCACCCCTTCCCATATCCTACTCGAAATACCACAGACAAAGTTTAGACTTCTCGGATCTCAAGAGTGCTGCCAATTGATTCTAGCTTATACCACGAAGCCTCTGGTTCCACGAATTTGAACATTCTGTTGTCAGGAGAGGTTGATAAACCACTATTTTATGGTTTATCTTATGCTCAATTGAGTGGTTTTTATCAACTCTTTACACACTTATTCATACTATTTGCATGAGTTTTCGTTTTCCTTCCGGATTTTGTGCTATGATTGAAAATATGCTTCTTTGGTCTTATATTTGTTAATATTAATCCTCTTTATTACCATTAGATGTCGTGATATGTGTGTTAAGTGATTTTAGGGATTATAGGGCATGAATGGCTCAGAGGATGGAAAGGAAGCATGCAAAAGTGGAAGGAATACAAGAAGTTGAAGAAATTGCTAAGCTGTCTAGCCTGACCTCTTCGCACTCAAACGACCATAACTTGAGCTACAGAGGTCCAAATGAGATGGTTCCAATTGCGTTGGAAAGCTAACGTTCGGGGCTTCGCAACAATATATAATTTGTCATAGCTGCTGGTGGACGAAATTGTGATTTTTGATTAGTGGCTCCTTGGCATGTGCCAAAAAGTTAAACTAACTCAACTAACTGATTACTTTCTTTTCACAATTCTGTCCAACTAACCAGCAAGTGCACTGGGTCGTCCAAGTAATACCTTACGTGAGTAAGGGTCGATCCCACGGAGATTATTGGCTTGGAGCAATCAATGTTATTTTATTAATCTTATTCAGGAGATCAATAGGATTTAAAAAGTGAAATTACCAGATTTGATTAGAGGAGTAAAAGAGAAGAACAGCGTTACTTGTTAGGCAGTAATGAGAAATATGTTGGGGTTTTGGAGATGCTTTGTCCTCTGAACTTCAACTCTTCCTTGGAATCCTCTTCTCACACGCAGGTTCCTTCCATGGCAAGCTCTATGTAGGGTGTCACCGTTGTCAATGGCTACTTCCCATCCTCGCAGTGAAAGCTAATGCTCACGCACTCTGTCACAGTACGGCCAATCACCGGTTGGTTCCCGCTCCTACTGGAATAGAATCCCTCTTTTGCGTCTGTCACTAACGCCCAGCAGGTTAAAGTTTGAAGCACGTCACAGCCATTCAATCCCGGAATCCTACTCGGAATACCACAGACAAGGTTTAGACTTTCCGGATTCTCATGAATGCCGCCATCTATCCAGCTTATACCACGAAGATTCTGTTGGGGAATCTAAGAGATATTCATTCAATCTGATGTAGAACGGAGGTGGTTGTCAGGCACACGTTCATGGGTTGAGGAAGGTGATGAGTGTCACGGATCATCACCTTCTTCACAGTTAAGCGCGAATAAACATCTTAGACAAGAACAAGCGTGTTTGAATGGAAAACAAAGGAATTGTATTAAATCATCGAGACGCTGCAGAGCTCCTCACCCCCAACAATGGAGTTTAGAGACTCATGCCGTCACAAAGTATGTAATTCAGATCTGAAAAATGTCATGAGGTACAAGATAAGTCTGTAAAAGTTGTTTAAATAGTAAACTAGTGACCTAGGTTTACAGAAAATGAATAAACTAGGATAATTGGTGCAGAAATCCACTTCTGGGGCCCACTTGGTGTGTGCTGGGGCTGAGACTAAAGCTTTCCACGTGTAAAGGCCTTTCTTGGCGTCAAACTTCAGATTATGACGTGTTTTGGGCGTTCAACTCCGGATCATGACGTTTTTCTGGCGTTTAACTCCAGACAGCAGCATGAACTTGGCGTTTAACGCCAAGTTACGTCGTCTATCCTCGCGCAAAGTATGGACTATTATATTTGCTGGAAAGCCCTGGATGTCTACTTTCCAACGCCGTTGAGAGCGCGCCAATTGGACTCCTGTAGCTCCAGAAAATCCATTTCGAGTGCAGGGAGGTCAGGATCCAACAGCATCAGCAGTCCTTTTTCAGCCTAAGTCAGATTTTTGCTCAGTTCCCTCAATTTCAGCCAGAAAATACCTGAAATCACAGAAAAATACACACACTCATAGTAAAGTCCAGAAATATGATTTTTGCTTAAAAACTAATAATATTTAACTAAAAACTAATTGAAACATGCTAAAATCTACATGAAATTACCCCCAAAAAGCGTACAAAATATCCGCTCATCACAACACCAAACTTAAACTGTTGCTTGTCCTCAAGCAACTAGATGAATAAAATAGGTTCTAACAGAAATTAAGAAGTAATAATATTTTTGAGTTTTAAATGAGGCTCAGATTTATTAGATGAGCGGGGCTTGTAGCTTTTTGTCTCTGAACAGTTTTGGCATCCCCCTGTATCTTTAAATTTTCAGAATAATTGGCATCCTTAGGAACTCAGAAGTCAGATAGTATTATTGACTCTCCTAGTGTAGTATGTTGATTCTTGAACACAGTTATTTTATGAGTCTTGGCTGTGGCCCTAAGCACTTTGTTTTCCAGTATTACCACCGGATACATAAATGCCACAGACACATAACTGGGTGAACCTTTTCAGATTGTGACTCAGCTTTGCTAGAGTCCCCAGTCAGTGGTGTCCAGAGCTCTTAAGCACACTCTTTTGCTTTGGATCACGACTTTAACCACTCAGTCTCAAGCTTTTCACTTGGACCTTCATGACACAAGCACATGGTTAGGGACAGCTTGATTTAGCCGCTTAGGCCTGGATTTTATTTCCTTGGGCCCTCCTATCCATAGATGCTCAAAGCCTTGGATCCTTTTTACCCTTGCCTTTTGGTTTTAAGGGCTGCTTGGCTTTTATTCCTTTTGATTGTAATTATATATTTTTTTTTTTACTGCTTTTTCTTGCTTCAAGAATCAATTTCATGATTTTTCAGATCATCAATAATATTTTTCGTGTTCCTCATCCTTTCAGGAGCCAATATTCATCAAATTCAAAATACAATTTATGCACTGTTCAAGCATTCATTCAGAGAACAAAAAGTATTGCCACCACATATAATTAATTATAAATTTTATTATTAAGAACTCGAAAAATATAGATTACTTCTTTATTCTAAAATAAAATCTACTACTTTATTCATGCCTGATGATGATGAGAAAAATAAACTATAGCTTAATTGGAAATAAAATCAAAATAGACATACTAATTACTACTACTACTATATATCTCCTAAGGTAGATTTCTGAAATAATACTATCACAGAGTTAAAGCTGGAATTAGAACTTAACAACCTGTATTTTGGGAAGTGGATGTTCCTCTAGTCTGTGGGGTGCCTTCAAGAATTAATTTCTGACACTTCAGCTCCCTTAAGTTCACATCCTTGCTCTTCCTGTTCTCTTAGGTGCCATGATCTTAATGAGTTTTAGCTCAGTGATCATGGCAAATCCAACACCAAACTTAGAGGTTTGCTTGTCCTCAAGCAAAAGAAAGGAAAGGAGAGGAGTAGAAGGAAAGGCATTTTCATAAAAAGATAAGATGAGTTTGAAAAAGATTTGAAAAAGATTTAGATTGGAAAAAGATTTGGGCTTATGAATTAAGATATATTTGATACTTTTGAAAAAGGGATTTTAGAAATTAGGATTAAAATTTTTGGAATTGAAGGATAACATTTTGAAACATGTTGATGCCAGAAATCATGAATTAAAACATAAAAATTTGGAAAAATTATAAAGAAAAACGAAATTGTACCTCCTCCCACCATCCTGGCGTTAAACGCCCACATGATGCATGTGTTGGGCGTTTAACGCCCAATAGTTGCTTCTCCTGGGCGTTCAACGCCCATTTGGTGCTTCTTTCTGGCGTTGAACACCAGGAAGTCCTTCTTTACTGGGCGTTTTTCTAAACGCCCAGAATGCTAGCAGATTGGCGTTAAACGCCCAGAAGGTGCATCTTTCTGGCGTTTAACGCCCAGAAGATGCTCCTTGCTGGCGTTTAACGCCCAGATGTGATGAGCGGATAATTTATACGCTTTTTGGCATTGTTTTTATATAGTTTTTAGTAAGTTTGAGCTACTTTTAGGGATGTTTTCCTTAGTTTTTATGTTAAATTCACATTTCTGGACTTTACTATGAGTTTGTGTGTTTTTCTGTGATTTCAGGTAAGTTCTGACTGAAATTGAGGGATTTGAGCAAAACTCTGAAAAAGGCTGACAAAAGGACTGCTGATGTTGTTGGATTCTGACCTCCCTGCACTCGAAATGGATTTTCTGGAGCTACAGAACTCTAAATGGCGCGCTCTCAACGGCGTTGGAAAGTAGACATCCAGGGCTTTCCAGCAATATATAATAGTCCATACTTTATTCGAAGAATGACGACGCAACTTGGCGTTGAACGCCAAGTACACACTCCTTTCTGGAGTTAAACGCCAGAAAAACGTCATAATCCGGAGTTGAACGCCCAAAGCACATCATAACTCGAAATTCAACTCCAAGAGAAGCCTCAGCTCGTGGATAGATCAAGCTCAGTCCAAGCATACACCAAGTGGGCCCCGGAAGTGGATTTATGCATCAATTACTTACTCATGTAAACCCTAGGAGCTAGTTTATTATAAATAGGCTGATTCACTAATGTATTAGTTATCTTTTGACCACTCTAAGTCTTTTATCATTCGGTCACTTGATCATGGAGAGGGCTGGCCATTCGGCCATGCCTGAACCTTCTTTTACTTATGTATTTTCAACGGTGGAGTTTCTGCACACCATAGATTAAGGGTGTGGAGCTCTGCTGTACCTCAAAGATTAATGAAGTTCTATTTTCTTTTATTCAATTCTCTATCTTATTCTTATTCCAAGATATTCATTCGTACTCAAAAACATGATGAATGATGATGAGTTAGATAACCCTCATTATTATTCTCACTGATGAACGCGCGTGATTGACAACCACTTCCGTTCTACATGCAACAAGGCGTGAATGTGTATCTCTTAGATTCCCCAACAGAATCTTCGTGGTATAAGCTAGATAGATGGCGGCATTTGTCTGGATCCGGAAAGTCCAACCTTGTCTGTGGTGTTCCGAGTAGGATCCTGGGAATCCGGAAAGTCTCACCTTGTCTGTGGTATTCCGAGTAGGATTCCGTTCATGAATGACTGTGACGTGCTTCAAACCTGTAACCTGCTGGGCGTTAGTGACAAACGCAAAAGAGAGATTCTATTCCAGTAGGGGAGGGAACCAACCGGTGATTGGCCGTACTGTGACAGAGTGCGTGAGCATTAGCTTTCACTGCGAGGATGGGATGTAGCTATCAACCATGGGTGATGCCTCCAGACTGGTTAGCTATGCGAGTGACAGCCGCATAGGATATTTCCCCGTGAGGATTGAAAGTAGCCACAGCTGATGGTGAACCCCTATACAAAGCTTGCCATGGAAAGGAGTAAGAAGGATTGAGTAGGAGCAGTAGGAAGGCAGGCGTCCGAGAGCTCTACAGCATCTCCATTCCGCTTATCTGAAATTCCCACCTATGAATCTACATAAGTATTTCTATCCCTTTTTAATTAACTTCTTTCTATTTTATTTAAACCCATAATCCAATTTTAATCTCCCTAACTGAGATCTGCAAGGTGACCATAGCTTGCTTCATACCAACAATCTCTGTGGATTCGACCCTTACTCACGTAAGGTTATTACTTGGACGACCCAGTACACTTGCTGGTTAGTTGAACGGAGTTGTTAAGAAGGCCAATTTCTAAAAGGAATAATTTCACAATGATGCCAAGAGGCACAAAATAGGAATCACAATTTCGTCCACCAAGTTTTTGGCGCCGTTGCCGGGGATTGTTCGAGTATGGACAACTGACGGTTCATCTTGTTGCTCAGATTAGGTAATTTTCTTTTCAAAAATCTTTTTCAAAATTTTTCTTTTAAATTTTCGTTTTTCTTCACATTATTTTTGAAAATAATTAATAAAAATCCAAAAAAAAATTAGAAAATCATAAAATCCAAAAATATTTTGTGTTTCTTGTTTGAGTCTTGTGTTAATTTTTAAGTTTGGTGTCAATTGCATGCTTTTAAAATTTTTTCTTGCATATTTTTCGAAAATTCATGCATTCATAGTGTTCTTCATGATCTTCAAGTTGTTCTTGATAAGTCCTCTTGTTTGATCTTGATGATTTCTTGTTTTGTGTCTTTTGTTGTTTTTCTTGTGCACTTTTGCATCCATATTTTTCATGCATTAAAGATTTCTAAGTTTGGTGTCTTGCATGTTTTCTTTGCATCAAAAATTTTTCAAAATTATGTTCTTGATGTTCATCATGATCTTCAAAGTGTTCTTGGTGTTCATCTTGACATTCATAGCATTCTTGCATGCATCTTGTGTCTTGATCCAAAATTTTCATGTTTTGGGTCATTTTTGTGTTTTTCTTTAAAAATTTAAAAATCAAAAAAATATCTTTTCCTTATTTCCCTCCAAAATTTCGAAATTTTGGGTTGACTTGGTCAAAATTTTCAAATTAGTTGTTTCTTACAAGTCAAATCAAAATTTCAATTTTAAAAATCTTATCTTTTCAAAATCTTTTTCAAAAATCATACCTTTTTCATTTTTTTTCTATTTTTCGAAAATTTCAAAAATATTTTTCAAATTATTTTCAAAATCTTTTTCTTATCTTTATATATAATTTTCGAAAATTAGCTAACAATTAATGTGATTGGTTCAAAAATTTGAAGTTTGTTACTTTCTTGTTAAGAAAGGTTCAATTTTTAAGTTCTAGAATCTTATCTTGTAGTTTCTTGTTAGTTAAGTTTTTTTAAAAAACTAAATCTTTTTCAAAATATCTTTTTCTTAAAACTTTTATCTTATCTCTTTATCTTATTCTTTTTAAAATTTTATCTTTTTCAAAATTTGATTTTAAAATATCTTATCTAACTTACTATCTTCTTATCTTTTTCAATTTTGATTTCAAATCTTTTTCAATCAACTAACTAACTTTTTGTTTGTTTCTTATCTTTTTCAAAACCACTTAACTACTTTTCCCTCTTCTATTTTCGAAAATATCTCTCTCTTTTTCAAAAATTCTTTTTAATTAATTAATTGTTTCATGTTTTAATTTTAATTACAATTTATCTCAAATTTTCGAAAATCACTAACTCCTTTTCAAAATTATTTTCGAATTTTCTCTCTCTTTTCTTCTTCTGTTTAATTATTAATTACTAACACTTCTCTTCACCTCTCTTCATCCATAAATCCGAATCCATTCTTCATTCTTCTACCCCCTTTCTTTTTCTACTAACACAAAGGAATCTCTATACTGTGACATAGAGGATTCCTCTTTCTTTTCTTGTTTTCTTCTCTTTCATATGAGCAGGAACAGGGATAAAGGCACTCTTGTTGAAATAGATCCAGAACCTGAAAGGACTCTGAAGAGAAAATTAAAAGAAGCTAAATTACAACAATCCAGAAGAAACCTTCTTGAAATTTTCGAACAAGAGAAAGAGATGGCAGAGGAAAATAATAATAATGCAAGGAGAATGCTTGGTGACTTCACAAAGCCAACGTCCAAGTTTGATGGAAGAAGCATCTCCATTCCTGCCATTGGAGCCAATAACTTTGAGCTTAAGCCTCAACTAGTTGCTTTATGCAACAAAACTGCAAGTTTTATGGACTTCCATCTGAAGATCCTTATCAGTTTTTAACTGAGTTCTTGCAGATCTGTGAGACTGTAAAGACTAATGGAATTGATCCTGAAGTCTACAGACTCATGCTTTTCCCTTTTGCTGTAAGAGACAGAGCTAGAGTATGGTTGGATTCACAACCTAAGGATAGCCTGGACTCATGGGATAAGCTTGTCACTGCCTTCTTGGATAAATTCTTTCCTCCGCAAAAGCTGAGCAAGCTGAGAGTGGATATTCAAACCTTCAAACAAAAAGATGGTGAATCCCTCTATGAAGCTTGGGAAAGATACAGCAGCTGACCAAAAGATGTCCATCTGACATGTTTTCAGAATGGACCATATTAGATATATTCTATTATGGTCTCTCTGAATTTTCGAAAATGTCATTGGACCATTCTGCAGGTGGATCTATTCACCTGAAGACAACGCCTGGAGAGGCTCAAGAACTCATTGACATGGTTGCAAACAACCATTTCATGTATACTTCTGAGAGGAATTCCGTGAACAATGGGGTACCTCAGAAGAAAGGAGTTCTTGAAATTGATGCTCTGAATGCCATTGGCTCAGAACAAGATGTTGACTCAACAGGTCACATAATCTCTCAAATCTGAATGGGTTGCAACATGCATCCAACAGTACTAGAGAGGCAGCTTCTGAAGAAGCTTATGATCCTGAGAACCCTGCCATGGCAGAGGTTAATTACTTAGGTGAACCTTATGGAAACACTATAACTCATCATGGAGAAATCATCCAAATTTCTCATGGAAGGATCAACAAAAACCTCAACAAGGTTTTAACAATGGTGGATGTACTAGGCTGAATATAGTAAGCCATATCCATCATCTTCTCAGCAACAGACAGAGAATTCTGAACAAAATACTTCTAATTTAGCCAATATAGTCTCTGATCTGTCAAAGGCCACTTTCAGTTTCATGAATGAAACCAAATCCTCCATTAGAAATTTGGAGGCCAAGTGGGCTAGCTGAGTAAGAAGTTATTGAAACTCCTCCCAGTACTCTCCCAAGTAATACAGAAGAAATCCAAAAGGAGAGTGCAAGGCCATTGATTTAATCAAAGTGGCCGAATGCACTAGGGAGGAGGAGGACGAAAATCTTAGTGAGGAAGACCTCCTGGGACGTCCCTCAAGCATGAAGGAGTTTCCTATTAAGGATCCAAAGGAATCTGAGGCTCATAGAGATCATAGAGATTCCATTGAACCTCCTTCTGCCATTCATGAGCTCTGAAGAATATTCATCCTCTGAAGAGGATGAAGATGTGACTGGAGAGCAAGCTGCTCTATATTTAGGAGCTATCATGAAACTGAATGCCAAGCTGTTTGGTAATGAGACCTGGGAAAGTGAACCTCCCTTGCTCATTAGTGAACTAGATACTTGGATTCAGAGAACTCTACCTCAAAAGACAAGACCCTGGCAAGTTTCTAATACCTTGTACCATAGGCACTATGAGCTTTGAAAAAGCTCTATGTGATCTGGGTCAGGGATAAATCTTAGCCACTCTCTGTAATGGAGAAGCTGGGGATCATTGAGGTACAACCTGCTTTGTTCTCATTACAACTGGCAGACAAGTCAGTGAGACAAGCTTATGGATTAGTAGAGGACGTGCTAGTAAAGGTTGAAGGCCTGTACATCCCTGCTGATTTCATAATCCTAGACACTAGGAAGGAAGATGATGAATGCATCATCCTAGGAAGACCTTTCCTAGCCACAGCAGGAGCTGTGATAGATGTCAACAGAGGTGAGTTAGTCCTTCAATTGAATGGGGACTACCTTGTGTTTAAGGCACATGGCCATCCCTCTGTGACAAAAGAGAGTAAGCATGAAGAGCTTCTCTCAGTTCAGAGTCAAGAAGAAGAGCCTCTACAGTCAACTCTAAGTTTGGTGTTGTGAGGCCACAACCAAACTCTAAGTTTGGTGTTCAAACCCCCATATCCAAACTCTAAGTTTGGTGTGGGAATACCACACTTAAATTGACCTGATCACCATGTGGCTCCATGAGAGCCACTGTCAAGCTATTGACATTAAAGAAGCGCTTGTTGGGAGGCAACCCAATTTTATTTATCTAATTTTATTTTATTTTGTTTCTTTGTTATTTTTGTGTTTAATTAGGTACATGATCATGAGGAGTCACGAAAAAATCAAAAAAATTAAAAACAGAGTCAAAAACAGAAGAAAAAAATTTTTCACCCTGGAGGACGCACGGGCTGGCGTTCAACGCCCAGAAGGTGCATCTGGCCGGCGTTCAACGCCAGAACAGAACACCATTCTGGCGCTGAACGCCCAAAACAAGCAACAACCTGGCGTTAAACGCCAGAATGTGCACAGAGAGGACAAACTGGCGCTGAACGCCAGAATGTGCACAGAGAGGACAAACTGGCGCTGAACGCCAGGAACAAGCATGAAACTGGCGTTCAACGCCAGAAACATGCATTACATGGGCGTTGAACGCCCAGAATGTGCACCAATGGGCGTTTAAACGCCAGAATGGTGCACGAAGGCATTTTACATGCCTATTTGGTGCAGGGATGGAATTCCTTGACACCTCAGGATCTGTGGACCCCACAGGATCACCTCAGGATCTGTGAACCCCACAGGATCCCCACTTACCATATTCCCACCTTACCTCCTAATCCTAGTTTTTGTGATGACTATTCCCCATGTCACAAATTCCCAACATTCTTCACCACCTACATCTATCCACTCTTCCCCATACACCCCACCTACCTTAACAATTCATATTCTCCTCCCCACCCAACCCCACCCATATAGCCGAACCCATCTCCCCTCACTCACCTCCATTTTTCTTCTTCTTCTTCTCTTCTTTCTTCTCTTGCTCGAGGGCGAGCAAACTTTAAGTTCGGTGTGGTAAAAAAGCCTAAGCTTTTTATTTTTCATTCACCATCAATGGCACCCAAGGCCGGAGTTTCCTCAAGAAAAGGAAAAGGGAAGGCAAAAGCTTCCACTTCCGAGTCATGGGAGAAGGAGAGATTCATCTCCAAGAGCCACCAAGACCACTTCTATGATTTGGCAAAGAAGAAAGTGATCCATGAGGTCCCTTTCAAACTCAAGAAGAATGAGTATCCGGAAATCCGACTTGAAATTCAAAGAAGAGGTTGGGAAGTCATAGCCAACCCCATACAACAAGTTGGAATTTTAATGGTTCAAGAGTTCTATGCCAATGCATGGATCACTAGAAACCATGATCAAAGTATGAACCCGAATCCAAAGAATTATCTCACAATGGTTAGGGGAAATACTTGGATTTTAGTCCGGAAAATGTGAGGTTGGCGTTTCATTTGCCTATGATGCAAGGTGATGAACACCCCTACACTAGAAGGGTCAACTTTGATCAAAGGTTGGACCAAGTCCTTAGGGACATTTGTGTGGAAGGCGCCCAATGGAGAGTTGACTCCAAAGGTAATCCAGTCCAACTAAGAAGACTGGACCTCAAGCCTGTAGCTAGAGGGTGGTTGGAATTCATCCAAAGGTCCATCATTCATACAAGCAACCGATCTGAAGTCACTATGGATCGGGCCATCATGATTCATAGCATCATGATTGGAGATGAAGTAGAGGTTCATGAAGTCATATCCAATGAACTCTACAAAATAGTTGACAAGCCTTCATACATGGCACGGCTAGCCTTCCCTCACCTCATATGCCATCTATGTTATTCAGCCGGAGTTATCATAGATGGAGATGTCTCCATTGAAGAAGACAAGCCCATCACCAAGAAAAGGATGGAGCAAACAAGGGAAGTTCCTCACGGCCCTCAAGGAGAACAAGAGGAGGTTCACCATCAACAAATGCCTCAAATGCACTTTCCTCCCAACAACTATTGGGAGCAACTTAATACCTCCTTGGAAGATTTGAGCCATAATGTGGAACAACTAAGGGTGGAACACCATGAACACGCCCTCACTCTCCAAGAAATAAGAGAAGATCAAAGAGCAATGAGGGAGGAGCAACAAAGGCAAGGAAGGGACATAGAAGAGTTGAAGAACATCATTGGTCCTTCAAGAAGAAGACGCCACTAGAGGTGGACTCATTCCTTGTTCTTTATTTCTTTCTGTTTTCGGTTTTTAATTATTGTTTATCTATGTTTTGTCTTTATTTCATGATCATTAGTATGTAACCATGCCTTAAAGCTATAAAAAAATCCATTAGTCCTTCACCTCTCTTAAAAGAAAAATGTTTTAATTCAAAAGAACAAGAAGTACATAATTTTCGAAATTATTATTGAAATTAGTTTAATTATTGATGTGGTGACAATATTTTGTTTTCTGAATGAATGAACAGTGCATATGTCTTTGGATCTTGTTGTTTATGAGTGTTAAAATGTTGGTTCTTGAAAGAATGATGAACAAAGAGAAATGTTATTGATGATCTGAAAAATTCATGAAATTGATTCTTGAAGCAAGAAAAAGCAGTGAAAAAAAAAGAGATCTAAAAAGAGTATAGAAAAAGAAGGAGCAGAAAAAGCCAATAGCCCTTAAAACCAAAAGGTAAGGGTAAAAAGGATCCAAGGCTTTGAGCATCAATGGATAGGAGGGCCCAAGGAAATAAAATCCAGGCCTAAGCGGCTAAATCAAGCTGTCCCTAACCATGTGCTTGTGTCATGAAGGTCCAAGCAAAAAGAAAAGCTTGAGACTAAGTGGTTTAAAGTCGTGATCCAAGGCAAAAGATGTGCTTAAGAGCTCTGGACACCACTAACTGGGGACTCTAGCAAAGCTGAGTCACAATCTGAAAAGGTTCACCCAGTTATGTGTCTGTGGCATTTATGTATCCGGTGGTAATACTGGAAACAAAATGCTTAGGGCCACAGCCAAGACTCAAAAGTAGCTGTGTTCAAGAATCAACATGCTTAACTAAGAAAGTCAATAACCTATCCCAAATTCTAAGTTCCTAGAGATGCCAATCACTCTGAACTACAAAGGAAAAAGTGAGATGCCAAAACTGTTCAGAAGCAACAAGCTACAAGTCCCTCATGTAATTAAATTAATATTCATTGATATTTTGGACTTTATAGTATATTCTCTTCTTTTTATCCTATTTTATTTTCAGTTGCTTGGGGACAAGCAACAATTTAGTTTGGTGTTGTGATGAGCGGATAATTTATACGCTTTTTGGCATTGTTTTTATATAGTTTTTAGTAAGTTTGAGCTACTTTTAGGGATGTTTTCCTTAGTTTTTATGTTAAATTCACATTTCTGGACTTTACTATGAGTTTTGTGTGTTTTTTCTGTGATTTCAGGTAAGTTCTGACTGAAATTGAGGGATTTGAGCAAAACTCTGAAAAAGGCTGACAAAAGGACTGCTGATGCTGTTGGATTCTGACCTCCCTGCACTCGAAATAGATTTTCTGGAGCTACAGAACTCTAAATGGCGCGCTCTCAACGGCGTTGGAAAGTAACATCCAGGGCTTTCCAGCAATATAATAGTCCATACTTTATTCGAAAATGACGACGCAACTTGGCATTGAACGCCAAGTACACACTCCTTTCTGGAGTTTAAACGCCAGAAAAAACGTCATAATCCGGAGTGAAACGCCCAAAGCACATCATAACTCGAAATTCAACTCCAAGAGAAGCCTCAGCTCGTGGAGATCAAGCTCAGCCCAAGCTACACCAAGTGGGGCCCCGGAAGTGGATTTATGCATCAA